>NC_091399.1:9890088-10502588 GCF_032191515.1 Phaenicophaeus curvirostris | reverse complement strand
TAAGGCGGAAGGTGGTACTTGTAAACTCTCCAACAAACAGAACAGATTTTCCCCTTATGGTTTAGCCATTAGTTTCCAAATTCAAATTCTACATATAGACCAGATTGCTGTAAATTTGTCGGCCAAAAGTCTTTTTAGGAAAGGACACAAGCTTAGCTGACAAAAGTTAGGAAACCACATTTTGCTAGATCTTAACAGTTGCACAAGATTCAATCTTCCATCGCAACCAGACTGTTTTCATTTCTTAGCAAGCCAGGGAGAAGGGGGAGTAGGGCTGGAGAGAGGGATGATGGAGATTCCTTAACTTTCAAAGACAACAAAGACTAGGGCTTCTTTGGTTTCATTACACAACTACAGAGGTCACTTCTACCCCGTATTTTGAGAAAAATGGTTTGAATACACTATAGGAGGAGGAAATAAAACTATTATTCTAGACAAATCTCTTTTGCATTCAAGGATTTCACCATCACGCTGCCGGAATACAACCGACTTGATCTAATTCTCACTCACAGAAGTGCTTCTCCCTTCCCAACAGTGTCACCAGACAGCTCCTAGTCCTGCTTTTTGAGGCACTCTCAGGTAACTGAACAGTAGGTGTTCAGGCCTAAGCATGAAGAAGCTGTGACACTGAAGCATTGACATGTCGTCACTGAATTATCAGCTGTGAAACCACAATGTGGCAATCTCAGTATACACACCTCTGAACAGGGAAATCGGGTAGTTTCAGCAAGCTTATGGATGGCATTCAAAACCGCAAAGAATAAAGGCATCTTCTGATTTCCTTATGTCAGTGACATTCTCACCATTTTCAATAGCTGCATCTGAGCAGCCAGGCAGGGAGCATGCTTCAGTGCTGCTCAGAACAGCACACGTTTCCTGCCCAGAGAAACCAACCCACAAAGGGATAGAGACCCTAAAGGGTCAGGTCCCATTGTTTGGTCAAAAACACGTACAGTACAGATGACTGAAAGCTTTACGGATCATTTTATTGATTAGAAATTTAAAATTAACCATTTTTCTTCCCAGACTCCTAATGTACTAAACCTGCCTTAAAGCAAATAATAGTCTGGACGACCTCCTCTGATGCCTTAATCTCATACTGATTACTAAACTGAATTTTATTCAGTTTTCAACATTGTGGGACTCAAAGTCAAAAGTTACTGAACAAAACAAGGAATTCAACAAAAATAAAGAGAGGAGCAAAATGAAATTGTCAGAGAAAAATGCTTTAATTTATCGTTGGGAGAAACTTTTACAGAGATAAGATTTTTGGCAAAGTTAACAAAGCAGCTATAACTTTGAAGAAATAGGAAGCTGAAATGGTAAAAGGGGACTCTCAGAAAAGATGACCAAAAATAACAACAGAGCAAATAAAGGCTGTAAAACACAGTGATAGGGAAGTTCCAAAAATACCTATCTGCAAGAGCAAAACAACATAACACCAGCTTGTGAAAACATTTTTTCAGGACTGTCATCTTATATATTAAACTTTTTGGCATTTTGCAGCTTGCTACATCAAGCGTAGCTGTATGAGAAAGGATTTTAGCCAACCGCTCTGAACGCATGGGAGCCGCAGTCCTGTGTTCCTGTCTCTGTATCAAGAAGTTTCCTAGGTCTAGGGACATCTTATGACCATGCAACTGATGTCTTCAGCTCTCCACGGTCTCCCTCCCTGTAATACGAGAGCTCCACCATGTTAGTGTACCTACTCTCACCACAAAGGAGGACAGGTTTCAGCTTCACAGCATGAATGAGGAACCAAAGGATATACATATAGTCAGAACTCGTAGGAAGCTTGCAGGTAAATGCATGCCTCCCTCCCACAACAGCTTCCTTGCTACTAGACTCCCACTGCCTTCCTTTCTTCCAGAAAGGCTGACAGGTATAAGACTTTTCAAAGGAAAAAATCCAAAGTAGCTTCTGAAAAGAGTGTGTCCTTTTTCTGTTACTAGTGGAATTCTACAGAATCACATCAACATGTTTTACTCATTATGAATCAACTGGCGCCTCATGGAAAGCTGTAAAACTGTTCTTGAAAACAATTCAGATTTTCTGGTTTGTTCTCTCTCCCACTTTTTAAAACTGCTGAAGATATCAGCAGAGAAACAGTTCTACTCAGTCCTCACCTACTGAGTCCATATAGAATACAGCAAGGTCATGTTCTCATTGTCACCCCTATAGCAGCTAAATGGGATGTTAGAGAATTATATAATACAGGACACCAAGAAAGGTAAAGATGAACTCTCGATAATACAAATCTGGTTGATACTCAGACACCTTTAAGTCTAAGGGACAGTAGAAATAAAATGGATTCAATAAATGGGAACTTAGAAGTACAATTTGTGTGTAACATTTCCCTCGAATATTTAACTTTTTTAAAATATGAACACATAAACATGGAAGCTATGTGCAAAGCTGCATGCATACACCACATCTACTTAAGTGGCTTCCTCCTGTAGATTCTCATCATTGTAATTGCATATGCTACGTAGTATATGAAGATACATCTATAGTGGCATTACTGGACATGAACGTAATGTTCTCTCCCCTCCCCGAATGAAAAATACAGAAGGTTCCTATTTTTTATCTGCAGATTTTATCATACTCTCGGTCAATAAACCTCAAGAACTGCATTCCAGAAAAAAACACAACATAATTGCTTATGGAGACAATTGGACTAAAAGCATCATTTCTGACTCCTCAATGGTTCCATGCTCAGGACACATCTTCTCTTCTGAAAGACCAGCAGACACCCAGCTGTAACTCTGCTTACCCAACAACTTTTTCACTTTACTATTACCTTAGTTCCCTGCATACCAGATTCCTTGCCCCCAAATGAATTTTCAGGGCCCAAAGTGAATTTTCTAGTGCAGAAATAACCTTCACATTGTCTATTGGTATTTCTCTAATCCCTCCCATCCCAGAACAATCCTAACGTGAAAATGTAGGGTTGAAGCAAGGTATTTGAAAGTGTACAAGGGGAAACAGAGAAGTGACAGACAGGTTTGAAGCCAGCCAAGCTGAGAGTTACTGAGATTCCTGTCCCAGCCTGGGCTGTCACCATTACATAGGGAAGGGTTGATGCCAGTAAAACAGCAGAACTGTACAATCCAGGACCACCAGGTGAATAACACACAACTGGTAATCTCAAAAACTTTCTGGATGCCTAGTACAGTGGAAGCAATGCCAGTAGGTTTCCATCTGCAGGAGCTGCACATCAAAACTGCTTGCAATCTGAGCAGACTCAACTGATGGACCTCAAGATGTAGAGCATCTCTTGCAATTTCTTAATACTAAGATGAGGTGAAACGTTTATCTCCAACAAACCTGGAAAGATTTTAAAGGCAACCACTGTAGACTTGTCATAAATCCAGTTGATACACATGCATTTGTATTCATGCATAGCTATGTATTAACTCTGAACAGACAGATTTTAGATTGAGTTTGATCTGGAACATTTCAGTAGAAAAAGATGCACAATATGTGAATGTAATTTTTTTCATATATAGAGAAAATACAAACCAAGATAAATGAAGACGCATTTATTCTTGCCAACATGGGAAGAGACGGAACAGCAATTACAAAGCAGGAATATTAGTGATTTTTTTTAGCATTGTGCTCCAAAGAACACAAACTCACATCTAACTTTAGTAGTTGCACTGGAACAAATGAGGCTTCTCACATACTGAAAGATAAAGGATTACCTTTATACAGGGATTTCAAACAACTGTACTTTTCACCTCAAATGATTTTTATGGTAAATATCTTATCTTTTTATTAGGATGGAAGCAGAGTTAAAATGAACATTAAAAATCTGGAACCAAATGCAAATCAGCCCAATTTTATCCCATGAAAATCACAAAAGGTTAAATTCTTGGGTATTTCTTATTTGATTGAAAATGAAATCATACAGAATATGGGTTTCATAAATAGTCACCTAAAGTGAAAAAAGGGAGAAAATAACAGAATCCAGATACTCCAAATATACATGCACAACTGAGAAAGATAATCTTGGATGAACGACTCTTGTATGTTTTCTGCTTGTTCAACCTGCAACTCTACTGTAGATACTCTGCTTATTCAGCCTTAGTCTTAGCCTACCATCTTAGACACCTGTAATTCCACAATGGCTGGTTTGAATATATGCACCATATCTCATTAAAAAAAAGCTCTACTAGGACCTCCATAAATCATATATTATAAAAAACCGAAATCAACCATCTGTTCTGAGTTAACAGCAATGACTTACATTTTCTATCAAGGCGTGCCATTTCAGATCAGCCCAATGTGACTGTTACTTAAAACTAATTACATGTATCTCTGAAGATCTTCTCTTAATACCCAGAAAAGCTAAAGAGAAAAACTCTGAGTCTGTCATGAAATAATAGCACTTAAGCAATTTTACCACCTAACTCATGGAATTGGTCTCCCAGAAGTATAGGGATCTTCTCAAATTCACGCACACAAGTACACATGCAAACCCATACCATTTTAGTGTGAAAATGTGCAGAAGATATGCTGATCAGTGTATAGGCAAGTCTAGACAATGAAGTATCCAAAGTTCTATATGTAACGCAGAATAGAAATACAGCCCAAACTAACAACACATTGGCCAAAATCTGCAGTAATAACTGTAACTGGCACTAAAATGTTCCATAACTCCCTGTTGAAGAAGGTTTGATCCTTTTCGTGGTGAGGGATAGAAGTCTGTTTCAGAATCTGCATTGGGGCCACACAGATGCAAAAGCTGATCACAGCTGTCAGAGCCTCATCGTGCACAGAGGGAGGTGCATCTCCCGCTCCAGTGCTGGGTGTCTCTGGATGGGGCAGTGGGACCCAGACCTTGCTGGCCCAAGCAAGGTGAAGTTGTCCTGCAGGCTGGGTCAAATTTACCAGCCACGACTTGGCCAATACTTAAACACCCATGCCTCTGGTAGGTGTCACTAACCTTTCAGACCCCACACAATCACTTAGGGAATTGTCTTAGGGAGAAGTGCAGTGTAACTATCATATTTAAGGCATAGGTTTGGCATTGATGTATCCTCTCCCCAAGAACCCTTTTTTTGCTCTGCAATACCAGTTTTAAACCTTAATACCTGCACCACCTATCCAACACACTATGTATTATTTATCATACAAAAAATTCTAGTCAATAATGACATAAAGGAAACATTCCAGAAAAAAAACCAACTTTTTTTCCCTCTTTTTTCTTTTCTGTTAATGCAATGGGCTTGGGGATAAAGGTTAGTATTTCCTTGGGCTTGTATATTTTTCCTGTTCGCTATATTCACTAGCATCTTAGAAGTTTGTTTACAAACATTAGCAGGTTTTTTTCTGGATTACATTTGTATGTGTTTTAATTTAACAGATTCTCACTCTTGCTCTGAATAGCTTACAGTCCAACTTTTCCTGGGGCTTAGCTCTCTGAGTAATTCAGAAACAGTAACTAAACATGCATCTCATCTTAGGCTTTCTCCTTTAGCCTGGCTTCCATCCAACACCTCCTCTGACCCGGTCTCCTTTCACTAGTTCCCTCTATTTTGGCTCTTGCCCAATTTCCCCTATATATGGATGGCAGTTAACTAGCTGCTGTTCAGAAGAAGAAATTCAGTACTTAAAGCTCTAGTGCATTTGGAGTCCCAGAGAAGACCTATGCTCCAGTCCCTTCTACAGCAACATTTAGCCAACGACATACATTCAAAATAAATTCTGCTGAATCTTTCACTTAGTAGACATCGTGTACTTTCCTGGACCTTATCAGACAGCATATTTTCTTGCGCAATATGATTCCTAACTGTTAGAGTGTACTCAGGAGCAAGATGCCAAAATCTATCATCTGACAGTTCTATTTCCAGTCCTATTGTGTGCCCTCAAAACTTCCTTTTGATCGCTTTTCTCTTGACATTCATCTGTTTCTCAGATTAAGGATCTGTTTCTATGATAAGCCTGCCCCAGACAGTCAGCTCTCATGCAGGGATGGTAGGTTCTGCTACAGTGCTTCTTGGTTAGCATTCCAGAACCTATTCTTGTGGTGGCAAACAGGAGCAGTTCTCTGCTTTGAATTTGTTCCTTGCATTCCCCTGCCACACAGAACCCTAGAGGTGAGGAAAGCAATACTGCTGTTCAGTTTCATCCAGATCCCAGCTGGGCAGAAAAGTAAAAGACTGGGAGACTTGGTGGGATCTTCCCCAGCGAGGAAGGGAGAATTTCACACATTAGTTCTGCTTCTTTGCCTCCAAGGAAAGGAATGAGTCTGAAGAGGAACAGAGTTTCCTGCGTAAGAAAGAGACTCTCCACCAGGTACCTCTTCCTCACTGTACCATTGCTATTCCCAGTAGTAGTAGAAAAGGCCTGAAAATTCACCAACTCAACAAACAGCCTACTACCATTTTATAATCCACGAAATCTTTACCTAGTAGAATATCTTCTCTCACAAAAGAGAAATAATTCATCTCTCCAGACTTGGAGAATAGGTGAGAAGGAAGCTTCCTCTGGGCTTGTGAAAAAGAAGTGAGTTTTTACCCATCAGTCCTCCTTTACTTAAAAGGAAAGCAGTATTTAGATGGAGTTGTAATACAGTAATACAATTTCTTGATCAATAAATCAGGAAAAGAAGTGTAACTATTCTACTGCAAAGGGAAAGGACTACTTTAGAATGTAGATTCTACAGAATCTAGAAAAACAGTGCCATGAGGGTCCTGTAGTCAGTTGGACAAGATTATGAGAAATACTGCTTGCTCTTCTTACTTAGGGTTGGGACACACACACACACGACTGTTGCATAGATCCTAAAGGAAGGCAGATTTAGGACCACATTTCTGGTCCCAGACTACAGCTAAGAAGCACCAATCGGCAAATAATTTTTACAGGAAATATGTGGGAGATTGGCAAAGTGTCTGGAATTAAATCCTAGAAGGAAGGTTAACAGGCAGAATTTGTTTTATTTGTCCTTGAACTCTGCACAAGAGCCTTAGACATTCATCAATAAGCACACTCCAGGTTAATCTACTGCACCTAAGCACAGGCACTGACAAAATCCCCTCTCTTCCTCTTAGCTCTGCCTAAGAAAGTCAATCAGCAGCTACATCTACACAAATCCACATTATGTTCTACAGCAGTACCACAAACACTATTGCTTTTTCCTATGGTATAATAATAATAGGAATAATAATAGGAATGGTTGGACACAATGATCTGGTGAGTCTTTTCCAACCTGGTGATTCTATGATTCTATAATTTTCAAATACTTTTAATGCATTTGATCCCTCTTCCAGTCTAAAAAGACTTTCCAGCAACTTACTGGGGAGGAGGAAAGGATGGTTCACACAAAACAGCACTCTCTTTCTTGACAGCTTTATATTTAGGCACATACCACTTGACTCTACCGCTCAACTTCAGCTGCTTAAAAGCAAACTCATGTATTAGAGATGGACACAGTCAAAAATGATCCAGGAATCAAAAGGCACTCTAATATACATTGGTTTAATATCTAGTACTGTGAAAGTGAGTAACAGAGGATTCCATCTCTGAAGGTTTTCAATGGTGTTTAGATGGGTCTACTCAAAAACATTAAATAAATCATTTAGTTTGCTAAAAAATAAAGTTCACCCCCTATTCTTTGAGCAGTACTAAATCTATTTCACACTAAGAATTTCCCTTTCCCTGACTCCCTTTTGTTTTTTTAAATTGTAATTAGAAAGTAACAGGGAAAGAATTCAATTATTTCACAATGCAGCCTTTTCATAAACATACAATTATGTTCACTTCATGAGAATTTATCTTCACTGTGAAATCAATCGTCACAGTCTCCATTTACTATACATTAGTGAATTATTTGATTCCTGTCAGAGAACTGTTGACTTCTGCAGTAAATCAAAATGACAGATAGTGTACGTTTCCTTCTGCATCTATCCCCAAGCCTCGGCTAACTCAAGATGGTTTTTCCTTCTATGTAGTGAAATGACCATTTTCCTGGTAACTGTATTTCAGACCTGGGAAGGCTTTCATAAACGGAAAAAATGCAGTGCATAATCCAGGAAACTATTGAAATGTACAGTATCAGAAACATATGGCTGTAGCAAATGCATATGCAGTGAGGGGCCTGGATTGAAAAGTAGATCGAGCTTATTAAAATTTGTTTTCTAAAGGGATTTTGCTTGAGAATTAAAATACATTATTTTGAATTGAGCACTAAGAAAGTTCACATAGTTGATGAAAAAAAATGCTGCATATTATGGGAAAAAAAAAGATACAGAATAATCTCCATGCTATCACAGAAGCTGGAACAGATGATTTTTCCTTTGTTCTTTAATGATCTACATCTTAAGTAGCAAAGTGGTTCCACAACCAGAACCCTCAGTCAGCAAACTCAGAAGGAGAAAACTGAATTTTATCTCAATTGCTAAGATTTTTTTTTTACTAAAAAAACAACCACACATCCCCCCAAAGGATGAACTAAGCTATTTTTTTCTTGAAACTTTTACAGAAACTAAGTTCATTTTTACTTGAGTTTTGAAAAGCAAGCCATATTCTCACATGCAACCCCATGAGAAACCAGAAATCAACAGATTAGCATAAAGTGAAACTAAAAGAAGACTTTCAATAGACATTTATTGATTCCCTGTTCCAGTTTCCCTAATAATCTGGGACAGGGAACAGTCCCCAGTTGGGGGCCAGATCACTTTACTCAAGACCCAATATCCCTGCTAACGCAATCTATGAATTTAGAAAACAGTGGAGGTGACACTAAACTTGTTTTGACCAACATGTGCCAGCAGGCAGATTTTTAGAAATAACTGTTTCATAGCAAGAGGAATTGCCGTTGTAATTAGAATTCAATACAGATTTCTTCAAGACCACATTCTGCCTCCTTTTAAGCTGGGAGACCACCTTCATAAACAGCCTCTCCCAAGGCAAAGTTATTTCATTGTCTCATCACTGTGTTGTCATGTCTTAGCATGCCCATGTAGATAAAAGGATGTGTTTAGAGCAGCTTGCAGATGCAGGGGGGTTTACTCACAGCCCAAATGGGCAGGGTTATTAACAGACACTGCAAACATTTTGGACAGCTGACTTCAAAATCCTCACTGTCTCATGTGTATGAAGATTCAGTGAAAAAGTGAATGTAACACCCAAATAAATGGCAATCCTGCCAACGGAAACACATGCTTCTCTTGGTTTGTCACAGCAGTTCAGTGATTAGTATTTAGCCTGATGAAAATATTCAAAGCCATTAGACAAAACAAAGGAGAAACAACGAGCTACACTAAACAGATTTCTCATGGAAAGAACTTAATATACACAGCTGATATCAAGCTAGCAGGACAAAGTTATCTTTTCTGACTGATGTACGTGCAATGCGTAGATTATTCACACAGATCTATAGCAGAATAATCACAATTACATTCATTTCCAACATCTGAAGATGATTTATGTTTTTAAAAACCTGTGACATTTTTTAAAGCTCTTTTTCTGTGTTGCAGAAATGCAAGCAGTCAAGTGTTTGAAATCTTATTCACAACAAGTATGTGTGCGGCATGCTTTCAAAGGGCATCTCCTGGCAGACAATGTCCACATGTAGGCTAGCTGAGAAGTCAGCAGATGCAGGCAAAGCCTTCATGGGGTAGTTCAGAGCAAGACTCACATTGCGTCCTCATGTTTCTGGGGCCAACAGAAACTTGGCAGCCCAGAAATCTTATGCTTTGGTTTTGCTTTGCAGGAGGGAGGGGCATTCCTTGCTTCTGAAAGGACTATTTTGGGCCAGCTCAGGAGCAACAACAGCTGGCTCTGCAGGGAGCCACATCCAGGCCTCATCATCTTGAGCAACATCTGAATGTATTGCCAAGCTCTGGCAATGCAAAAGGGAAGTTGGTGTGAAGGGACTTAGCAGAAGAGAAAAGGAAAACAAGAGCAACTATCCATGCTACCGCTACCACTGATTTTATCAATTTTCCTGAAAAACAGCTTACAGAAATTGCACCTTATCTGCTGAAACACAATTCCACTGAGACAGGTGCAAATGCAACTCTCCTCTTCAGTAGCAAAAAATAAAATGTACAGCTACTTGTATGGCTTTCAGTGTTGTCATGTTTCCTTGACATAGTTGTGCACAGTAATATGAATCAGCTGTGCATCTGGATTAGGCTCTCGTAGAGTACCCACACCACTGAAATCAGAAGATGGAGCCTTCCTCATACTTCTTCTTTTAAAATACTACAAAGCAATGATTCTAATTAATTAAGGAAGCAAAGGAATCAGTTTTGTTCTCCATTCAGCAGTATTTCAACCCAAACAAACAACAGAATGACTCCCAAGATTACAGAGAGGCAAGACTTTCCACTGGAGAAAGTGAAAAGCAAGATGCTGTTGTGATTTACCCCAGTTCAATCTGGTCACAAGGTACAGAAGTCATGAATGTTTTGGTAAGCCTACATGATTGCCAAGTAAAACAAAAACAGGATCAGGAGACGATTATTCAGTCCATACAGAAGAACTAGATGACTAATGATGGAGCTGTTTCACCCCATGAGTGGCTAGGAGGACACTAACCTTTCATCCCATGGTTATGCAACAGCAAAGAAGCAGGTAAGTCAAGAGTATCAAAATCTCTGTTCACTCAGCATGATGAAAATACCAGAACTGCACTCTCAGTTATTAAATGCTCAGCTAGAAACAGCTTTATAGAATTATTTGCAGAGTAGCACATTTTCTTACCTCTGCTCCGTGTTAAACAATGCAAAGATATGTTTGCTAGACATGAAGCTCTTTTCAACATCTCGCACTTTCAAGTTGTCCAAAGGAAGCATGTACTTCTTCTCTTTTTCCTAGAAACAGGAACAGATTAAAACAACACTATGTGAGCAGTCTCAAAAAAGCCTGACCTCAGCAAACTCTGTTTAGTTGCTAATGCCTGCAATACATTTATTATCATAAGGGAATATCCAAAATTGAAATGTCTGCATACCTGCAACAGAAATGAAACCTTAAGTCCAGTTCTGGTTTTCACTAACTTTTAAAACATTTCTTAATAAAACAGTTCCCCCTCAAACACATAAGCATCCACTTTTATTATTCTTCATTCCTCTGAATCCTAGAAAGGGTCAGTCTTAACTACACTGGAAGTACCTAATCAATGCAGAACTCTTCTACCAGGTCTGCACAGCAACTGGAGTAACCTGTGACATGAAATTGATGTTTATCTGAGTTACTATTATTTAGGGATGATGATCCTAGGGATAAATTTTCATTCTTCCAGCGGAAAATGCAAAAATCATACAAATCAATCAAAATCATGCCTTCATCAATGTTTTACATATACCATACACAAACACAAACAAAATCAGACTCTACCCTAACTAGTTCATTTCTCCAAAGAGCAAGATCAATCTATTCACTCTTGCTATAGCCACCTCCTTTTGTATTTTCATCACATCTCTCATTTACAGCACAATCACTATAACTTCATCTTTTCTAGGCTTCCTGCTTCCTGTTGCTCCAGATTGAGGACTAGTAAAACTCAAGCTACTTTATGATGTCAGAACAAAAAAGCCCTAATATTATTAGCTGTTACCCATCGTGTTAAGCTTCTTTGAAGTCCTTGTACTTATGGATGAATGAGGGCAAACCTCTCCACTTTGTATTGCAAATACACCTGATGCTAAGCAGAAGAGATACAAAGGCAAGAGGGGCAACACAGGCATCCTCATACCCCCTTTCTGCAATTCAACTCAGCTGCGCTTCAGCAGGTTGCAAAACCAAACCAGATGAGAACCTACCTGAGTAAAACTATAAAAATACAGTGAGAGGCTCAACAGTGGCTCACTTTCCTAGACAGTTTCATAACAGGCCTCGGTAGAGAAAAAAACATATTTCAAGCACGGTTTCTACTGTTGCATTTTGCTGCATACAAAAGTTATCACATCTAGTATGTCAGTGTTACATTAAAGTATATGATGGATTTTTCAAACTGCCTCTAGCTTAGCCATCCTAAAGATTATTCCCCACAGAAGATCATACATACATAGATCCTTCAGTCTCTCACCTAACAACAGTTCTGATGCAGGAACCTACTTCTGTGCCAGTCTACAGCCATTTGGCACAGTTTGTATTTAGATACATTCTCTCTGAACCCTTGGGGTTCTCCCTGCAGGAGGGGTACAGTCATCCATTCACTCATCATTACTGCTGAGCAAATAAAACTAAACAAATTCAATTCATAATTTACCAAGATAAGTAAATAAATAATAGTAAGTGAAGCTAATTAAAGAAATTCTAGATCAGATATTTATGTGTAAAAATTACAAGTACACTGCCCTCTAATACTGATTTTTATTGATATGATGATCTGCTTTGATATTATAAATTTATATCCAAAATAGTTTTGGTAGCATTTAAAATATGTTAGCTTTGCTGCCATGACAAAGTGACACACACTTGAAAAATACCCTAGCATATAAACTCAGAACACATATTACATTTTGTATTGAACACAAACAATTTCTTTCAGTTGAAAGCTGGACTGCATGGTAATGTAAGGCAATTTCTTTTCTATTTCAGATACTTATGATTCGTTATATAAAAAAAAAAATTCATCCAGGCAGAAATATTACTGTAATTTATTCCACGATAACAAAGAAAAAAATAGATAAGGTTAATTTTTGTTCTTTGAAACTTCTCTCTCACTGTTAGAGAATATGCTTACAATTATTTACTCTTCGATTACCAGAAATGTAAGAGGTTCTGATGAAGCGTTTGTTCTGACAGACAAACCAAACAACCACAGCCCAGTAAAAATAGAAACTGATGAAAAAACTATACCAAGAATCTGATTGTCTAAACAAAAATTCCACACGCAGTAAAGTTTTATAAATGCTTGATGCCAAACTGTGAGAAAGTGTTTCTTCTGAAGCCAGAAGGAAAAAGGAAATGCCTACTGAAGGCTAAGAAGTGGTTGGTATTTATTTACATGGCCTCCTACCCACACGCTGAGACAGAGCTGTTTCCAAGAAAGGGAAATCATAGGGTGCCTGTGCTTGAAGTGAACAGAGACAGCATGTCACAGATGAGGCATCAGACCTAAATAGTTCTGAATTCCAGAAGAAAGGTATTATTGCAACATTAAAGCATGGTTGCAAAACCCATAGCAACTTTATGAGTGGTTGGGGGTTTTTTTCAAACAAAGAAAAAAAAATAATGGAGCATGAGCTAATTCAACAGCAGATGAGCCCAAAATCATTTCAGCCTTAGCTCAATCAATATTTTGTTATGGCAGGGCAAAAAAAGCTCCAGCCAGGACTATGTGTGCACATTTCTCACCCTGCGAGGCTGATAGCCTAAGAAACAGAGAATGCACAAAGCCTGGGAGGAATGGGGCTCGGCACAGTTCTACGAGTGACGACACGCACATAACTGCGGGTCCAGTTTGTCCCTCTCAGCATTTGTTCCTTTTTATTTATAGATTTTTGTTTTTATAATGGGGCAGAGAACTGAAGCATGACATGAGGGGAAAAACCAGCACACACTGATCTCATGTAGAGACTTTGCCTCTCTTTTTTCCCATATGGTGTGAAGGAGCAAAAGGAAAAAGCAGGAGGTACCAGAGCCCATTCCTGTCTCCATGACATGGAAAAACAAAGTCCCCAGAATGAACTTTAGGAAAACAAACTAACCTGCTGGCCTGGGGAGGCCTTCCCACCCACAAGACAATGTTTCGCCACTCATGGGCATAAGAAATAGTCACATCCTTAATGGCTCCGACAGTCAAGCAGGCTGCTGAGAACTGGCAGCACGATGTAAATATGCCACATAACAACTGCCCTATCCTTCTGCAGTGTTTGAACTTACTAAAAATAAATACTGCCAAAGTCCAAAATGGCACAAGGGATGCAAAAACTACCACAGCAGCTCCCCTCCCCTGGCAGGGTCTCAGTCAGCCCTTCCAAGCTAATGAACTTCATTTCAGACAGAGGCAGGGACCATTCTCCACCTTTGGAACTTTATAGGCTCCATCAGAACTGCAGCACAAGAAATGCTGGATGCAGTGTCAGCTAGCAGGGGCACAGAACTCCTTTGCTTCAAAGAAAAGAGGTTGTTAAATTACTTTGTTGAATTACTTCAGCTTCTTCCTGTTATCAAAGGTGATGCTCATTTTCAGTTGTCACTTTGAGACGGCTATGGCACAGCAGCACCAGCATACAGGACAAATGCTACTCCCCATTTCACATCCTGAGGAACAGAAGCAACATTCATGCAGGACAATTCCAACATATGACGCTCAGGTTCTGAAAGGCAGGTTTGAGCCTGAGTGTTGGCTTCACTGCACTTTCAGCTACGGCACAGGGAATGGAGCCAGTCTGCTCACACTTTGTAATGCTTTTTAGAACACCACTGGCCAATTGTGGGGTCATGACACCAACCAAAAACCTGTCTATACAGACCGTGGGGAGCACAAATCCAAAGAAATCAAACTCCCAACTGGAAGTGCAGGCCACACTGGATTCATTCTGTGCATCATTTGAACTGAAATACAACTCTCATGAGTTATTACTACACAGTTACAGCAAATACAGGTATCCATTAGCTGGCAATAATGCATATTGGGCATTAATGAGGCAAACAGTGAACTACTTCAAAATCGTATACTGAGGAAGGGCAGCTTTGAATTACAGCTTGGGTACAGCAGACAGAAAGGTTGCCATTTCTGCCTGTGAACCAGCACTGCACTACTGTCTGTATTTGTTTCCCCGAGAATCACCCTGGCCTAACCCCTGCTGCGCTCACAGGCACGGTGCCAGACCCCTTCTTTGTACTGCTGGGTTTGTGATGGTGGGGCACGTTAATGTTTCCTGCGATCAGGGTGCTAACATGTGTAGGTGGAATACCAAGGCCAAGCAACTACCTGGCAAAGCAGTTAAGCAGCAAAGGCAGAAAATCATACTGAAATGAAGATGTTCTATGGCACTACGCTCTCTTAGCTGGCTGGATCATCACCCCCACTTTACAGACAGGAGCGGGCACAAGCAGCAGAGGCTTGTGAACTGGCTAAGCCAGAGTGATCTATATGAAAGAAAAAAACAGGACAAAATATTGAGTGTAAGGAAATGCTGGTGGTGAGCTGAAGTGACCCCTATTTACTCCTGAAAAGGAGAGGCTCAGGCTTGCTTAACCTAGAAGCTGCTCTCCCTGCCAGTGCAGAACAGCTTACTCTGCAGCATTTGATAAAAAAGCAAACTATTAAGATGCCTCATAGCAACCTTTACAGTATTTAATTAATATAAAAAAGTTAACCATATTCTAACCTTAAATATACCAAGAGAATTTTACTGTGTTTCTATTTTGGTTTATTTTCTCTCTTGGTTTAGAAAGCCACACAGCATCTTCACAATGGTCCCTGCTTTACCACACTTGGCTTTAATGCATACTCTGAAAAGTGAGGCGTGAGGTGCTTCAATATTACTGCAAACTTCTGAAGAAAAACAAGGGAAGTTATTTTATTAGGGACAACTTAGCAATGTGGGATTCAAGCCTGAACATGCTCCTGGGTACAGAAAATATAATTCTGAACTGTCTGTAAAATGAAGAAGGAGCTGCTTTAACAGAAAAACAATGCATACATAAACATTCTAACATTTTTATGGAAAGCATAGCAAAAGAACACTTAATCAGTTGCAGATGACAAGACTGAGTTTCTTCTACCTATGCACCTCTTTCTCCAGTCTCCTACCATCAACTCCTGCAAGATTTTAGCTGTCAATAAAAAAATACTGAAGCCAAGCACTTTTCCAAGAGTTTCTTCCACTGAAACAAGATTCAAACCACCACAGATTCCGATTCTTTGATAAAGCCAGCCACACAGTCATCAAGAAGCACCCTCATATGTAGTAATGACTCCCTACATGATCAAATGAAAGTTTCCAGACAAAAACTTCAGGCAAAAATGAAAAATGACTCTCATTCTCTGAGCAGGACCACACCTCCACAACGCACTACCATTCCCCTTCCTGTATGCTGTCACCATGCGCCAGGAGAATTCCACAGCTGTGCTACGGAATTACCTAAAGAGCAATTTTATTACATGAATCTATATTGACAATCAATCCTTACAGACTGGGCGGAGAATGGATTGGGAGCAGCCCTGAGGAGAAGGACTTGAGGGTGCTGGTTGATGAGAAGCTCAAGATGAGCTGGCAATGTGTGCTTGCAGCCCAGAAAGCCAACTGTGTCCAGGGCTGCATTCAAAACAATGGGACCTGCAGGGCCAGGGAGGGGACTCTGCCCATCTACTTTCCTCTGGTGAGATCCCACCTGGAGCCCTGTGTCCAGTTCTGGAGTCCTCGGCACAGGAAGGACATGGATCTGTTGGACTGAGTCCAGAGGAGGCCATGAGGATAATCCAAGGGCTGCAGCACATCCCATACAATGACAGGCTGAGAGAGCTGGGGTTGTTCAGCCAGGAGAAGGCTCTGGGGGGACCTTAGAGCAGCTTTCTAGTACTGAAAGGGGATACAGGAAAGCTGGGGAGGGGCTCTTTATCAGGGAGCACAGGGATAGGATGAGGGGAAACAGTTTTAAGCTGAAAGAGGGGAGATGGAGATGAGATCTTAGGAAGAAATGTTTTCCTGTGAGGGTGGTGAGGCACTGGCACAGGCTGCCCAGAGAAGTCGTAGCTGCCCCACTCCTGGAGGTGTTCAAGGCCAGATTGGATGGGGCTTTGAGCAGTCTGGTCTTGTGCGAGGTGTCCCTGCCCATGGCAAAGGGTTGGAACTGGATGATCTTGAAGGTCCCTTCCAACACAAACCATTCCATGATTCCATGATTGACAAGAACAATCCAATGTAACATGTTAGAGAACTGTCACCTATAGGCACACATGTAATTAAATATCACAATGACACAGAAGAACCATTATGCAACATATAAGAAACAATTCTAGGAAAGTGCTAGGGAATAAAATGTGAGCTTCAAATAGAAAATTGCAGTATGAAAATGTGAAAACAGCCTCAGGCGTGCTGAAACCAGGACAAGGTGATAAGCCAGGCTATTCGAAGAAAGGAGCGCACAGCACAGAGCACAAATACCAAATCTTACACTCCCCCAGTGTTACAAGATTCTACCCACTGCTATGGCAGAAATAATGAGTTCCTTATTACAACTCGAAGTTGAGAATTCCAAATCTGAATCTGCCACAGAAAAAGGGAAGATCTGATCATACAATTACGTTATTTCAGGTTTGAGCTAGCAACTTTTTAAGTTTTGCATTTGTATTGTCTTTTCTAGGAAATTATGAGCACTCCTGGCTCTTCCCATTTTAAGGCAAAGTATCCTAAGCTACTTTAATCATCTGTTTGGTTTGCCCAATCTTTTGGTACCTCTTCTCACAACATATCATTAAAAGAATTCAAGAGGTGTGTTTTATCTCTGGCGTTTCTTTTGAATCCAGCTGCGGGATTAAACCTGATATTAATGTACATCAGTCCTTGGTCTTGTCACTCATTTTACAGTGTATTTCTCACTTCCCATAGTGTTTTTCTCTCCTTAGAACCAGTATTATACTTGTTGCTGCACCTTCCTTCTGCCCAGACTTCTTCAGGAACAGAGCCACAAGACTTCACAACTCTTCACAACAAGTATTTGAAATACTCCATCCTTTTGAGAAATGGTCACTAGTGTCTTTCTTGAAAGGAGTTTACTATCCTGTTACGTTTCAAGACTTCCCAGAAGGACACCAACACAGAACCTTTCTACATCACTATTTTGCAGCACAGCTGTCCAACTTTAACTGAGGGTTTACCAGGAGCTGATGCTGCAGCTCGCACTCATGTAGCACACAGCAGTGTAGAACCTCACAGCATACCACCACTCCTCCTCCTTGCCTGGAGGACAGGATGAGCACAGCACACAACAACAAACAACCAGAATCCTTGAGGAGTGCTGTGCCGAGAGGCCAAGCTGGTCCTTAAGTGGGAGCTACCAAACCTGCTGACCCAAGCTAACTCCCTGTGGCTGCTGCCTGCGCAGCAGTCCTGATATTATGGCACTCAAATTCTCCAGCATCCACCTCTCATTTCCCTCAATAACCAGCAGTGACTGTGCAGACCCTGAATGGCTGAATTTTAAAAAACAAATAATTAAAAATTCCAGTTATTTCATAGTATGATGGAATGATTTGGGTCGGAAGTGACCTCAAAGATCACCCAGTTTCAACCCTCTTGCCATGGGCAGGGACACCTTCCACTGGATCAGGTTGCTCATAGACTCATCCAATCTGGCCTTGAGAAACACTGGCACTCCCTGTGTGTTTATATAATCAGTGTATCAAACAGAAGTGCAATAGTTTCTGGAATACAGAGCAAATTCAGCATGATTTAAGATTGCCACTCTTCAAAAGAGGTGTTTAGTTTCACAGATGGAAGGGCTGGTCTTTCACTGTTCTGTGCTGTGGGGATGTGCTGTCAGTAAAGGGATCAATCTGAGAAAGAGCCTGATGAAGAGGAAATCTCTGCTTAGCTTCTTTCTGTTAGAATCTTGAAAGGTCATTTTGAATTTGGGAAATCTTGTCCGGGAAAGAAGCCAGCAATTCCCCTGAACTGAAGTGGTGCTGGCATTTAAAATCGAGAGAAAGCCCCGACTGAATGACCAGTTGTCAGTTTAGAAAAATTCTGCTGGATGTGGCTAGTGACTGCTCTGAAGGTAGAGGATGAAAAAAAATGTATCCTTTGACCTTTTTATCCCTTGCAATGAAGCCTGCTTATGACAGCTTGTTTTTCTCAACTGGCGCTCAAGTTTTTATTTCTCACTCTTCACCTACTGCAGATCATCCAACGATCACATTGGTTTGCAGGAGTGACAGAGCAGGATGAAGGGCTTTGAGGCAGCATGTCTGTGCTGGCCGAGGGAACAGAGTGAGCACGATGTACCAGTTCCTGGGAGATCTGGCTTTTCAGTCAAATACATCTTTTCATTCATACAGTTTACAGTTATGCTTATTACTTATACATTTGTGCATGTATAAAAATAATTTTATATATATGTGCAGACACACACGTTTTGGGATTTTTTTCTCTTTATAGGAAAACCATAATTACTGAAACCGGTTCTCTTTCAATAGAATCGCAGCTCAACTTTCAGTCTTGAGGAGGTGGTAGTCTGGTGGACAAACCCCTCCAGTTCTAACACCCTGTTGCATTAGGAATACTAAGTTGAGATAAAAAAACCCTAGTAAGTTTAACTGGATTTTCACCTTCCTGGACTCCCTTAATTTGCACATTTTTATATGCAAAAAAGAGGTAGATGAAGAAGATGCATCTTTGCTATAGTACCCTTGTTTTCTGCTGGAAAGGGGCTTCTTAAAACTCTTCTAGCTTTTAAATGCATTTCACTTTCTATAAAATGCATCCTATACAAGCTCAGACTCAGGAAGTCACCAGACAGTTCGTTTGGCACCCAAAGAAAAGCATCTGGAGAAACACCAGATCCTTTGTGTGTCCTCATGCATGGGGTGGGGGGAAATCCTTCTTACTAAAATCAAAATTATAAATACGCAATTACATAATTATGTAAAAAACATTAGGCAGGATTTTCCTGAGGTGACACATCTGTCTCTACCAGACTCCTGAAGATGCAACAAAATACACACAGACGAATAAGTTCATGGCATTTATGCTGCCCTACTTGCATGTTACCATTAAAAGCTTTCAGACACCAATCAGTTCCACTGTGGTGGCAATCACTGCAAAATGCATTAAGAAGTTCACACCAGTGGCAATGGTCACTGAAAATATTTTGGAAAGCATCCCAGAAGTATAAGACTTTTTCCAGACATCCAAGAGAAACTCTGCTATGACAGAGCTTCTGGTGTCAAGACTTCTCACCCTCCCCTCCCCTCCCCTCCCCTCCCCTCCCCTCCCCTCCCCTCCCCTCCCCTCCCCTCCCCTCCCCTCCCCTCCCCTCCCCCTCCCCTCCTCCCCTCCCCTCCCCTCCCCCTCCCCTCCCCTCCCTCCTCTCCTCTCCTCTCCTCTCCTCTCCTCTCCTCTCCTCTCCTCTCCTCTCCTCTCCTCTCCTCTCCTCTCCTCTCCTCTCCTCTCCTCTCCTCTCCTCTCCTCTCCTCTCCTCTCCTCTCCTCTCCTCTCCTCTCCTCTCCTCTCCTCTCCTCTCCTCTCCTCTCCTCTCCTCTCCTCTCCTCTCCTCTCCTCTCCTCTCCTCTCCTCTCCTCTCCTCTCCTCTCCTCTCCTCTCCTCTCCTCTCCTCTCCTCTCCTCTCCTCTCCTCTCCTCTCCTCTCCTCTCCTCTCCTCTCCTCTCCTCTCCTCTCCTCTCCTCTCCTCTCCTCTCCTCTCCTCTCCTCTCCTCTCCTCTCCTCTCCTCTCCTCTCATAGCAGCACTTTCCAAAAGGCACATTTCAGCTTAGTTTCTTTCTTTTTTTAAGAAAGCCAAGATACTTGGGTCATGGAAAACATTAACTTCTGAGACAACTGTCTGAAGATATCGCCTTCCTTGCCCTACATAGGATGTATAAATCTTCCCTGGCTTCTTAATTTCATCTAAGAAAAACTGTTGAATTTTAACAAAAGAGTGAGAAAATCACCTGCTTGTTCTATCATAACAACACTTCTGTGTTTCTGTAAAGTAAGTAGCCCAGGGATGCTCCTATATTAAATAAATAAAGAAAATAGAATACACCATAATCATCAAGCACTTTGTTCTACTTTTTCTCACGAACATAACCTTCAAATGCTAAGTGACACATGGCCATCAATTCTTCAAGGGAGTGGGCTTTGGAATGTGTCTCAGAATCTGACAAAAGATATCCCAAAATAATTATGGTGATGGGCAGGGAAACCTACAACCCACTGCACTGGGAAATTAATAGCTATTAGATTGAAGCCTGACTAGAAACATTAATCAGGGAGACAGTTTCCATGAAATTGTCCTAGACTGAAACATTTCTGAAGCTCATAGCCAAAGCTGTTCCTCAGACTAACCTCAGGTTGTCTTGAACATTAACCCTTTAAAGACAGAGGCTGATTCTCAATACACATCATCTGCCCCTTCAGGCACTTGACTGTGAGTGGGGACTGCAGCCTTTCTTAACAGAACTCAGGAACCTGACAAGGATTGGCGTGGGAGCATGGAGAAAAAGGCTAGCAGACACCCAAGACATCATGAAACCATTACACCTTAGAAACCATCAAAAACTAGAGGGCAGCAGCAAAAGACGCAGTACCAAAGCATTCTTTAAAGCTGCTGTCATAAAAAGTGATAGCAAGGTGCTAAGAATCGTGTTAGTCTACTACTGACTCCTGCCCCTAGGATGTGTGTGGGAGGGGAGCATGTGTTTAGGAGAGCTGGCAAATGTGGTGGCTTTCAATCAGCAGATGCTGCATATTCAGTGGAAACAAATGCCATTAAAACAAATGCCCACCCTCAAGTAACTCTTTCCTGAGAACAGCAAATTGGTTTTTAACACATAGTTGTGTGTCCCCTGAAGGACAATTGACACATCGACTGTTTCGATTGTGCTGCTCATTTGCAGCAGTGCCCAGAAAAGAGAGATCCTGTTCTACAGTGTCACCCTAAGGGAGAAGTACATCCAGCTTGCAATGTACCTTAACAACACACAACTGAAATGGACCGACAAGCTCTACTGCCTTAGCCCCACGCTCCCTTTAAACACCATAGCAGATGGTGAACTCGGACAGAAGTCAACAGGAGGTACCACAGTCTGGGAAACATAGAACAGCACCCCTGGAAGGGAAAAGACATTCTCAAACAGAAATGACCATGACTGCTCAAGTGTCATTACTGCCCTTTTGTATGATGGCAGAATTTGATTAATTTATTGATAGATCACCTTTGCCAGGGGTTCCATACACACTCATCTCTCTGTCCTCAATGAATCAGTGTGACAGGATAATACATATACAGTCTTAGAGGCTGTCAAGCACTTGTCACCAAGGGCAGCTCTCCTGCAGCCCTGGAGCAGACAGCACTTTTATCCAGGAACAGGCTACCCAAAGCTGCATTTTGCAGCCAGGTGGAAAGGAGCTCACAGCTAAGAAACGGGCCAGTTAAACATTATGCAAGTTTCTGCAAAGAGACAGACTGTGCACTGCCATGGCCAAGACCTACGAACAATGCTGGACGGCCACTGTGCAGCATGAGAGGTACCAAAGAGACGAAGGGTGCTGAAGTCAGGAGTCGTCACCTGGGATGCTTCTGGCTGCCAGATTCATTTCCACCAAAGCAGCCACAAAGGTTCAGTAAGCCAGAGACTCCATTGTCATTGCTGTGAGCACAGAAACTCTGAGAATATATGTCCAGAGTATCTGAATCTGGGAAAAAGAGGAATTCCCCTTGCTTCTGCATGGTGGATGAGCTCTTCAGCAACTGCCAGATTTAAGAATCTTGCAGCTACATTATTTTGCTATCGCAAAATAACATCTGCACTAATAAATTAAAATATATTTTAATTGTTTTTCTTCTTTTCTCTGTATCTCTTCCATTCCAAAATAATGCCAAACCTTGTCTTTTCTTGCTATGACATTTAAAAATATGTCATTTGTTCTCTGTATAAAATAACATCATCTTTAAAGAATCCCAGTTCTTCCTTGCCTGGATTCCTGCAATCAAGCGTTATTCTGATTCATACCCAAACCCCTCTTTATCCCATGCTGTTTGCTTAGGGAGGAAAAATACAAATTGAATATACCATTGTGTAGACTAGAAGTCGTGTTAAGATGACAAACAAACACCTGCAACCATCTCTGGAAAGACACTGTCAGTTGGACTCCTCAAAAACACAGTTAGGGAAAGGGCTCTGTAACCAGTGATCAAAATAGCTGTAAGAACTTTCTTCTTCATGCTCTAAAAATCTGCAGTGTGCAGCTCATATAGCTATTGTCAGTGAAGCAGTATTATGAAAATAAGATTTTAAATAGTCAATTAAAAAGATTTCAACTTTTGCTCAAGAAGAACTGTCTCTACATGTTTAACCTTAGCTGATTCACAGAATCTATGAAAGGTATGATGTTTTAGAAAACTTCCAGGAGTTTCAGAACTTTAAACAATGGCAATGGAAGAGGTAACGACATTACTACAAACAAAAAAGAGACAACAAAAAAGTCATATCTAAATCTGAAAGTTGAAACATGCCTGCAAAAGCCCTGCATTTTTATGGTACAGAGTTGTATTACAGATAAGAAAGAGAACACCTCTGCTCCTCTGGAAGATAACAAAATATTTATTAGGCATCACAGCACTTCTTCAAGAATGTGTCTTAATCAATGCTGACTCAAAGTACTGTAGACTATCAACACACTGGCCTTAAACTTGCAGGACACTATTATAGTTGCAAAGAATCACTCCAAAGTGCATCCACTGATTCAACATATGGCACTGAATTCCCAGACAGTCACTCAGTCAAAGTTCTGGGCAGGAAACCAAATTCCATTTTTTTTTTCTTTCTTTCTTTAAACACTATGTCAAAACACTCCTATTATTTGTTACTTGTGCTTTGAGAGATTTACTCCGTTACTCCTTAATGTCGTTAGCTCTTAGAGACACTGCAACCAACAAGGAACTGCTGCTGGAAAAACGTATTACAACTGTTGCCTATCACTGACATACTGAGATTGTTTCAACATGAAAGAGGCACAGTGACAACAAAAATCCAAGTACAGAGACGATAACTAATTTACAAGTTTAGGTACAAACTTGAAGTAAGGGAACTGTAATAGTGAAACAAGCTATCAAGTACTAAAATCCCAAGTTTATCATTTCCCACATATAAATTCATACTAGGACTGACTCCAAAACCTGAATTCATATAACTAAGCCTTATCCGCGTAAAACATCTCATTGGCAGTCAATGAAGTAATTTCACACACAATGTTTCCCAATATCAACAAGGACTATTACTTTAGAATATGTTAAAAGATTAAGAACAACATTTTAGACAAAAATTTTTTCCACTGACGGTGTTTGCCAGTCACTCAAAGATACAAAGCAGGAAGGACAAGTTGGTGCAAAGTTGTCCAGCAACAAAATTTTAAAAATATAACACAGAACAAAGAAAATGTTTCAGTAAATTCTCCCTCTTCCCCCCAAATGCCTCAAAAATATCGTAATAAAAGTTCATTCAAACTATTCCAAGTCCACCCAAGAGCTATTTAAACATCATATTAAGCAATTTGATTTTCTTGATTCCATTTTTTTACATTTACATTACCCAAGCTGAAAGTATATTTTAATTATTTTCTTAATTCATTCATGTTGCTGAAATAACATTCTGTTATTCCCCTTTGAGACCATTTCCAAGGTTATAAAAACCACATTGTCTAGCAGGTTAGATTTGTTTTAAATGTCTAATAGTAGTTTGAAATAATGAGGGTTTTAGACTAACACATTACCAAACTGTTTAATTACTAGTAATTCCCAGGAAAAAAAAGCACATAGCTATAGATAAGGCTAAATGTATTTTTTCAAATAAAAACTACATTACAGATCTATTGCCATTACACAAAAAAAAATTAAAAAAATAAAAAAATCCTACCAAATGCAAACTTGGAAAATTTACAGTTAAAAGAAATTCACATTCCCTAATGGAAACAGAATTCCTCAAATACATTTCAATCTGCCCTGAAATTGCTCTTTAGAAATTGTGGGGTGGGAGTGTGGGTGTGGAAAACCTAATTCAGACAGGGGAAACTTACACTTTAGTGTAAGAGAACACAATCCCTTTGGCAGTTGCATGGATTCCTTGCAGGCAAACCTCAATTCCCTGCACTTTCCTTGGGTTCATTTCCCCACTTGCCTCTTCAGCTGAGGGCATTCGCTGCGAGAAATGTTTTTAAAGATAAGAAATACTGAAACGCAGAGAAGACTTTGGCCACAGACTGAGTGTGGACCAAGATCACTGCTCTGGGAACCTTTGGCAGAGGAGGTTACTGTTGGTAACAACTGAAACCATGGGTTGCAGTCTTAGAACATAGACACGACCCCCTTCTTCAAGGTATGCGAAGACGGGAAGGAAGTGGCCTCCGAGACTTTCAGCAGGCATAAACAAAATCTCAGACCCTTTCAGAACACCAGGACACAAGATCCTCTTGAAAAGAAGCACATCATGGAATTATTCTTATGTTCACCGAAGAGGAGGAAAATTTTATATATAATTTATATATAATTATATATAATTCTCTGAGCTTAAACAACAGCCAAAAAGATCTTTATTACTTCATTATTAGGATCACTTAGCACAAAAATTGATGTCAGGTGCTGAATTTCATAAGAACACATTTGTAATTAATTTGAATAAGGCTGTAAGTGCTTGACTTTCTCTGCAATTCACACACACACACACACAAACAGCATAGCACTACTTAAAAAGAAAAAAAGCTGTTAATTACAGAATCACAACATCTGTTTCCTATTTATCCATATCCTAAAGGTGGGGGTGTGAATCCAGTGAGGAGGACATTAAAGCAAAATATCTCAAGGATGAATATGAGAACATAGAAAGACCTACTGATAAGTATAACACAGTCACCTGGACAAGAGGCTGGAAGGTAGGAATAAGGCTAGGAAAGGGTTATGGAAGGAACTGCTGCACAGGTATCCAAAATATCTATGGACTGACTTACTAATGGCACACAAGACAAACCAGAGAAAATAGGTATTTGCAATACAGAATCAATATCATTACTTAATTGATCTAACAAAGACCTAGTGAGATATTTCACATAATCCAGAAAACTGACATATTTTTATATCCTTGTTCAGGAAGTCACACAGAAAATAATTGGGAAAGCATTATCTTTTATATCAAAAGCACATGTATTAGTGTGCGGTTGACACCAAACAGGGAGAGACGTCCTGAATTTCTGGGAGGTAACTCAGGAACAAAAGAACATGTGCATCACCTTCACAGGGACTTTCAGTGATCAGTATAATGATTCCTGGTACAAGAGTAACAATGATGCAGTATTTTAACTGAGAGAGAGACACCATGGAAAAACCTGACCCACCGCTTGCTTGAGGGGGAAACCTGTTAACAGGTAATGCTGAGAATGTTCCAATATTCAATTCATTCCTTCAAATTACTCCTCACTAAAAAGCCTAAGAAGCAGTAAAAGCAATTATGGTTAGATATTAGGAAAAAAGAAAGTTAAAGAAAATTAAGCACACCTACAAGCTCAATAACCACCCCCCATTCTTTCAGTTCTCTCAAGTGCCTCAGTTTGGAATCAACAGCTTAAAGTAAAAACTCTGTAATTGATGTGTATAAACCTCTTATCTGGATCATGTAGTGTGAACGGGGAAACAAGTCTGACTTAAAAAGCACAAGAATTCCTTGGAACTAAGCCCTGCTCTTCCTCTGCTCTTTACACACTGCAGCTAGCCCCTTTAATGTACAAGATGGCATACAATCTTCACTGCAAACATCACCTAACTCAGAGATTCTCAAACGGTTTTCCTATTTTAAGCACGTTGTCATTTCCTCTCTTCTCTGCCCCAGTGCAGACAATTTTGCACATTCCACGCCTGCAATTGCTAGCTCCTCTCTTCAGAACTGCTCTTTGAAAGTCCCATGCTTTGCTCCTCAGGAACGTGCTTGGATAGGTGGCAGAAGTGCTTGAGACAGAGGCATGAGACATGGGCTCTAACAAGAGAATTGAAGAACTCCACTTACTAGCAATGTTGTGACCACTTATCAGTGCAGTACTGAATGGTATTAGCACCCCACGCAAACCCAGCATAAGAACTGCCAGTCTACAGAACAAGCTGTGAGCACAAACCAAATCCAGAGAAGAGGGGCATCTGCTTGCCACAACGCAATGGCAAGTCCAACTGAGCACAAGACTCAATACAAAGAGGCACTTTCATCTTCTAGAGAAGAGGCCAACATCTGGTTCTGCTCCAAAAATAGGGGGTCAAGACTCACCACCCCTTCTGTTTGTCCCCTCCTGGCTGGATCCCAGCCTAGCCCAGAAGTAGTCAGTTAACTTTTCAATTTGGTAGGGTAGGATGTTGATCCACCATCTCAGTGATTTGCAGGAAAGCATCAATTCATGAAGGCTATAGGAACATGTGCTCTGTACACAGCAAAGAAGGTCATTATGGAAATAATAGAGACATTAGAATTCTAAGTTTCATGTAACTTGTGTTAAAAAGGGGTTGGTTATACCCAAATGAAGCTTGCTAAACAAACTATCCCTAAAATGTTGAGATTTTTTTTTTCTAACAGAAAAAAAATTCTAACAGAATATTTATAGCTGTCAACAATGAGGAAGGGAGGAAGCAAGCTTCTCTTCATGTAAGGATGCACTCATCTTTACAGTCAAAAAAGAAAATATTATTTCCACGAGGTTTACTGCAAATTTATTACAGCAATTAAACTGTCCAGTGAGTCTGTCTGTATCAACTTATTTGCAGATCCAAAACCAGATGTAAAACCCATCTTTCATTTCATTTGATTATTCTAACTTGAGTAGAGTATGTAGAAACAGATATTTTGGCAACAGGCTGCTAATGGGCTTTCCTAACTCTTTAAAGCTGTTCTTACACTGCTTTTCCAACAGTATTTACAAGCAAAAGTTTGTGATTAGAAAGTGGTTAAAATCCTTGGTCCTCCTGCTAAATCTCTTTTGCACATAAAAGGTTTTAAACAGACTTCATTAACCAGAGTTTCTGGGAATCTATACTCTCTTGCTGGCTATTACATCAGTATTTTTGTATTTCAACTGTAGCAAAGGGTTAGTAAAAGCCATCTACTCTGAAACATCCATTGCCGTACTCCACCCATCAGGGCTTCTAACTTACCAAAAATGTGCAGTATTTTAACCCATTATTGAGTGCTGGAATGTCAATGCTTAGGCCACAGTTACTTTTTGCCCTTATACGGTGCATAAAGGATCTAAGCACTCGATATAAACATTACATATTAAATTGAAATCTTAAAGGGAAAATACACAATATTGCATGGGTAAGAGAGTTTTGCAAACATAGACATTAATTTCACATTTTCATTTAAATCAAACAAATCCAATACTGTATTCAGTGGTGTAAGATTCTATCTGTTCCTTCAACTACCACTCTGTAGCTTTAAAATTAATTTTCTACATTTGTGAATCTTGTTTTCTCTGACATAACAGCAGATGAACTCAAATGAGTGACTGACTTTTGCATTTCCTCTAGGAAAGTTGATAAACAGAAGTTTCTTTAAACAAAGCACATACTTAAGCTATGACCTCTGCTGATGCCAAGCATCCCTGACACTAAGAATTCAGTGTGATCCCAGGAATCCTTTCCTACGGATGCCCCCAGCTGCATCATAAAAGAAAAAAGAAATCTGTGCAAGGGAAATAAATTTTCATAAAACCAACAAGTGAGCCAAATGCTGCTCAACCATCTGCGGTGGATACTGTAGCAGCCCAGTAGACTTAGTTCCTATGGAGCATCTGGCATTGCTGCTTCCACAAACACACCAATCTGACTCAGGACAGGAATTATGACTTTTCAAAACGCTGTTAAATACCTAATGTCAAAAGTGGAGGGTTTTTTTCCTTAGCTTTTTCATTATGTTAAGGTTTGTTTACATCTGACAAATAACAGAATTGGAGACTTGAGTCTTATTTTACAGTGACAGTATCTCTTTACAGTGCATTTAACAGCAAGATAAACAGTAGAAACAGGAACCAAATAACAGCTTTTAACTTTTCATCCTATGTTTTAGTTACAAGACTATTCTTCCTTGCAAAATGTTTAAACTACTACCCTGAGTTTACTTTTCACTTGTTAGTCAGGTAATAAAATTAAAAGGGCAGTGCAAAAGTGGGAAACGAAAAGCAAAAATTTTAGATAAGCAGATCACACATTAGATAGGCTCAGAAACCTAGATTAGTACATGCGATGTCTCTCATGAGAGATGATGCATCACAGAAAAGCTACTCACATTGAAAGATGTTATAGTCTGTTTTCCTGATTTTTATCAGTAGCCAAGGATAGACTAGAAGTCATATAAAACCATGTAACAGAAGAGATATTGTAACCAGTCCTGCAACCTATTTAATCTGCAGTGATTGCTCCCACACTATTAAATCAAGTAAGAACATTTCTACTTATACAACCCTTATTTTCAGGCTGGAGTCGTTGCCATCTCTTAAACTAAAGCTTTTTACCACCTTCATGGCATCTCCAGTCTCTCCGGCTTATGAACTGACTCCATGGATGTGAAAATGGCAAATTTCACTTTAACAGAACCCAAGCGTACATCAGCTCACACTGAGATTATTTCTTTCTATTCCTGTTCCAATGTGTTAATTACATTGTTGTCCCACATTCTAGCAGCCAGTAAAGTTGACGTGTTGCAGCTAAGGCACCATGTGACAGCACTTTCATAACTGAAAAGAATGGCCATAGTCACTTATTCAGGATTCTCAGATGATAGATAGCCAAGTTTCAGCTCTTGCAGGTGGACTGCACGCGCATCCATACCAGCCTCCATCCACAGGGCATGCACAATGCTTCACTGCACACATTCCATGGCAGACAGTAGCCCAGTGTTATCAGTTATGGGGTGTCCACTCACTACCTGCTGGCTTTTCCCACCTGGACCTACGGGGCAGTCAGATCATAATACTATTTCTGCTGAAAATGGCATCATGTTTCAAAGATGTGAAGCTTTAGGAATATTCTCATTCTATTCCAATTAGGAGTGACAAGATGGCCATTGTAACAAAATCCACCAAGCTGTGAATGGTAACTGATATATATTCACTTCTTTGAGAAGAGAGGATGTTAACTCCAATGCTTATGACAACAATGTAGACATACAGCAAGACTTGAAATACAAGTGAGCTAGCAGACAATTCAACAACTCTATTTACCAGATGGGTGGATGGTGGTCTGCACCCTCAGTACTGGCAGAGAAAGGATATTAATGCAAAGGAACGCATTATGGCAACTCTTCCAAAACAAGTGCATACAACTACCAGCCTCTCTAATTCCCCATCACAAAGACAGACAGAATGAATTCAAATACTACTTCTTTAAGGATCTGACCTAGGAGTAAGATAATCCCCAAACAAATGGAAAATAACAATAAAGGAATGCATCTATTATACAACTCCCCAATGGCAGATTCTCAACAAATCAAAAATAGTGATGCCTTTTCTCTCCAACTCGGGATAAATCTGCCTTCAAAGCTGTATGTGCAAAAAAAATGCTTCTCCTATAAAGAACACAGAAACTTTCGTCACAACTAACAGTCTCATTTACTAATCAGTCTTCTGATCCCTGTCCTAATGGTCTTTGCTCTGATACATATGTTGTGCTCTGACTGCCAAGACAATAATTTGGTTGCCCAAGTTAGTAGAAAATAGCTTCAAAAATTCAAGCTATTATTTAAAACTACTGAAGGATTTAATAGGCAAGCTCACTCACCCAAGCAAATAAAATAAGCACTTAACAAACATGTTTCAGTCAAAAATGCTATAGTTAATAAGTCTGGGTTTTGTGGCTAATAAGGAGAACTCAGTAGAACTCAGTTATATCCTGATTACTGGTAAAAATACACATTCATATATGTGGGTCTGTGATGTAATGGGAGCAAAAGAAGGCAGGGGGGTCAGAGAAACGCAGATATTGCCAATCTAAACTCAAGACTAGCACCAGGAACATTACCGTCACTTGCATTGTGGGAGCATCTAGAGAACATTTCAAACTAGCACTGTAAAAACAATGTTTCTTGCCCCAAGGGCTAATAATCCTTATCATCTTGATTAAAAGCTTGGAGGTCATCTGGCTATTTTCCAGTAATGTGCTCTTTCCTCTAATGTTGCAGCTAAACCCTATTTCAAAGGCTGCAAAACCATATCACGTTAGGAAAACAAGGAGTATTTACAAACTGATAACTGTTTTTTAAGCCCTGCCTCCATGCAGCCTCACTTAATTTAAGTACGAAGTGTCAAGCTGTGCAACTATGCAACAAAACTGCATCTGCTAGGAACAAAGTAGTGTTTGGGCTGTATAATTTAATAGGCTTTAAAGTCTATGGTAAGGGAAGAGTCCTCCCTCATCACTACTATTTAGTTTCTTCTTCCTCGTTTTCAAAGTCCACAAACATTGAATATCCTTTGCTAGACTGACCAATACCAGAAAAGTGAATAGACCATCTTCTGTGTTAAAAGCACAACAGAAGAAAACATAGAAATCCCAGCCAAATCACTTTTTGTCACTGTGGTATCATCCTGCACAGGGCATCACTGAACAAAGATCCCAAGCATGGAACTGAAAGTAGCTTAGACCTGTTTCCAAGGGGCTGTACCGAGCTTAGTGAGCCCTGAGGTTTAACAGGTTGTCACAGGTACCTGTGCAGGTGTGATGACAGTGTTTTCACTTCTAGCACAGCTGTACACGCACTCAATGAGCAGCATCAAATGAAACAGGCATAACTCTTGACCTTGTTGCATGCATGGCAGTTGAGCAAGCTGTGCCCAAGGACACACCTTCAGCCTCTCTTTGCCAACCAGGACACTGAATGTGTCACCCGGTCACCAAAAATGCACATGAGCCGGAGAGGCGCCTTTCGAACGCCCTCTGATTCTAAAGAACAGCAGCAGCGACTCCATCAACTCTTAAGTATCCTACAACTAACTTTTACAAACTATTCTACAGTCTGATCAGCTCCCTGACACAAGAAATTATTTCATCCTGGTCTGTAGGGCACATTTAAACCAAGTGAACTCACACAGACTATGGGACCACTATGGAGGAGCAATGCTAACACACCTGCTGTTGACCCAGCTTTATTAAATAGTTCCAGAGCTCAACACTAGAGGCACCAAATCCCACGAGTGAGAACATACAATGGCCCTTGGAAAAGCATTCAATAATCACTGTGGTATGCGTGAACCCAAGAGAGGATCTAGCAGCACTGGAGAGTCTGGGCCGACTCCAAGTTGCACACAATGATTATTAACTAGTGTTTTGGGCAGCATCTTACAGGTTTGGTTTTTGGACATGACAACTGAAGTCAGTTCTGTAAGTTACACAGGACTCACTGCTCTAAACAGGTGGTTGTGATTTGCAGGGTTTCACAACACTTGCTCCTCTTGCTGCTTTTTTCCCCTCTGCTTAAGGTTGATAGCATGTTTTTGTTCATAGGTGGTTTTTTTTGTTTTAGCCACTGTTTTTTGCCTGGTTTATAATTCACACCATCTAATTACACAACCCCAAAAAGACTCAAGGTGATCTGAATCTTTGTAAAAATTAACCAACAAGTAGTGAAATAATGGTGGAGGTAGGTGGAAAATTACCTGACCACTCACTTCATCAGTGCACAGACTTGTTAATAAAGAAAAGGAGGAGAGCCTTAAAAATCCTTTGGAAGCACTGGACTGGTAAAGTAACAGACTGAAGTTCTCTAGCAGAACACACGATACAGAGGGTGGGGCACGCAAACCCATATCCCTTGTGAACAGTGTGGTTGGAAGAGCTTAAGTATCCCACTAAATTAAACAGCTGTGGGAAGCACAAAGGACTGGAAAACAAGGAAACTGGAAAGCAAGCAGAATACCTGGATGTTGACACAAAAGGCAGAAACTTCACAGTTTGAACGCTTTAGGGATTTTACCCGAATTTGTAATGCAACCATAAAACCAGGGCAATTTCATGTTTTGGGGGCTTCCTCTGCCAAGTTTTAATAGATTTCTCTAAACATGTCCCACTTTCATTACCCAAAACAGTGAATAAAAAGGTCAACTCTTGCTTGTAATGTAAGGAATAAAAAGGAGAAAGGCATTTACATGCAGCAGTAACTCTGCATTGTGAGCAGACAGCAGTTATATAGAGACAGCTCAACTTCAGCATTTCAAAAAAACCCACAAATTAAGGATTTTTGCCCCTTCCCCTTTTCTCTAAACCCAGTATTCAGCAGCTGAGCATTCTGGGCTCCAACCAGGCTGAGCTGGGTAAATTCAGCCAACCACAAGGTTGAAAATGTAGCAGACATATCATAAAAATTTAGTAACGCTTTTAAACTGCTTCTCACCTCGCTGGTTTGATGGTGGCGTGGTTCTATTATACAATATGTGCTGTTGCCCAGGCAACTCGATCTCACCTCGGCAGCTGCTGCAACTTCAGCGAATTAACACGACTAGCCACAGCAATCCGGAATATTTTTCTTTTTTAAAGAGTCTTTCCAACTATAAAGCATTTTCAGATGAACCTCTGGGACTCTTTATTCAAGGACTATCACTATTTCTAAAAAATACCTTTCACTGTATTCTAGAGGAAATATTGTGCCACTAAGTTGAGAAACAGATTCTGTTAAATCAGATTTGAGTCTGGCAATTTTATACCTGGTGTAAAATCAGTGTCATGCCTCTGGCTTTATCCAGTTCAAGCGCAGGAATTTTACATCTCTGGCAACAATACGAGCCTGCCTGGACAGTTTAGCATGTCCTTTTCCACTGGGGAGAAGAGATGTCTAAGTCCCTGAGGCACAAAAAGCCCAAGGTCTAACGTATCCCTTCAACAGAAGCCAACCTGTAATAGTGTTTCAACTCCACTTTAAAGAAGAGCTACAATAAAAGGTTGAAATCCAAACCAAGATTTTGTGAAAAGAAATTGGGCAGAGTGCTTCTGTGATAAAGGCTTTTGTGGAGGGAGGTGGCTAGTCTCATGGTACAAACCCCAAAGAACTGTTTTATTTTCATGTCCTTGGCTTCAGAGACATTGCTGTGTGAGCAAGGACTAGAAAAAGAACCAGAACATTACAAGTCTTCCCCGCAGTAAGTATGAATTGCAGCTTTTTAGAAGATTCAGAACTATTTCTTTCCTTTTTTTTCCTCAGCCTATTTGGGTACAAAACCAACATAAACAGAAAAAAACAGAGCAAGCCTGAGAGGGTGTTTTGTGAAAAGCAGCCAAGGCTCCTGCTATTTTAATCCAGGGAGAAAAATAAGTGTTAGAAAACATCTAGGAAAAGTTTGTGCTGAGAAAGCACACAAGTGTTTAAAGGTGGGTAATGCAATTTATTAAAGAGGAAGAACGTAAGAAGTGCATCAAAACAATTAAGGGAATGATAGATTTTTTTTTTTTTTTTAAATCAACAAAGCAGTAAAGCAAAAGTTGACTTTTTGCAGTCTAAACGTTTCTCCTTCCCTTCCCCTCCTCATTCTAGATCTGCCAGTAAGTAGATGGTCGTGGTTGAGAGGAAAGACACTGGTCCTAACAGCGTATGCTGTGACAGTCCTCCCTCGCTGAAAGCCAGCAGGTTAACAAAGTCTGTGAAGCTCAAGTTTGTTACCTTCCTTTCTACTCCAGTCTGCCAATATAACATGAGGAGGGGTCATTTTTCAGTTTACTTAACTTTCTCTATATAAACCCTTTCAAGGGTCCCTCTGCATCTTAACCAGCCCTCACTACAAAAATATCTTGATTCACAAATTACAAGCACCCGCTGCTACTCATAAAATGTTCAATGCACAACATACACACACTCGTACAATCCTCGTGATTCTCCTTTTCTATCCTGCAGCTTAAAGATATGTAGCAAAAGCTCTGGCTATAACACTAAAACAGCCGAAGAATCTGCTAAATTCAATGATACTAAGAGTTGAATAAAGCAAAACAAACCCCAAAAACCCAAGAAGCAAAGAATGTACCTAATTACTACTAATCCTGCCTATTAGATTTACTCAGACACCACAACTTTTTTCAAATAACCCCAGTTTATTTTTGAAAAAATTCCTTTCTTCAGACAGGATATGGGGGAGGAGTCAATGGGTGATGTTTTACACATGCACATCTGGATACAGTCCAATTATTCCCCTTATACATTCCTCCAGTTGTTTTCATTTTGCTCCATGCTCTGGCATTCATAAATTTGTGAGATTAATTGTGTGTGAGCGTCTGCAGTCTTGGATTTGGGCACGGGTTTAGCTGCAACACAGCTAGAAGTCAACATTAAAGAGGGCTCCAGTTCAGAAAACACAATTTACATTTATATATCTTTGGTACAGTAAAGATTGAAGCAACTCTTATCCTTACCACATGCATCAAATTGGTAAGATTAATTCCATATTAGCTATGTTTTATTACTGCAGTTACTTTGAGGCTCCTGGAAAGTTATTCAGTGTAAATTGCAAAGGAAGGATTTTTTTTTTAAGTTTTTTTTCTAATTGCTAGTTAGCTTTTAGGGTTTTTTGGGCGTTATTTATTTGTCTTTGTGAATGATATGCCATCACAAAGGAGATCAGCAGCGTAAAATCTCAAAGGGGTACATCCAATCTAGCAGATTAAGCCACTCTGGCCACTAACAGGGTCCACAGACCTGGCAAATTCAGCAGCTTGGGAAATCCTGGTATCAGAAGTATTCCCATGTGAAGCTCAGATTCCTTGCTGCTGTGACTTGCTATTTACAATCCTCAGCAAATGCAGACAGGAAAGTTGTGACTGGGCTTCTGCATACTCTGGCAAGTCCAGGCTGCAAGAACAGCCCCCTTCGGGGCCAAAGGCAACCGAGCCTAAACCAATCCCCAGAGCAGGGAAGGCAAGGGGGCTACACACTGCTGCTCCTCTCCTGGGGCCAAGCTTTCCATTTACTGATGGTTTGTATTTAATGTGCAGTTCACTAACCAAAACCACCTGTTTCCTCAAGCTCACTGCAATTCATTGTTTTGCAAAATCAGTTTCATATTACACCTCTGATCAGTGCAGTTCCACATGAGAGCTACAGAACCCAGGTGATGTATTAAAAAGCAAGGGGTCGAAGGCCAAGAAGCTACTCGCTTGACTGCAAGCTTTCTGACCCAAATATTGAGCTGGATGTGCAAATCACAGTTCCACTCCAACAGCATGGGCAATTCTACATTACGATGTAGCTCTCAAGGCAGGGTGACAAGGGAACGGAACTGTGCTCAGTCTACGAAGCTTTTCCACAAGCAGTTCACTGCTGGCAGGAACAGTTGTACAGCTATAGGTTGGGTTGGCTTGGCTTGTTTTGTGCAAGATGGCTGTTATAGTTTTGAACAATTATCCATGAGGTCTGATGTGCTATTTACAGAAGATAAATTGAACTGAAACCTTACAACCACCTCCCCTTCCAACCATCATGATGCACTGTAAGATAGTCAATCTGGGCACACCATTTCAAAGTTAGCAGATGATAGCAATATAAAATATTTTACCTCTCATTTCCCATTACAAATCCATCTTGTGGATTTATCTTTGAAGATCTCCCAAATCTGTGCAGGCTCTTGATAATACATAGCAAGGGAAAAAAAACCCTCCTCGAATTAGGGGCTTTTTATTTTCTCCCCAAAACCATGAAATTCTGCTCCACTTCACCCAGAAGGAAAACAGATTGAGTTTGGCATTCCTCTTGCCCACAATACCTGAATCTGGCAATCAATTACCATCGCACAGAGACAATTCTCCCGCCATGCCAGCCACCATGGCTAATCCTTATAGCTCTTCAGGCAGTGATTTCCATTGCAGTGCTTGAGGTGGAAGGTCCAAAAGGCAAGGAGAGTGGTTACAGTTACAGTGGGTTAATTACAGGGCAAGCATAGCTCATGTCCCCACCACTGCACTGCTTCCAGTAGCCTGCGATGTGTTACTCAAGAACTGGACCAGCTGTGAAGTTCAGCCCCTCGCCCTGAACTTCCATCCTCAGAGTTGCATCCAACCCTTAACAGTTACACAAAGTATTTTAGCCTTTTCCTTTTTAAAGTTTGGAAATCATACCTAAAACCAACAAATGTTGAAACTTAAATAAAACTCTTTCATCGTCAACTATCTGAGAGTCAGGGAAAGTCAGATTTATGGTTGCACACACAAACTTAATACTGTTCCATATGTGTATGATTGTGATTAAGTATCTGATTACATGATTGTGCGCTATTTTTCCCTGGGACTCCTGCCTCATTCAGTGTGCAGAAAGCACATGCAAGAGGAGCGAATTACATTTGCACAAACAACCATAAATCCAGTATTTCCTAGCTTCTAAATACTTGACTTTGCAAACAATGTTCCTTTCATGTAGATTTTTGGTTATAAGATTTGTACAGCATACACCTGGAGAACATTGCAACAACTTACAACAGTATAGTTTAAGAGTACATTATCGATTTTTGAAATCCTCTCATTTTATGGATGTAACATTTTCAAAAACTCTCATTTCATCATTGCACTATCATGCTTATTTAAGTCATATTTTCCACACAATAGAGGCAGTGTAAAAATTAAAACAAGCTGCACACTGATGGACCAAGTCGCCTGAATTATACTTTCTTCCTAACAATGAACTCTGTTCTCTCAGTGCTAAGTAAACAATTAAGAAGGATGGGGGTGGGGGTTGGAGGGCAACCTATAGTAAATAGCATTTTAATTGCATTCTTACAAAAAATATAAGGAAAATAGTGATACTTAAAATAAGCCCCATTTTCCCTTTAAAGCTACTCAAGATCATAGTGCTGTTTTAGTAAAGCAGAAGTCTTGAGATACAGCAACGGGCACAAATCTTACCCAACATAACTTGAAAGAAAAACAGAAAGTACCTCTTACTAATTTCCAAAACCACCTCTTCCAAGTTTGGAGCTTTTATACCCAAGTTAGACTATCAGCGCATGGGCTGGTCCAACACAACCCTATGATCAGGACCAATACAGTGCACAATGCAGTTGCTGGCTCAGCAGGTGGCACTGGATTAATACAGATTCGATACTTTCATTCCATAGCCGCTGAGCTGATTTCTCAGGCAGCTAAAAGCACTGGTTAGTACAAAACAACCATAAACATAGCACTGGAGGGTCCCACATTAAAAGGTCTCATTGATTCTACTTTGAGAGCTCCTGGAGGAAAATCCTGCCAACCCAGGATATCTGCTGTGTCTCCAGAAGCCATATATGTCCTGCAGTTTCGGGTACCCACCTAAACCCAGCTCATTCAACTCCCTTAACCATTAGGGCATTTGTACTGCGTGGAAGCAAACAGAACTTTGCAAACTACTGTTTCTGCATTACTCACTCTTAGCTGTGCAAGCAAGTAGGGCAGTGAGCAGAAGAAAGCAGTAAAATTAAAATCCAAAGCCAAAATAATTAAGTCAGCACTGAGAAGAACACAAGTAGAGGTGTGACATTTCCCTGAATATCTGTCTCCTTGTCTAGTTGCTTTCCATGCTATCCAGCATTTGCGTAAGTTCTTAAACTTTCCCTTTGGCGTTGGGAAGATGCTGGGACGCAGTTCTGAAGGAGACAACCCTCAACTAATTCAAGTTTTTCACTAGACAGATTGAGTATTTGGGGTAAAATGGGGTTGTCATTTCTACGGGGAACAGATAAGTAGGTCTCTGAAATTGCAATTCACTCGGGAATTTTCATAACATGGTTTGCAGTGAGTCTTAATGGAGATGGAAGCCAGAAACCAGCATTTTCAGGTTAGATACGACTCTATTACAAAAGCAGGATGGAGGCAAGTAAAGATTGCTCTTAATATACATAACTATGCTTTAGTGGTGGTTTTGATATGCCGCTGCTAGGCTGAAAAGTATAAACAGGGTCATTCATTTTCAGAAAATATAAAAGATGATTACAGGACAGGAAAGCAGGATTTTCCCTCACATGCTAGAGCAACATATTTGATTAAAAATAAATGCTGTTCAGAACAATTATTAGCAAATCAGTTTGAGTAGCAAGTAATGAATATACAGAAAAAGCTTCTTAAGGGTAACCTTTAATTGCGTAAGAGCAGTTGGGCAACATCCTTCAAGTGCTCAAACCAGTTCAAACATCTTCAGGTACAACAGACACAAACTGCAAATTTTGATGTTCTGTGTTTCCACACAGCCCAAGGCAGAACTAGTGCTCATCACAAAGCAGCCATCCAGCTCAGACTCAAAGATTATCTAAATACCAATGCCTTCATTTCTTAACCAGCTAACAAGGTCTTCAGGCATACCTAGCCCAACCTTTGGGTGCTCTTTCAGCATCTAACACCTGCATTTGTGCCACAAATCCTTGGAGAACTTAGCTGCTATCAACAAGTTTAATTTTTATCACTAAACTTGCAGCAATCGCATGAAGATTCCCAGGAGGCTGCCAAAATTATTTAGGCTCCTCGTGGTCTTTAACAACACATACTGAGGTTTGTAGTGCCACCTGCTCCACATGAGACAGTCTCCACTATGCAGTGTGCTCCCTCTCCAACCCTTCCTTCCTGAGCTTGTTGTCCCCACTTTTCCAGTTTCCTTCCACCTGACAGTCTTTCCTCAGCATCTTTCCTGCCATTTTTCCTTTACTGTACTGGCACAGCCTCTACTTTCCCTTTCTTCACAAATGTAACCCAAGACCCACAGGAATAAGAACCTGGAGACTATGTACAAGATGAGGCTGTTTCAGGAACATTTATGATCACAAAGCACATTGAACAATTTTAGTTGCCTCTTCTCTTAGGATCCTCACTTTTTTGACCTCAAGACAGGTATATCGCCATCATTGCAAATCAAGTCACAAATTAGCTTGGGGAAGATAGGCAAATCGGAGTAAACAAATGCAACACAGTTATGATTTATCTATGCAGAAGTTAAAATTAATCTCATCAAAGATCATGAAAGATGGTTTTTAATACAGACTCAGACAGATAAGCATATTCACATATACAATAAAAGAGAGCAAAATTCAGTTAGTAGTGTAGCTACATTAAAAGAATGCATCACCGACACCTTCATAAACATAAGGCGTGAAGTACAGTGTTGAGTATCAGATTCTGCACAGAAGACTATAAATCGGAAATGCATTTAATAGCTCTCCCTGATGTTACCTTCTGATACCAGGAAGTATGACCTCGTTTCTGGCTTTCTGTCTCCAGAGAATGTTTTTCTTTAATTATGTGCACATACTCTACATAAAAGGAATTTACCATTAGATTTTTGGCCTTTAACAGACATCTTTAATAATTATTTTAAAATACTGAAATTATGATAGCTAGCAAAAATAAATGTAACTCCTATGTAAAAAGAAATGCTGTGGGAGATTAGACTGCAGCTGCAATTAGGTGAGTAAGTTGGCGCTATTTCCACAGATTCCTATCCTAGAAGGTATTCTTTCCAAACTCAACCACATATGGTATAGCAAGGTCTCAGGTTTTTAACCAGGGAGTGCAAGGATAGGACATGGGGAAATGGGTTTCAGCTGAAAGAGGGGAGATTGACATGAGATATTAGGGAGAAATGTTTCCCTGTGAGGGTGGTGAGGCACTGGCACGGGTTTCCTAGAGAATTTGTGGCTGCCCTATCCCTGGAGGTGTTCAAGGCCAGCTTGGATGGGGCTTTGAGCAACATGATCTAGAGGGAGGTGTCCCTGCTTATAGCAGGGGTGTGGAACTGGATGGGCTTAGGGGTTCCTGAAGCCCCTTTCAGTGCTGCAAGTCTGCTGCAAGATGTCCCCAGAGCCTTCTCTTCTCCAGGCTGAACAACCCCACCTCTCTCAGCCTGTCCTCATATGGGAGGTACTCCAGCCGTCAGATTATTTTCGTGGCCCTATAAATATGCCACTAAGGTTTCTGCTGCAGTTGAAATACACTGGACATGGAGGAGAAGAGTGCAGAAATGGTCAAGTGGGAGTAAGCTGGTTCTGGGGGCAGAATAGTACGACATCTTCTAGATGTCAGGTATTAAGAGTCTATGGCTTGCACACACGACAGCATAAGGGAAAGTCACTGTGTGGAGGAATTAAACATTCAGTGTGGTGGAATCAAGAGTCAGCTTGGCAAAAACAGTTAATGAGACAGAGAGATGCCACAGGTGACGTGCTTTTGAAAACACAGGTTAAAAACCAGGGCCTTTGGGCCACCTGACAAACAAGACTCCACTGCAATTCCAAACTGAATCCAATTCACTGAAGCCCAAGGTAGTCTTAGACAACTTTTACCAGTGTAAGGATCTAGGAGCATCAACTAACAGATTATATGCCAAAGACAGGCTGTATCCAAATGCAATCTTTCTGTAAACCCTTTTTCCTAAGACTGAGGCAATATATGTGTAAAGAGATTTTTCCCCCTCTGTTCAAATGCAGGATGTCCAAGAGCAGACACTGTAGGAGATTTTGAGGGGCAGAATTCAATCTTATAGCTGATAAAACGTAAGTGCATACACAATCCATCCATATCCTGTTGCATGCTTAGCTAAATGTCTTGCAAAACTTCAAACATTCCCTCCTACTTGGTTTTGCTAGAACTTTACTGCAGCCCCAGAGAAGTATTTTGTATCACGTTGTAACACATTCTTCTTCTGAAGGCTTTACAGAAAAGGAAAAGAACCCAAAGCAGAAAAAAATTTGCTCAAGGTCATACAAGTAGGTGACATAGAAAAAGGCAAAAATCTTGATTCAATTTTCACTCCAATCAAACTGCTCACTTTTCATGTTATCATCAATAAACACATTTAATTCCTCTAAATATTTCCAACACTGGTGAAATACAAAGCTTCCTCCCTTTCTTGTCTTCCCTGAGCTACTGCTTTTTCAGCATCTCGTCCCATGGAAGGAATCAGTACCATTGTGCCTTTAAATCCCCAAGCATCTACTATAATAAAAATTAACAACTTGGGGGAAAAAAAACAGCAGAATAGATCCCACAATTGCTTCATTATAGGAAGCACTGTACCTACACATACATATGTAATCTCAGCCTCAGGAGAGGTTTACAAAGATCTCACACGGGGCTATAGCCATCCTGAATCAGAGGCGATTTCCTCCTTCGCTTTTCTAGCTTACTTTAAGAATGAGTAGACGTGTAAGGACAATGTGGTTGCTGGGAGGACAGTGGCACTGCAGTCACTGAGTGGGCTGTGTCATCCATCACACTTGACAGTCATCACCTGCAAAGTAATCAAAAGCCGCCTGCATACATTACTATCTTGCTCCTATCAATTCAAATATTTGTTTCAGCTCCCACATAATGGTTTACTACAATGGCAAGAGATGTGCAGTTTTCAAAAAGGAAAGCTAATGGTATAATAAACAGACAGTAAACTGTAGTCATAAAAAGAAATATTCACATTACAGGGAGATTATACAAGCTTGCCATCTTGCACAGGAAATTTTCTATCAGCCCTTCTATGAATGAACAAAACACTAACAGCCCTGGAACTGAAGGCACAGCATCCTTAAACATAACTAAGACTTTCAACATAGCAGCATATTGACTTCACATAACTAAATGCCTGGTTAATCTACAAAGTCAAGAAGGGAAGGACAACACCAAGAAAGCTTTTTTTTTTTTTTTTAAATGGCCATGATTGTTTTTCCTAGTCAAGGCAACAGTCTGTCAATACCTCAGAGCATGCCAAATATTAAGTTTCAAAACAGGGGCTTGAATGAAAGCTAAAAGAACCCCACAAATATCTCTCAACAGGTGGAAAGTATATAAATAAAATTTCAGATAATTCAAATACATTCAAACAGCTAAATTTTCCACGGAAAGACATGTTTCTCTGTAGCAAACTGGAAAACTTCAGACCAAAGACAGCATTGTAATTTATTCAACCTGAAAAACAAAATAATCCCCATCCTTCCAAAACTAAGGGAACAAAAAGAAAACTTCTATAACCAAAAGAGACTTTGTGAAACACAGCACAAGCCAAATGTTAGTATTATTGGTTTTAAATATTTTTGTTATAGCAGCATCCGAATGCCAGAACTTAGGTTCATCGGTCTTACACTGAAATTTGGATGCACACAGAGACAATCAATATTTTGAAGTGCTTACAGTTTAAAGACACAAGCAGAGAGCACTGAATGGGAGTAAGATACATCAGGAAAATGTATTTTATAAGCATTAACATGATTTTGTTCAAGTTCTTTGTTTAATTTAGGATTTTTGAGGAGTGAAAGATGTTGATTACTATAGGAGAATTTGTAAACATAAGCTCTTATATCCTTTGTCATTAAGACAAAAGGATACAATTATTACATCTCCTGTCCACTCAGCGCTTTGCTATTACATAAATAAAAGTATCCTTTCCCCCACCCAGCTCAATGCATGGTTTTCGCTGAAGCTTTGGCTACACCAATCCCAAATTACACTGTAGCTATGCTCACAGGGCAGGAGTCTCATTGATTTTTTGAAAAATGAGCAAATACAGGAATTAGGCATATCTTATTAACACCTTTTCAAGCAGAATAAAGTAGAAACAATTTTCTTCTGTATTCAATGTTAAAAAAGCAAGAATTCAGAATTACATTCCATTGAATCACATTTCAGTTTCTTTTCCTTCTCAAAATTCAAATACTCTGTGAGAACATTTGAGTTGTGCGACACCAATAAAACAGCAGAAACGTTCAACAGCTTCTCCGACTTGCTTTTCGGTTATGCTCTCATGTGCCTTCAGGTCTTTGCTGTTAATAAAATCAAGCCAGATTCCAATCAACTGCACGACAGCAGCGTCATCAGCATGCAATCTGCTGAGGCTTTCCGGAAGTCCCTCTCATTAATTCTGCAAGTTCCTGCCTCTCTGCACAGTTCTTCACTGTATAAAGTGTTTGCTACCATTTGATCTATGCCTTTCCAGTGCTCAGAAGCTATTTTAGCATTCTTATAATAGTTATATTACAATACTGAAAGCCTCTTCAAAGAGATGTAGCAACTGAAACTGGTCCGACGACCTTCCTTAATCTGTGCGGCTGACAGGAGTGCAGAAACCTCTTTCCTTTACAATAGTGCTGCTCCTTTATGCTAGTGTTGTTATTTTTCAAGCTGATTTAGACAACATTATCCTTGAAACTGTTCTAAGAAAATTGGATCTAGGGATCCATCTCTTTTGCTTAATTTTCACTGCTACCCTAGCCAAATGAGATTCCTTACCACGCTGTTTACATTGCTGGACAGGACGGTTTGAAATCCCTAACAAATGTAGGTTTTTACCATGTGGACACACACACATGACAATTCCCCCTGGAGATCTCCATTTTGTACAGCTTCCAAAAAGTCGAAGAGGCAGAAAAGATCTTCACAACTTCCCTTTCAAGCCAGTTAAGTCCTTCATTCACAGACTGAACTTGAAGCAGAACATATCCCACATGTTAAAAAGCTCAGAATACAGCACTTTAAAAAAAGCTATTTTATTTGTCCTGCGGCACTTCTCTTCCCAGGCTTAAAAATCAAACTCGGCGCTAAGGAGTCTCAGTGAGCTTCTAAAAACTGAACTTCTGTTGAAAACTAGGGAAAGATGCCCAAACCCTGAGATTCTGAGTAAATCTACTGGACTGCTTTCAGAGATGGTGAAATTTTCCGCAACTCCAGACCAGTTTTTTGACCAGTATTAGAAACAGCCAGATATTTTATTTCTGCATGCAGAATTCATTGAATTTACATTGTGGTGCCACTACTACAGCAATTCAGCTCTACTAACTCAGCAACCTTACAGTTCTGCTGATACTATATCAATTCAAGACTTAAAAGAACAGATGTTCCAGCATATTATATACAAATTGTCCTGTTTCCATGGAATCCTATGTGTAATTATGCTGCTGATCAACAACCATTTTTGCTTGAGTTAAAAAAAACAAAAAACCCCAACAAATCCAGTGTCTTTTATTTTAAGCTCCATACTATTCACCTAGCAGTTTGTTTCTCTCTTACATTAGCAGAAAATATAATACAGGAAAAGATTTAAATGAAAAACAGATCTGTGTAGTGAATTGCATATGGTTTCCATTTTCCTTCATGCAATGTTTCATAGACAGTCAACGAAGAAATCCCTCCCACAAATCCGGATCCAAAGTCCAGTTTCAGAGTCTTGTCAGCATAGGAGTTGGGAGACAACTCTCTGTACATGAAAATGTTGCCTGTGCTCTGTCTCGTTAGGATAAATCATTCCTAAAAAGCACCACTGGAACTAGTCAGTAAATAGTACATTTATAATACGCACACTCAAATGGTGCTCACTGTGTCTGTGTAAACCTGCCCCAGAGTTTTTTGTTTCAGGCATACTAAGTTTGGTCCACATCACACAGCCTGTTGCATTTTGTGCCTATTCACAACATACGGAGCTTTCCAGCGCTATGAACTTTATACTTAACTGACACGCTCTGTGCTATAATAAACCCAGACAATAAATAACACTGCTGCCAAGAAACCTCCATAACTAAATATTCCATCAGCTTTCCTGGCTGATGGAATAAACAATTACTTCCAAGGTCCTTCAGATTTTGTTTATATAATATGCATCTTTTCCTCCTATTCCTCATATACCCTACTGACTTATTTTACTTCCTAGTGACACACAAACACCAAAGCAAGACTGCTGTGCTTCTACGTGACACCAAGGAAGGTGTACAAAGCAGCAAGCCCCTTCTTTCCCCAGACACTCTCAGGGGATTTACATGTCAATGGAAGAGAATTAATGATGAGCTGCTATTTGTCAGATGCATTTATTCTTCCCATGAGCTAACAATTATTTGGATTTCCTCCCTTTCAGAGACCAGCCTTAAGGGGGTCAGGAATGGGATGCAAAAATGTAATACAAGAAAACTTGGAGCACCTTCCCTTTTTCCGCTTCAAGGTAAAAGCCAAAGTAGGCCAGGATGTGCAAGGAGAAAACTGTTTTTGAGAAGCATTACTTGGTTAGCACATCAGAACAACACAGCACTGATCCCTGTTAAGACACTTAAGTTTTGCATAGCTGCAAGGTGGAAGCAAAGACCAAGTTTAGCAAATCTTAGGAAAATCATATATGGCAACATCTTGTCTTTGAGAGAATATGTGCAAGCACGGAATGAACACATCCTGCCGACAGACATAGCCTCTGCTTTAAAAGGTGCTCAGCACCTGTGCATTTATATGCTTGTTCAGAAAAATCAAGATCACAGAGGTTACCTGTTAAGTAGGTCTTTTTTTTGATGGAGACTGAGAATTCTTTTACATGTTAAAAGAAGAAACAGAAGTTTTGCTGATTCTATGTCTCCTTATATTTGTGTATAAGAAAAGGTAAAATGTTACCTAGGGAAAGAAGCAGTCAGTAGAAAATTTAAAAAATATTAAATACACAAATGCACAATATATGCAAATACATTCATTTTTATATATATTAGCCTAGCAAGCTACCTGTACAGCACCACATGCTCTAAAATGCAGTAACAGACCTGACGTCCCCACAAAAGTCTACAGTGCAGTTCAACCTGGCACTTCAGAACTCAGCATTCTTCAGTGCTGACGCAGAGGTCTGGCTGCTGAAAAAGCAGCAGGTATACAAGGCTTGGGAGAACGCCTTCTAATCCCAGAGTCTTCATATGACACTCACTTCCAAAAAGAGCCAAGCTCACATGAACAAACCTTTCCACCAGTTATTCCCTTCCACTCTCCCATTACTTTTTTTTCCAATCTTGTTAAGTTTTTAACTTCCCAAGCTCTGAATTTGCTTTCAGAGGATTCTCAGGTACCTGACAAGACTTTTCAGTCTGCTAATTTTTAGTGTTAATTCTACTGTCACATGTTTTCTTTGTCCCGTGATCACCACCTTCCAAAAGGATATATGTCTACCTGTGGAGGGAAGCTGTAGGACAACCCAGGACCTCTCCCTAGAGTTTCTCAGCTGGTTCTGGTCTATGAGGCACACAGGCTGAAGACTTCCTTCCTCTGTGTGCCGGTACATGACAAGTGTTTGATACTCTGGGGCTTTGCTAAGGTCATTTAAAATTGGGTTGTCAAACAAAATGCCAAAAGCTTGCCTTGCAAAATGTGTTTTTGTTGCAACCTGGATGGTGAGTGCTCTAAGACTCAACAGTGTTTTTTTATTTCCTCAATGTAACCATCAAACATGTGGATAAAACATATCATAGGTCACAAAAAGCCAAAATGATTGAACCCATGGGATATACAAGTTATACAGAAGACTAATACATTTAGTAACGATTAAAAGTCTCATTCAACTATTCCAGAACAGAGCATAGAGAGAAACATTACTGGAAAATAATACCGTTCTATGAAGTCTATTTTTTTTTCGTACTGACATAAATTCTGTGATCTTCTCCTTCAGTAAAGATGCCCAGCTCAATCAGGCTTGTGAAACCTGCTTGGTGGCAGTGATTTTAAGAAGCGTGCTTAGACATCCGTAATGTCTCAGGCATCTATACTAATTTTCCTGGACCTCCTTGAATCAACCCACTTAGCTGCTTTTTCAGTCTCACCCTACATGCTTTCCATTAGTGAATAATAGTGTAAGCAACATTAATACCTGCAAAATGTTGCAGCTTCTTCTGCATTTTCTGCATTCCCTGTTTTGGCTCAGCATTCAATCAAAAATGCTGTTGGAAGGCTTTAGGAAAAGACACGTTGAATAAACACACCTTGTAGCTGGAGTAAAAAATGACAGAAGGTCATTCCATTGGGGAATCAGAGACAGCTGTCTACTTCATCCCTAAACTACAAGCAATCTTCAGAATACACTGATCACATACGAGACGCAGGTCTGTAAAGCAACGAAGGAAACCACTGCAAATATGTGAAACGTGAAACATGATATGTGCAATCTGATCTTAGGTTTTATAGTAGCACAAGAGAGGGTGGTGGGATTTTGTTGTTGTTTTGTTCTTGAGTTTCTTTTAAATCAAGACTGTATATTTAAGATGTTAACTGTCATCCATAAAGAATTCAAAGTATTTGCTGTCTTAGGATGAAGTACTCAATTGGACAGCAGAGGGGATAATTCTACACATCTGAGTAAAGGTTGTTCCATCAGCAAAAGGGAGGCCTGGAATGAAGCTGTGGAGACCATCATGAAAGGAACAGATCAATACGCAATGACAGTTACCATCATGGAGAGGTGACAGCATTTATCAGCATAGCACGTTATGCAAGAGAAGAGCCAAGAAAGATTCCACAGGAAAAAGATACTGAAGCAGAAGGAGGGACTTGAAAGAAAGAACACTCTTCCTTTGGGGGTTCTAAACTGCAACTGGTGAAGTTATTGCTATGATTTTAGACAAAAATAGGGAGGGGGAAGAACTTTTGACCTTTGAGGAGTGTGTGCCAATAGGTATCAGTTGAGGTGTTTGTCATGAGAGAGTTTTAAAGCATCTCCTGTGATTAAGATGATCCACAAGGGACCTAAACCAACTAACCATTATAAAGATCTTCATAGTCTCTCTCCCATGGCTCCATCTCTCAAACTATCTCAGTAACTTGTTTAGTTTCTCTGGAACTTAACATAAATATTTGAAAATGCTTAGTAATTTGAGAAAAAGAAACATGACCATGAACATAACAGGCCTGAACCGCACACGTTTTACTACACTACTGGTTAAGTAGCTGCAGTGAATCTAGACAGTTGGATGTTGTCAAACACTTAAAAGTATCTACCTGACCAATACAAAGGCTCACAGGTTTCTAAAATAAAACTTGTCTGAAGTGCTATGAGGACATTAGCGAAGCTACAATAAACACAGATTTTCTTGTACTGCATGTAAAACAACAGCTAAGGCAAAGCACTAAAAGTTTATTTGTAAAGTAATCAGGTGAAGTAAACAACAGAAAATCTGTTAGCATCTCATCTTCATCAGAGTTTTAAACCGTTAAATCACAGCTTGATTAACTGACTGACAAAACCCAACACATACTGCCATAAAAGCAGGACAGGACCTCTTTTTTTTTGGCTACAGAAGCTTAAGTGACAAATAATAATTTCTTGGGTTTTAATTTAATTGGAAGATCGAGGGCAACAATAATGAATCATTTTGAAAACCTTCTTCCTGGGAGACACTGATAAGATTTGTAACTATAAATATCAGGGATACTTTAATAAAATAATTATGATGTTCTGTTGATTTATTAACTCCTCCATTTCACACATTTTCCAAGAAACACCTACCCTAAAAATTAAATATGTAAGTTATTCCTGGCAGCATCAGAACTCAGCAGTTCACATGAAAATTTTACAGAAATCAGATCCCATACGACACTTCATGAGCAATCAGAATGCTTTAAAGTTAACTCTTAATTCTACTTTAAACATTTATTGATACGTACTGAAGACGGATAGTAACAGTGGATGATTAAATCCTCAGAACCTACAGAAAAGCCAGACAAAGTAGTACTCGCATAACTACTCCTTGGGTATCACTTATCAATCTTTGGAAATGTGATTTAGAACTCAGACATAAAAGAGAATGAATGGGGTTTTGTTTTGTGGGTACACTCATTTCACGGCGCTGGAGCAGTATGGCTCACTGAGGCTCTCTGGCAGCCACCTCTTCTTAGAGCACACGTCTTGCGCAGCACAAATGACTGTCTATGTTCAGCCTCAGGAAAGTAACTCTCACTTTCACATTCAAGAACCTGGCTTGTTATTGTTAAGTCTTTATCAAAAGTAAGTCAACCTAAGAAAAAATTACATTATGAACAGAAGTTTTGGCAAGACAAAGATGACACTTCATGCAGCAGTTCATATAAAGAGAGGATAATAGTTCTGCCAAAGACAATAAATACTGGAAGATACGGCTTTCAGTTTTAGAGGCCCTGAGCAATATTGCTGCTGTTCATTTTAAGATCTGCTTCTACAACACAATTCCCTGGAGATTATTCTTAAATGTGAAAGGATGGAAGTTTTTGTTTTGGGATCATTCACAATGTTGGCATTGCAACCCACAGGCTTGAACAGAGGTGAGAGTTAACTTCACTTGGCCACTAATTTCCTCCAACTGCATCCTTCTCTTTCTTGATTTCCCATCCCCCCACTAAAAAAAATCTCCAGGCATTCCTATCGAAAATGTACTGAAGTAATAAATCATGTATTTGGTCTCACGTGACTAGTATTCATTAGAGTCAAAGATCTCCAAGACCTGCCCCCAGAGTGTATTATGTTACTGAAACATAGAAATAGCTGCCACACAAAATTTTGACAGGAAAAAAACCAACCCAATGGTAACAACAAGCTGTCTCTCAGTTGGGCAGAAGAAAGAATGTTCATAAAAATATGTTTGAGGGGCAAATCAAACTCAAAATTCTAATTAGACAAAATCAGCAGTTTAAACACAACAAGACACAGGATTTCTAAGTAGAAACTTCTACGAAGTATACACTTTTTTTGGTCACCCAGGCAGTTCCATTTTCAAAGAGATTTTTTTTTCCTAGAAAGGAATGAAGAAAGAAATAAAATCCACTGCAAGTTTATCTGTTATATAGCTTTGCTTTGGTTAAGCAGTAAAAAACATGCCCCCCCCCCACTCACTCAAATGCTTCATCCCCTTTTACTGTCCAGTTATTTCCCTTTACTGAATACTACGAATAATTGGTAGAAGTAACATCATCTGTGAGAGAAGCGCTGATCTTCCCATGACATGGCTACCTGACTGAATCATTTGAGTCTGAATGGGGACACTTGATTCAGCTGCACATCTGGGTTTTGTAAAGGGTCCAAAATCTCAACAGTGACGTGCTTCAGGGATAAAGCGAAGTCTGAGGAGATCACAGCAGTCAAGAAAGAAGACAGTGTTAATTCAGGGCACATTGTGCTCTTCACCACCACTCTGAAAATTAACTTAGCTCAGCTAATTTTGCATCTCCACTAATTGTGTGTTGTGTATGAGTAAGCAATGACTAAGGAAATGTCAAAGCCATTCCATATCCTGTTCTTTTCCTGAAGAAAAACATGACAGGGAGAGGGGATACCTCCCATTAGGTCACAACAAGTCAGCCAGGCAGCTTGTTTGTTTTAGCAGGAATGAAATAACCTATACACAATCTAAACTTTGCCAATCATTTTAATCACTTGTTACCACTGTGCTGAGCGTACATGGCTCCACAAAAACAAGTTACTGCCTCAAAACCTGTTCAGGTGTTCAAACACGTGCATGAGTGCATACACAAAACTTAAGCTGGAAAACACACAGCAAGCACAAAGTCCCCCACATATGAAAACTGCTGCTCGATGGTACTCACATTATTTTCCAGCATTTCCGATTATGTATTGGTTAACTTTGACCACTGGCTAAAAGGCAATAAAATATGGAACAACAAAGAACACAAAGTAAAGCACATACTACAACCAGGATGAAAATAACCAGACTGGTAATGAGGTAAAAAGAAGTGGCATCAGTACTGAACCTCCTGTTCAGCTCTTCACATCTGCAAGGACAGAAATCAGCAGTGGCTAACTACAGGTATCCACCTCAGAGCTCCAAGTTGACCCCTGCTCACTGAAGAGAAAAGAAACACAGGCTCCTAAACTTACATGGTATGAATCTGAAGTATTTCAAATAGAACTGGACTGATACCTTTCAGCTCTGCTTTCTCCCTGTTCATGTCTCTCCTACAAACTCAAAGTGAAAGGCAAAGCACACAGGAAGAGCAGAAAGGTGGGATTGGGGAGATAAAGATTGCAGAGTAGATGGAGGTATAAATATACTAAAGCATCTGACTTATATGTTTGATGAGGAGGGAAAGAAGGACAGGGAGGACAGGTGACAAAGGCTTAGGGAACAGAAAAGGACTGGGAACATGATGTTTAGAGCCTATGGCTTTCACCATTTCACCATTACATTTTATTCACAGGAACCACACAACAGAGGGGAATTAGGCTGGAGCATTATCTGGCACCTACAGAGCTGTATGAAGTCATTTATAAAAGAGCAAATCACTATCTGCAATACTGACTCCAGACTGCTCGGAAAACTGTGAAGCACATGGATGTGCCTCTTAGCTGTCACGCAACTTTCATACAGGGGTACCTACCAAAGGAGTCTTCAATTAGCAGTGACAAACCACTGCCAGCCTCATCATTTTTTTCTGATCTCACGAATAACATCACAAGCCATAGATGAGGATGACGGTACAGGCTCAAAATGAGCACCACACTTTACAATGTGTTGTCTGAAAAATGGACACAGCTATGATACGCACAGATCATGCCTAGGTGCATTGACCAGGAGTAACAAAATTGCTAAGATGCAAACTTTCCTTTTCTTTTTTTATTAAAATAAAAAATTAATGAGTCAGATTGCAGCAGAGTACCAAGCACAGGACTGCAAGGCTGCACTAGACCTTGCCCAACCACCAGTGAGATTCGTTGATGAACAGAAAGGTGACAGACACTTCAGAAGCAAGTATCGTATACTGTCACCTCCCATGTAGATGCTTCCTCCACCCTCACCTCTTCTCTCCCCACCATCCTCATCTTTCTTGCTTCCATACCCCAAGCATTCTGGATAAATGTGAATATAATTTCACAGTGTATATTGGGGATTTTCTGCAAATTGAGACTATGACAACCACATTGCATTTGTTCACTCTCACTGGCATTTAATTCTCTACTCACTCTGCTCATACAGCTACAAAATGAGATCCTGGAGGAAGTTTTGCCTGTTTTTTTGCTGTGATCACAATACCAGCCTATCCGTACTGCCCCCAGTGTCCTATACCTACCAGTTGCTAAACCTCTTCAATCATGATCTAGCCTCTAGAGTGCAGAAAAGGGTTAACCTTTACTGCTTGGTGTGCAAAAAAACCCTAGAACAAATCATCACAGACAAATTTCTGCCGCAGAATTTAAAAAATAATTATGTTCAATTCTCATTTATCAGCTACAGACATCCCTGTTCTGCAGTTGTCTGGATCATATTTACAGCTTTTCAGAAAGAGAGATACAGTATTTACAATTATCCAGATATTCCTACAATAACTGTTTGGGGTTTTTTCCACAAACATTAAGAAGCATCTATCTCCTATACAAGCCACACACTTCATCGGTGTTTCAAAGATGCCCACTCCATTTAGTATGAAGAGTGGCCCGATACTGTGTTGTGATCTGCCAGGAAAAGAAAACAACCAAGTACAAACCTAGCCATTTTCTTTTGCATGGTAACCCTCCGCATAAGCACTAAGGAAGAACTTGGACTTTTCAAAATCCTTAGTTTCCTGCAAGTTAAAAATTAAAGAATATTCTAGGCTTGTGGAAAATAATGTAATCATGAGGTTGAGATCATCGGCATGACAGAAACATCAGCATGATGACAGATGCATGAAAAATCAAAGTTTATCACTACCTTTGGAAGGCACCTGAGATAAGCTCTGGGTACGAATTTCTTATCAATATCGACTCTTGAGTCAAGATTACTGCAACCATACAAGTAGCCAGCCATGTATGAAACTACAACTAAATGAGAGACTTGGAACTTGTTCAGAAGCACACTATAGCGGGGGAGCTAGCTAGTGAAAGATTCCAAATATTTCTAGTGTAGCGTGAACTTGGTATCAGAAGGAATGGAAATGTCAATTCCTTTTTGGGCCTATTCCTTTCCAAGTAGAGATCAAGTGGAAAAGGAGGGATAGAGTCTAAATGCCTAGCATAGATGTGCGTGACTAGCTGAGCAGCCCTTAGAGAGGAAAGAAAACGTGCATAAGGGGTCAGAATAGCTTTGTGCTATATTAGAGGTACTCCTTTACAAGGCTTTAGCATCTCTCTGGGCACCCAGAACAATCCCAAAGCCCTGTTCTTGTACTCCATTTCTCTGAGTCTCTGCTTCTGCCAGGAAAGAAAGCTTAGAGGGAACAGCCTTCCAGGCCACAGTGTGGTGAGCTATTCTGGTTCTATTTAACCATCTCAGGAAAAATTCACAGACTAATGGTGCTGCACTCGGCAACAAGATTCAGAACTTCACCTCCCTCAGTCCCTATGCCTGCTTGGCTCATTAACGTGTTGCCTCCTGGTTTATTCAGCCTACCTCCCCTTCTGCTGGTATGGAAAGATCCATGGAAGGTTGTCTTTTTGACAACATAATTTCTTGCTCTTGGTGGCACATGCAGTAATTGCTCTCTGATGGCTCCTCACTGGGGAAAATCTGACCCGCTATGCTGAGGGTCCCACTCACAAAAATATCTCACTACTCAGTCTTTCCAAAACTGTATTCTTCCACAAGGCAGATGCCAAGCAGGAATACAATAAAATATAATAGCTTTCTATAGCTATTTCAAATTTCTTCCTTTGCTAATTAAAAAAGAAACCCCACCACTGACTGGACAAACGTTAGCCCACTGTGACCCAAACGACAGAATCAGATGCAGAATCTGAAACAGACACCCCATGCTTGGCCTGCCACCACCACAAAGTGCCTGAAGGTCACTTTTCCTTTTCATTGGCCTGAGATTCTAATTCCAACTTCCCAGCATCCAAGATTATTGCATTCATTCTCCCTGCAGTTAGAGTTCTGCAACCTGCCCGTGCTTCTAAGAGCTATGGCTCTCACAGAATCTGCCACCACCTAGGAGGAACCAAATCACACAGAAGTTTAGGACCCCAGAGCTCAGAGAAGACATTTAGATTTACATATATTCCTGCCCAGGAATTCGGTGGCCTTTTGGAATACACTCCCAATATTGACATTTGCCTCAGATTTCTAGGCAGAAAAAGAACTACTGGCAACAATTCCATACCAACACACCAATCTATACACAATCACCTCCAGGCTTGACTTTTATATGTTTAATTTTATGTGTTTGCTGTTGGTTTAGACCATGGGCTAAAGTAGATTGAAAAAAAAAAACCCAAACACAATACTTAGATTCAACAGCACAGGTAACAAAGAAAAAATAGTTTCCAGGAGACAAGGATAGCTGTCCGGGGAGAGAATATCTTAAAATCTACGGTAAAGTCATACTTGGCAAAGTTCAATAGATCTGGTAAACATCAAAGATAAAATTTAGCAGAATAATTCCACCAAGTGCCATTAAAAGAAAAATGGGACCAGCAGGGTTACCAGTGAAAAACAATGCCAGGCCTAATAGCACTGATCTACCAGAAGCAATTTATTATGACACCAGAAATAGCTATTTTCACAGTGGATGCTTGAAATGAAAACTTTAAAGCTTCTTTAAGTCTTGAGCTATAGCAAAGTATTCAACCAGCCAGCCAAAATAGCTGAAGGGAAATAGGAAGGCCACATGTGGAACTAATTACTCATGTAGAGGCTATGACAAAGAACATTTCTCCAGACTTTTCATGGGGGCTTCGCTTTCAGGAAGTAACTCTAATTACTGTTCAAGTCTCGGCAGCCTGCATGCCGCTGACAGTTCCAAGAAAAAAATGAACCTATTTGCCCTTTTCTTGGTCTGAAATGCCAAAACAGAAAAGCGCAACTAAGAGTCATTAAAAAGGATAAAAAAAAAAACACATTGGCTTATTGCATTAGCTTCCCAAGCAGAATCGTTTTTATAAATTCAGTTTTTCAGCCTTCCCAAACCAGCAAATTCTGCGCCTCCATTAACTCGCTCTCTGTTGGCTCCAGCGAAACTGTACATCTTGACTTTTTACAGCTTTTCCATACTGGGGCCCACTTCCTGCCCAGTTGAAGAAAAAAATCTGGCCTGAAGATGAAATGACTGCTTAACATTACACTAAAACATCTGGTACCATTTTATACACAGACCCATGTCTGAGAGCAGGCAATTCTAGCGGTCTCACCAGCGGCACAGTGCATACCCAAACCTCCCCAGGGTGACATCATCCCATATATGGACTCTCAGACCCAGCCCTCCCCCTTTTCCCGGTCCTAAATTCATTGCCAGATCCCCAGTCTGCTGCAAATGTGCCACGTCAAGACTGGAAATCACAGCACTTCAGTGTGTTTCAGTGAGTGCTGCAGAGTGTGAGGCAGAGCCGAGCACAACCCGTGATGCAGGAAGGCAGTTTTTCCCCGAGACTAAAAGAGGATTTAAAATAAATAAATAGACGCGTCCGGAGATCCTGCTCCGTCGCCCCAGTGTTCAGACTACCTGTTCAGGACAATGCTGTTGTACAGTAGTCTGCACATTGGTTAGACTGGGCAAGGGAACGCAGCGGCACGGACTATTGGGGACGCAAGTCGCTCTTGCCAAGGAGAAGACAGTCATTGCTCCTTTCAGATCTCATATACAGTATTTTTCTTCGCAGGTTTTGCACACTAGGGAATAAGAAACGCTAAGGGACACTGTGAAAAAGGAGGACTTCAGAATAAAGCGGGGAAGACATTCTGGTAAGGCCTACTTTGGAAGAGTACCTGGCCTATGACCTGGCGAACCTAGGTGACTCCCTCCCCTCCTCCAGCCATCACTGACGAGAAATGGAGCTCTGAGGGGTTCCCAAACCCGCGCGAGGAGAGAGGGAGGTGTGATGCCTAAAGGTGTATGGCCTAGGAGTGGGCAAGAGCAGAGCTACAGATGGGCATTTCTTTTTTTCTTTTTTTCTTTTCCTTTTTTATTTTTTTAATTTAAAATAAAGCTTTTTTTTCCCCCCACAAACTAAAAAGGTAAATTTATTTTTTTTTTTACTTGTAGTAATCCGTATAAATATTTAGGGAGTATATATATGTTTTTAATGCAGAAAAGCCTTGCTAGAAGTATGTATTCCGAATAGCTCCTGTTGTGAACCATGATCAGAAGATCAATTTTAAGAAATAATTTTCTCTTAAAGTAATAAAGTAATAGAAAAGAATGCATGAATATTATCTTTAATTATTGTAAAATATATTATATCACCTTTGGTAGAACTGTACTTAGATTTTATATGCAGCTGAAATGTCTTTGAAAGTAACCTATGCTATATGTGCTGATGGAAACTGGGAGGGAAACCCTAGGAAATCAATGCCTACTCTGTGCCAGGCTTCTGCCATGTAGAATACAAAATCTTTAATCATCAGGAAAAATTACCTCTGAAAGTTCAGGATGTGATGGAAATAAATAAATAAATAAATAAATAAATAAATAAATAAATAAACAAACAAACAAAAAGCAACAAACGGCTTTCCATGCCAATACCTGGCTGGCCATTGCCAATAGGTGATCAGCATCGATTGATCGTTGCCGCTCTCACATATACTTTGAATCGCTGATATTTCTTCTAACATTCTAAATGATAAGTTACTTTGTCCTGAATCCCACTGATAAAAATGGAATTTGTAAACGAAGGCAGAAGTTTGCTTTGGTGAATTTCCAGCTGTCCTGGTAGGGGAAAAAAACCCTCTGGCTGAATGAAATCCCCACAGACAAAATAATACAAAAAGTCTGAGCTGCAACTTGATACCAGCTTAACTTCAGAGTCAGCTCCCCTAAAGTTAACACTAGCAACAAACTACTGCAACTAGAAACAAAAAAAATCCCATCTATATGGGGCTCATTATTGCCAGGTAGGCTTTGATTAGCTATACTATAAAAATAATTAGCATAAATATGCAGCCATTTGTATCATAGCCAGACAATTTTGCAGAACGGGTTATATTTTAGTCAGCCTTGATGCTGTAAAATAATTTTTTTTTTAAATTATACATATATTATTGTTACCTTTTTCATTCCTCCTTCAATAATCAATATAAATCCTACAAGGGAGAGGTGGTCACGTAGCTTTAGTGTGACTGTGTCTATAGTGGCTGGCTTAGAGCCTACAGAGCAAGAACTAGCACTGTCATTTCCCTTAGCCTCCCACCCAAGCTTATGCATTTCAACCAAACGAATGCCTTTTAAATGTATATATACACTTACGGGTTATCAACTCTCTCTTCCTTTATTTCCTGGAAGATTGTTTCTTGGATTAGGATTAAATTAGTGGGTTTTAACCCATTATAGTATGAGTAGGTGGAATTTTTATTCTTGTTCTACTTTATAGTGGAGTTATACCACAGTTTAATGTAGCTATTAATTGAAAATCCAAAGAGACAAGAAGAAATTAAAGGAATGGAACCAGACTCAAATTCGCATTAGTATTTTTCAGTCTCTCCAAGCATGATTGCTGGGTTAGGCATAGCAAATTTGAAAAGTTTTATGACTTAGATTCTGTTTAAACAGTAGAAAAATGTTTTCAGATTTTGTTATGAACCTTGTTCGGTTATGTTTTCAAGGGAAATATGATGGTTTGCAAATATTTTTTCTTTCTAGTGCTTACTTGCATAGCTACTTTTATTTTTTATAATGCTGATCCAGAAATTGAGAAAGGAGGTCTTGTTGCCGAGTCAGTAACAAGGATCTCAGTGAAAATCCTGCTAACGATAGCCCACATTAGCTATTGCTAAATAAGCAAGGACAATGAAAACACGTGGAACTAGTGTTTCTCTTATCGCTAGTCCACTGTTTGCATTAATCTTTATTTTAAATGACCTTTCTGGATTTAGGAAGCAATTCCCCTCCCATACACCCATGACTCTTCAAAGTTACATTTTTAGACTGCAGGGCTGAGGTCTAGGAGGCCCCTTGGCGTGGGGCTTGGAAAGGAGGCGGGGGGGAGTCACAGCGTGCAAAGCAGCAGATACGGAAAGAAAGGATGTATTGTTAGGAATGAATAAGGAAGGATATCTACTTCAGCTCAGTAATCAAAACATTTTTTAAGTTAATTAAGTGATTCTGTGGTTCTTAAAACACTGCTGTTTTAGTTGAAACAAGTTCTACTCGATCATAATCATACAGAAAAGATCTCCATAGTTAAGAAACAAAAGGTTTAAACTATGCAAGTCAATAAGCATAAGAGAGCCGTATGCAAATATTTCAAGAAAAATATTTCAAAAAAACCCCAAAACATTACTTTCGTAATCATTAAAAACTTAGCAGGATCCAATGCATATTAAATTATGGTGAAAATAAGATGATCTTGAAGGCTTAAGCCTGTTCTATGAACTAATTAATACAGTTCATATTGCCTTTAAGTCCACAAAACCAGGAAGAACCAAATTGAAGTTTGTATTAATATTTCAATAGGGGAATGTTCATATATAATGGATATATAATATATATAATAGGGGAGTGTGTATAAAATGGACTTCCATCTTTAAGAAGCATATTTTTTTTATTAAATAGGGAAGAGGAAGAAAATATTTCAACCCTTTTCTATATATCCCTTTAACGTTAAAAAAGAGGAAAAAGGCAAAGAAGGGTGGGGGAAAAGTCATTTAAGTTTACAGAAATAAATATAGATCAAATAAGCATCCAAATGTGAAAAAAAGCTAGTTACTTAAAAAAAAACCCAAAAACCATGTCATTTGACATTTTTCTGTCCTGTTATTAAGCTGCACATTGTTTTCTTTATGCCCATTACCAGCGCTGTTTAACACATCTGTATATTCAGCAGCCTAAAGCGCACTGCTCCTCTCCACACTCCTTTCCCCTCTTCCTGCACTACCGCCATGCGCCCACAGACAACTCGGCAGACCACTCAAGCATTGCTGCTGTATGGAAAATATGATAACCAAAATAGCAAAATACTTGCATAAAAATTCCAAACTTCTAAATAGAATGTTAAATTATTATAATATTTTAATCAAAATACGTTAAGTAGATTGGAAAATGAACCCCCTAAATATTGGTGTTTTATTTAAAATGATAAATTTTAATCAAGAGCATTACTTTACTTTTACTTGCAAAGGCTTTGTTTCCTGAACTGTACTTTATTTAAAGAAAAAAAAAAAATCCTAATTGAAATAATATTAAGGGTCAGGCTAAAACATTCAAAACGACAGGAAATGCCACAGCTAAGAATGAAACTTTCCTGAATAATGCTACTGTACTTCAGCACTGCATTTTATGCTGCATTGCAAAACAGCATCTAAAAATAACAAACTGCCCTTAAAAAAACTCCTGATCACAATTGGAGAGAATACAATTTGCAATTCAGTTTCCAAGCTACCAATATTTAAAGCCAGCTCCTTACTCGTGGTTTCTGTAAATACAATATTGGCAATCAGGAGATTACTTTTGTTGTTTTTAAGAGTATTCTAAACTATTCTCAAGCCCTTTACTGAATCAATCAGCCAACCAGATACGGCACCCAAAAACGCTAAGCCCTTTTAGCAAACCAAATACAACTTCAAGGAGTATCAGCTTTTAAATAAGAATCAAGCAGAGTTAACTCTCCAGTCATTAGCAGTACCCAGTGAATTAACCAAGGGCAAAATGAATTTGCCTCAGTTCAAGATGCACAACGCTTTGCTGATGTCTCATGAATTCTCCTTGTGTACAGTTATTAGAAAGACCGCACAATCTTTCCACTTACAACTTTTACTCCCAGTATAGCATCCCTGACAGCCACTAACAGAAAACCCATTAATTAAAATGTGTACTTTTGTTCTTCCTATCCTTTCATGCTACAGGTTGCTAATGAATTTTACTGTACAATGCTTTGCTATTTCAAGAAGGTCATAGCATGGAAACTGAGACCTAATTTTCTCACAGACTAACAATCTTAAATTTCTTTAACAACTAAAGACGGAAATTAAACTTTATAAAATCTATAAAACAATCAGTGTTTTATATTCGTTTTAAAAGTAATTCTAATTTGTCAGTTTTGTCTTTCCTTACAATGGCCAAGCCGGTAGGAAGACATGCCAGCTTAAAGCACCCACATAAAATTTTACTTAGAGCTACAAAATTTTAAGTATGCATACTATAAAGTAAGAATATTTATTGTCCTGGAATTCATTTTCACACCTGAATTAGCTAATCATATTTTGTGCTTCATTTATTTTTCAAGACATCATATTCCATCTTGTCAGGTTCAAGGCATGTTTTACTGAAACAGTTGATAAACTTTATTTGTATGCTTCAAATCGTATATTAGCTACAATGTATCTTTTTCTTTATGGCAAAATAATGATTAGAGCTAGAGCACCTGAGTAATTACATATCCATTTATTAGTAGTATAATTTAAAACCTCAAAGCTATCCCCACATTTAGCCTTTTAGGAAATTCGCTCCTTTATAATTAGTTTTCAGGCTGCAATTGAAACGTTTTGCTGCTATTCTGTATAAGGGTTGGAAAGCCCAAGTTTGTTGCTTACCTATGGAGGCACTAGCGAGCAACAGTGATTTAAGAACACCATTATAAAACAGTCATTTCTTCTGTTAAGAAAAGTACTACAACTATTTTTCCACCCTTTAAACTTCCAATGTGTTTTACACCTTTTGAGACAATCCCCCAGTGATGCTGCAAGTGTCACTGCTCAACTGGATTACAGTCACTGTGCGTATTCTATATACAGGAAACTTCAGCAAAGAAACGATGCTATTTGCACACTTTTGATCTATAGCATAGTCTATCTTTAACTGGAAAACTTACTAAGGCTCTACAAACTTATGTTGTTTTTCGTAAAAAGTATGGATGTTAAGAGAAAGCTAGATTTATATAATATGCAAAGCAAACCACAAAGAAATACCATTATAAGTGTATAGCTGTAATATAGCAGAACAGACATACAATGCAACCAGTTCTCTTTCCAGCACAATTCCTTTAACTGGGTTAATGTACAAGCAGTTGCCCCCATTTATACAGAAAGATTTTTATTTTTAACATGCAAGATTATTGTACTTATCTGCTCCTAGAAAAATATGTACTGTATAAACATATCCTTTATCTTGAACTTCAGTATTTCTGTGCTTCCAAGAAGAGTAAAAACATCTGGTTAAATTACTATGTGTAAGTACAATATGCAGGAAAAATCCTGTATGAATTGCATATAAAATAAATCATGGTTTCAATCCTTTTTGGTTTTACAACTGCTCAGTGTGACCAGTCTGTTGCAAACGCATCTCTGATCCGAGTCAGCACAATGACCCCTGATGTACCAAAATGCTTCTTTTCTGAATAAAACCAAGTTCTGTTCTTGTTCAGCAGCTCCCATTGTTTTAAAGTTGAATTCTGTTATGTGTGTTCCCTCCCAAGCCCCCCAGAGCGGAACGGTACAAACTGTTGCACACCAGCGGTGACGGCTCCAAGGGACTGGCTGGACGGAGTTGTCATGTGTCTGCCTGTCTACACTTGCTGTGCAGAACATCCTCTCACCTGTACAGCAGGCACAGACAGGCAGTCGCATGACAACCCAGCCTGAGGGACAGCCGCCAGTGGGAAACTGCTCTGACACACCAGAGCATCTTCACCAGCACCTCCAGCCAGGAGTCACTCTGGATCTCAGCCACCCGGTCAGTAACCAAGCCGCGTACTGCAACCCACCTAGAGTCAAACCAACACTGCCTATAAAGCACAATAAAACCCGCTGCTGAAATTTTTACTGTGCTTCCTACAGTACTCTTTTCCTAGTTGTTCTCATTAACTCACTAACAATAAGTGTTATTTATAAGCAGCTTTGCAGCACGATTATGTGTTTTGTCCTCCCATTTACTTCTCAAGCATAACCTAAGCAACTTGCATTAAGAGATTATTGTCGGTATAAAAATCACTAACATTCCTGCTAGCCACACAAGCCAGAGGAGATCGTTTGTGGCAAGTTAATTCCATAAACAGACACAATTTTAGACCTTAGAGTAACTTCTCCCCTTTCCACTCTCTCACCTCCTCACTTATTTCCATATCGCACTTCCAAACCACATAGAATTTTACAATTGGGAACAAACTGTGAAATTCTAATACCAACTGCATCTGTCACTAGATGTTGATGACACTATCCTTTCCTATGTAAAGGGAATGCAAATATTTTATCTGGTAATAAGACTAAAGGGGATTTTTCCAACAAATGCAATTTCACATTTTCAGAATTCCTTCTCCTAGAACCCAGCTTGGCATCCTCTGCACACCAGTAATGCCAGTGAGATAGCTGGATGCTTTCAAAAGAATAACAAACTCCCATTCTCTGATCATGCCCTGTAAAAATGCGACACCACTCTACAAATGGCATCCTTCTGTTCACAACAAAGGGTTTTCTGACTCACAAGCTCGAATGGTGTTCCATGTTCCCAAAGTCCACTTTATCCTAAGACAGAAGTGGCTAATTCCCAACCCTCAGATTTGCAGGTTGGCTCTCAAATGAACTCCAGCACAAAAGCTCATAGCTTTTTCTGCTGTTTTCATTACAGATCTAATCTCTTCTGTATAGTTATGTCTTATAATACTTTAACTAGTATTAGATGGAATACTCTGTGAGGTCACTGAATGTGCTCATCTTGGACATACTGACAACAGCCTCACAGTGCTACACAGTATTTTCCTTGCTTGGTTTTAAGCAAGTGGAAAAGCACAGTCGTGGTACTGGTCACGCAATAAAGTTACGAACACAAGCAACTGTATGCAGTATCAGAAACTAATCCAGAGTAGTATTCATGTAACTGATACTATAACTGGTTTACCCACACTGCTCAAACATCAACTGGGTATTTCCATATTTATAAGCCTAAAAGCATTCTTAAGCCCTGATTCCCGTCTCATCAGGAATGAAATCCTGTTGTACGTTTGAGCAGCAACAAAAATGTATCAAGAAACCAACTGTTCCTTTTGTTATACCAATATCACACAACAAATTTTAAAATCTTTTACCAAAGCAACTCGCTTCAAAATGCATTCCACTGTGGATTCTTCACTTACAAAAGCTGCAGCTCACAAATAAAGGAAACAATTCTCATCCTTCTAATAGCAATCGCAAGCAACCACTTGCATTCAGAGAGTGATTTTCATCTCAGAGCAAATTCCAGACTCCAGAAACAGGTTCAGCTTACACTAGAGTGGGTACAGAGCCCCAGAGGTCCCAGCAGCTCTCTAGCTCTGGGAAGCACGCTGGCAGAGCTCAGTGGCACACAAGCTGCTACAACAACCCTTACAAAGGGGTAGAGGTGCAGGGCGATGAACTCATCACTGCAGCAGAAGATCAAACAGGAAACCTGATTTTCTTCACACATCACTGAAAACTGCGGATCGTACAGGCATGGGGGAACACAACAGCACGCAATCATTTCAATGATCATCTGAGAACAGGATGTGACAACTACCAAACCATGCTGAAAGCAAGGAGAACATTTTAGGGAGACAAAATGTAATTGTAAAAATTGGAATTCAGCCAGGAGATCAAATATTTGCTTCTTTATTTTCAAAAGTCATTAGTTCTATCTCTGAAACAGAAAGTCACCCTTTCTTTTGATTAACCTAATGGTCATGCTGCAGCTTTGACCATCTTCAGAAAGGACCTAAAGCAAACCTTGCTAATTTTGCAAGTCCTACTGAGAAAGGCCCAGGGGGGGAAAAAAAAATCAACATAATTTTATGAGCTCTTTTGCAGGACAGAACAATTAAATTATACAATAAATCTGCACTTAAGGAGAAACTTCTTTCACCAGCAAAGCATGGAATTCTATGCTGTTATCTTCTTTTAGCACTCTAAGAAATTCCCAACTTATCTTCCATATTGGCCTGAATGATCCCCTAGTACTTTCAGGATTCTCCAAACACAACTGTTACGCAACTGAGAGATTATTTTAAAATATATATATTGAAATTAGACAGTGGACAACTCCCTTCATGTACTATTCTGAGATTCCCAGGTGAGTCTGACCAGTGCACATTCACCACCAGCAGTATTCCTGAAGTACCATCCTATCATAAGGACCAATTTCTGGATTTGCAGGACTTGGCAGAGCTCTGGCTTATGTGCATGCATTGTATGACCCCCTCCTACTGGTTCTACAAAATCCACTGCAGTAAAACTCTAAGTTAAACAGAATATCAGTTGTCTGCATAATCCCCATAAACCACCTCCCAGTTTTGTGAGGGTAAACCAGTGATTTGATTATTATTTAGCATAAGATGGAAAATTAGAGTAATATTTTAAAGCTTATTTAAAACTCTCTTTACCTGTGCCTCTTCCATCCAATGAACTGGTCTGCCCTAAAAATTACTGATACTGCACACATTAACCCCATTTTAACCTTCAAAAGTTAACAACAGGAGTGCTGTTGAGTTTTAGATAAAGAGTATCACTACTAGCATTGATAAAAAAATAATTAAACAGAACAGAAGAGAAAAAAATCAGTTCCCAAAGCATAACAACATGTTCAATAAAGTGAGCATGACTTGTCTTGTTTATCATAGAAATGCTTTTTCCAGTTCTCATATTACACATATTCTCATATTTTTTTGATTTTCAGTAGCATACTTTAAAATCCATACCAGGCTATAGTAGATGTGCAAGAGCAGTCCAAACAGGCACAGGACAATAATCAGAACATTCCAAAACAGGGGGTTGGGTTTGTTTTTTTTCTAGACCCATATGCGGAAACCACAGGAAGAGAGGAAAAAAGTAACCCAGAAAACCCAAACAGAAACACCCCAGAAAACACCCTATATTTACACCACCAACATTTCAACAGAAGTCTTAGAGGGTCAGCATTCTCCATAAATCAAAACCAGAAAATTTAGAGGATGCAGGCAAAACATTAAAACGATCTTTCAGTTAAGTCTGTACAAGCTGATTTAATATTTTAAGCTGATATTAGAAGACTGAATAAATACAAGTTCTTTTCCCAGTAGAAAAATGTTCTTCATTCCTTACCTCATCATCTTTATACCAGGACAAGCTTTCTGCAGTTAGAACAAACCAGTATTCCTTGGATCCTCCTTTCATGATGCCAATATTGTTGATGGTCAGCCAGCCTTTCCGGATGACCTGTGCAGAGGTGCAGTTTAGTTCATAACTCACTTGATATAATACTGCTTCTGCATTCATTCTTTTAAATAAAGGGTTACTAAATAAAACAAGACAAAAAAGGTAACAAAGTGAATACAGCATTTTCAGTCAAAAGTTTGGAGAAAGAGAAACCTAAGTACTAATGTTTTGTGCTTATAGCAAGTATAAGCGAATTAAGACATTTTAAAAGATATTTAAAAGAAATGTAAAGATATTTATTTGCTGTATAATTACACATCGTAAAAGTCCATACAACTTTATACACGACTACTCTGTTCTAGTCTAACTGTTAAGGTAGTTCTAGGAAACGCACCGAGATACCAGGAAAAGCACCTAGATTCTCGCAAAGCAAGTGGCTTCTGGCATACATTGGGAATGTTCAGAAGTGGTTGAATTGAGTGATAAAGACGTCTTATATAGTTAGTTTAAAATTAAGATAGGAAGTGGTTAGGAGAGGTATATTAGAGCTATTTTCCTCTCATAAGGCAGAAGAGGAAAACAGGTATAAAACCTAGGGCAGCAATAAAAATCAGGGGGGAAATGGATAAAGCAGAACTTCATTAAACAGATACAATGTGAAGATGAAAGAACAGATGGGAACAGCATTTGCTATAAATACAAAGGCCAGGAGGCTACATGATGCAAAGACAGAAAGAAACAAAAAAAAATTAAGAAGAATGAGACCAGCTTATAAATGCAGAATAAATGTAGAAACTTCCAATTTTATTGGAACATTTATTATTTTCTCAAATATATACACATATATATATGAGAAAGCAAATGTTCCTTCTTATCATATTCTGAACAAGACAACAGAACTCTCCCAGTTACACAGATACAGGGAACACCAGCCATTCTGTTTCTCCCCGCAGCAACACTCTGAACTTGCCTGTGAAGTACTGAGATGGAAAGAAGTGCTCAGAGAAGCCCTTCAGAACTCTCTCAGCAAGTTTCACAAACATGGACTTGGGTGATCAAGTATGAGTTTCTTCTTGCTTTGGGGAAAATGACGTGACATTCCCCTCATAGGGTTTTACAAGACTGGTAACTCCAGTATCAACAGCGTCAGAGAAAAACATCACTTAATAGCTATTCCTTGCCATCTATAAAAGTTTTAGAATTAGAATTCACACTAATTCAGCATACACTCCATGTAAGCTCCCTGAAATATACAGCCTTGGAATTGCATAGAGCAAGGGACTAAGTTACATTTGATAACTAAACAAAGAAAGAGATCCAAAGTTGCATCTGAAAAGCTGGCAAAAGTATCATTAATGTGCATAATCCAAGAGTATCAACTTCTTTTCAAGGAAGCAAATAAAAAACTACTCAAGTTCCAGAAACAGCCTGTGGGTTTTCAGTCTGTAAGAAAATTGCTAAGTTGACTTGGTTCTGAAGACTGAGATAACTGGATACAATGCCCACCAAGAGACCCAAGGGTGCAGCCAAGCAGACTGGATAGCAGAGCCAGCATCAGAAAAGTTTCTGCAGAAGTCTGTCATAATTTTTAATACTTATGTTCATTGGAAAAAAAATAAGTGGAGAGGGGGCATTACTGTTTACAAACAGGCACAGAATGCTTGTCCAAGTGCAAGTTAAGGGAATTACACTGATATGAACTCAATTACCCATCACATCCTCATTTTATTTTATGATGTTTACTGAAGCGAACTTTAATCAGGAAGCAAGCGACTTGTATTTATAGCCAGTGTACTGGCCTTCAGGCCGCTGCCACAGAACAAGCTGCAGAACCAAGCAAATTTCATTTCTTTCTGTGCTGATCTACACAAATGCAAATGGAAGAAATTTTAGGGAAAAAAAACCCAGGCAATTAAGGTTTCCCAAACACTTGTACTGAGCTCCACAACAAGGTGAGCTATATTTGTACTAAACACTTCACAGCGAATGTGCAAAGGTGGTTACTCCCACGTTATAAACTGCAGTAAGAGGCTATCAGAGAAGATGCTGCTGAACCACACTGTCTACAGCTGAAGATGCTGTGCTGCTCCCTACAGAGCATATGCCCACATACCCACATGCAGGAAGCACAGGCAGCCAGGCCTGCACACTACTGGCAACTGGCTTGGACAATCAGCTTAGAGAGGGTAAAAGATCGCTAAAATGCAATAGTGGGGATAAAGCAGTGGTTTCTGGAAGCACTCCAGTGAGAAACCCTGAAGTAGCATGTTCAAGAACCTTACAGTTGAAGAACTCTTAAGAAGGAAGGGAAGTATCACACTCGGCTTATTCTATGCTTTCCCTCATCATTACCATAGGCTTTGTAGCACATTAGCAGAGTCAAATTTTCTGTTTTGACAAGAATGCATTCATAGAATCATGGAATCACCAGGTTGGAAGAGACCCACAGGATCATCGAGTCCAACCATTCCTATCAAACACTAAACCATGCCCCTTAGCATCTCATCCACCCGTGCCATTTGTACCACATCCACTCGTGGTAGAGGTCTCAGAACAGACCAAGACAAGATTTTAAAATCTAAACTATACAATCCATTTAAGAAGTAATGAAGCTCTTAATACATCTAACATAGGAACTACATTAGTTGCACAGCCCTAAGACTGTCTTGCTCTGGTCCAACACATCTTCTCACGGATGCACAACCACCACTGCATGTGGACAGACACAAGCTGACTTACTAATACAAACACTGGTCACTGTCTTGTAAAGGAAGAAATTTGCGAGTTGTTGCCTCAAAAATTCTGTGTGCTGAGGATTAGATCCAGCTGTCATTCCCATGCAATACTGCATGAAAAGCAGGGCACCAAGCTACAGCAGTATCTTGGGTACATTTTTCACATGCAAATTTCTAGAACTATTTATATATACCCCTCAGGGAAAATACAGTACTGTGTTCTCTAAAATATCCTGGATGCTAAAACAGATCACAATCAACCACAATACTTGGAAGTAGTTTCAGGGGACATCAAGAGAGAGAAGATGAGCTTAGTGTGCTAAGCCTCATGTTCTTTTCATTGCATTGTTCCTGATTTCCAGGTACATTTCGTTAACTATGAAAAGCTACCCTTTCAACACTCTCATTATCAGTGTCGGGGTCAAGGCAATGGAGATGTCAGATCAAAATGTAAGGACAAAACAAAGTGAGATTAAGCAACATTGTTTTACCTTCCAGAGAAGCCAAAATACAGCTTAGAATCCAGACTCAAGCTATATTTTTATAAATAAGTGCCCTCCCACAGGCAACAAGCAGCAAACATTTTCAAAGAGACTTTTGAAATTAAAAATATCTCTGAGGGAGTTGGGGGGTGTTAGGTTTTTTTAAACCATTGTGTTAGCCATGTTGCATAGCACTTCAGCTAGAAAAATTAAAGCCGTGTGTTGCATTATTATTTTCACTAGCTCATTTTTCTGGTTGGTTTTGATTTAAGAGATCCATTTCAATATTGTCTGTCATATTTCTAAATGTCACTCTCTGCAAACCAGACATTAGTGACATGAGTTACTTTTCACCTTTCTGAAGTTCATATGGACACTGCCAGAAGCTAGTGAAGACAATATTCTGACCAGTAGTTGGACACCATGTACAGGATGAATAAGAGATGACACAGTTCCTTCCTTCAGGGTCCAGATAGCTAATCTGGGTATCTGAAAAATGAAACTTGGAGGATACGAATGCATGTGAACAAGCCAGAAGGAAGTCATTTTCTCATAGTTCAGCTATACAAAACCCAAATTATATCTGTTGTTCTTATTCTCCATCACTTCATGGAACAGGAAAGCAGGATTTGACACAATAAGTACATTTTATGTATTGCTGCATGACTTATTCATTCCATTAAATCAAACAAGTTATTTGTAAAAGAAATACATTACAGAATCAAAGTATTATATTTCTTTAAAAGAAGTATTTGAAATATGATTTCAAGATAAGTGAAACTGGCTGGGCAGACAGAAATGCAAGTGGGAAAATCATGAGACTGGCTACTTCCACAACAATACAAGCAGCTGCATTTGTTGAGTTAACACAACTCTGTTAACATTATGTTATGTAATTTCATTGAAATAATTCTGAATGCATAACATGGCTCCCAGCACTACTCTGTCTTCTTGTCATGGTAATAACAGCAAGTGTTGCCAAATAGTAAGCTCACTGAGAGAAACTACAAAAACTTCCCTAAGTCATCCTTAAAAGTTGGATCTTTGGGTTCACGTAAGAAGATTCTCATACTATAGAAGCTAAAAAGGAACAAGAGATTACAGGGAAAACCTAATACAGTATTTCATTGTAATTTGCCAAATGTCAGAACATAAACTGCTCAGATCTGTTCTGATACTGAACACAGATGAGATCTTGTGACATTGCTTCCCCAAAGTCCACAGCACAATATATCACATAAATTATGACAGTGGCTTAAGTCCTGAGCATGTTTACTTTAAAGAAATATTTAGTCTTTACTGAAGCAAAGTACTCATAAGTGAAAAACTGAAATATGCTTCCAAAGTTAAACAAAGGCTGAGACAATTAAATCAATCATGAAGGAACATTGACTTAAAAAATAAGTATAGTTAAAGGCCATTTAGAACAGCAACCCCTCTCTACTCTTGATAAGACGAAAATTCAACAGCAACATGTCTTATTCAAGGATATTTCAAAATTTAGCATCATTAGGTTGTACGTGGCACCACCTCTTTTACAGAAACACAAGTATTTCCTAACAGAACAGCCTTATCGTGATTTTTTGTGACCACCTGACTGACCATGGCACGATTTTCCATTTCCATCTACTTGCTTAAAAAAATTCTGTAAACACTTTTTTTCTAGGTCATGCAAGGTAACAAGATTTAAATATATCTGAAGAAAAGCAGCAGCAACGTATGCTACAAAGCAGGATTAAGAGAAAAAAAAGGAGTTACTAAGAAAAAACTACTTAGCACAATAGCTCAGGCCAATGATGGGGTCTGAATGCTACCCGTGTTCAGAACAAGCTCAATCAGATTGTTGGCCTAAGGCTGTAAAACAGGCAGGTCAAACAAATGCTTCAAACCTAAACCTCCATATCACTTTGACAGTGACTGGAATCTCATAGTTCAGATTAAGCCTCTCTCCAACTACAGGGGCTACCTGAAGAACAGCAGCAGATTTTGCTGTAGAATTAAAACACAAAATATAATTTCATATAAATTATATATAAACCTCTAATTTGAGTATCTTGCATTCTCACAGATAGAGTATCAGTTGCGCATATGGAGAAATGACACTTCCATCTTCAAAGGTTTATTATGAAGGGGAGCTTTAAACACTAAATTTTAGTCTCCAAAACAAATCTCAACACAAAAAATGCACAGTTCAGAGTGGGTCAGCTTTGAAAAAACAGATCTTGCTAGTGCGCTGTGTAAATCCAAGCATTACACTGATTATTTCAAGCAAATTAGAAGACAGACTAACCTGTGGCTTAAAAAGAAACTTTGTGGAGTCAGGTCAAAACCTCAGGCGGTAGCAAAGAAAAGACAAACAAAAAAGGCCAAAGATTAAGCATGAGAGGATAAATTAGTAGTAGAGGGAAAAGGAGCAAAAAACATGTTAAGAGGAATTGGCATTATACTTTTTCCAAAAATGCAATATTGCTGCACTCATCTTACTTCCAAGATATACAGACATAGTTAACAGTTATTTGCTTCATTCCAGTTCAAAGCAAGCTACAAAGAAGAAAAGCAATGGATTGCAAATGAGTATCCTATCTGGGGAAAACTTAACAATCTTGATCTCCTGAGAGATTAAATTCAACTGCTGTTTGAATTGGTGCTGCCTAGTCCTTTTTCCTTCACTGAACATTAGTTTAAGTTTGCTTGAAATAATAATGAACATAATTTGATGATGTGGCAACAAACTGGGAAAATGTTTATGTTTGCATCATAGATATCACCAAAGAATGCACATGGTACTTTGATTGATTTCTTACACCTAACCACCACTGAACCAAGAGTAACTTGTTATAAAATTAACTGTTGTTTAGGCAATTAATTCTAATTAGTAATATTAAAGGCATTCAGATATTTATTTACTCATGAGGTAGAAGGGTTAGAAAAGGAGTCTGTCCATGATGTATTGATCATCCTGGTGCTAAGAAAAGAATGCTAAAAAGGCTTTAAATATCTCTATGCCTATAAATAAAACCCACTTTTTTATCAGAAGTAGTTCCTTTGTATAAACAAAATATCAGTAGCAGTACCTGTACCCATAAACAGCACGTTCATTTAAGCAATAGCTAATGTTTCCTTTGGATTACCAGAAACTTATTTGCCCACCTTTCAAAAAGAGGTTTCCTAAGAACAGAGGCACTTACAACAGATAAATACTGCTTTCCAGTTATATAACAAAATAAACATCGATTAGTCATTTTAGTTTGAGAAACTCAGAAAATTATAAAACATTAATTTTACTTCAAGTTTTCTATAACATTAAGTTATACTAGTTCATACTTGTAACAGCAGGTTAGTAGCAGTTAAGTGATGAACTGCAACTATACTTTGTTGGGGAAATGTTACAGACAAGACAGTTTAATGTTAAATAGTTTAGTAGCACGTATTCAGCAAACCAATAAGTTAGAGACAAACTTTGCGCCCTGAGAAGCTAAATGAAAAAGCAACAATAAAGCTTACAGAACTTAGCTCGTACAATTTGCCTTGAAGGCGGTAGATTGGTTCCCTGAAATAGCAAATTGCAAAAATGAAGTTTTATTTCAGAAATATTTTCTCATTCTTTTCAACTCCAAACAATTAACTTACAAGCATCTGTTCATTATCTTTAAAATAAAAGGTTCAGCAAAGTCCTTTATACCAAAAGTAACACAGCTTCAACATTTAATTTAAAATGCCAAGCTTTTTCTTCACTTCTTTAGAAAAATAACATTCACTTAACTAAAAAAAATAATTTATTTCATTTGTGTATTTTTGAAGAGTCAGATAATTGGTCCATTTCCCTTTTATGGGACACTCCAAAGTGATGGTGGTTGTTGTGTTTGACACATGTTCAGGCACAGCTAGATAAGAAGGAAATCTCTTCTCTGAAGGGAGAAACTAGTCTTTGAAGCTGTTTCAGTGTTTAGACCTTTCAACTTTTTTCATTCTAGTCCAAACTATACATTACATCAAAAATGCCACTCATGCTGGCCAGGCTCTGGGAGACCATCATATCCAAGAAGTTAATGGATTATTTGAACTAACATCTCAAAAATCACCAGCAATTTCTTGGTAGGAGGAAGAGGTTGGATTTTATTCCCAAGAAGATGACTAAGTTTTTAAAAAATGCTAGAACTCACATCTACAACAGCAGAAAAAAAGAGACTTTCTGAAACCTCAGGTTTATCACCTGAGGAATCTGAACTCAGTGGTCACATTTGAAAACCTTGATCTTTCACTCTGAGCACTGTTTGACCAAAATGCATGTGAAAACATCAGGAAGGTGTTCAATTTAGGTAATTATTTATACAAAAATTGTCTTATTTTAATTAGCATTTCTAATATCCTTTTCGTGTATGTACTAATTCCATAATATTTTCTTTCTGTTTAAGACTTTGCAAAACCCTCAAAGGGAGCAGAAACCACCAAAGTTGTAGCATTTTCATTATTTTCATCTCATATGAAAAACAGGACTGATCCTGCCACGTACTGAGCACTCCTGGCCCACACAATAGCAAAGAAAGAAGCACAGCTCAGGAGCACTTAGCATCTTGCAGAATCAAACCCATAATCTTGCATGATAAAAAGAAACAAACAGGTAATTTAATTAACGAATCTCAGTGAAAATGCTAATTAGTATTAGACCATCAATTAGATATTCTGTATTTAATTTGAGAGACGACTACGGTACATATTTAACACCTTTGTGTATTCAAATGAAAATTTTCAGAAGAGGTAAAGGCAAATCTGCATTTCCTTGCTGAATTGCCCTTTCACCGCTATTAAGCTGTGAACATGTAAGAACTAGTAAAACAACTAGGATAAAAACAGACACAAGCAAGTACTCACCAGAGTTTTGGATTCTGAAATTCGCAAGTTTGCAGTTAATGACAAAATACATTGATGTGTAACATGAAAGAGTCGATGTACTAAATGCCACGGGAGGGGAGGCACTAACCAGCAGCGCAAGCAGTAGCAGAAATATTAAACATTAAATGATAACAATGAAAGTCAGGTGGCTCTAAAAATTCGATAAAACAATGTGGTGATGATGACAACGCGTTTTTGTATGTGTTTAAAGCATAAAAGGTAAGTGATACACTTAAAACAAATAAACGCAGCCAAGAAAACCAAACAGCTTGGATTAATTTACGCATGCCATTATCCATTCTCTGTTAGGTGCCTACCTGATTTCCCACTGCACTTTTGTTAACCTGACTGCTTCTTTGTTGGGCACTAAGGAAAGCAGAGGAAAAAAGTTATACTGAAGAAACTTGAACTAGACCAGTTCCTGAGGAATAGATTTTAGCAGTAATAGTTGCTTCTGGTTCCAGCACAGAAAGCTAGAGCAACAAAGAAACACAGCAAAATCATTGCATATACGTGCCTATTTCAACTACTTTTTCTTACAGTATAGGAATGTCTGTTTATACTTGTCTGCTTGGGACAGAAAGGAGATGCACAGCAGACAGGTTCTACTATTCATCTCCTTTGTAACAACATCCTACTAGGATTGGTAGAGGTTACTGACAGAGCACAGAGAAATTATGGCTCAAGTGGGTCACTTTGAAGACATTAGCCTCTAAAAATTTTCAGAGGAGACAAAAAGCAAGCCACTTCTGTTATGCAGTGCAGTACAACAAAAATCCTCCCCTGCTGGAGGTTCCTTAAACAGCTTTGTCTTGACAGTTTGTTTTGGATATTATTCTAATATTTATATGTGCTTTGAGGGTGTAAATATAACCAACAGATGAAGCCATCACAAAGCTGGTTCAAAAAGCTGGAAACTTAAAAGAATAAACCACATTTGAAATTAAAATATATTTTAAATATTTTGCTCAGTTCTTGAACTCTGGTAAACCCAGTTCCTGAAACAAATCACGCTCCTGTCCCAAAAAGTTGCCATCAATTCTAAAAGCATTTGTATTATGTGGGGGTTTGGAAGTGTTTGAAAGTGTCAGGCCACAAAATTAAAATATTGATGGAAAGAGGAAAACCAGCAGGCTCTGGCTACTTCACCACCAGAGCAGCCACAGGTGACACCAAGTTTTGGACTAGATTTTACCATCTGGGCAGACATTGATTAGCTAAAGAAAGAAGCATATAGATTAGATCAGCTACACACACAGCTCTGAAAGAGTCAGAAAGAAAGGTGTGTTTGGATCAGAGCATACAGGCGAATCCTGCAGCTGGTTTGCTCCTAAGAACTGCTGAAGCACCAAACTCAGCCCTGTCCCAGTTCAGATCCCACCTGTCGGACCATACAGTATCAAATCAGCAGTCCACATGCTGTTGGTGAGAAGATCCATAAGGATGTTTATTCCATGTGTCTATTTACTGGGCTTAGTGCTCAATTATCCAGACCCTTTTGATCTGTGACAAGTAATGTCCCCTCAGGGGTCCGTAATGGGACCAGTGCTGTTTAATATCTTCATCAATGATATGGACAGCAAGATCTACTACACTTGCATCTCAGCAAGTCTGCAGATGACACCAAGCTGAGTGGTGAAGCTGTCACAGCAGGACAGGATGTCATCCAGAGGGACCTGAACAAACTGGAGAAGTGGGCCTCTGAGAACCTCATGAGGTTCAACAAGGTCAAGCGCAAGGTCCTACACCTGGGTCAGGGAAATCTGCAGTTTTAATACAGGCTGGGGGATGATATGATTGAGAGCAGCCCTGCAGAGAAGGACTTGTGGGTGCTGGTTGATGAGAAGCTCAACATGAGCCAGCAATGTGCGTTCACACCACAGAAGGCCAACTGTATCCTGGGCTGCATCTAAAGAAGCGTGGCAGCAGGGCAAGAGAGGCAATTCAGCCCCTCTATTCCGCTCTTATGAGACATCAAATGAAGTCTTGTGTCCAGTTCTGGAATCCCCACATATGAAGGATATGACACTGCTGGAACGGGTCCAAAGGAGGGTTACAAAGATGATCAGAGGGCTGGAGCACCTCTGCTATGAGGACAGGCTGAGAGAGTTGGGCTTGTTCAGCCCGAAGAAGAGAAGGTTCCAGAAAGACCTTATAGCAGCCTTGCAGTACCTGAACGGGACCTACAAGAAAGCTGGGGAGAGACTTTTTACAAGGGCAAGGAGTGATAGGACAAGGGGAGAATAGCTTTAAATTGGATGGAGGGAGATTTAGATAAGACATCAGGAAAAAATTTCTTCATGGTGAGGGTGGTGAGGCACTAGAACAGGTTTCCCAGGGAAGTTTTGGCTGCCCCATCCCTGGAGGTGTTCAAGACCAGGCTGGATGGGGCTCTGAGCAGCCTGGTCTGATGGGAGGTGTCCCTGCCCATGGCAGGGTTTGGAACTGGATGATCTTTAATGTCCCTTTCAACCCAAACCACTCTATGATTCTATGACCAAATAACACTGAGTATCTCTGGTACTCTGTTCAAGTTGCATAAGCTTTGGTGCATAAATAATGATTAAATAACACGCGCATAGAAAATACAGCCCTAATCCCTCACTAATTTTGATCTGCTGTTTGAGAAACACATGAGATGGCTTTAGGAAACCTAACTGCCATTCTTTTGGTTTGGGTTTTTTTCCTGTCATTTTGCTTCTTTACATTTTATTTTATTGCCTTAGGAAGGGTAATTACACCACTAACATCATACTAAGAAACCCACACCATTTAGAAATAGCCCAGACATTGCTCCTCTATTTACTGTTACAAATACAAATGACTCTATGTAGACTGAAGCATGTAGCTATGTCTGAGTTACATCAACTGGAAACAAACCCAGTCCAAATATTTTACCACTCATTTTGCTAAATGAGACAAACATTAATATTCTAAGATTTCACAATTTGATAACTACACAAAGTTGTTCTAAAAACTGGCATTCTTAAATCCTTCTCAAGCCAATTCACATTGCACTGTACCTGCCTTAGGCCTTGCAGTGCTGCAAGGTAGTTATAATGTCTTGTGCTCTCATTTTTATGAACAAGGTTCACAGGACTTGCACTTGTAGAACACTGCAGTCACATGAGACAGCTGACTAGAAGACTCAGCAGAAGAAAGGAAATACTAAGGAATCCAGGCAATCTGTAGCCCAGGATGTTTAGACACTGCAGAAGCCCATATGCTACCCAAAAATAATTTGATTTTTGAGTTCTATCTTAACTGCTGTAATGATAATACGATTACATATTAAAATATTCTACATTTAAAATTGTTCTTAGTTATGCAAGTTTTTTCTTCCAGTAGAGCACAAGTCAAAGATGCTTTCCTTCCCATCAGCTTCAACAGATAGAAACACTTGCTTAAACTCATCAGTGAACTTAAAGGAGCCATTTGTTACCTGCTTATGCCCCACACAAAGTGGCCAGGATTTCTAGATCTCAACTGGCAAAAGAGGAAGCAGCTTTCTCAAGAAAATGAACTCAGGCATTGCAACTCCTTGGAAAAGACACAGCAGTGTGGACCATTCTGTCCATGGTCCCACCAGCAGCATCCACGAGGGGTACTTTCCCAGGGAAGACAGACAACAAAACAACTCCAGATATACCTGACACTCCAGAATCCAAGACTATAAAACACAGAAGGTTCCAACTTGACACAAAGCAGTCTTTTCACAGGAGAAGAAGCAAGCGTTGGAACAGGCTGTATAGAGAGGTTGGAGAAACTCTGGTTTTGGAATTTTTCCAGATCTGATCAGACAAAGCCCTGAGTAACCTGGTCTGAACTCAGCATTGACCCTCATCTGAGCAGAAGGTTGGACTATGTGACTTCCCAAGGTCACATCACACTCCATGAATATATATGGAGTGTTTTTAGCAGGCTTTTTCCTGTCAGAAAAGGATGAAGAGAAGTAAATAGCAGGCAGGTTGTTATCTTGACCTCTAGAAGGCCAGCCACCATTCCTACAACATCCTGTCATTTGTCAAGAGAACTGAGAAAGATATCTAGGACCTACAAACAATTCCAGAGAAAGTTGTTCAAACCAAACACATAAACAGTGCCTGGCTTTGCCTTCTCCCTTCCTAGCTTACTGAACTCCATGTTTTAAACCTTCAAGGCATACTACCAAAAATGCAGACCTTCCTTCATGGCGCTAACTTGAATAGGCCATAGTATAATACATATTGCAGTGCCAAACTTTGTTGCCAGCATCCTACATGAATGAAACCAGTCATAATTCCAAAAACTGTTATGGCAAATACAGCCTAAATATGACTGAAGGAATATTTATTCTTCAGAATATTTATTCTTCTTTAATGTTTTTACTGGTGTCAAAATGCTGGTATGAAGTCCCTGAGGCATAAATTTGCTGGAAACTGAGGGAGAACATTCTGGAGAATATTCTCACAGCCTTTTCAATTAAGCAAGAAGAACGTCAAACCAGGACCTGCAGGGCATTCTGCTACTATTATTCTTTACAGTCAAACAACAGGCACACTTCTAATTCAGTGACATCCATTACTCTGAGCAAAACCGTTTCACACGGAATCAGAGCTCCCAAAAGATGCATTCCCAACAACGTGGAAAGACCACCAATATTATACATTTCTCTGGTCCTAAAATGGATACAGTGGTGGCATCTGCTTGCTAAAGCTGCTTCCCAAGATGCACGTGATTCCAGACCAAAACATAAGCTTTAGCTTCACTGAAACCAGGCTTGTACACTGCAGAGAAGAATCCCTGTACAAGTGTTCAATACTGTGCATACTTAGAAAGAGTGTGCTTCTGCACACTTAGGACTTTAGAGATTGCATCTTCACTGTCACTCTTCAGTGTGTTTCGAATTAAGTTTAAGAAACCTAAACTGGCAGTGTTTTTATAACAGTCTCTATATACGTACTTTGCAAAGCCAATGAAGTCTTCGTGATTGGTGTTGATGTAAGAAACTTGGATGTCAATGAGCAGCAGCACCTATTAGGGGAGACAGGACAGCAAAAAAAAAAAAAAGGGTTGGGTACAGTGGAGGAGAGAGATTGAGGAAAAAGATGGGAAAACAGAACAGAATTTGTGAGTTTCCTGCAGCACTGAATATTCCTTTCAATATACCATTATATACCAATATACCATTCAAGACAAAAGCAACAATATTTTCTAAATCCCCCCACTTCTTTTTGCATGCTTGTTTCATAAGTTAGGCTACAGAAGAGGTATTACCTATCCCTATTTTTTTGCCTGATGGACCTCATTTTTTACTATCTTGGCACTTGACCACTTTATTAAGATCAATCCTACAAAGCCAGAAAGCATTTAATAATATATAACATAGACTCCAATTCTACATTTTGCAAGTTAAGCAAGAAGTGAAAGGGAAGCTAGGCCTGTCCCAGGAAATTTACAGTCGAGATACTAGACAGCTATTCTGGTGCACACATCTGGCTTGAGAGATAGGCTAGTCAATAAAATAACAGAATGAATGGTTTCTGTACTTATCAGTCACCAGGCCTTCAATAGCCCAGAGACAGAATTTCATTCAAACTTGATAATATAATTTGGCAAAGAACTCATTAAGATATTAGAAAAGGCTCACTCCCACTCTTGAACAGCTTTTCTAACATACACAAAACCACACTTTGCCCCCATCTTTTCAGTTTTCCACTTATCAGCAGAGAGCAAGGCAAAAAATCTATTGCTATCAAATGGTAGCATTTACTCTCCTTGAAATGTAGAGTTTTTTCTGTACAGCTCCTCAAATACAGCATCACTCCCAAATTCTTCACAATTTCCAGAAGATATAGATGGAATATATTGATATTCCAGAAGATAGTGGAGATTTGGGTCTAGCTCTTACCCCTGAAAACATCCTCATTAATTTATTAATGATAACTGCTAACAGCATAAATAATGATGTGAATATGTGACCTAAACCTTTTTGACCAACTCTTGGCATTTACAGAAAGCTGGCATTTTGTTCTTTGTTCTGGGAAACTGCGAGGTATGTACACACAATGAAGAACAGAATAATAAGAATAACAGACAACTATTCTAAGCAAATTGTATGTTCCAATTTTTTAAATAACCAAGACTGCCAATTAGAATTTGCTGCAACCATAAGCCCAGCAAACACAATTTTTAAAAAATTATTTGTGAGACTACATTCACAACACAGGTTAAAGGAAAAGCATCACACATTGAACAGCTCCCTAGCCCGCACAGGGACAGGACTAAAGGGCTGGGAGTTCTGTTGTCACACTTTGTGCACTCTCCAGAAAGTAATTCCTGTTTCCATGTCCAGTAGATTTTCTCACATGTAATCCAAGGTTTGAAGTTTCCCGGATTTGGAAGGCTTAGCTGGGTGATGAACGTTCTGAAGTTTCTCTGAAATAGTTTTGGGGTTTTCTTAAAACTTCAAGGAAAGCAATGCTCAGAAAAGCTGTATATCCATTAATCTGAAATGGTACCACTTAACAAACACTTGAAAATATGCCACAACCTAAAATTACCAACTCGATAACAGTCCCTGCCTTTCAGAATGGTAACAGGAGGAATCTTTCACGCTCATTTTAGAATCCAAAGGAGAAATTTGTTATTTTTCAGATTTGAGCCACTTCCTTTCAAAGTATACAGTATTCCTTAGGAGTCTGTTCCAGTGGTTCTGCACTACACACCTCAGCAAGCCTGTCAACATGACCAGAGGCAGTTGGGGCCAAGTTGCTTGGCTGAGCCTACACACCAATGCCATTGTTCAGCAACACAAAATTTGAGACATCCACTGCCTGGCTTGTTGGTTTGTCAACCCCACAAGAGCCCCAGCACAATTGCTTGTGGGCCACACTGTAATTAGAACATAAGATTGGTATGTTAAAAAAACAAACAAACAAAAAAAACCCCCAAAACAAAAACCAAACTGGGAACAAAGCAGAAAAGAGGCTGGGTATTTTTGTGTGCATTTGTTTAATCATTAATCTATTTCCACAAACATCTGTAGAGGCACAGCTAAGATGGCGCACTGTGGCACAGGAACAAACTGACACTACTTTAAGCCACCAATCCTAACCTTGAAAGACCAGATTAGGATGTTCTGTAACAATTCCAGTATTATCTCCCAAAGCTTGGTGGGAGAGGAGGGAGGCACTGAAACTCCTAAGTCTGAGCACCAGCTCCAGGTCACACACTTCTGTCTCCAGGTGTTGGGGGGATCCTCTCAGCACATGCCAGCATGGAGCCAGAGTCATTCCTCTCGCTCCCCCAGGGACTCTTGGCGCTAATTCTGATCTTCTGCAGCAGTTCTCCTGGCTCCACACTCTCTCGATCACAGCTGCAGCACCAGAACAGCACCTGAGTGACCGGTCAGCACTCCCTGATGCCCGGTGTAAACATTAAGTGGTCCGTGACATAAGGTGTGGCTGCAAGGGGTCCCTCTGAAGCACACTTCACTGCTGTACACGCCACGATGGCAACAGAGCACCTACAGCAAGGCACCGCGCTGCTTGCCCTTTGTCCTCTCAGAGGAAACAGATCAGCTACCAGAGGAGAGCGGTCAACAGCTCACTGTCCTGATGGAGATCGCTGACACGTGGCATCCCTCAGGGGACCATACTGGTACCAGTGTTGTTTAATATCTTCCATGACAGCAGGGATCAAATGCACCTTCTTGGCAAGTCTGCAGACAACATCAAACTGAGTGGTACAGCTGACATGCCCAAGGGACGGGATGTCATCCAGAGGAACCTGGACAAGCTTGAGAAGTGGGCTTGCGAGAACCTTGCGAGGTTCAACAAGGTCAAATGCAAGGAGTAATCCCTAGTTTCAGACTGGGAGATGAAGGGATTGAAAGCAGCCCACATGTGAAGTATTTGGAGGTACTAGTGGGTGAGAAACTGGTCATGAGCAGGCAATGGGCACTCACAGGCCAGAAGGCCAACCGTATCCCAGGCTGCACAAAAGGAAACAGCCAGAAGGTTGAGGGAGGTGATTCTGCCCCTTTACTCCACTCTGGTAAAACCCCACCTGAAGCCTTGCATCCACATTCGGAGTCCTCAACACAGGAAGGACACGGGCCTGTTGGAACGAGTCTGGGTGATCCAAGGAATGGAACACCTCTCCAATGAGGAAAGGCTGAGAGAGTTGGGGCTGTTCAGCCTGGAGAAGAGAAGTCTCCAAGGAGACGTGGGCTTTCAGTATTTAAATGGGCCTACAAGAGATAGCACAAACTTTTTAGCAGGGCTTGTTGTGGTAGGACAAGGGGTAATGGTTTTAAACTAAAAAAGGGGAGATTCAGAGTGGATACAATGCAGAATTTTTTTACAATGAGAGTGGCGAGGCACTGGCACAGGCTGCCCAGGGAGGTGGTGGCTACCCCATCCCTGGAAACATTCAAGATCAGGTTGGATGGGTCTCTAAGCAACCTGATCGAGTTGATGATGTCCCTGCTCATTGCAGGGGGCTTGGGCTGGATGACCTATGAAGTTACCTTCCAACCCAAGCTATTCTGTGAATGGTTCTATGATTCTTGGAACAATTTCTCTCCCCTTCTAAGAGCCTGCTGGAAAAAAGTAGTAAAAAACCTTTCATTGTCTTCTTGTACTTTGTACACAAGAACTTTCCTCCTCCATACATCTCCACAAACTGTTAGATCCCCTATTTATTCTCACCTGATCCTTGGTCTTCTCTTCTCTTTCACGGATGTAGCCAGCGACAATTCTTTCTGTTTCCTCACACAACCTGGGATATGTTGCCAACTGAAAAGCAGAATTAACAGAAATTTACACCTGCAAGGTGGCTTCAGTAGAATACAAACAGAGGAGCCTCCAGCTTTCCTCACTGGAGGGAAGAAGTTATTATAAATGCTTGGGCTAAAAGCTAATTACATTACAAATCAAGTCTTGCTTGGTATTAATAGTCATTTCCCAGAGAAACTGGAAAGACCTAACCCTTGGACTGTTTCTGTGCTTTGCCTCATGGAATATTAAGGAAAAGACACTTCAGACACGTGAACCATAGTTTATCAGCCTTGGGGTGAGGTTTATCCATGCTATTCTTCTCTTGAGCCCAATTCCAGAGTGCTTCTTTAAGTAATTACCAAGTTTCTTGTTCTTTGAAGACTCCACCTTGTGGCAACATCGTTACATTTCAACAATACTTTAAAATGTGAACAGCAAAGCACAACATTATGTTTGGCCAATAGCACTGAGAAACTAATCTGCACAATTAATTCACATGACGTATCTTCCAAACTTTCACAGAAGCTGAAAAAACTGGAAACCCCACTTAAAATACTGCAGTGAATCCACTTCTCTATGATCTTTGTCAAAGATTGTGATCCATTCCTGTACTGAGAAATAGCTCCCTTACCCACTCATTGGTACAAAAACATGTGCTATAAAAAGGAATGCAAAGGACAACAGGCTGTTTCTCAACAACTTCAGCACATCTGTGCTCACATGCCAGAACCACCCCTGTATTTGCTACCCTTTGGGTACTCTGCACTCTGAGATGGCAGGTGAGACACAGGAGCAGCAGAGAAATGATAACTGAAAGTCAGAAAATGTTAGTTGTCAAAGACAAGTGAGTCACAGAAAGCTGACAACCTTCCTATGAAGTGGAAAGGCGGGGGGGAAAGTGTTTCATATTACTCTATCTCACATGCTTCTTCAGCCACAGCTGGGGGCAAGGAAGTTTGAGGTTCTTTCTAAGAGCATATCATCACAAGCATATGCTTCAGGAAAACCATCCCAAAATACTCACAAAACTGCAACGTTTAGTTTTGATGAACCTATTTCTTAACTTGTGACGCTTGCAGGCCCTTGAGCTAAAAGTTTAATTGACGCACACAACTTTCACATCAGGAATTTCAATGCTCAGCAGTTCTTTCCCATTAAACATTCAACATTTCTGTGCAGCAAGCTGATTTGTCAAGACTAATGCAAAGACGTACAAATACAAGGGAGACAAAAATCTTCCTAGCTTTCCACTTCTGACTTCTTGACAGCTGGGGATCAGACATCATGGGGTTGTGTACAAAATAAAGTGCAGGTGAAGCTGTAGATCACAAAGAAGTGTGGTGCTACTTCCAATATAGAAAGAGCATTTTTCTTTCCTTGATAGACATCTGTGAACACATTTGAGGCCTTAGCTTTAGAGAAGTTTCACTGATTCTTCTTCTTATCGGCACTGGAAAAGAAAACTTTAAAATACAAGTTTTATTCCTGATCTACACATCCACAGGATCACTGCCTACGTTCTGTTTTCAGTTCCAATGGGAACATGGTTTTAAAGAGGAATCTGGGGGCAATTCTTGACTCAACAACACTCCACTCATGACGTGTATATTATTCCTTCAAGACACAGGAATAAAAAAAATGAACACTTTCAGTATTACATTGTTTTGAGTTTTGCAGAAATTGTAATTACTTTACATACCCTTCCCCTGTACAGCCAGCAACTAGATCAGGAATCTCTCCTAATACCTCAAACGTAAGACAGGCCTTGTATTATCATTAACTTACACTTATGTTACCAAAACAAGTTACCTTTTTAGTGCACTTCTTGACAGTGTTGATTAACTCTTGCATCACCAGATCCACGCTTTTTAAGCAAGGTCCTTTCAGCTTGACTATCTGTTTTTTAACAATGGCTTCAAAAGCCATATCTGGGGTAAACAAACCTGTTCTGTGGAGAGAAAAGAATATGTAAGACAGTAATACAAATATCATGCAAGGAAGTTTTTTTCTACTGAATCCCTCATATCTTCATTTTCAGAGGCTTACAGATGACAGACCATAACATAAACAGCCTTCCACAGAACTGCATTTGCTCCTTTCTCTTTAAAAAACAATGCACCACTGTGAGTAGGAATAGAAGTAGAAACCTGCCTACTACTTGAAGATGACTGCAGGAACTCTAAAGAGTACAGATATAATACAGTAAAATCTCTCAGCAGTGCATCAAACCTTAGGTAAGGATGAATGGCATCCCCCAACCTCAGCCCTTTATCGTGGCCTAAAATATTGGTTCCCACACCTTTGGAAAAATTGGGGTAGTGTATTTCATGTTACATCCTCTGACAAGATATACTACTAAAATAAGGTTGAAATGGGCTACAAATGATGTACATAACATTCTCAGGTCATCATTTGCTGGTGCAAAGTATTCTGCTGTTCCAAGGTTTCAGGGCTGTGAGCTCACCAAGTCACCTTGATAACTACTGCACAAGTAATACAAAGAACATTTTTCAAAACGCTAAGAACAACAAAGCCTGTAAGCAATGCTTTCAAAAGATATTATGCACAAGTGGGCAGGAGAAGGAAAAAAAATCCAACCAAACAATCCCCCAAAAATACAAAAGAACTCAAGCCTTTTGGAACCTGTTCTATTGTCAAAAGAACAAGTTATGGGTAAGCATCTCAAGGTGTCCTCCCAAAGCAGACTGATCATTCCAAAGTGAGATAATCAAGCCATTCCAAGCCAAATACCTCCTTTTCCCAAACCTAATAATACACCATAGACATATCCACAAAGCGCAACCTTAGCCAACTCACTCATAAATCTTTCATTTCAAGAAACAGTTGAGAATAACGGGAAATAAGAGAGAGCAAGGAACATTCTGCAGCAGGAGGTGAATGAATTTTTTCCATATCAAGACACAAGTTCTCCCTCTAAAATTTATAACTTTTCAAGAAAACAGGTTCAATGGGACTGCAAACACTACAGAGAAAATTGATGTATTTTTTTCTGATAAAATAATTTTCCTGGATTTCCAGGCAAATTAAACCTGCTTGGGCAAACCAGCTGCTCGGCCAAAACCAGCCACCTGAAAAACAGAATGTGAAGGAGCAAAAGGAAAAAAGTCAGCTGCTGGAAGCCCTGCATTGGTAACAGTTTACCGCTCAACAGTCAGTGCATCCACAGGTTAAAGCCTTTATATGTGACTAGGCCTGAAAACACAGGAACACTTGCCTGATACCATGGATGTTCTTGATTGCATAACTTATTTCTCTCCGCAGTTCCTTTTCATTGAATTCCATCTAGAGGAACAAAAGCAGATGAGATCATATTAGGGGAAGTTCTTAAATATAACTATGAGACAGGCAGGTTTAACTGGCAAAAGAGTAGTTTCTACTCATATTAACCAAAGCACAAGTATTTTAAAACATTCTAACACTAAGGCCATAGGCAGCAATAAAGATTGTTGGAAATTATGGACCCTTCCGTTCCAAATATACCAACAGCTGCAATGACTTTGCGAGTTGAGCAAGTAAAGCTAGAAAAAGCATATGGAAAGATGCAACTTTTTTTTTTCAAGCCTGGTTTCCCAAAGTGGTGCAACCTCTGTGAATACGTTCTGTTTATCCTCCCCTTTCCATCCCACTGTTTTTCTACCAAATTTAAGAGAGGAGTAGTCTCCATTATGAAGTTTTAAAGCTTTTATTTCAGTTTCTCGAAAGCCAGCTGGCTGGAAGAGAAGCTAGTGTCATCATAAACAAATGCATCATTATCTAAGCCCAACTGTTCTCTGTTCTGTTGGACTGCTTGTTCACCTACCATATTTAAACCTTGGAACCAGCCACAACCCTGTCTGATTCTTATCCAACTGAAAGTGAGGGGATATCAAGGTAATTGAACATAAAACAGGTGGAAAGGAAGTTTAGGGAAAGTGTAAAAGAACAGGAACCAGAGATACAGTAAGGTTCATGGTGAGGAGACACTGAAGTCACTGCAGTGAAAGAAAAAATCTCAAGGTATCTGTAACACAAATTCACAGGAAGCCAAACTTCACAAGTTCACATCCCACTGAACTTCCATCCATTGTTACCCAAAGGATGGGTAAGCAAGAAATGTATCAAGAGGAGAAATGTTATCTCAAAACACTATATTTGCTTCTCTTCCACCTCCCACTATGAAAATGCAGGACTGAAAGTTGGTTTTGGTTTAACATTGTGAATACAGAAAGTAGGAAACACAGAAAACGGCTGTTTTCCACAGCTCTAATTTTAATAGGTACTAGGTACTTCAACACAACAACCTAAATTTACAAGCTGCAGTTGTTTCTCTGCCCCACCTAACAAGAAGGTGTGACAAAACAATAGAAAGGCATGGAAAATAGTAACAACTCAGACTATAATTGCATTCTAATTACTATATTTCAGAATTTTAGCATATCTCAGCATCCAAAACTAGAAATGAAGTCTAATGTCTCAATTATCACTTCATATAATTTCTCTCCAGTTAAGAGCATGTTCTTCCAATCACATTTTATCTTGACTCTGCTACTATCAATGTGAATGTAAGAATACATAAATAAAACACAAAGCATGCCAGTAAGATGGATAAATACCTTCACCAGTTCAAAAGGAAAACGTTCATGGAAAATACGATTGATTTTGGCACCTCCTGAGAGCTCTAGGGTGTCAACCTGGTCTCCTGATCCTTCAATTCTTTTTTCAAAGTCCACTGAGAACTGCTGCACCATCCTAAATTTCAAAGGGGTGAGGAATAAAAAACCAAAACAAACACAACCATTTAAGCATGCCAGCTGCCAACTCTTATTTCAGTAACTACTAGTGCCCTAATTAAACTATTGCCCAATTAAATTCCCAGTTAGGAACTGACAAAAGTCTCTGTATCAACAATTCATTCAGCCAAGTTGCCAATCCATAAAATCCATATCTACACATACGCACTCCTACACCCATTCTGTCCCACAGGACACAGCTTAGTTTATTATTTTCTTTCCTTATAAATGTTGTGTTTGTTAAAAAAATACTGTTTATGAAACTGTTGGTCAAACTCAGCTACAAATACCGCAGGGTACTGGAGTACACTTATGTTTTATCAGGGATCACATAATTATTTATTACATATATTTTTAACTGTTTAAGAGAATAACAAGTGATGGTAGTCTTTTTAGTAGGATAAACAAATAAAAGCCCTAACATTTAATTTATAATACTTATTGTACTTGAATACAAAAGCACACTCATATTCAGACGCTGTTACAGAAACCACAGAGCTCAACAAGACAGACCACCAGAAGCAAAAATCTCCAATCGTATGGCAAAAGGTTCCATTTGCGGAGAGTGAGCGTCTCCACATAGACACCTTGGTCTTCCTAGTATTTTTCAAAATATACAGTCCAATAGCATAATGTGAATCAAGCCACTAAGCTGATCCAGTGCTGGAAAATTTGGAAGAAATTCCTAAAGAACTTACTTTCCTACGTCAAAAAGCCAGCACCAGAAGTAGGACTAACACATCAGCGTGGCAGCTGTCAGTACCACAAGCCCAAGTTGACTTGGTTGTGCTTAGGCTTCTGCAGCAGACGCATTCAGAAGAACACACATGAGCATTCGTCTAGTTACGAAAGATTCAGAGACAGCTCCATTTAACCTTTTTTTTTTTCTTTTAAAGTAAGCACAGGCATTTGGTCATAAAACTTGAAATGACAGGTTTTGCCAAAAATGTAACACTGCAGATCAGCTGTACATAAACCTCAACTACCTGCATGGCCAGATTAACAGAATTAGAAAAACAGTCCAAGTGTAGGGCCCCAAATTCAATTTCTGAAGAGGACTGCAGAAGCTTAAGAGCATCTTATGGGGTAAAGTGAGGCAGATTTTTTTTTCCTTCTATGCATTACGGAAATTGTCCTCAAGAATCAGAGGAAAGAGTTCTAGTTACATTACTTTCCACAGCCCAAAAGGAAAAAAGAGAGTTTTTACTGACCAAAATAGTTAACTATAGCATCTACTCATAATGAAGAAATCGGAAGAAACTATGCAGAGAAATATTGAGTAGGATGACTTACTGGAGTGAAATTATTTTTCTTTAGAACATGTTACAATAGCAGAACAAGTATGAGATACCAGCAATGCCTAGCAATTCACAACACTTATTCATGTACTTCTAGCAGTTCAGACACCAAAACCACAGAACTATAAAACCACCTGTGTTGCATTGTCATCGCAGATTCAAAGGGGATGTTCCTCTGTTTTTGCAACGAAAATATCTGAAGTAAAGTTATGAGCAACAGACTTACAGCTGTTCTTTTGGGTACAGTTGTTATAAAAACAAGGAGTAAATCAGAGTCTTCAGCTGGCTCAAGAAAGCCTCTCTCATTCAGGTGACTATTTTTCCTTCCGAATTCCAGATTTCTAAGTAGAGAATTAGTCCTATCCAGAACTTATGCACTGTTACGATACCATGGTATCCATCCATCCCAGAGAACTGAAAAGGCTGAAAACCTTTAAAATCAGTCAGAGTATGATATGACAACAGTCATACAAAAAGAAGAGATAGAGCCGTTCTACATCTCTATTTCTTCCTTAGATGCTTCCTCTTCTAAGAGGTAGATTTTAGTCACATATGAAGAGAGAAGTGACTAGAAAGGGCTACAATTAAAAAATAAAAAATCATTGCAATTCCACTGACAAACAACAACAATATTAAATCCACAACCTCTTGAGCCCCAAAGGGTCAACATCTGCAAGTCGGTTTTAACACAAGCACAAGTAGCTCATCATATCACCTATTTTGCTGCCAGTTGTCAGATGTGTGCCTAGAGAGGCAAAGCACAAGAAAGAGGTTCTCACCCACGCAATACAATATCACTTGAATATAAGAATGGCTGCACTACAGCAGAACAAAAGCCTTATCATGACAGTTACCAACAATAAGTGCCTAGGAGATCAGAGCATGCACACAGTAATATTTTCCAGAAAACACATTTGACCTCAATAAATTGTTGTTTGTGGGCTCCAAAGAGCAGCAGGAATTTGTTCTTGTACTTAAAACCTTAAATGTCTTCCCATCCCCAAGAGTCTGCCTAGTTGCTTTCTGAAAGCACATGATTATTAGTAACAGCTCCTGCAGCAAAGAGCTCTGTGGCTTAGGTGTACATCACATGAAGGACTACCACCTACGATTAATTTTGACGTGGCTATCTTCAAGTTCTTTTGGACAGCCAAGCTTCTGTATTGGGAAAAGAAGCATTCCTTATTCCTCTTTCAGTCCTCACCTTACACACTTCTAATACAATACCCTTACTTGCTTCAGATCATCTTTTTGACAGGCTGAAAAATGCGTCTATACAAACAGAAGCAGTTTCTTACCTTTGACCATCTTTGCACCTTTTCCTTTCACTTTCTCTCTTTTCTAGGATTACTAAAATTAACCTATACAAAGCAGAAAACCAGAGAGAAGACTAGACACTCACTGCAAGAGCGCTTTCGTTTTTCTGGTTGGATCTTCTGGTCTGAAGTTTTTGTATACCTCTACTTCATGTTCTATAGAAAGCAGCTGGCTCTGGAGTTTGCTTCTGAAGGCTGGCAGGGTGTCCCGAATATGATTGGTAAGTTGCTAAAAGGCAAATAAAAGTCCGTTTATACTAATAAAGACGAAAGAAAGGAGACAACCAATTCCTTCTGACAGCCAAGCATGTCAGCCATGACCTGTGCTACTTTACCAGTGTGTTCCTTTTGATCTTTGATGCAATAGAGACTTATAGAACACCAACATGTCCTTTTAGCATACACATTGCAAGGAAGCTTGAAAAATTCCTTCGTCCTCTCGCTCGTTGAGCCCTGTTACTACATACCTGTTTAGTCACACACAGAAAAGTTATAAAAATTACATATTTAACCTGAAGTGGCCTCTCATCACCAGTCCCATTTTGCTGGTTTCCTAAGGGAGTTTTTTCCCAATTCTCTACATACTTGTTCAGCACGATGACCCCTTTACTTTACAGCCTCAAGGCAAGGTGGGACAAGGAAGATTCTGAGCATCCACAGCCCATTGAGAATAGATACAGAGGGAAGTCTAGACATACAGAGTACCTACTCAGCACTCTCCACCACTGGGAAAAAAACACCTTCATGTGACTTCTGCTCCCTTGTACAAAGTATACTAAAGGGAAGAGATTTTACCCTCATATTAGTGATTATATAACTTTACCTTTCTTAAACACTTGATTTTTGGCTGACAAAGGTTCTATCACTCAAGATTATTGGTTTTCAATTTCTGAAAATATACCTAGAAGCACTAGAAAATAATGTGAAGGAGAGAAGAAAAAAGCTTACCTGATCTGTGTTTAGCTTATCTCACTTATTTTCGCATATATATGTCATAACATGTTTAAACAGTACTATCAATTTATTTACATCAATTTATACCTGCACAATAAACTTCTTCCATTGTTCCCATTCCTTGATTAAAACCAAAGTGGACTTTTCGCTCTATGCTGCAAACCCTGTTTCCAACTCCAGTCAGATAAGTGATAAATTAAGAATGTTATATACCAAGATATGTAAACTAAAAATAAAAGTTGCTCAGCAGACCCAGCAGGCACAAAACCCAAAAGCTGGAGTTTCCCTGGAGCACCACCTCGTGGAGGCAGAGAAACCAAAACATTACCAGACCTTCCCATATCTAATATTCCACAAACAGCAACAGAAGACCAGCAGTTCATAGTGAAATAGGTAAATTTATGAAACAGCTCACAAACAAGTTAATAGTACATAAAGGAAGGCTAGTTAGGACAGCTAAGACAGTCCAAAGGAATACACAGCTCATGCTTCCACCTCAAAACTAAGACATGTGGATTAAACTTCTAAGATATAAAAAAAGTCACAACATCCTAAATGCAGACAAAATTACAGGATACAAGTGAATTCTTGGATCCTGTTGAAGTTCTGAAGGCATTAGCATTCTTTTGGAGTGAGTCCAGAGCATGCCATAAGCTGGCTGTCAAGTTACAGCTGCAAAGTCAGCGTAGCAAGAAATTGAGCAGGCCGGTCACTTTGTTTCCTACCTTAATCAATAACTTTTCTGCTGTTCCCAGCTGGTGTCCAAAAGGGACAAAGCCAGGCTTCCCTGGTCTTTGTCTATTCCAGATCAAAGGCTGCAATTTGATAGTGAACTGCAAAAAACGCTATCAAGTTTGACACTGGTCAGCTGATAAACTAAGTTTAACAAACACAATCTTAGCATCACCAGTAATTTTAGAGAGGCAGGTATGACCTGATCTTGTCCTCTTCAAACTCACTGCGATGTATCGTCACTAGGGTCACACGTTATTCAAGCTAAGGAATGGCGCTACAATAAGAGTAATGCCTAGAGACATAAAATGGTGAAGAGAATTATCTACTCCAAGCCTGCTGTAGGTAGTGTCCCCATTTGGACAGTGAGGAAGGGTTTCTCCCTGAGGTAACCAGGAGATAGACCTCTGTATCCTGCTGAAGGAAGATGTGATCTGACATGGGACTCCAAATATTTCGGGAAAAACAAAGGCAGTATGAACAAAGTGTTCTGACTGCTTAGTTGTCATTTATATCATTAGCATACAGTACAATGTTTCTAATAAAAACTACAATAAAGCGTAGATTCTGAGGTTAAAGTACAGACATACAGTGAACCCTCAGGATACATGATTTCTAAAAATGTCTTCCCCCCAAATTTATAAATTTGAATTCTAAAAATCTCTTTAAACTAGAAGAAATGTGATAATTAAGGAACAAGAAGCTATACTTCCAGGAAGGGAGTCAAATCTTGTTCATGTTTGTATTCAGTTTTAAGAGAACAAGGGAGTTCAGAACTGTCAGTAACACTCAAACTGCATCTCACAGGAAGTTTCCATATGCTACATATCATATACAGCTGCTTATTGGATTGTGAATATCAGAAAGGTTAATACAGGAAACACCAAGTGAGGTTCACTGATCAACATTAATTTTAATAAAGATTTATACTGCTCCTATCATTATAAAAGCTGCCTTTCATCACAAAGGCTTCCAGTTTTACCTGGTTTAGAACTTTTTGGAGATACGGAGTTCCCATCCGATCTGCCATGTGCCTGTACGCTGGGTGGGAAAGAAAGAACTTCCTTTCTGCTAGAAGAGCTGCCTTTATGTCCTTCTTCCCATCAATGTCTTTCTGGCTTCTGTTTACAACACCAATATAACCTAAACCAACACAAAACCAACAGGTTAGTCAATGCAGCTATTGCCTGAAACACTGAATTCACAATAAATTGAACTAGACTGCCTTAGCTCAAAGAAAGCTTTCCAGTTCAGGCAGCAAAGCACTGCCAATCGCTATTATAGCTGTAACAGGATGTGCCTTATGTTTAGTATTTGTACAAAGAGGGAATGTGCACGAGTTAAGCTTGCAAAATGCCCCCAAGCCCCCGCAAATGCCAAAAAAGTCCTTAAGAGGAAGACTATCCACTCAGTTGTGCAGCTCTGCTGTCTTACAGTTTTCTGTTGCACTCCTTGCCCTTCAGTGTCTGATTCAGTCTTTGAAAAGAGGGCTACAAAGACGACCTGAGGGCTGGAGCACCTCTGCTATGAGGACAGGCTGAAAGAGTTGGGCTTGTCCAGCCTGGAGAAGAGAAGGTTCCAGAAAGACCTTATAGCAGCCTGGCAGTACCTGAACGGGACCTACAAGAAAGCTGGGGATGGACTTTTTACAAGGGCAAGGAGTGATAGGACAAGGGGAGAATAGCTTTAAATTGGAAGGGGAAAGATTTCGATTAGACATTAGGAAGAAATTCTTCATGATGAGGGTGGCGAGGCATTGGAACAGGCTGCCCAAGGAAGTCATGGATGCCCCATCCCTGGAGGTGTTCAAGGACAGGTTGGATAGAACCTCGAGCAGCCTGGTCTAAAGAGAGGTGTTGGCAGCAGGGGTGGAACCAGATGATCTTTAATGACCCTTCCAACCCAAACCATTCTATGATTCTATGATTCTGTTATTTCAGATACTGTTTGCAAGTACTGCAAAGACCTTCCTGGTGTCCGAATCGTTCATCCTGTTTGTGCATAAAACGTATTTCCTTTTAAATCACTAATATCAAATACATAAGTATCTGAAACTTTGGTGTACCTCAAAGAAACCACTTCAAAAATAAACAAACAAAACCCCTCAGAACAAAATCAAAACACACACACACAAGTCTACATAGATAAATAATACAATATTAGCAAAATACAGGAAAACATCTTCTAGTATGCTGGACCAATACGCTCCATGGGAGGGGATGGTGGTCTCATCAATAAACTACAAGTAGAATCAAAATTCTTGATACTGCTAACAGAAGGAGCAACTGTGGCAGTAGCTGCCAGAACAAACGCATGGAATACTGCTGGAAGGGGTCAAAACCTGGTTTACAGTGTCATCACCAAAGCTGTGGTGCCTGCTTCTGTCGCATGCAAAGAAAAAAAAGGTTCTTCTGTTATAAGCAACAGCAACCTGGCAGAGAAGAGAAAACTAGCTAGAAACTTCTGCTGACATTCCTTGCTTCCTCTGGAATACACAGCATATTTTTCAGGTCCAGGAAAAAAAACCCAACAACTTACTTTACTTACAGAGTATTTTTAGCACAGTCACCTTTCGTGTTTGTTGAACAAGTAACAGTAAAAGCTAGGAACACATCTAGTCCAGTGTATCCTTAGATTCACCTCCAGGACTCACAAACACCATCCATATCCAAACTACTTCTGGACTTACAAGAAAATAGGAAACTGAACACTCTTACCTCTACGAAGAGGGAGTAGTTTGTTTTCCAGTATTTCTCTCGCATCTGTCCCTTCATCCATCAGATCCAATTTTGTGATCACACCAATGGTCCTAAGGCCTGACCAGGGTGGAGGCAGGAGGAAAACATAATGAAGAATCATTCATATTTAGGAAGAACAATTGCATCTTACAATTACATAACAACAGATATGTGACATTCTCAAAGTTTTTATCACACAATACTGCACGTTATGATATGTCTGGAAAAGAAAAGATCAGGATTTCCAGTGCTGTAATGTGTTCCTCAAGTCTCTTTAACAAGACTCAGCATTCTTACGATACAGCTGTATAAAATTTATGACATATCCAGAAATCCCACCAGCACCATAGTCCATTTTGCAAGGTATGACAAAAATTCCTAGATAGGCATTGTCCCATTTGCTTATAAAAGATAGTGACAGAATTTTAAAAATACATTTACAGCATCATTATTTGAATGATAACGAATTAAAAAACAGTTACTGTGATGTTAAAGCATATATGGAATATATACATACACACATAGAATCTATATATCATAAATTTTATTTCACCAAGGGCTGGTCTAATACTTCCAACTATGATATTACACTTGAGAACAAAAACTGGTTATGTTTAATTATGCTTACCTTGAGGGTCCACTTCCTTAGCTAACTTCAGGGCATCCGAGTTGGCCAGATCAGTGTTAGCTGGAGTTACAGCCAGGATCAGGCAGTTTTCTCGAGAGATGAACTGCATTATCATGTCTCTGATCTGTTGCTCAATATCTGGAGGCTGATCCCCAACTGGCACTTTAGTGATTCCCGGCAAATCGATAAGAGTCAAGCTTAATACTACACGGAAAACACAGGATCATAAAACTGGTTAGTATGTCAAACATGTCTAAAGAGGTCAACGCATCTATGTCTGCAGACAAATGTTAATCACATAAATCTCACAGGATCACCATTATAAGTATAGAAGTGTTGTCAGTGGTTCAAACAGTGTGTCTGACAATCTGAAAAGTACATTCATTTCCCTGGTGTTCTTTTACTTCTGGATTTATTAGTACTATTAATATTTGAAACATCACAACTCATAGAATCATAGAATCATAGAATAACCAGGTTGGAAGAGACCCACCGGATCATCGCGTCCAACCGTTCCTATCAAACACTAACCCATGCCTCTTAGCACCTCATCCACCCGTGCCTTAAACCCCTCCAGGGAAGGGAACTCAACCACCTCCCTGGGCAGCCTCTGCCAGTGCCCAATGACCCTTTCCGTGAAGAATTTTTTCCTAATGTCCAGCCTAAATCTCCCCTGGCAGAGCTTGAGGCCATTCCCTCTTGTCCTGTCCCCTGTCACTTGGGAGAAGAGGCCAGCACCCGCCTCTCCACAACTTCCTTCCAGGTAGTTGTAGAGAGCAATGAGGTCTCCCCTCAGCCTCCTCTTCTCCAGGCTAAACACCCCCAGCTCTCTCAGCCGCTCCTCATAAGACCTGTTCTCCAGCCCCTTCACCAGCTTTGTTGCCCTTCTCTGGACTCGCTCCAGAGCCTCAACACCCTTCTTGTGGTGAGGGGCCCAGAACTGAACACAGTACTCAAGGAGCGGTCTCACCAGTGCCGAGTACAGAGGGAGAAGAACCTCCATGGACCTGCTGGTCACGCCATTTCTGATCCAAGCCAAGATGCCATCGGCCTTCTTGGCCACCTGGGCACACTGCTGGCTCATATTCAGTCGGTTGTCAACCAACACCCCCAGGTCCCTCTCCTTCAGGCAGCTTTCTAGACAGACTTCTCCTAGTCTGTAGCACCGCATAGGGTTGTTGTGCCCCAAGTGCAGGACCCGGCACTTGGCCTTGTTAATCCTCATGCCATTGGACTCTGCCCAGCGGTCCAGCCTGTTCAGATCCCTTTGCAGAGCCTCCCGACCCTCCAGCAGATCGACACTTCCACGCAGCTTAGTGTCGTCCGCAAACTTGCTAAGGGTGCACTCAATGCCTTCATCCAGATCATTGATGAAGACACTGGACAGGGCTGGACCCAGCACTGAGCCCTGGGGAACCCCACTTGTCACTGGCCTCCAGCTGGATTTCACACCATTTCCCACCACTCTCTGGGCCTGGCCATCCAACCAGTTTTCCACCCAGGAGAGTGTGCGCCTCTCCAGGCCAGAGGTGACAGTCTCTCAAGCAGAATGCTGTGAGAAACTGTGTCAAAGGCTTTTCTGAAGTCCAGGAAGATACATCCACAGCCTTTCCCTCATCCAGCAGCCCAGTCACTTTGTCATAGAAGGCGATCAGGTTAGCTTGGCAAGACCTGCCTTTTGTGAACCCATGTTGACTGGGCCTGATCACCCGGTTCTCTTGCATGTGCTTCATGATCGCACTCAAGATCACCTGCTCCATGACTTTTTCTGGCACTGAGGTCAGACTGACAGGCCTGGAGTTCCCTGGATCCTCCCTGTGACCCTTCTTATAGATGGGCACAACATCAGCCAGCCTCCAGTCCAGTGGGATTTCCCCAGTCAGCCAGGACTGTTGGAAGATGATGGAAAGGGGTTTGGCCAGCACATCTGCCAGCTCCCTCAATACCCTAGGGTGAATCCCATCCACATGTGCCAAGAAGAATTACTCGCACAGAACAACACTTACACTGCATATCCTTGAATGCTCTTAGAAAAATGAACATGGCTTTCTGAGCTTTTTCCACCAACAGGTGCTCAGACAACAGACGATTCCCACTGCATCCTTCAAATCAACCCAAAACAGGCTTCTTTTTAAAAAACAAAACAAAACAAAAACACAGTCCTCCTCTGACCATGCTTTCAACAGTGTCTCCAGTTAAGAGAAGTTAGCCAAGTCAATAGCTAACCTAACTTACACAGCAAAAATCATCATTAGGGGGTTTGGTGGTATGCTGTTGGTTGGGGGTTTGGTGGTATGCTGTTGGTTTGGGGTTTGGTTTTCTTTTTTACTGTGCAAGTTCTTTTAAAAAAAAGTAAAGTAAGAAACAAAGTTTATCTACTAACAAAATTATTTTGCTCTAGCATGGTTTCCCCAGGACAGGCTACAACACCAATCAGAAGCACCCCAGCTTGTTCAGCCAGTGCTGGGGTAGCAGTGGATCGTTTAGACAAGGGAGAAAATGCAGTTCCTAGAAAGGAAACACCACAAGTATATTGGGGTCTGGCTAATACAGGTTACAGTTGCTGTACTAGAAGATTGATCCCAATAAAACTAAGTAAGAGCACTAGGGAGGAAATTTTCACTTTCTCCTGGAGTCAGCATGTTCAACAAACAAGGTTTGAGGTGGGGCATTTAGTCCAGCTCCTCTCCAGTCAGCTATGGCACATCTGCACTGCAGAGAAGGGCTCACAGGCATATGTTTAGATCCAAGGCTGCTTGTGCTATATCAAAGAGAGGCTCAGCATCTCTTTAATTACCTATCCTCTCATTTTAATCTTTCTGTCCTTTGATTCACAATGAAGACATTAGATGAGGTGGTTAGAAAAATTAAGTGTTTCAGGCAAACACTTCTCTCAGAATAGATTCAATGCAAAACATTTTCTATAGATTGCCTTCATCAAACTGGGCAGAGGGCAACCAGAGGACCTAACTTTGATCTGTACAACAGAAAGCAGCTTCAAACACTATTATTGTCTAAATATATATTTTAGTGACAGTGAACAATAAGCATCCAGTAGGGCAGGAAACATAATGGCTTTCCAGATCACGGATCAGGGAACCCATCTGTAGGGTAGCAAAAAGTTTTGCCACCAAGGCTCCCATCTCCAATTATTTATTTTTACTAGGGAGGTACTAATTAACTAGGGAGGTATTCTCCCTGATGCAGAGTGAGAATATTTTTAAAACATCAGAATATCAAATGGGACGGAGGGTCCATGTTCCGCCCAGCTCTAGTGGCAACAGCTCTCCACCACAGAGTGGCTTCATAACACAGAAGTCAAGGATTCTTCCAGATACATACCTACTTCTACTTTGGAAAAACTAAACTTTCATTTCAGAAGTTTTTTTCAACCCAGAAGACTTCTGATCAACAACAAGAACATATACAAAAGGAGACAGCTATACAGACAGAGATAAATAATACATTACATGACAGAAATGTAAAGTAGAATGACTTTACCTACCATGTGGAGAATATATTCTTAAATTAATAGGAATTGAAGAAATGCCTTTGTTCATTCCCGTTATTCTATCTGTTTCTACTTCAATTTCCTGACGAACTTCATCAAAATCAGTAAACTTTCTCCCTTTGCAATGTAGGAATTCAGCATACTCTGTGAAAAACACCAATAGCAACTCTGTATTTCACAAGCTTATAGATGTGGACACCCACTTTCAAGCCCCCAGTATTCTTTAGATGTGTAAGCACAAAAGGATGTCATCATCAATGTCAGGAAGGCATTATATATAAACACATGCTCAGGATACGACTGCACAGATGAAAACCAGTCTGCAATAAGAAAGGGTTAGTTAAAGAGTCAAACAGACTGGGTATGATTTGCTGTTTTTATCTTCAGCACGTCATCTTCTGGAACAACCTGAAAGATTCAAATAGATACCATTTACATTAACAGACTAAGGAAGAGATTGTGAATCAGATTCTGAGGTTTTATTTTTATGTTTGCCAGTAATATATCAAAAAATTGAATACAAGGAATTCAAGTTCTATATCATAAAAAATAATTGGCATTTGTTTTTGAAATCCACGTCACAAATTATTTTAACAAAGGAGTTCTGTACATTTTTATAAGTTCGTTCTAAAAATAAGATAAATTAAAAACACTGTAATGGTTTTTAAACACAACTCCTCATTTCCTAAAGACTTCTTGTAGTTGAAATCCAAACCACGCCTACAAAGTTTGTAAAAGCTTTTATAGTTACAGCTGCAATTTTGCTGAAGTGGGAGAAAACAAGGAATTCTTAAGTCTTCAATATCATACTACTTGCCCTCTTACCTTAAAAGAGCATCACCTATGAATCAGGGATAGATAAACTCTGATTTGTTAAACTCCAACTTGACACCAGGTCCCTGTTTTGACTCTTTAATCCAAATACTAACAACTGCATCCTTCTGAATTTCCTGCCCTAAAATTATGTAAGAAGCAGCACAACTCAGGATTCTGAAACTGGAGTTTCTTGCTTCAAACACGATGAAACAGAACACAAAGATGTATCTCACATAGCAAGGCTGTAATCAGAAATAAGAGCACAAGTGGTGATCACAGACAGAAGCTTACACCCTGCCCCAACAAGGTCTAGGCATCAGTACAGGAGGAAGGCTGGACAGAGCTGTGTATATTCATTTAATACCACAATCAAGGCCTGATCTCCAAGTTCCATTTAGATGTTTTACCCAAGAAAACGTTTCTTGGTAAGAAGCCCTCATACATCAGGGCAAAGAGCTTGTTTGGTACTCAAAGAAAGAACAGCAGCTCAAGAGACCTGATCAGAAAATATGGATTAATAAAGGGCCTTACATATCATTACTGAGGTCTGTTTCCCAAAAATCACTTCAGAATCACAGAAACATAGAATCACCAGGTTGGAAAAGACCCACTGGATCATCGAGTCCTACCATGCCCCTCAGAGCCTTGTCCACTTGTCCCTTAAAAACCTCCAGGGAAGGTGAATCAACCACCTCCCTGGGCAGCCTGTTCCAGTGCCCAATGACCCTTTCTGTGAAAAATTTTTTCCTAATGTCCAGCCTAAACCTCCCCTGGCGGAGCTTGAGGCCATTCCTCTTTGTCCTGTCCCCTGTCACTTGGGAGAAGAAGCCAGCACCCTCCTCCCCACAACTTCCTTTCAGGTACTTGTAAAGAGCCATAAGGTCTCCCCTCAGCCTCCTCTTCTCCAGGCTAAACACCCCCAGCTCTCTCAGCCGCTCCTCATAAGACCTGTTCTCCAGCCCCTTCACCAGCTTTGTTGCTCTTCTCTGGACTCATTCCAGAGCCTCAACATCCTTCTTGTGGTGAGGGGCCCAGAACTGAACACAGTACTCAAGGAGCGGTCTCACCAGTGCCGAGTACAGAGGGAGAAGAACCTCCATGGACCTGCTGGCCACACCGTTTCTGATACAAGCCAAGACGCCACTGGCCTTCTTGGCCACCTGGGCACACTGCTGGCTCATGTTCAGTCGGCTGTCAACCAACACCCCCAGGTCCCTCTCCTCCAGGCAGCTTTCTAGACAGACTTCTCCTAGTCTGTAGCCCTGCATAGGGTTGTTATGCCCCAAGTGCAGGACCCGGCATTTGGCCTTGTTAAACTTCATGCCATTGGTCTCAGGCCAGCAGTCCAGCCTGTTCAGACCCCTTTGCAGAGCCTCCCGACCCTCCAGCGGATCCACAATTCCACCCAGCTTAGTGTCATCTCCAAACTGGCTAAGGGTGCACTCAATGCTTTCATCCAGGTCACTGATAAAGACATTGAACAGGGCTGGACTGAGCCCAGGGGACACCACTTGTGACCGGTCTCCAGCTGGAGTTAACTCCATTTCCCACCACTCTCTGGGCCCGGCCATCCAACCAGTTTTCCACCCAGGAGAGTGTGCGCCTCTCCAGGCCAGAGGCTGACAGTTTCTCAAGCAGAATGCTGTGAGAAACTGTGTCAAAGGCTTTACTGAAGTCCAGGAAGATACATCCACAGCCTTTCCCTCATCCAGTAGCTGAGTCACTTTGTCACAGAAGGTAATCAGGTTAGTTTGGCAAGATCTGCCTTTCGTGAACCTGTGTTGACTGGGCCTGATCACCTGATTCTCTTGCATGTGCTTCATGATAGCACTCAATATCACCTGCTCCATGACTTTTTCTGGCACTGAGGTCAGACTGACAGGCCTGGAGTTCCCTGGATCCTCCCTGTGACCCTTCTTGTAGACGGGCAACATCATCAGCCTCCAGTCCAGGGGAACTTCCCCAGGCAGCCAGGATTGCTGGAAGATGATGGAAAGGGGTTTGGCAAGCACATCCGCCAGCTCCTTCAATACTCTTGGATGGACCCCATCTGGCCCCCTAGACTTGTGGGTGTCTAATTGGGCAAGCAAGTCTCTAACCACCTCCTCTTGGATCAAGGGGCTTTGATCTGCTCAAGCTCCTGGGGATGTACACAGAGTGAACAACTTTCCTTACTATTAAAGACTGAGGCAAAGAAGGAATTAAGTACCTCAGCCTTGTCCTCATCCTTTGTCACAGTTGTTCCCTTTGCATCCAAAAAAGACTGGACACTGTCCCTTTTACTATTGATGCATTTATAGAAAGATTTTGACTTTGTTGACAGACCTGTTGACAGATAGATAGATAGACAGACACACAGTCAAAACCACACAGGAAATCATGACAACAGTTGAAGCTAACTGAAAGCCAAAAGGGAGAGAGAGGAAGGGAAAAAGAACAATGACCTTTCTGCGCAACAATACCATAATCCCTCCAGATTCAAAGGACATGGAACCCCACCCCTGTTAAGGCAAAAATAATACACATCTTATTTTTAAAATAAGGGACAACCTAGCAAAAACCTCCATCTTCCTTTTGATAACTTAAGAATATCTTGTATTCCTTTTTAGGTCTAGCAGCAAAATTACAATAAATAGGGGTTGTTATCTTTCTTGTCAACTATTAATTAAAAAACACATGGAATATTCAAAAATTTCAAAGTGAAAGATAGTATTGTGCACAAAATAAAATATCTCAGTTGTTCCAGCACATTTGACAATTCACATTTGTAAGATTTGTTACCTTGGAAGCTGGAAAACTGCTACCTACTGAAAAAAAAAAGCTGACAAGTGGTTCTTATTTTATCCCAGCTCTTCATGCACTGCTTCTGGCACTAAATAAATTGTATTCTCAGTTACATTTTTTCTTTCCAGTGGTTCATTGGATTTTCTCAGAAAAATATTTCAAAATTCAACAATTAATACTTAGTGCCTAATTGTAATCAATTGACTGACACAGCTGATAATCAAGGAAACTTTTCTTCTTGTTCTGCTTAACACTCAGGACAGAAACAGTTCCTGTCTGAAATGGCTTCAAGGTAACTCAAATGAAAACATTTACGATGTTTTAGCTGTGTTAATATTTATCAATAGCCCATTCCTCCCAGTGACATCTATGGTCCACCAGTTCTCAAGGAAGAGACTTTACAATGGCTCATAACATGAGGTGCCACACACAGCCTACCGGAATGAAAGTTCAAAGGAACAAGCAGCGTTTTGTTTTGCTCCTTTCAGCCTCAGCCTGTCGTTGGCAATGATGCCATTAGCTACACTGCATACACATAGGCTTAACGCAATATTCAGTTTTCAGCTTGCATACAGAGAAGATAAATAAAACTGCATAAACTGAAGTTACATTAAGAACAACTAGATATAAAATTAACACATTGTCTTGGCATGTGGAATACTTTGTTTTTCATCAGACTCGTCCAAATCAACTTGGAAAATGAAATTAAAAAGCTATCACAGCATAGTTCTCTTTAGAGCATCCAACCACAAGTGTCACAATAAGTGATTATTTCTCTCTTCAGTTTTGATTACACTAGACAAATACAAACAAGCATTATGGGATAGCGCTTTTGAAAATGCTCCTTGTTTTTCCTGCGAGTTATTTCCCTGCACCTTTATGACTTCATCTAGCACAAAGTTATGTTGTTATTAACAATAGATGTCATTGTTGTTTTCAAACCATTTAAATTACATACATACTTGAGATCTTTGATAAATCCACCTCTAAGCTAAAGAGAGCTGAGCTAGGTATGCCACCTGATAAGACACGGAACAACCCTTAGAAACACTTGAGACAATTTAAAAACCTTTACTGAACCCAAGATTAAAGACACCTACCACATCTTTATTTACAAGCCTGTTCCCCTGTAATAAACAAAAAAAAAATAGACTGATACAATGGGTGGCTTTTTCCCTTGATGAATTTGTGTTGGCTGATATTCATGTCAAGTTCCTTTCAGATTGTTAGTTAATAACTAATTACAGATTTCTTTTTCCTAAAAATTAACTTTGACTGATTTTTTCTGTAACTTTTATTTATTATCTTTTTGAAGATGGGCAAATACAGAGCCATTTTCCAGCCTTTCAGTGAAGGGATTCCACCTTTCCTGTTGTCACTGATCATCCACTTGAGATCAAGGAAAAAAAGCCTTCCAGACAGAACCACTTGTAAAATCGAGTACTGGGGGTATGATTCCTTGGTCCCACCATGAGCTGTTGCCCATGCCCCACTTAAGGATGCCGAGGGGAGAACTGGCTAAACTCTAAAGGCCAGTGGGCCAGACCTCCACAGTCACTGTGCTGCAGAGAGCTCAGGCCACTCCAGGCACTGTTACAATACACACACATGCAGACAACAGCAAGGAAGACTTGCAGCCTCTGTAAGGTTACACTAACAGCTTAAATCCAGGTGCCAGACTGGCAACGCCCTCCCTTTCTTCCAGCACAGCAGCCCTATTTGGGTGATGAGCCTTTCTCTACCTCAAGAAGGAGTTCACCAGTCATGACCACCTTTTCCCAATGGTGACATCACATTTTAACTTTTCTGATACGCAACTCCCACACCTTTACTGGTCTCCACAGCATCCCTGTTTGCCATCTGAATAAGCAGCAGCCAGCGAGGGGACCGAGACAGCTGCAGCCACTGCCTTCCTCCCCTCCCTGCAAAGCACCCATTGGTCCTGCCGCACCTTTCTATTCAAGTTTTTGCCCTTGAAGACCTCCAAATGCCTTCCTGCAGATGAAGGCTGGAAGATCATTTGAGTTAGTCAAAATAACCAATCTAAATTACTTTTATAATTTTTTCATTTCTGTTAGAGGGTTGGTTTTGCCACCAGGTGGCAATAAAAGACGAGTATGCTAGAGGAGCAACCTCGTAACACCAGATCCCTGTATTAAAGCTCAGCAAATTCTATAGAAGACAGCATCTACAAGACATCACAAAAAAGACACAGTGTCTTTTGAACCTTATGGTGATTTACTTCCCGCTTAAGTGTTCTAATTAACAGAACTAAAACAAATGTGGATACTGCATATGACTCATCTAGAAACTGGATAATGGAAAATGGATAATGATTTTCAAAATCTGTTATCTGCTGCTTCTTTAGCAAAGAAACTGAAACAAGACCAGGAGAAAACCTGAAATTCCTCCAAAAATAGTGAACAAAATTAGGAAAGCAACCCTCTGAGAGCCAAGATGTTTTAACTTGTAAATAACTCATAAGAGGATTTATATGGAATCATAGAACGGTTTGGGTTGTAAGAGACCTTAAAGCTCGTCCAGTTCCAACCCCCTGCGATGGACAGGGACACCTCCCACTGGATCAGGTTGCTCCAAGCATCATCCAACCTGGCCTTGAAAACTTCCAGGGATGGGGCAGCCACTTCTCTAAGGCAACCTGTTCCAGTGCCTCACCACCCTCACAGGAAAATATCTCTTCCTAAGATGTTATCTAAATCTCCCCTCTTTCAGCTTAAAACCATTCCCCTTATCCTATCCCTGCACTCCCTGATCAAGAGCTTCTCCCGAGCTTTCCTGGAGCCCCTTTCAGTACTGGAAGCTGCTCTAAGGTCTCCCTGGCGCCTTCCCCACGCTGAAAACACCAACTCTCTCAGCCTGCCCTCGTAGGGGAAGTGCTCTGGCCCTCAGGTCATCTCCATGGCCTCCTCTGGCCTCACTCCAACAGACAGATCCATGCCCTTCCTGTGCTGAGGGCTCAAACAGCAGCCAATGTATTTTTAACAAAGAGATGACCTACAACAGAGCCTTCACTCATAACCTAAGTACATTTTTTGTTTTCACTGCTATTTAAAAAGGTCTCAAGAAATCTAGATAAATTATTCCACTTCCACAGGAAGGAGATAGCACAGCAAGATGAAAAACAAGTTGTCTAAGATTAGACAGAATGTATGGCAGCAGAAAAAAAAGAAAAAAAAAAACCTCTCAAGACCTTCTCAGTCGTTTCAAGCTATTGCCTTCCCAAAGCCTATTCAGCAGCACCATTTAAAACTATCTATTAACTCCTACAAGAATTATTTAATCTTCCTGATGTATTGGCTCAAAGAAGCACCAAGCATACTGAAAGCTGCGAAACAAAAACTCAGAATGTTTAAGAAACGGGTTTTAATATATAAATTGAGGCACATCAACTCAAGGAAGAAAAAAAAAAACCAGCTCACAGTCCTCCTTAACGAAATTATGGTAACACATGACAAACCGGTACAGGTTAGCATGTTTACTAGTAAAACTTGCAGAGAGCTGAAATGGAACTGAATACCGTATGCAGAATTTAGTTACATTGCTCCAAGACCACTGAAAACTAACACAGCCTTGAAATTCCTGTCGCAGCTCAGCTGTGAGTTAGATCTTAAAGACATACGGGGAAGAAACCTTCTAGAAGAACAGCTACAGGAATTCACAATGCATTCCTCATCCTGAAAAGGACTAATGGGTAGAAAAAGTCAGAGACCAGCACCCTACATTCATTGGAACTTGTTGAAATATCAGTTTAGTATTTAGAACAAACGCTTTCTGGTCAGAGAGATTGAGCTCCCTCAATCTCAGGCAGATGTAGTCAAATACAGAAAGAACAGCATATATTTTGCCTGAATTCAGACATCAGACTCACCAAATAAACTGCTTCCACATCCAGCTTCTCACCCAGGAAAAGCCCAGTGGAATTCCTCCCAGGTACCTCCTCTGGATGGCAAAGCTGATTTACCATAGCTGCCAGGTAAAAACTGCTATTCAGCCTCCCAGCTAACAGCACCCTGTCCACACCTGCACCTGCTAACCATGAAACCGCACCTTCCCAAGTGGGACTACTTTCACCAAATCCATTCTCTACTGCGAGCTCCTTCAGAAACTAGCAATAGCAAAGGCACCACAGTCTGGTTAGACCTGACACTAAACATTCCCAGCACTGTGGAATTGCCCAGGGCCAGGAGAGAAGAATATCAAGCTGCACTTGGATAACATGGCATGCTTGACATCAGTTGGGAACTATTTGTTAGTTGTGACTTCTAGGTGGTGTTTACATGGTTCAAATCTGTCTTCCAGCAAGACATGGTATATGCCACTTCCGTAAAAGAAGAACAACTGATCTGAAAACATGAGGTGAAGACTAAGAAAGAAAAATTGTGACCCTGCCTGCAGGACTGCCAAAGAACTACTTTGGGAAGAGTATTAGCCCTGCTGCAAGAAGAAAGCCACCTTGGCTTCACAAGGTGGAGATTGGTCCCCCCCACTCCTTTAGCCAGTACAGTAATTTATTGGATACAGGCTACATTTACAATTTCATTTGAAATGCAGCTGGGAAGCCCCAAGAGAGACTCAAAGTAGGATAGTCAAGAACGAATCAGTCCTCCAGAGGACTGTAAATTATTTTTAACATTCACACTTTGATTTTTTTTCTATGCTACCAGGTATATCTCATATTGTCAAAACCAGAGAAAAATAGTCACAACTATTAAAAGACTGACTTGTTAGTTGCAATGTTTAATTAAAACCTTTGTCTTTGCCTCCAAGATTTCAGCAGAATACAGTATTTGCATGGATGTGGAAGTGCAAACGCCATAAAGCCATTTCGGAATTGTATCGCTGCCACCAAAATATGTCAGTGATTAAAGGAGGATTAAAGGAGTCAAGAGAGATCCTAGCATTAGAGATCCAGCTACAGCAGCAAGAATCTGATACACTCCTCTAACCACTTTTGATAACATTTTAGATAATTATGGACTTAATAAAAATCAGTCCAGCATCTGCTTCCTGCAAAAGAACATTGTGCTTCTTTAAGTGCTTTTCTTTATTTTCATTTTTAAAATTAGTTCAGAAAGATAAAGGTGGCTTCAAAGACAAAGCTATTTGGAATTTCACCTCCAAAAACAACAACAAGGGAATAAAGTTTAAAGAAAGTAACAAAATAATTAAAGCCTGCATTTTAAAGATCTTGACATTGAAGCCCGAACAAGAAACGCACAGCATTTCCCAAAGGGAGAAATATGCCCTGACATCCAGGAAACACAAAATCAGGTGGAAGGTCTGTTCTCAGAATTTTTAAAGTTTTTGTTGTGCCATTTAAGTTATAATGAAGAACTACTTCCCAGCAGAAAGGTACTTGTACAAAACCTAGAGGCTTGCCTACAGCTGGCAATACTATGTGAGCAAATTAATAGGGAAAACAGAAAGAGGGAAAAGCCCTTTCCTTGCCCTCTTAACCAAGTAACATTGATGACTTTAGGAAACAAGGTGATACAGATCAGCTGGGGTAAGTTTAGGATGGATATCTAAGAATAAGTATTTAACTAGCTGAGGGGAGAGTGTAGGAGTTCACTTACTACTCTATATCTCCCCACAGTTAGGAGCGCCAGCTCAGAGCTCAATTCTTTCCTTCCTTCTGCTCTAACATGGTGCTGGATTCTCCATAGCTAGGCTTATTCCTGCATTTCCACAAGCTCTGTTAGAAAGCAAAAGCCAGATATGCAGAAATGGCAAGTATTCATATCTCCATCTAAAACGATCTTCGTCTTTCAATAGATATAAAGCACTATACACATACTACACACTCAAAAATCCTGACACTTCTAAGCTGAGCATACTGAAATACTGGATTCCACAGTTTTTTCCTTTCTCTTCCAAAGTATAACCACTATGGAAAACTTCATAGAGACACTAAATGTGCTTTACAAGCACCCGTTCAGAAAAAAAATGGGAGCCCAGGCAGACAGAAGGGTACCTTCCTGCTGAGCAACAAAAAGACCTTTTAGGGAAAAAATGCATACAAAAACTTAATTGCATCTCATACACAGGGACAGACTAAAGTTCTGCGGGCAGCTTCAACTTTGTTTCTTCCCCTGTTTCATCGTGTTACGTTATTTAAAGAGCACTTTTTATTTTTATATGCTGTTTTGAGATGTTGCTTCATTTGATTTTATTATCTTAAGTAAAAGTCATAGTAAACTAGTGACTTTGTTGCTTACATTGGTTTAGAAGCAACAACAGCACAAAAAAAACTTAGATGATGGACAACTACAGCTGCTTTTCTGTACGCTAGGGAACTGAGCTACACCATAGCAGATTAAGTGATGTATGTACTAAAGGAAATAAGGGCCTTTGGCAATATCTCACCCTCTGGCAATTAGTTAAAGAAACTTTGTGAAGTGAAAACGGAGAGAGAGGCTTACGCCGCTATGAGCGAGAATCAGGACAATACTGGCAGTACCTCCGCATCTGCGTTCAGTGAAAATTCCGAGCACTCAACACCCCCTGAGCACTCCATGTTCAGACAAGATTTTGAAAAGATGATGAAAAAACTGGAAGAAATTCATATTCGTCAGGAGAAGGGAAGTTGCCTGCCAGAACCGCCTCCAGCGGACTATCCTGGAGAGTCTTCACGCCCCGAACTGACTGCTCTGCTCCAAGTGCCGACAGGGTTTGATACTGTGGGAACTGCCGGGGGGGCGAGGTGTCAGGGGCCGGGAGCGCGCTGGCAGGGGGTAATATGGGATGCAGTTTTAGGAGGGGTAACTATGGAAGTTTATCCTGTTGTTAGCAGAATGACAAACACATAACCACACTAGGAGGTTATATGTGGTGCTTTATTTCGAGGCCCCGGGAACCAGGGGTACACACCCAGATCTGGTTCCAAAGACCGTCACATCGCGTCCGCTTTTTATTCTCTAAAAGTTTTGCAATCTATTGTATATTCAACAGGTTACTTCATTATCTAATACATATGCATAGGTAGGTTACTTCATCGCCTTATTGCGACATCAGTCTCTATTGCGCCTGCGTGGCCCCCTCTGGGGGTCATCCTGATGAAGTAAATAGTCTTCCTCAGATGAAGTAAGTAGTCTTCCTCGCATTGTCTTTATTACTTCTTGTTCTTTTGGCAAACTCGTCGATTTTTCTTGGCTGGACCCGCACTTATCTCCACTTGACCGCTCAGGTATATCTTTCTTGCCTCCTGAAACCTATTCTTCTGTCTTTCACAAGATTTATGATGGTCTTTTGGCTGTTGCAGGTATATGTTCTACTTGGGTAGGGTAGCTAGTACGTACTTTTCCTAAGCACACCTGGATTCTATTTGTCACATGAGGTCCTTTGAGCAAGTACCTTGGGGTCTGTTGCTAGGATACGTTAAGAATCAACAGAATCATGCAGTTTTTACATTCAGTCTTAGTTCTTGATTAGTCGATGATCAGTGTTTATCCTACTTTAAGTGTAACTTTCCTAACACTGTTTTACTTCATACACAAACGGGAGGTAGCGAGTGGGATCCATTTGATTGGAAATTGTTAAAAGAAGTTAAGGCTGCTTGCACGCAGTACGGTTTGCAATCGCCGTTTACACAAAGTCTTTTAGATTTTATATTTACGGGTCATACCTTCTGTCCTGCAGATATTTGACAACTAGTCATGTTGATCTTGTCCCCCTCCCAACGTCTTGCTTTTTATCATGGGAGCATTTGTGTGATCGGGAAGCGGACGCTTATTGTTGGGATGAGAGGGCGCTGCCTCATCATGCCCCTGAGCTCTGACCCCTGTTCGAAACAGAGGTTGCTTATGAGGGAGAGGATAGGATTAGAGTTTCTCAGCAAAAATTTGAGGGACCTTACAGTCCAAGAATTCTTTCGCTGTTGGATGCAGCCCCAGAGTCCGAGCGGGTGGCTCGAGCGGGTCCTGTTGGTGAAACAGAAGGCATCACATTGCCGCTTTTAAACGGCAGTGGGGGGTGTCATGAGGCTGGTTTTTCTCGTTCGGAGCACGAGGCTCATTGTTTTTGGGAGGAGGGGGTGGTGAAATCGGATCATATTCCCGATTCTGATCCCGAACTCCAACCCCTGATCATTATTAATGACGGGGTGGCAGAACCTGATCTTGCTCTTGATGCAGATCCTGACTTCAAACTCCAACCCCCAATCGTTATTGATAAGGGGGAGAAGTCTGAAACCTCTATTGTAGGGAAAGCAAATGCATGTGCCCTAAGGGAGCTGGCTGGATTGCAGGAGCCTGAGGGAGCACTGTGCTTTGTGATTCAAGCAGGATTCTGCTGGGGTAGAGGAAATAGATTTTGGGAGCAGAATGATGAGATTGAAATCCCTATTCCTGGAATAGGAGAGGGGTTTCCCCGATATTTAATGCCTGACCTGCCCCTATCTGACCTACGTTGGTCGGCAAAAAAGCGGCAGCCCCCAGACAAAAGCTGCGCCCCCACTCGAGAAAAGAAAATGCCTGCAGCCGCTTGGACAAAGGGACTAATAGCCGCTACTATAGCTCCCTTTGGAAAGCGGACCAGCTCCACCAGGCTGAGAAAACTAGCGGAGCTATCGTTAGCCGAGCCAAAAAGCAGCCAGTGGGCTTACTTTGCACTGCTCACAAAAAACAGACAAGGGGATTTATTGGCTACTTTCTCCCTCAGCAAATCAAGATACTGCCCAGGGGAGCCTGTCCAGGGGAGCCTCCCAAATTTAGAGAGGCATCCCTTACTTAAAAAAAACCCAAACCTCACTTAATCTATATGCATGGGTAGCCACCAATGCCCATGAAAAGGACTACAAAATAAATACACGGTGGATTGGTAGCATTATTAAGACGAAACGTGTTGTCTCAAATGGGGACATGTTTGGTATCAAATTTTGGGGAGCGACCACTGATGGGCAGCCAGACAAGCCCGTACTAAAACTTAAATGGCTCGTTGAATCTCCTGTATGGGTCAATCAGTGCCTGCTATCTCATGATAGGCTGCAGATAGTGACACAATTAGTCGATGAGCAACTACAGGCAGGGCATATAGTACCTTCAACCAGCCCATGGAACACTCCAATTTTTACTATTCTGAAAAAATCGGGAAAATGGCATTTGTTACACGACCTTAGGGCAATTAATGCCGTTATGCAGAATATGGGGGCGTTACAACCTGGCCTACCATCTCCAGTAATGATACCCAAGGATTGGAATTTGTTTATAGTGGACCTGAAAGATTGTTTTTTCACAATCTCATTGCATCCAGAAGATTCGGAAAAGTTTGCTTTCTCTGTCCCAGCTATTAACAAGCAGGAACCTGCAAAGTGCTTTCAATGGGTAGTATTACCCCAAGGCATGAAAAGCTCTCTGACGATATTTCAGAATTTTGTTGCTTGGGCATTGCAACCTTTTAGACAAAAATATCCCTTCTTATTGGTGTATCATTACATGGATGATATATTAGTGGCTGGAGAGCATTTGGAAGCTAATCGGGTATTAACAGACTTAAAATGTATGCTAGAACAAAAGGGTTTGAAAATAGCTCCAGAAAAAATACAAAAATCATCTCCGTGGAATTATTTGGGGTGGCAAATAACCAATGACATAGTGAAGACCCAGAAGGTGACTATACATACTAATATAAAAACGTTGACTGATGTCCAAAAGTTAATAGGAGATATCCAGTGGGTCCGACCACTGACAGGAATTACAAATGATGATCTTCAGCCGTTAATGGAGTTGTTACAAGCCACTTGTTCAGCAGATGACAAACGACAATTAACTGATAACCAGAAGGAAGCCTTGAACAAAATCATAGAAAAAATTTTAAAAGCTAATGTAACTCGTTATGTGGCAGATAAGCCCTTGGAGCTAGTATTGGTTACCTCTGGTCAAGATCGAAAACATCCTTTGTGTCTGTTGGGACAGACAGAACAAAAGTTTCAGATTTTAGAATGGATATTTTTACTGTATCAGCCAAAAAATACTGTGGTCACTAGACTGGAACTTTTTGGTCAATTGATAATGAAGGGTAGGAAGAGGTGTCTAGAACTATCTGGAACTGAGCCTTTCCAAATTTATTTACCAATTAACAAAGGATATTTAGAGTGGCTTATGGAACATTCGTATGACATAGCAATTGCATTAGCAGGCTTTACGGGAGATATTACTAACACGTTTCCATCTAGTAAAATTTTACCTTTAATACAGAACCAAACCTTTGAACAGGTACCAAAGCGTCCAGAAACACCGGTGGGAGGTGTAACATTTTTCACAGATGCTGGCAAAAAGTCTGGGAGGGCCGCTATTACATGGCAGACGCAAGGAAAATGGAATCATAAGCTATTGACCATACAATCAGGTGACTTGTTACAAACAATGGAGCTACGAGCAGTGGTATGGGTATTTCAACAATATACATCACAGCCTATTAATATAGTTTCTGACTCATTATATGTTGTGGGCACAGTTTGTAAAATAGAATGAACCATGATAAGAGAAGTTAAAAATACGGTGTTACATGCCTTACTGTTGCCATTGCTATACCTGTTGGAGTAACGAAAGCATAAGTATTTTATTACTCATATACATAGTCATCAGCCTAATTTTGGTTTGGTGATGGGGAATAATCATGCTGATTGCCTTGTTGCCACAATTTGGAATGATCCCCGAACAAATCTCTTTTTGCAAGCCAAAGCCTCGCAGGAATTTTTTCACCAAAGTGCTAAGGTACTTAAACGTCAATTTAATATTCCTCTGTCTGATGTACAAGGTATAATTAACTCTTGTCCGGACTGACAAAAACAGGGTATGGGCTTAGGGTTTGGAGTAAACTCTAGGGGACTTCAAGCCTTACAATTATGGCAAATGGACGTGACCCATATTCCAGAGTTTGGGTGATTGAAGTATGTACATGTTTCTGTGGATACATTTTCTATGGCTTTATGGGCCACAGCACAGACTGGGGAATCTGCAAAACATGTGATTAAACATATGTACGCGGCGATAATGGCTTTGGGGATACCTCAGGCAATCAAAACGGATAACGGTCTGGCTTATGTTTCTCAAAAATTTAAACATTTTTGTGTTCAATGGGGAATCCATCATTATACAGGCATCCCACATTCCCCAACAGGTCAAGCAATCACTGAACGCTCCCATGCAACCCTGAAGTCACTTTTGCAAAAACAAAAAGGGGGAGATGTATTGCCCCCTAGTGAACGACTTGCAAAAGAGACTTGTGTGTTGAATTTTTTGCGTTTACTAGTCCTCCTATTGTAATCCATCATCGTTCGCTGGAGTCAGGATTGAATAATCAAGACCAGCAAGGTATCAAGGTACAATACAAAGACTGGGACCCAGGTGAATGGAAAGGACCTGTTGAACTAAAAATGACAGGAAGAGGTTATGCTTGTGTCTTAACAGATACTGGACCTCGCTGGGTGCCACAAAAGTGGATCAAGCCCTGGAAAGAACGGAAGACGACGGAGCAAGAGGACGTCACATCTAGGGGGGTCTTTTTACAGAAAAGGGAATTTGGAATAACGGTTCTGAAAAGGCTCTCCCACCCGGATATTTCCTAATCTGCGGTGACAGAGCATGGGGCGGAATACCCAGCAAACCAGTTGGTGGACCTTGTTATTTGGGAAAGTTAACGTTGTTTACACCGAGTATACAATACGTTTTTGGAGTTTTGAGGAAAAATTTTTCACCGGCTTATTAGCCCCAGGAGTTGCAGCTCTTGAAGCTGTGTCACAAGTCAAGAAAATGGCTTGTTGGAGCGTTAAAGCAAGGATTGTTTATCTTGATTGCCATTATTGTAGTGTTAAGTGTTTTGATGCTTTTAATGGTGCTTGGGTCAAAAAGAAAACTTGCTCAAAAAGAAAACGGGGGAATTGATGGGTGGCTACAGCATTTAATGAGCAGCCCAAGCACTGAGGCTGGGTGGAGTTGGGAAGCCTTAGCCAGGGTTATAAAAGGTTATAACGACTCTGTTGTGTTATGTAAATTAGGAAGCTGGCTGTTGAAGGCCGGCTAAGGTTAAACAATTTATAAAAGCAGAACGAACCCAAATAAAGCGGCTTCACTTGGATCACATTGATCGTTGTGTGTGGTCCCATTTCTTCCGTCGTCACAATTAAGTGCCCCTTGGAAAAGTTGAAAGTGGTGAATTCTAATGAAAGATCTTGATACGTCACCTAGCTCAGTGGCACACATATACCGCATTTTTATTTATGACCAAATAAATACCCAGAAGCCTTTTCTCCCCCAGTCTGCCTTCTGCTCTACTTAGTGCAGTGAGCCCAACAAAAAAAGACAAGTCACAAAAAGCAATCAAAACATATTAATACATCAAAGCTGATTTTGAAAACACTTTGCATGTTCCTGAACAGCTTCAAGTCTGATCCTGTAATAAATTTAGTATGTGTGCTAGGATTGAGATTTCACTGCTTTCCCAGATAGGACAATGAGATCAACTGGTCTTGAGCATACAGTTTTGAAGCAGCAGGCTTTTGTTCCAGACAGTTGAGTTGCACCTTTCTTCACAAGGCTTAAGTTTTCCTGGAATATTTTTCCCTGCTGAAGTACATCAGCACTTTGTCTAGGCATTAAACCAAAAAGAGAGAGAGGTTACCTGTTTTTGCAGTGATGAGCTGTAAGACCAATGGTCGCCTTGTTACAATTCCAGAACCTCGCGGAAGAAAATCCCTGCAAACAAAAAATAAATGTTTACTACTCAGAAAGCACTGTCCAATTTTATAAGAAATTGGACTAATTTGGAGCTTCTTGTATACCTTCAGCTGCAATGAAAATGGAAAGTTGGTGGGGATGGATTTACTGCTATAAAGTAGGGCTGTTAAATGTTAGTTTGGGATGGCAGTAGGTCATTAGACAAATATGTATTAAAACTAAATTACTGTCTTGAGGCACTACCAATTCTCCTTCTTCATGACCATTGTATATAACACCTCAAAACTCATTTTGCACAGTAAGACTATCTGAAACCACACCCATGTTTACTGGGCTCTCTAAATTAACACGTCCTCACCCTGTGCTTGATTTGAAGAGGAAATGGGCATATGAACACATGAACTGTCACACCCCACACAAAAGCTCTGACCAAACCAAATTACCAGCACTCCACACCTGCTCTTTCACACACTTAACTTCTGCCAGATCAAATCCCCAAATAACTTGCCCAGCAATGCATTTGCCCGGACGTTTTTCATAGAATCCTAGAATGATTTGGGCTGGAAGGGACCTTTAAAGTACATCCCGTCCATGCCCCCTACAGAAGCAGGGATATCTTCAACTCTATCAGGTTGCTCAGAGCCCTGTCCAACCTGACCTTGGAATGTTACCATGGACGGGGCATCCACTACCTTCCTGGGCAACCAGGGATAGTGTCTCACCACTCTCACTGTAAGCAATTTCTTCCTTATATCCAGTCTAAATCTATCCTCTCTTGGTTTAAAATCATTACGCTCTGCTCTGTCACAACAGGCCCTGAGTGAATGCTGAACCCTAGAAAGAGTCTGGAACAGCAGGAAGGAGTCTCCTTGGACCAGAAAGCAAGCAATAAAGCAAAGAGAAACTCTGTCATGCATCCCCATGATCCTTTCCATGCCTCCAAAGACAGAGAGATGGCCTATACAATGGAAACCCTACAAAAACTTGGAACCAACTGTTAGTTACAAAACCAGTGATCAGAAACCCAAAGCAAAAAAACAGACCTTTTTTCCCAGGGTCTTCCTTAATTGCTACACCTATTAAACTCATACAAAGCTTGAGATGAGGTTCAGTGAGGGGCTTTGAAGAGCACAGCCTGCAAATAAGCATCTTTACAAGAATAAAATTCAGAGGTTAACAGTTTCACAATCAGCTTTAGCTCACTGAAATCCTCTGCTTTTTCCTGCTTTATCAGGGATGCTGCACCTCCTCCGTGCCTGCTGTAGCACCACTGCTAACTCACCTCTCCAGCTTAGGTGAAAAGCAATCCAGAAAACAGTTAGGGTGTGAATTTCCAGTCAAATGGCAGAGCTGATCTGGGTAGCCATTCTGTCACATACACTAGCGCCAGTATGAAGGGCGAGGCTGGAATTTGCAGCGTGTTTGGAAGAGGTGGGGAGAAGGACACAAGAATCAAAACAAGAAGATACAGCCCTGTCATCCCTTTAGACAGAGCTGCTTAGGTGGGGCTGCTCAAGCCACTTGAGGAACCACATCTTACCTATAATCATTGTGTACCTCCATATGTGTTAATTAATTGATGTCTGATTTTAGCAGTTACTTTAAGGCAGCACAGAAACCTACAAGGTTTAAAACAAACCTGGACAGTAAATCTATGAATACTTATTTGTGCAAATCAGAGGATATTAGGTCTGAGGAGTCCCTGGTCAAGACATGCTCAGGAATGTAACAATAGTGAACATTTTTCCATAAGCATCAACAAGGTAACAGAACTTTGGCTGCCTGCAGAAGAGAAATATGGCAACCCTACCCATGATACAAGCTCTGAAGATTTCCTTCCTAACCTAACATCTAGGCACAGAAAAACGGAAATAAAAAGATCACGTAAGTGAGCAGTTCTAAGGCTCTGAGGAACAGGACTGGCTGCCAGCTGTGTCCATACTCTTTTAGAAGTCCACAGCATTTTGAACAGAACAATGTTAATTTCTAGATAAAATAAAAGCTTCGCTTTCTCAGTATCTGTTCATGTGTGCTTACAGTGTGATTACTCTGCAAACTGAAGCTAAAGCACACCATAAAATGAGAGGTTGCTCAAACTCAGGTGAGCTCATTTACTTCTATACTCAGATATAGATCTGCAGGCAAAAGTACAATTAATCAGGAATTCAAGTAATCTCTAAACCAAAAATAATGCAAGAACATCACAACTACTGATTTATATGAGCTGCAACATTTAAGAATACTTGAGATGGCAACAGGGTACAAGATCTACCTTAGAGAGATGCTGAAGGCATTGTCTATCACAATTTCAGTACCTACTAACAGAGAGAAACCTGTGTCTCAGTAAGTGTCACTTTTAATAGAAACCTATCTACTTCTCTGTATGCACTGAAATGAAAGCAGCCCAGGATGTAGAAAACTCCTGTTGAGATGGCAGTTTCATACATTTATTTTTCAAGCATTTCAGATCTTTTAAAAAAATAAATAAAACCTTTTTCCATCAAGAAGCTAAAGGGAACTTCCATTCAGGACAAACTGATCACACAAAACAAAGCAGCATCCTCAACAGCACTACATGCATCAGTAAAATGCTTCTTAGGGAGTCAAAGGCTGAAAAGACTTATTGATTTTCTGCTTCAGAGTAAGCACATTCAGAGATGAAGAACACTGGATTAATGCAAATCCTTGTTACATGACACTGACCTTCCCTCAACATCAAAATTGGAGAGAAATGTGGCAATTTTCCTTCAGATGGGTCTCTTAACATGTCCAAAACAGACAGCATCCGATAACCCTCTCTATCTAAAAAATCGGTTATTGTCAAAAAGAGCATCGGCTTCAAGCAAGCATCAGCAGAGAGAGACTCTTGTGCAGTGAGAGGGTGACCTGTGCTGACCACATAAGGAGCTTAAACACTGTGCAGTGGGAGAGCACTAGGCTTCTGCTTCAAATATACAGTTTGATGTGGAAAAAATGACAAAAAAATGAGGCTAAAAAGGGGTTGACGGGGAGAGTTCAGGAGAAATCTTCCCCCCATTAACTGCTGAAATGGGTAAGTTACCTCTATGGAAAAGGCATCGACCTCAACCTGATAAATCTGCCCCCAAAGGGACAGGGAAATACTTTTGTTCTAACCATTTGAAGTTTCAGTTTAGCCACAAGGCAATAGCATCTGTGCACTTTCTCTGCACAGCCCAAATCCGATGTCACAAATAAATACACAAACTCTCCTTGTAGAAAAAGGCAGTTAAACACACAGAAGCCTAAGTCAAAGCTGAGACATAACTTGCTTTTTTTTTTTTATTTCATTAAATGTAAGACCACATTACAACTCTATCAGCAAGCGAATCTGATTAAATATTGTACAACTGCTTCTGCAGAAACACTGCAGAAAAGATGGATGCAGGTCTTCCCTCCTCCCCTCCCAGCCCCAATATGGACAAATTTCTACACAGGGTTTGTTAATGGTGGCAAAAAAAAAAAAAAGAAACAAACAACAAAAAAAAAACAACCCCAAAAAAACAGTGTATGAGGAATGGCCCCACACCCTCATTTTTCCCTAAAACATCTAACTAAATGGCTTCTTGAAGAAGAAAAGAAAGCAAAGCTCAAAGCTTCAGCAGCAAGTATATAATAATAGGACAGAACACAGCAAAGTCACAAAGTTTCCTTCTGGCTAAAAGGACTGTGTGCCTCCATCCCAGTGGCACACCTCAGTTTGAGACACTTTTCCAAGCCTTGTGGCTAGTGTCTACAGATCCATTTAGGGAGAGCTGGGAGGAAAATCACAATCAGAGCTGAAGCAGCTGCAAAGAAAACCACCTCAAAAGGACATGCCTGGGAATTTGTGCACAAAGACAGTGACAAGACAAAAGGCTGCCTTCTGCAGTGGGGGAGTGAGCCTGTGGGTACCTGCAAGGGTATTGAATAACAAGGTGCTGGAAACAATGATGAAACACGCTGTGCAGGAATAAATTTGGAAATGGAAGATGTGCTCCTTTAAAAGACGTGCATCCTACATTAAGAAGCAAACCGCTTTTACATCTTTATTCTCAGAATATTTCAAGCAAAAGGTGCTCTGCTGGTAACAGCTACAGCAGCTCAGCTGCAACTCTGCTGTGGCAGGACAGCCTGGAGCCCGGCAGCAAAGCCCATCCAGTGCTGCCTCAGCAGTACTGAATACATCAAATGCAAAGGCAGCCAGCTCTTCCAGAACATCACTTCAGCAACACATCCACCCTAGAATGCATTCATCTGTTAGAATACCATTCAATATTTTCAAGAGGAAAATATTTTTAGGGCCAAATAATTTTTACCCTAAAAGGTATGAAATTACTCATGTCTTACCACACAACATACACTACACTGTCTTCACTCTTTACAGCAAGGTCTGACACATAAAAGAAATGAGACCATGTAACATTTTATTTAACAACTTAAGAAAATCAGCTACAATCCTCTTCACACCAGTTCCCTTCAGAGCTGACACATGGCTGCATTGATGCAGTCAACATTCAGAACATTTTCTGAAGGGCTGCTGAGGGTCTCCTTCAGTTTTGCTTTCAGATGGTCTACTGACAAGAAATGGGTTCCTCTGAGCACTGACTGGATCTTTGGGATCTCCTCACTATCTGCCTCAGTCAGTAACTGAAAAGTTTCCGTCATGGATTTCTTCAGTTTTACAAGACACTTGATGTTAACTCACTGTTTGCTCTTGCATGGTGACAGTTCTTGACCAAGGGTAAGAAAATATCTGTACTTGAACACGTCCACTGGTACCGAGTGAAGCAATTGAGCTGAGCCTTGTCTCACTGTGACAGACTAGAACATCCTCTTTACCCATATCTCTGTCTCTCCCCTCCCATTCTTGGTTCCCAAGCTACAGCATTAGTCTCAGGTAAATTGTGTTGGACATACAGCCCACTTCCAGTATCAGAGATCTGGACAAATATCTACTGAAATGTCATTTAATGTATAAATGTATAAATCTGACTTTCTAAAACCCAGGTCTCAAAAAACTGATGCCACAGGACAGTGAAAGAAGTTACCAATGTCCATGCTATCACCTTAGAAGATTAGAAGAACCAGATAGTCAGGGGCCAGATCTTTGGTACAGTATACAACTTCACTGTAAGGCAAAAAAGGAAGTGTCTGTGTTGTCTTTCTGTTATCATATCACATCACCCTCTCTGACTGACATTCAGGAAGCAAATAAGCTGAAAAAGTAATAAGGCAAATCATTAATGGGAAGAGACACATGGAAAAAATGGGAATACCCTTTCAATTTTCAGACAGGGCAGAAGCTATAGCGAAGTGCTGAAAGGCAAATCAGCCAGGGGCTCCTTCAGAGCAGCTGCCTTATTATAAGGCAGACTTAAAGTTTCCAAAGAAAAGAGTGTGTATGGAACAAACAAAATTTAAACATCATGTGCCCTGAGGGGATTTCCAGGTAGGGGAGAAGCTTTCATTTAGGAGCTCTCAAGCACACCAGCAGTGTTTATTATGTTAAAAAAGGAGAAAACAGAAGAATCCCCAGTTTGCGTGAAGAGCAATGATGCACCACCATGTAAACTTTAATTCTGGTTTCAAGTGAGAAACTTGAATCTGCTTTGGTCTGCCAGTACAGCGCTGAGAAATGTTCTGCACTTTGATCAGCTCCATGGCCAGAACTGTATGGGATAAATGGTGATTAATTTACACTTATAACAATATAATTAATTCATATAAAACATAGGGGGAATCTAGGAAATCAAATACTGGTGAAAAATGCCAATGATGAGACAGTAACTGCATTAATTAAATAGCTGGAAACAACTAAAACTGATAGTGATGAATTGTCAAAAACATCAGAACAGGAGTCATAATTCTCTTACAGAAGAGCATAAATGAGCCATCTGAATCTACTTCATTTTTCCAAACAACATTGGTTCAGTTACTTATCATAGAATCATTGAGATTGGAAAAAACCTCTAAGACAGTGCAACTGTCAGCCCAACATCACCATGCCTACTAAACCATGTCCCCAAGTGCCACATCTACACACTTTTTGAACCCCGCAAGGGATGGAGAGTGCGCACTTCCCTGGGCAGCCTCTTCCAATGCTTCACTACTCTTTTGGTAAAGAAATATTTCCTAATATCCAATTTAAACCTCCGCTGGTGCAACTTGAGGACATTTCCTCTCATCTCATCACATGTTACTTGGGAAAAGAGACCAACACTCACATTGCTACCACCTCCTTTCATGGAGCTGCAGAGAGCAATGAAGTGTCCCCTCATCCTCCTCTTCTCCAGGCTAAACAATCTTGTAGAAGTTTTCCCACTAGCCTAGCCTCAAGCACAGAAAGGCCATATCCCATGGGTGCTCACACCAACCACACCAACCACACTGTATACAACAGCCTTTGTTCCCAACATCTGCCATGGACTGCAATGCAGTTTCAATTGCAATAGGAAAGAATTGTGCCAAAAGCCAACAGCTTTCCTAGACTTCTTTCCATCCCAGTGTTTATTACACAACTCCAGCCTGGCACCCGAGGAGCCCTGCTAGCACCCATGGTTTGCACCGGCTGCTGAACTAAGAAGGCACTGTTTAATAGTGCACAGCAACACGTGTCAAGACAGGCAAACATCTCTCAGTGCTATGGCGAATGGACGCTGTCCAAAAGTACTGCTAAAGGCTTTTGGGTTTCTTGCATTGATCACATTCTGCCTCAAAGTGCTACAAAAGAACAAAGGCATGGTCCAGTGCAAGCCTACAGAAGAGAGACAATTGACAACATCTAACTTCTTCCCTCAGGTTCACTTCTTCAAACCCGTGAGCTCAAACCAGTTAATATATAACTAAAGAATTCTTAACCCTAAAAATACACATCTGAAGACCTGTTTTGGCAGATGTGTTCATTCCACCTCGCCAGTTGTATCAGAGATAATAAATAACAGCCCATTGTTGGACATGATATATTTATATATAGACAAATTATACATACATATTGTTAAAGTATTGTACACGCGAATTTTAAAGTAGTGAATTAGCTTAAGCAACAATTTTTAGCCAGCTTGCAGTGAGAAAGTATGTGGGTGTTTGTACTTAACTAGGCAGATAACAGGCAGGGAATTGGATAAAAAAGTAGAAAAGTTAGAAAAGTGTTTGGAACTGCCTGCTATTTACAAGAACCTGAAGCACAGCTGAAGGAGCATCAGTACTCAGGAAAGGTGTTATAGGAATAGGGCATGGTGTCATAATCACTGTTAGTGTGGGACAAACAAGTTGACACTGAGCCTGCTCACACGCTGGCCACATGAGGAGTGGGTGATGTTGCTCACCCTTTTTCCAAGAGGAAGATAAAAGGTGCTGGGCTGGATAGGTGGAGTGGAGAAGAATATATGCATGTCCCTGAAGCTGCAGCACTTCTGAGCACTATGCTACATCTCCTTCTCCTAGAATCCTAGAATCATAGAATAACCAGGTTGGAAGAGACCCACCGGATCATCGAGTCCAACCATTCCTATCAAACACTAAACCACGCCTCTTAGCACCTTGTCCACCCGTGCCTTAAACACCTCCAGGGAAAGTGAATCAACCACCTCCCTGGGCAGCCTGTTCCAGTGCCCAATGATCCTTTCTGTGAAAAATTTTTTCCTAATGTCCAGCCTAAACCTCCCCTGGCAGAGCTTGAGGCCATTCCCTCTTGTCCTGACCCCTGTCACTTGGGAGAAGAGGCCAGCACCCTCCTCTCTACAACCTCCTTTCAGGTAGTTATAGACAGCAATGAGGTCTCCCCTCAGCCTCCTCTTCTCCAGGCTAAACAACCCCAGCTCTCTCAGCTGTTCCTCATAAGACCTGTTCTCCAGCCCCTTCACCAGCTTTGCTGCTCTTCTCTGGACTCGTTCCAGAGCCTCAACATCCTTCTTGTGGTGAGGGGCCCAGAACTGAACAAAGATTTGAGCAGCGGTCTCACCAGTGCTGAGTACAGAGGGAGAATAACCTCCCTGGACCTGCTGGCCACACCGTTTCTGATACAAGCCAAGATGCCATTGGCCTTCTTGGCCACCTGGGCACACTGCTGGCTCATGGTCAGTCCCTGTCAACCAACACCCCCAGGTCCCTCTCCTCCAGGCAGCTTTCTAGACAGACGTCTCCTAGTCTGTAGCACTGCATAGGGTTGTTATGCCCCAAGTGCAGGACCCGGCATTTGGCCTTGTTAAACCTCATGCCATTGGACTCTGCCCAGCGGTCCAGCCTGTTCAGATCCTTTGGAACCTCCCTTCCCTCCAGCAGATCCATGCTTCCACCCAGCTTAATGTCGTCTGCAAACTTGCTAAGGGTGCACTCGATGCCTTCATCCAGGTCATTGAACAAGACATTGAACAGGGCTGGACCCAGCACTGAGCCCTGGGGAACCCCACTTGTCACTGGCCTCCAGCTGGATTTCACACTATTTCCCACCACTCTCTGGGCCCAGCCATCCAACCAGTTTTCCACCCAGGAGAGTGTGCGCCTCTCCAGGCCAGAGGCTGACAGTTTCTCAAGCAGAATGCTGTGAGAAACTGTGTCAAAGGCTTTACTGAAGTCCAGGAAGATACATCCACAGCCTTTCCCTCATCCAGCAGCCCAGTCACTTTGTCATAGAAGGCAATCAGGTTAGTTTGGCAAGACCTGCCTTTTGTGAATCCATCTTGACTGGGCCTGATCACCTGATTCTCTTGCATGTGCTTCATGATAGCACTCAATATCACCTGCTCCATGACTTTCCCTGGCACTGAGGTCAGACTAACAGGCACTCAATCTTAACCCACAGGCACTCAATCTCCTCATCACCACAATCCATCTCAATGGAGTCCAACTCCTCCCTTACAAAGAGGGCTACCCCACCTCCTCTCCTACCCTTCCTATCCCGCCTGAAGAGTTTGTACCCCACCACAGCTGTACTCCAGTTATATTAGTTGTCCCACCACGCTTCCGTGATGGCAACGACATCATAGGCTCCTTGCCCTACGACAGCTTCCAGCTCTTCCTTCTTATTTCCCATGCTTCGTGCATTGGTGTAAATGCACTTCAGCTGAGCTGCCGAGCCTTCAGCCCTCTTAGAGGGAACAGAGTTCGTTCCCAATTGCCTGGTAACTGGAGTAGCTAGCACCAGAGTGCCCGTATCTCCCTTAGCACCCCAGGGTGTGTTCTTCCCCACTTTCTGTGTGGTGAGGTACTGGTGGTCCTCACCAGCACACCCTCTCCCAATCACCAATTCCCCACGTCCAGGCTCATTCCTGTCTAGCCTGGGCTCAACCCCCTCCCCCTTCACATCTAGTTTAAAGCTTGATTTATGAGCTTGGCTAGGTTTCTAGCAAGGGCTTTAGTCCCCCTAGGAGATCCATGTGTCCCATCCTTAGCAAGAAAGCCTGGGGGCGCGTGAGCCATCCCATGATCAAAGAAGCCAAAGCCTCTCTCCTCACACCAGGTTCGGATCCAGGCATTAATCGAACTCTTCTTCCTGGCTTCCCGCTCCTCTCTATTTAGCCTTGGAATGGAGCAGAATACTACTTGTGCCCCAGAGCCCTCCATCATTTTCCCAATGGCCCTGAAGTCATTCTTGATGGTTTTGGTCTTTTTGTTTACTAGACCATCGTTACCAGTTTGGACTACTATCAGAGGATAGTAGTCTGTCTTGTGGACCAGGGAAGGAAGTTTTCTAGCTACCTCCTTCACTGATGCCCCCAGTAAGCTGTAGACCTCTCTGTGGAGCGGGTCCGGTCTGCAAATGGGTCCCTCCGTTCCTTTTAGGAGGGAGTCCCCTACAACAATCACCCTCCTCTTCTTCTTGATAGAGGATGTTTTTATCTTTTTCTGAGGATGGTGCAGCCTAGGGAAGGATTCTAGGCTGTGGGAGCCATCATCCTCATCCTGAGGGCTGGATTCCACCTGGAGCACCTGCTACTTGTTCACCAGGGGGATCTGGGGTTTTGCTGTCTGGGTGAGGGGAGCAGGTTTCTTTCGTCTGGCAGGAACTTGCTGCCATCTCCTGCTGGGCAAAATGGCACCATTTGGCAAGTCAGCAAGTTTATAAGTTTTTATGTAGTCAGGTGTAATAGGTTATTTGAACAATAACACATATATGATTGAACATTGATTTAGTGGTCCTGTCTTTGCACACTGATATCTATAGACGAACCTTATACACCAGTTCTTGCTCCTGTATTCACCACCACCACAGAGGACCCAGCAACAGAGCCTTCACACACTTTTGCTCTCTACAAAGCAATGGGAAACATAATTTGCATTTAAGCAGAAGCTTTCTTCAGCATTAAATTCATAATGTCAAGTGAAGTACTTTCTTAGAGGAAGCTTGTCATCACTGACACTGGATATCACTGTATTCACTCTTCCCTAGCGGCTTTGGAAGCACAGTTCCCCTGCTCTCCAAACAACAGTACAAAGATGAACCTGAGACTCATTTTCAAGACATCACAAAAGCTTTAAGGCACTGCCTCTGTCAACCACATCTGCCTTGATGTTCTCAATCACATAATGAGGGGGTTTTTTCAGTAATAAAGTAGTATACATCGCTTTCTACATCATGCTTATATTTGGCTACATATGCTCTTCCTAACTGGCTCAAAATACAGAGACCAGTTCTTATTATCAGTCACCACTTGATCCCTCACCTCCCTTCATTAGTTACAGAGGAGTAAACACTTTTTGTTTTGGCACAATGTCTGTCAGTCAAGGAAGTCTCCCACAGTTTTGTTGAATGACTGCAAAACTTCAGCCTAACATAATGGGGCTCACATGAAGATGTACAAAATAATTAAGCCTCTTTATTGAACACCAATGATATCTATCTTAATTATCAGGCAAGCTAAATGCATTAAAAGGCTGTGTATTGTTCGTGATTTCATATATATTAGCTCTCAACGCTCAATACTAGCCTCTCAGGGCTTTTTGTAAACCGCACAGCATAGATGCTGGCATCTTTATCATGGCATTTCAGCACTCAATTCAACTTTTCTAACAACATTTGGTCTCAGTTGGCAGTAGTCATTCTTTCAAGGTAAATCTTCCTTCAACTGAGAGATCATTTTAATTAACCTGCTGAACGAAAACAGGAGCAGTAACTACACATTGCAGCCCATGCAGTTTGGGCATGTCTTTACGAATGAGAAAGTGAGTATCCAGACATCCTAGGGCTGTTAACTATCTCTCCCTTTCAAGAAGGGTGGATAAACTTGGTGTCTTTGAGAAGCCAGCACTGTCCTCCTACTACTGGCACTGAACAACCAAACCAGAAACACCCCAGATACCCTGTCCATCACTTTCAGGTAAGCACACAAGTTGAATCAAGAAGAATAAAAAAAAACAGTCTTAAAACTCTTACACAGCACTACAACCTGGCAGCCCAAAATGCCTCTTTGGGTCTCCCTTCTGCCAGCCCTTTATGGAGCTGAGACCAACCATGCAAAAACCCAAGAGGAATAGTACAAAAAAAAAAAAGAAACAGACCTAACTATGGGGATATTGCTCACGTTGACTCCAAAGGTGAGAAACAAGGTATTTTTGAAGCCCCCTGAAGAACTTCAAATAGGATGGCAAGGGATTTTAGTCACACTAGCTGGGCATCTCTGTAACAACTATGGTCAGTGACAATGCTTAAGCAACACTAAAGCAAGAAAGCCTAAAACTTGAGATTTCCTTTTCATGCAGAAGACTGGAGACAGAGCAGGCTTAAAAAACACTATCACTACACTTCTACCTGGAAGATGCTTTCTTTAAGGAGCAGCAGCATTTCTGCTCAAGAAGAGCCAGAAATTATTCCATCTACCCTGTTAAGGCAAACATCATAGGGCTATAAGAAAATCAGAACCTACTCTAGTCCTAGTGGTGAAGTCTTCCGTTAAATATGACTGGAGTCAAAGGTTCTCCAAAGCAGGGGACTTTTGAACAGAAGTCTAAGAAGGCACAAAGCATTATTAGTACCCCAAATCTAATGTTGTATTTCAACACCAGAGAGAGTGTGCATTTCTGCATGGAAAAAGGAAAGCCCATTCAATGAACCAGGGAAGAATATGCACGTCATTTTATGAAATAGAAAGTTTTAAAGTCTCAATAATGCTTACAGGACTGAAAACCTGCCACGGACAACTATGAAAACTTGCCAGGCAAGCCCACCAGAGTGGTGAGATGAACAGTGTTCTGTTTGCAGTGATTGTGCCGGGGCCGCAGGCTTGTTGTATTAACAGAGTGGGAAGCTGCCAATGTGCACCCTTGCCGGGAAGGCACTGTATGCGCAATGCATCTGTCCACCCTGGCAGGCATCCAAACCTTTGCTGCGTCATCCTAATTCCATTAGTGAAAATGCCTTTTTTCCTCTTTCTCTTTTAAGATTTTACAAAAGCTTCAACTATTTCCTGCCCAACGGTGCCTTCCATCAATTCCAGGGGAGAAGAGAACCACAAAACAAATCCTCCCCCAACAGAATTTCTCTGTTGAAAAGAAAAAAGCAGACTTTGCAGGACAACGGCATTCTCCCGGATCAGATATGTTCGCTCTTAGGACAGGACTAATTTGCATAGGATGTTGGTGCATAAAAGCCCATGCATTCTCAAGATGAATACTAATGCAGCAAGATTTTGTACCTCAACATAAGAAATTAATAACAAAAATGCTTTATTCACTTTAAATTGTTCTCAGTGCTCTAAATAAAAGTTGTATTTTTTTTAATCACTTACAGCTGCCAGATGCTATTAACAATGCTTTTTTAGCAAATATTTGAGTAAAATTTTCCTCTATGACATAATCAGATATAAACAGAAAAAAACACCTGATTGCAAGGATCTGAAAGAAAACATGTCTCCAGCACTGTAGGCATAGCAGCTACATGAAGCTAACTACTATATATTTACTTGCATTTAGCAAATAATTTGTGTATGGATAGCCTGTCATGATGACAATTTTAAATATTGCAAATTTCAGTGCTGCCATCAAAAATCCACACAAAATAAGCTCCTGCTTTTACTCCCAAATCAACCTGTCCTGAATTCAGATCCAAAAGCCTTGGCTCTTCAGCAGCAGTCTGAAAATCTGTTTATCTTTTTTGTGGCCAACAAGGTATCAAACTCTACAATTACTTCTCTTGGTACAACACAAGCCATTTTAGATTATTTTGCAGAGCTGCAATGTAACTGGATTCAATTCTTCCACTCCCTCCAGAATGTATACACAATGGGAACTGCAGAATAGAGACAGCCTGAATTTATAGACAGAACAGCTACTGAAGGAAGGGATAAAAGGGGGATGTTTCCAAAACAAGTGATCCAAGTCTCTCAAACACTTTCTCTTCTCTAGCCATTTCATCCTTTTTTTACCTCTCCATTTAACCTGCTTTGTGCAAATGAACATATTACCTGTGACAATATAAAGACTGCTTAGCTAAACACTGAAATTTAACATCAGCCATGATCCCTCCATCTCTCCTCTCACCACAAACCAAAACAGTGTTCAATGCTGCTACTTCCCAGAGTGCTAACAAAGTCGTAACGCGGGAGGTCTCAGCCCAGACTCCTGTGGCTTTCCAGCCTGTTTCCAAGATGAGACAGACACGGGATCTTCTGTCAACATTTGTTCAGCACCTGAACAAACTGACAGGTGAGAGGCAAAGGCACAACACTGCCTCTGATGGATCATGACAAAAATTTCTTCAGCAGCCTCTCACTTAGCTGCTGAGCAGATCTGGAACACAGCCCATCCCATCCACTCTTGTGCAGCAGAGGCTAGAGATGTCTTACAGCGGTTCCCATGCCTGCCACGTAGAGCCCTGCCTGTTCTCTGCAGGTGAGTTACACACAGACCATTTTAGAGCATCCTCTACAGCTAAGCATCACTGAATATATGTATGCATTTTGAAGCAGCTGGGCTGTGCATCATAAACAAAATACTGAGTGCTTAAGATTAACCCAGCTTTGATTATATCATCTGTGGAAACGTGGCAGTATCACAGCAAAGAGTAAATCTCCCGTAGAGCTGAAAAATGACATCTTGGTGATTTTGCACAGGTGCTAGGATGCAGAAATATTATGCTAGGTACTGAATGAAAAGTGTAACTTTCACATATAATACAAATTATACAAGCTGACATCATGACACTCGAGTTGAAAACCTCTCTTATCTTCAGACTCCCTTGTATCCCAGAAGCTATCACAGAAAACAGCTCTTGGCAGTACATCAAAGCCAAGCACGCAGCTCAATGGGATTGTGCTCCTCTCTGGTTCAATAATGCTGCCTTGTTCATCCCGACAAAACTTGCTGAAGAAAAAGACGCAAGGTCACAGTTAAATAATGCTCATTTCCTGCTCTCAGCATATTTACGCTACAGGCAGATGGCATTAAAAGGATTCCCAGCAACCCATGACACATCAGCACAGCAAACATGGGGAGTTCACAGGCTTCTGCATATGAGAAGGCTTTATTTTGAAACACTGTTTAAAAAATACAAACAGAAAAGGCAAAAATGTCCTCTGCCTCTCCGTGCTTGCAGTCTAAGCAGATATTAAAGAAACCCATGAATACTAAAGAGAATATCATCAATGTATTCACTGACCAACTGATATCAAACCACAAACACAATATCTCTCAAGACTAAGCTATTACAGACACAAACTGAATGCCAGCAAGGGTCCCTTTCTGGAAAGAAGCACTGCTGCATCTTAGCTGTAGAAAGCAGAACCCAATGTTCAGTTTTGGTGTCACACAGGTATCTAGAGCAGCCATCACACAAAGTAGAGAAGTGCATAATAGCATAATAGTTTTAGACTGCTATCGTAGTTATCCCACACTGGTTTTAACAGTATATGCTTTAAGAAGAGAAGTAACTTCAAAATAAAGGACTAAAAACTACACATACTGCTAAGACAGAGTAAAGACTCAAGGCATATCCATGCAGACACAGACAGGTAGTATTTAAAAGCCAGCTTGAGGTCACACTGAATCAGCAGCAGAGAAGCCACCAGTGTCCACGCTTCTCTGCCGCAATCCACAGCAGCATCACTGCCTATATTTACAGGTGGAAGTCCAAACAATCATATTGTTCACATCTGTTTAACAAACTGGAAAGCCTTGCTTTCTCTTTTATCTACAAAGGCAATACCGTAAGCCTGAAACATTAACAGCAGCAATGCCCATCAAGAAACCGCGAGACAACAAAGGTGCTTGTTATCTCTTGATTTCATCAATATCAAATCCCAACTGCGGGCTACATGAGTATTGGGATTTACAAGCGTTACACAAGAGCCCACAGCCAGACAGCCTGCTGCCTTTTCAGAAGCGCCTCTGTATAAAGGATCAGGGAAGTTTATCTAAAGTAAAGTGGATACCTGTGGTCTGAAAACAAAAAAGGACAAGAAAAGAAACCCTCACACATCCCTAACCTTTCATGAGGTGACCTTTACAAATGCTCAGAGGAGTGCAGTCACCTTCAGTACTATGATGAATTGAACTTCCAGTAACAACTGCCCCTGAGTTCGCAGTACCGATGTCTCAGTACACTTGACACCAGACTCTAGGGGCTTGAGGGATGCTTTTTGCAGGATTCTGAATTTTTTCTCAAGTCTGCATCTCAGACTACAAACACTAAGCTTGCATTCACTAAACCACTGCAAAGCCTTAATTGTATCTAGTACGCCAATGACCATCTGCATGGGTATTCTCACAGGTATACTTTACAGAAGTCTTAAGTATTATGTATTCATTTAGCATCTCTCTAAACCACTCAATACACTGAACTTAAATGCCAGAATATAGGTCATGGCTCCTGATACTATGCCTCATTATGGAGTACAGCTTCTCCTGAAACAGAAGAAATCTTTAAACAGAAGAAATCTGTAAAACGTAAATGCTAGAAATAAGAGACACAGATCCTCAAAACAGTTTTAGAGGAAAACTTTTACTTGTGGGGAAGAATAATCTGTACATTTGTTTGCTTTATTTTCATGTATCAATACTCAAGACTTGATACAAAAATGAACTTAAAATTCCCACTGGAGTTACATCTAAGGACAAAACTAGGCCATCTATATCCTGTCTAAATGGCCAAGTTTGTTCTACAGGCTCCAAATGTAAATGTGTATTTGGGGAGTAAACCTCTCGTTTACTGCTGCCTCTATGGAATGGAATACCCAGAAACAATTCTAGCTTTCAGTGCACCAAAGTATTTTGATAGCTAGACTAACACACTCAATACAGCTGTACAATGGCTTAATTAGCCAGGAAAAGGAGTGCCTGACTCTCATTTCCAGAAGATCCTCAAGATTAGAAAAAGAGTACACAGCACCCTGCTTCAGTAAGTATCTCTGACTGCCTCGCTTTTTCATGCCTGCTCCACAAAAGAGGAGAATTTTCTGTCTAAAAGTTTTTATTTTGATGAGTAGCACCTAACAGAATAAAATATCTGCACCGATCTGCACCAGGAAGCAGGTAATCTAAGTCTGCGCCTACTTTCTTTGGAGAAATCCTCTGCTTCAGCAGCCGGATGTAAAGCCCTTTCTCTTCCCCTAAATGATTCAAAGCAGCCTTTTCACAACCGCCATCTCAAGGAAAAAGAATGAGCTGAGCACACAAAGAATTGTAATTTGGAAAAAAAACCCTAAGCACGTATGTCATAATAAATAGCCGTACAACATGCATGGCCTTAAGGTTATCAAAAGCATCTCAGATCAAAAAGCCGCAAAGCTGTATTACAAAATTAGACCTCCAGCTCTGAAAATGAAAGCACTTGTTTGATGATGACTGAAAGGCTTACAATCCAGAGCTCACATTTCTTATAAAACAATTATTTGGCCACATGCAGTTTATATTATATTAAGCATAGAAGGAAGTAAAGATCTTTCAGCTTTGAAATCTAATTATTAATTTCTTGCTATTTGTAAGAATAAGATAAGGTTCCGATTAAAATCTGGAGAAAGAGGCCCTGACAGAGTAGCTTGCCATCTGTGCCTTTAGTTACCATAAAAGCCCATTTGGATATAGGAAATAGTACAAAATGCTTTCTCTCCAAATACAGTTTACAGGCATTGCTTCCTGCCATTAGTTCTCTTTTAAGTAACCCTATCATTATCAAAACTAAGACATTTAAAAAGCACAAACAACTAGGTGAGGCCATGGTCCTGCACTTCTGAAGCAAAGCAGCAAGCTTGTGTTCCATCAGTATTAGACATTTGACCCCCTTTGTGCTTTTAAATCTGTCTCCCACCAGAAGACTGCACTAGATCCTTTGCCTCAAACCCTGGCTCAGGACTTCAAGGGCACATTCACTCCCGTTACAAAGAGAGGCAAGTAAGAAGATCATTTGCTTTTCAGACAATACCATTTCCTCAAACGAGCACCATGAGCTAGGAACAGACGAAGGTCTAACCCATAGATGAAAATGTCTCTTGTCCTCAGGTTGCTCTGGGATCTGTTTCCATCTAAGCATTACCAGAATCCAGAGAGGAAACCCTTCAAACACAGCCCTTGACTACCAAAAGAAGCAACGTCTACTTGCACACAGGGGAGCAAGAAGAGAAGAGCAAACTCTCCAAATCCTTTAGCAGATGCTAATCCAAATAGTAACAGTAACGGCTACACTGGGAGTTTTGACACTGCTTCTCTCCAGCCCTGTTTCAAGCCAACCTACAGTGACATGGTTCTGGGTGTCACACAGTTCCTGGAGCAGGCAAACATGCAGGATTCATTCTCATGAAACACCAGCACTGGTGCAGTTCACACATGCAACCTAATCCCAACATATTCTCTAGCTGTGGTTGGTAATTAAGGACGCTGCATGCACCTAAATAGGGCTTGGTGCTGCCCTGGGGACAGTGATGGATGGCATGTCACTCAGCAGCTTCAGAAATAATGGGACTCGGATCGCACATCCAGAACCACCTGACAGCCCGCAGAACTATGCCAGAGCCCTCACAACCCTTCTGAAAAATTCTGGCCATGCATAACTTAGATGGTGGGTAACGTGTTATAGTCCAACATGCTTCCTGGGCAGAGAGGCTCCATGAAGAAGCTCCACCTGCAAGCCAGAAAATGAGTTTCCTCTGCCCAAGTAGAAAAAAAAAAAGTCATCCTTACACAGTTAAAGACTCCGTGAAGGACTGAAACGGGCACAACGGTCTAGTGGCTACAGGCAACAGAAAACCAATCTCATACCAGAGTTAAGAACCACCTAACAAACAAATACTAGCGCTACCACCCAACAGTGTTTGTAGCAAGACCTTACCTTCCTCTTACCAAATACAGCTGCTCCTGAAGAGATCTTAGATGTCCACCACCACCAACAACAAACCAAACAAAACTCCATAAGAATTAATGCTCAAACTTGAGAGCAATGCCGGGACTGTTTTATTTTTATGTGAATTTCAAAGTTGTGTCGCTACTAGTTAACTTTTGCCCTGTGGTTAATCAGGTGTCATGCAATGTACCACTAACAAGAAGAAATGAGTGCAGCAGGTCTACACAACGAGATGTACTACCTCTATAAGCCATATTAAGACCATGTTAAGTGATAAAATTCTGCAGAGAGCAGCTTCATTATTCTGCAAAATGCTTTTCCTGTCTCCTGGATATTTATGAATCTGGTTTCAAGGGTTCACAATCAAGTTCTCATGGCTTAGCAAGTACACATGGATTGACCACACATACTCACTCAGTCTGGAGGAAAGGCACAAGTCAAATGTTTAGGTCTCATGGAATCGGTTAGAATTAATGCATTTTAATGTCACACTTGCAATAGGCTCCAAGCTTGCAAGCAGGGAGACACAACACATCACTTGGTACTATATCTTAAGAAGTTACTGCATAAAACATGAAATTCTGAGACCAGGCTGAATAAAAATCCAAATTCCAGATCATTCCTGACAGAAACACCCTGAGGCTCCACAGTAGTCTGTAAGTCTCTGAAGAGACTTTCTTGCAGTGTCTGCAGGCGGCATAACACATAATTATGGTGGTGAAAAAAGTCATCGACCTTAGCTTTTCTCCATAATTCTTCCTAGAAATGTCGACAGCTCACTTCTGTGAGTTCAAGCCTCTTGTCCAAATGGGCCAGATAAGCATAAAGCGCTCATTTTCACCTTTTGCACATCCAAGCAGCTTGAGTGTGCTGCACTCAGAAGAACTGCTCCTCCACCTAAGGATCAGACGGAGACATTCCTCTAGCAGGGGGGCAACAAGTTGCCTCTTCCATCAGCACAGCTGGATCCAGAGAAAGACATCAGCCCACAGCCCACCACACTCAGCCCAAATCTCAGGCGGGTACCACCCCAACAAGGCTTTGACACACAGACTAGGATATGCTTGCTGGCAAGAAAGATGAAGATGCCTTTCCTCCTCAACACACATGCTTTGCACAGCTTTGCGAACACATAGATCAAAAAGGCAAAAGGTTACAAAAATACTTTTTAAAGCGGTTTAAAAACAACTCTAATTATTGGACGGCCAGTAGTGATTTCCAAGAACCTCACTTGCACTTTCTAAACTTGAGAGGGTGGCAGTTCTGTCAATACCAGTAATTAGTTACAGTCTTTAAGCAGAAAGATGAGGAAGAGTTGACATTTAACACAGCAAGAGTAAATTCTGCAGTAGAGACAATCAACTACTGTACAGTATTTTTATACCATGTATCATGAGATATTGCAATCTGACATGTGGCCAGGTTGTGGAGAGACACAACATCTAATATGACCTTCAATGAAGACTTCTGCACCTGAAGGCCTGCCAGACGCTGCCATACAAGATTGTTTTAACTCCTCTGTACAAAGCAACGCTCCGAGGACACCCAACTCCCTCCAGGAGCCAGCACACTATCTGTAGCGAATACTGCATGAACTTTTTGGGAGATCCTCAGAGATGTGGTCTGCCCATCCAAAGGGCCACCAGAAACAGGGGGCTTCCCTTTTCTTTTCCTGGTGATTTTCAATAACACCAGTACACATATGTGCCATAGGATGGCACAAAGTGTACTGAACAGTACGAGACCCTCCGACTGACAAGACCCAGAGCCCTTGGCAGGATCTGGGGCTTTGGACGTCGTTTTTTGACCCAGACATTGATACCCATGGTGCTCACAGCGGAGCCACAGTGCGCAAAGCGAGGCTGCCCCTACGGCACCAGGGCAGGGGGAACAAGTCCTCCAGGACTGAGGAGGGGGAGCGAGAGCCCCTCTGTCCCAGGGAGGAGGAATGAGGCCCCCCCAGACCTCATCCATCCCCGCTGGCTGCCGCGAGGGTATGGGAGTGCAGCGCTGCGGGCAGGGAGGGGACACACAGACAGACACACACACACAGGGACAGACAGATACACACACACAGAGACAGACAGACAGACAGATACACACACACACAGAGAAAGACAGACAGATATACATACACACACACATGCACACACAAACAGCAGGACAGACAGATACACACACACAGAGACAGACAGATACACACACACAGAGACACACACACAGAGAAAGACAGACAGATACACATACACACAGAGACAAGACAGCCAGATACATACACACACTGATACACACACAAACACCAAGACAGAGAGATAGACATACAGACAGATACACACAGACATACACAGACAGACACCCGCCCCCCGCCGCCTCACCTGGAGACGCAGTTCTCCAGCACGGAGCTCTTGCCGGCGCTTTGCCCGCCAACCACCGCGATCTGCGGCAGGTCGAGCAGGCAGTTCTGGCCCAGCGCCGCGAAGGCGTCCTGCAGCCGATTGACAAGCGGGATGAGACCCTCCATCCCGGCGCCGCCGCCGCCAGGTAGCGCCGCCGCTCTGCGCACGCGCGCGGATTCCCGCGGAAAGGCCACGCCCCCTGTGGGCCAGACCGCGCCCCCTCCACACACGGTCACGCCCCCTCTCGGCCAGGCCGCGCCCTCCGTACCGCTCTGGCTCCGCCCCCGCGCGCTGCTGAGGTGGTTTCCCCCCCGCCCCGACCGCTGTGGTGGCAGCACCTCTTCCCCCACCCAGCACCCCCAGAGCCGCCCACCCGGTCACTGTCGTGGGCCAGCTGCTCACAGAGAGCATCCGTGGGGGCCTCCTGGCAGTCTGGAGCCCTTGCTACCCGGGCACGGTATAGAATCGTTTGGTTGGAAAAGACCTTTGAGACCATAGAGTCCAACCGTACCTGCCCACTGCTAAACCAGATCCCTGCACACCTCATCCACCCGTCTTCCAAATCCCTCTAGGGATGAGGACTCCACCACCTCCCTGGGCAGTGTGTGCCAGGGCCCAAGAACCCTTTCTGTGAAGGAATACTTCCTCATGTCCAATCTGAACCTACCCTGGCGCAACTTAAGGCCATTCCCTCTCATCCCATCATTTGTTATTTGGGAGAAGAGATCAACACCCACATCGCTACAACCTCCTTTCAGGGAGCTGCTGAGAGCAATGAGATCTCCCCTCAGACTCCTCCAAGCTAAACAGCCCCAGGTCCTTCAGCCACTCCCAGGACCCTTGTGGCTCCAGACCCTTCCCCAGCTCTGTTTCCTTCCTCCACACACACTCCAGTTCCCTAATGTCTTTCCTGTAGCGAGGAGCCCAAAACTGAATGCAGGATTTGAGGTGTGGGATCACCAATGCTGAGCCCAGGGTCAGAATCACCTCCCTGCTCCTGCTGGCCACATTGTTCCTGCTACAGGCCAGAATGCCATTGGCCTTCTGGGCCATTTGGGCACACGGCTGGCTCAGTCCATTCAAGCAGCCGTGTGGGTTTATCCCCACAGGCAGACAAGTTGGCCTCAGTGCTGGGAACCTCGGGTGTGAGGACTACAGCCTGCCCAAGTCCACACACCAACCCACAGGACTGCCACACTGTCCTGCTGCTGTGACCCCAGCTAACCATCCCATCCCACTGGCCGAGAGGGCTACAGCATCCCCTGTGACCCCCTGGCACGTGCTTTTTATCTGTGACTTTAGCATCAAACTGGGAACAAGGCCAAACCAGGAGCACACAGAGGAGCTGGGTCCCACTTGCTGGCATGGGAGCTGCTGGACAGCCGTCTTCAGTGCTTCCTGGTCTGCCAAGCAGGGTATTTTGGAGCAGTCCAACTGGCCAAATTCCTCCCAGCTCCTACCTGCGATGGGAACAGGAGCAGTGGGAACCACATCTACCCCTACAGCACACAGAGAGCCCTGGGAAACGGCACTGACACTCAGAGACTCTGGGTCCGGCAGGGCTAGCAGCAGGTGGGTGGTTCAGTTGCTGGGAAGCAATAACAAGGTCCGAGCCACATCTCTACAGTGGGTTTGATTAAAAATTTTATGCTGAAGCATACAAAAAAATGTATGATGGGAGAACACCAGAGATGAGATTTAGCTGTGATTAGTGGAAGTGGTCACATCACAAAAATACCCAAACCAGAGGGTCTGGAGTCCTGTAGCGATAAGTTATCCAATGTATTAAACCAGACGCTGGCCTCACTCAGTGTGAAAAGCAAAACAATGGGAACTGCAAACATCCCACAGGCTGGCAGGCACTAACGAGCTGGAAGATTATCAAAACATCTTGGCCAGAGCTCTCAATAAGTGTAAAAAAATGATGCTCTACAACAGGTTGACTTCTAACCTAGGAAACAAATGCACAGCTTTGCTTTAGCTCAGGCTAAGGAGTTTTTAATCACTGTAACACAGAGATGGTTTCTCTGGCAGAGGCTTTGCCGCTGCAGTGAGCTCAGTCACCTCCCCAGCATCACAGCCTCTGGGATCATTTCTATCTAGATGAGGCCCAGGGGTTATTGACATAATTATACCAATTAGCAGCATGATTATTTTTTTCCCTACTCCCAAGTGGGCAGGCTATGCCTGGAGGCACTGGAGTAGCTGCCTGGCCTAACTCCAGTTCATGGGTTTCTACAGAGGCTGGAAGTTGGGAAGAACAGTATCATGTTCCAGCCAAATATGCCCTGTCTGAACATTGGAGCATTTTGTGCTGCCCTAGTGAAATAATTCCAATCAGTAGGAGAGCAGCCTGGCCATAGGATCGCATCTCCACAAGAGACAAATGAAGATTAAAGAAAGACAGGATGCCTTGGGAGCAACACTGTGAACAGCTTCAAATTGATAATATGGGGAACAGATCTGTCCATCATGTCTTTAAATTACATCATTGTTTGCTTCCATAATTAAATAATAATACAAAAAATCTATGATTAGGAAAAGTTTGTATTATTCCACCAAATCTGGGAAGTTTCCAAACCAAACTGTCTGTTGAAATGGAGTTACAGCCGCTAAGTGGCCATCCTTACCCTGCAATTCCATCACTTACAACAATCTCTCCACCACCAGGGAGAAGTCATGAGCAGCCAAGTATAGATTTCCCACCTCCTGGAGAAAGCAGGAACATTTTCATTATGCATGCCCATGTTATCACGAGGGTGCTTGCTTTTCCAGCAGCTCCAGAGCAGTGAAGAGGAGAGGAAAGACACCCATGTGTATCTTCGGGTCCCTGGTTTTCCAAGCTGCCTTCTCCAGGCAGCTTGTTCCGACCTTCCATGCAGAGCCCAGCCTGGCTTTCTGAAATTGTCAAGATTCAGAGCGACCGAATTAAAAGAAACAGGGGCAATACTAGCGGAGACAGTTGCAATGCTTCTTGTAATGAATAACCCTGAAAAAAAATTACCCAAACCAGCATAAGAGGGCCATGCAAGAAACAGTTTTCCTGGTGAATGTAGAGTGAAATCCCTAGGAGCACAGCAGGAGCACAGAGCTGGTCAGCTAGCTAAACATACTCTATTTTTACCCTGTGCTTCCATTATGCCCCACAATATCTATCATTTCCTTTCACCACATGCCAGGCTCGACAAGGAGAGATGACCTTCGCTGACCCCCTCTCCCTGGCATGGCAGGAAGGGTGTCCTGATTCTGGGGTGGCACCCTGAGCTCTGTCAGTAGAGACTGCTCACTTCCAGATGTCACTGGCTCCAGCACAGCCTGCCTGGGCTCCCTAGCCCTGCTGAACCCTCCAGTGCCTTTCAGATCAAGCTTATGGACCACAAGTTTGTCCTGCCCCGACTTCCAGAAAAATATATGGCAAGAAAACTCTGGTTTCAAGGCACAGCTGTAGCCTACAAACTTACAAACAGACACTTCTTCCTAACCAGGCAGTGTGACATTAAAACTGAGGAGATTTTAATCGGGTCTCTAGGCTCCTTTATAAACACACACCAGCACAATTCTCTTCATGAAAAATGGGTTATATATAAACTACCAGTGAGGAGATTTGCAGATGCCAGGCACACTCCCGTACTAGGAGAGCAGGCAGAGCCCCAGGGAATCAGAGCACATATGAGGCTGCGTCCTTCCCCCAGGAGCCGTTTGGAAGAGGCAGGCTCCTTCACGCATAATCTTCTCTCCAGGGACTTTCCTCACCTCCTCCTTGGTTCAGACACAAATCCGGAGTCTTGCAGAGCTCTTCAGGCAGCTGAAGGAGCTGCGGGCAAGGGGCACCATGCACAGGGGAGCTCCGTGGCTTTCACTCTGCAGTGCTGGCATGAATGGGTTGGTCAGCATTATGCCTGCATGTGTGGCAGGAGGAGAGCTCAGACCTCAAAGCTGCAAAAGACAGAATTAAAGCCAGTGAAAAAAAGCCAGAGAGGCTCCAGAGCAGTGACTAGAAGTAGCGGCTGCTGCATTTCTTTCCTGTCCCTTTCACCCTCCGGGATGTGGCTGTTGCAGCCCTTGCTGTGCTGTGACCCTGCCATGCCAAGGCGGCGGCGGCGGCGGCAGCAGCAGCGGCGGCGGCGGCGGCAGCAGCAGCAGCAGCAGCAGCAGCAGCCCTAGCCAGCAGGGCCAGGTTCACCCCCACCAGATCTCTTCCCAGCTGAAGGGAATCAGCCTCAGCTCTCTGTCCCTGCAGGTTTTATTACTACAGAACCTCTCCCAGCTGCTTGACGTACTTTAAATGGCTGACTGCATATCCCTCATCCCTTTCCATCCTCTTCCCAAGAGCCCAGCCACTTCCAATCCTTCTGCAGAGCAGGGGGCTGGGCTGTGACACCAGAGGAGGTAATACTGTACGCAGTATATGTGTGGCACCTCACCACTGCCTGCCTCACAGCATCACTGTCCTGCCAGCTGCCTGTCCACAGTTACCCCAACAAGGCGTTTTCACAGCTCTGGACCACAAAACCTAGGGCATCAACTCCCACTGGCCCTCTCACTGGAGCAGTGGCAAGACACAGAAATGATGCTCCAAGAGTGATCCAGGCTAGACCAGACTGGAGCATCCCCAGCTGGCGATGAGTTATGTAGCTGTCTCTTTTTGTGCTGGGAAATCCAGAAAGGAGAAAACAGAGGTTGCTAAGTGACAGTAGCGCTTGTTTCCATCCCACCGCTTCCAGCAAGCCTAAGCTGCAAAGGAAGGAAGTGAGGAGTTAGGGATGTAAACATGAGTAAATTGCCAAAATGCTCAGCAGAAACACAGTTGCTAAAGGCATACTTTAGCTGAATGTTTTGGCTGTCTAGAGGGGAATATTTACTACACATCAATTATTCCAGCCTCAGAGCATTTTATCTGCAGAGGAGGATTCAGGTATTTGCAGGACTTATGAATTTTCCATTTTCCAGCCGAAATGCATTTCCAGACCAAGCTCGTAGGACCATGAGTAGCTGCAAGGACAGCTGCAATGAACTGAGATTTTGTCCTCACGTTGTTTCTCACAGATGGCTTTTGTTTTCCCACCAGGATGCAGCCTTAGGCAGCTATTGGGAAGCACAGCAGAAAGGCAGAACTGGACAAGGGAGGGATGAACACAACCTTTGTGTGGGCTCCTGGGAAAGAAAGGAGATGATTTTAGTAAAATAAAGGGCATGCACGCAAACCTATGTCATTGGAATTATGTTGAGGACTAAAAACAAAGTTTAAAATAGAATAAATGCTGATCCAGTTGATAATTTTGCCATCGCTAAGCTGGCTGGATGATAGGTATCTTTCAAAAAAAAAAAAAAAGTGCTCATCACAGAGCAGCTTTAGAAAGTAGCTTCATGGGGCAGGCAGCCTTCCACCCAGCCCAAGCTCCAGCCTTGACTCTCCTCTTGACCAGCACCCACACACTGCCCCAAGCACACCACAGTGCAGAGGAGCAGCTAGGTGCTGAGCAGCGTATTGAGGGTATGTGGCTGCACTGCCACCCTTTATCTGAGGCGGGGAGCAGGCCAGCCCCTCTCTGCAGCACCCGAGAACCATCAAAAGCACTTACGTAAAAAAAGCATCTGCTCCCTCTGTGCACTGGTGGGTCAGCTGAGGGAGAAAGTAGGGCACTGGCTTGTCCCTCTCTGTGAAGGGGAATGAGGCAGGGAGCATTGGAGACGGGATCTGAACAGAGCGGTTTGCAAAGCAGAACCTGCCGGCAAATTAAAATTCAAATATAGCCACAGTCACGGATCAGAGGAATGTGTTCGCTGTTGGCACAACTCCCACAGTGCCTCCTGGGCACCAGCAGTCTTGTCTTCTGCATCAGCACAGTAGCTGCAATCTCCACTCAGTTCCAGGGTGAGAGCTCTTGAGGTGTCCCTTCCATGGGGAACTGCAAACCCTCCAGCTCATGCTCCCACTCACTCAGCTTTCTAAACAAAACTGATTTCCCACAGGTAGAGGAGACCTAGGTCCTGCTGAGGAAGCACAGGATGATGAGTGCCAGCCCACCACCACCCTGATGGGACAGGGTACACAAGCTGCAAAGCTGGCAAGGTGGGTTCAGCAGCAATAGATACAACTGCTGCTGCCTCCACGGTGATGGCTGGGTCAGATCCCTCCTGGAGCTGCTTCGGGTGTGTTGTTACCACCCTGGGATGTCAAGACTGCCTGTGGAGGATTTCCTTTAGGAAGCAGCTGCCAGAAAGATGTCCTTGCTCAGGGCACTGGTGGAAGAGAGCACAGGAGAAGGGTGCAGGCTCAGTAGCAAAGCATTATGGGGTCTGAGCAGGTTGTCACCTCGGCATCTGCAAACTGGTTACTTTGGTACAGTGACTCAGACTCATTTTGGTGCCGACTGTTGCAGGGGAGAAAGACAAGGCCCCTAAATGACTTCTGATGAATGAGGGAGCTCCAACAGGCCAGCTGTGGGACCCATGGGCCAGCTCTTTAGCTGAATCTCAGTGAGGGACCAGGTTTTGAAACCTGTAGGACAGGATTTGGCTAGCTTCAGGAAGACCCCCAGCAGGGATCAGTTAATAAAGGAGGATGTGCTGGAAGTGCTGGAACTTGTCGCCGCAGGCCTTGGGAAGAGCGAGATAAGGCTTTTGTTTAGAAGGAACAAAAGAGTACTGGCTATGTGAGGATGAGCACAGGTGTCTGTGGTTGGGAGACAGTTACCTTGATAAGAAGAACTATTGTTGTTGCTGAAGGAAGTAAACGTTTGAAAAAGGCTTCTTTGTATTAACCAATCTGTGATCGCCTAGTTTAGTGTAAGAACCAATCAGTTTGAAACACGCTTCTTGTAACTAGTATAAATATGTCTTAAGAACACAATAAAATGGACATTCTTGCTTGTTTCAAGTCTTGTCCCGTCTCTCAATCGCGGCAGAAACCCTCAAGAGGGACAACTGAGCTGCCTGGGCAGGAATGGGGTATTGTGGAAACATCCCAGTGTGTGTTTTCTTGCTGCCTTTCCATCCCGCAGGAAGGCTGAGCTGAAACCACTGGGTACGCAAGGTGGTGGCCATGGGTTGGTGTGCCCAGGAGCCTGAGCACAGGGCTGGGTCCCTGCTGGTCCAAGGGGGCTGAGGGAAGAGGGTTACGGGGGGGGAGGGGCACAGTTTACAGGGCCCAGGTCATGGTGGGAATGGCTGGTGAAGATGCAGAAGAGGGGCAGACACATGGTGGGGTCCAGTTTGGGGAAGGTGAGCAGGGAGTGGGCAGTGGGGCACTGGGGGCAGCTGCCTGTCCCCAGGATGTGCCCTTGAGGAGTGGAAATGACCGTACCTTTTCCAGAGATGCTTGGGTGCTGCAGAAGCAAGCCTGGAAAAGCACCTCAGGCTTCCAAGTAGCCCCGAGCACTTTATTTTCACAGTTCTCAGCTTACCCACCCATATCCACAACCAGGCTTGGGGCATGGTGAAACACAGTGACCAGGGATAGTGGAGATGTGGGGAAAGGCAGCACTGAAGAGAGCAGGATGATGAGAGGGATCCCACAACAGGAAATCAACGTGGACAGACCAAAACCCACAGTCCTGCCGGACCCACAGCATCTCCCCTCCTTTCACCGCCCCAGTGCTGCCCCGTGGGCCACACGGCCTCCCATAGTCCCAAATCCCTTCCTGGGAAGCCCCTCTCTGCACCAGTCCTTCAAGCAGACCCAGGCCACCATCAGCCCCTCAGGGGTGGCAGCCCCTGCCACGGGCAGCCCTCCACTGAGGGGCCACAGAACCCATGTGGGGCCACCTCTCATTCAAGCAGTATTGGGGCCCCTCTCAGAGGATCTTGATGGCCTGTAGCATGTCTGCCAATGCATACGATGTGTCCCAGGGGCGCCCAGGCTGCTGCAGGGCCCCCTCCAGTGCCTGGGCACGTGCCCCCAGTTCCACAGGGTCCCGCCGGCCCTTGGGGCGGAGCTGGCAGAACAAGATCTCATTGACCTCCCCTTCGATGTGACGTGCATAGAGCAGTGGGAAGACCTCGCGGAGGGTGGCCAGGACAGACTCCTTCAGCCGGGCATCACGGCACACCAAGTTGAGCATGAAGACTCCTGCAGAAGAGTTGGTGGGGAGAGGGGAGTTGAGGCCAGCCCATGCACACCACCCCACTCCGTGCAGGAACACCACTGAATCGGTGCCACCCTGGCACAAACGGCTCCCCTGTGGCAGCTCAAGGAATACTGGCATCCCCTCGCTGTCCTTGGCCCGTCTCGACATCCCTGCTGCCACACGGCTTGCAGGCTCACACGCGATCTGTTCCCAGATACCACCTACTCTCTTGGCCTTCCCACAAACTTTTTTTGTCCCCTGGGGATGTCTTGTCCTGCCTGACCCAGCAGCACCACAGGCCACCCGCTCCCTGCTATCACAACGCCCACTAAAACACCCACATCCGCAACCAACCAGGAGCAGCAGATGCCACAGAGCAATCCTGGCCACAGCTGTTGTTCTCCAGTATGAGACACAGTGGCACAGACCCAATACTCAAACGCCACCCAGGACTGGCTAGCCGGGCTGCAGAGGCACAGCTACATCTCCCCTCCTACCTTCTGGCTTAAGGATGGTTTTCACTTTCTGCAGGAAGGGCTTTTCCACAAAGGCTGGGGGCGGGCAGCTCATCCCCAGCGTGAGGTCTTTGCTGTCCACATCAAACATGATGGTGTCATACTGGGCTGGGGCTGCAGGAGGGAGCGCAGACTTGTTATGAAGCTCAAAGGCAAGCATAAAGCTCTGCACCTTGGGAGGAATCCCCTGTACGTGGTAGAGGTTAACCTGTTGGAGAGCAGCTCTGCAGAGAAGGACCTGGAAGTCCAGGTGGACAACAAGCTGACCATGAGCCAGTGCTGCGCCCTTGTGTCCAAGAAGATGGTGGTACATGGAGGTGGGGTGCATGGAGAAATGTAGCCAGCAGGATGATGGAGATTCTCCTCCTGCTCTGACCTATGGAGGCCCCATCTTGAGTCCTGTGTCCAGTTGGACTCCTCAGCTCAAAAAAGACAAGGAATGACTGGAGAGAGCCCAGCAGAGGCCACAGAGATGAGGGGACAGGAGTACCTCTTATTAGGAAAAGCTGAGAGCCCTGGGTCTGTTCAGCAAGAGCAGATGGAGAAGATCCCATCAATGCTGATCAATACCTAAAGGGCAGGAGTCAGGAGGAGGGAGCCAGACTCTACTCAGTGGTGCCCAACAACAGGAAAAGGGGCAGTGGGCACAAACCGGGGCACAGGGAGCTCCACCTGAACATGAGGAAAAACCTCTTTCCTGTGAAGGTGACGGAGCACTGGAACCAGCTGCCCAGGGAGGGGGTGGAATCTCCTGCTCTGGAGAGATCCAAACATGCCTGGATGCGCTCCTGTGTGGCATGCTTGATGTGACCCTGCTGTAGCAGGGGTGGAACTGGATGAGCTCCAGAGGGCCCTGCCAACCCCGACAGTTCTGGGATTCTGTTATCCCACGGGACAGGGACGAGGCACACACGTATGCGCTGGTAAGAACAGTCTCTCTGTCACATTACGGATACTACTCTCTCTCCCAGGTTTCTCTTTCTAAATGAAACCCATGGCAGCAGCCCTTGGTGCTGGGGGTGGCAGCAAATCAAAGGTCCCCTGTGCACATTGGCAAAGACAGGCCTCCAAGGTGCACAGACCTGGCGAGACTGGAACCTGGGATGCAATGGGGTGCCTAGGATGCTCCATCAGACAGTACCTTCAGCAGCCACCTTGGCCACGTAGTCCAGGCCGTCAGAGACATGCACACGCATCCGGTCACCCTGGGAGAAGCCGAACCAGCACGTGGCCACCTCGAGCATGGAGGGGTCGATCTCCACCACGGCCACATGGGCCTGCGAGAAGTAGTCGTGGATGAAGAGGGGCAGGCTGCCCCCGCCAAGCCCCACCACCAGCACTGCAAGAGGGGCTCCTGCCAAGGGAGAGAACACGGGTGAGCTGCTGGGATGGCTGTGTTCGCATCACCCATCCCTCCCTCCTGCCCAAACTGCTTTGGGGATGCCCTGGCCAGGAAAGCCCTTCCCCCAAGGAGCTGGGGCATGGGAACATCCACATGCCTACCTCTGCCACAGCCACCCACCACTGTCCTTGTCACCTGGGAGGGAGTCGGGGCTCCCCAGCAAGCAGAGCCCTGCGACCATGGCCTTGTGGTGCTCGCAGCACAGGTAGCTCTTATCAACGGCTGCCGGTGGCTCAGCAGGGCCGAGCTTCTTCTTGTCCTTCCTCCGTTTCTTCTGGCCTGAATGACAGGAGGCATCAGCTGGTAAAGCAAGGTAGGACACAAGGATGCTTTCTGAGGACCAGCCACCCTCAGCCCCTGTCCAACCCAGGGGCAAGCAGCAGAGTAAAAAAACACTGCCAGAGCCACCCCAGGACAAGGCACATAGGTCTTGGCAGCATTTTTATCATCCTTCCATATCAATCCCACTCTTTGTCACCCCAAAAAGTCCCCCTTGGCCCCCACCCCACATACCTGGGAGAGGCATGGGGGCCAGGAGCCGGGCCTCCGACTGCACCACATTCCTGTTGCAGAGGAAGATGAGGCGTCGGAAGTAGCAGGTGCCGTCCCCCTTCACGTCCTCCACAACATACTCCCCGCTCAGGGCACTGGTGTCACATTGCCGCACAGTCCGCACCCCAATGTCCCCTCCCGCAGACAAGAAGGGCACCTGCAGGGAGTACAGGGACCAACGTGAGGAAGGACAGGCTACAGGAACAGATCCGGGCATTCCCGCTGTCCTGACCATGGCTAAAGTGCTGGGATTAAGCAGACATGTCATGGGTGCAGTGGGATGTGCTGTTCGCAGCCACAGGGAACCTGGTGATCAGCCCATGGGACACTGGCTTCCCCTCCTATACAGGTGTTGGGATACAAGAAGCAAACAGCCCGAGACTTCTTGCAAGAGCTCAGGTTTGAGGAGTTGGGGCAGGAATAAGGAGACAGAAGGGACAGGAGAAGTTAAAGCCAGGATTAATAAAAGGTCGGATGCTCTCAGGGGGTTGGATCCTGGTTTTCTTAAGATGCTGGGTTTTGGAGGGCAAGGACACTGAACCCTACCATGCAGGCACCTCAAATCCTACCTCCTAGCCAAGGTAGCCAGCAGAACTGAGAAACCAAAGGGGCTCCACCTGAGACCAGCCTCCTCCCTGCCAAGGCAGCCAGGTCACACGTGACAGCTTGGTCTCTCTCGAGGAAGAGGGACTCCCTGCTGGCAGAGAGCCAGCCTGGTCCATTTCAGGTGAGCCAGATGGCGGGGCTCACCTGCTGCCGGGCAGGGAGTCCTAGTGGGGCCAGCTCCATCACCTTCCCCGACAGCTCCGCCTGGATGCCCGCCATGCCCTCGTAGTGCTGCTCCCTGTGCAGGGCCACGGTGACGAGGCGCCCAAAGCCCGCGCTGCTGGCCAGCTGCTTCCGCCCTTCCTCCGTCCCAAAGAGCCACTCGGTTTCTCTGCCCTGCGGGACTGCAAAAGGAGCTGCCATCAGCCTGGGCCAGCCTTGGTCTACAAGTGACCGCCCCGGCCCCCAAGAGAGGAGCTGCAGAGAATGGCAAGACATGATGAGGAGGTACCACTGCATGCCTACAGCCCTGCTCCACAGCCACGAAGAGAGCCAGGACCTTTTCCATTTTGGGCAGGCAGGCGCATGCAGGAGGCTGGAAAAGACACATCTTATAAGAAAGGGGTGTCCAAGAGCCTCATAACCTGTCTCCAGGCTGTGCTAAGCCCCAGCTTTGAAGGCACACAGGGAGGGAACAGAGCTGCTGGCAGAGCCTGGTTCATCTTGGTGACGTCAAGTGCAAAAGCAAAGCACAGCCCTGAGTGGCCTGGCAAGTCAGGCTGCTCACAATGACCAGCAACACCTTTCCAGCTGCATCTGCTGTGCCCTGGCTTTATGCAGTGATGTACTACAAGGGCTGTCACTGGCATCAAGACAGGAATCACCACCTTGGAGGCAGGGCAGGCAGCATCCCTCTGCTGCCAGACGGGAACCCCTCAGCCAGATCTCTGCTTGCAGGCAGACACATGTCTCACCACAAAGCCAGGACTAAAACATCAACCAAACCCTGCACAGGTGGTTTATTTTCTTCTCCAGCCTTGATTTCAGCAGGGCCAGGACTGCTGCTCATATTGCAGCTCCTGGCCAGAGCACTGTCCCACTGCAGGCAGGAGAAGCTGTACTCACTGATGAAGATGGCAAAGTGATTGTCCTGGGATGGCTTCACTGAGGGGCTGTCAACCACATGCAGCGTGTAGCGAGGCTTCCCACTCTCTCTGTTGCACAGATCCAGGGAAACCTGCTCTCTGCAGGGGGTTTTGCTCAGCTGGCTGCAGAGCAGGGCATAGTGCTGCCTGTCCTTCACTGCTGCCACCAGCCGCTCTGCACTCTCCACTCGCATCGGCTTGTCCTGCTCCTCAGAGCAGATCTCCAGAATCTGCAGTGCCGAGTCAGAGATCTTCCTGAACTTTGTCATGACATAGACAAAGACAGGTAGGACAAACTGCTGCTTGTCCCCACTGCTGGCCACCTGATGGACACGCACAACCCAGCCTTCCCGGGAGAAGTACTCCACTGCTTTCTTCAGCACGTGGGCTTGAGCCAAGGAGACACACAGGTAGCGCCCTCCTACCTGCAGGACCCGGTTGACCTCAGCAAACATCTTGTCTGCCTTAGCTAGAGTGGCCTCCTCTTTGTCAGTGAGGACGGCATCCAGCGTGCCTTTGTCCAGCACCACCTGGAAGTGGCCATCAGGGAAGTCCATCTGAAGCACGTCCATCAGCAGGTAGCTCATTTTCGGCCTCTTGCTTCCACTCCGCTCTTGCATCTGATGGATCACTGTGTCGCTGATGTCGATGTTCATGATGTCCTTGCACAGCCCCGTGTCGTACATCTGCTCGCTCAGCTCCGAGTTCCCGCAGCCCACCACCAGCACCTGGGGAGCAGCACAAGCGCGGCGCGATGGTGAGAACGCTCTGGAAACGCACCCCAAGGCCTCTTACGGACAAATATCAGCCAGAGCCACGAGCCCTCTACGAAAACCACACCTGGGCGCCTCCACACCTGCTTCCCGAGGCCCCGAGATTGCATTTCCCTGCAGAACGGCCACACGGGCGGAGAAGCGATGCCCCTGCCGCATCTCTTTAGGGACCGCGTGGATGTTTTAAGCAGCCCGGGGCCGCTCTGAGCCCCTCCCGCTCACCGGGGCCTTCGCATCGCCCGCGCCAGCGCCCGCCCGGCGGAGGCTCACCTTGTCGCGGGGCCGCACGTACTTGCGCAGCACCGGGCAGAGCTCCGCGAAGGCCCCGTACCACTCGAAGGGCTGCTGCCCGCGCTGCTGGAAGAACCGATCCCAGTAGCGTGCCGAGCCGAACTCCCCGGGGCGGCTCGGCAGCAGCTCCATGCCCGCTCCCGCCCCGCGTGCCCGCGCGCTGACTGCTTCCGGGGGCGCCGCGCGCCCGCAAAGCCCATTGGCCGCCTCCTCACAGGTCGCTTCCCATTGGCCGTGGAGCTGTGGTCACGCCCCCAGCGACCCAGACCGCGCCCACCAGCACACAGGCCACGCCCCCCAGCCCCGCAGCGCCTCTTCAGCACCAAAAACAGGAGGCAAAAGGCACCGTCGCCTTCAAAAGGAGCAGGTTTAATGTCAGCTCGCGGCGCAGCAGGGCTCTCCTGGGTGTCAGGCGACCCGGACAGGGCAGGCCGAGGCTAGCTGGGCGCGGAGCAGAGCTCTGTCACGTTGCTTTGCAGAAGGAAGGTGGAGAGCTCGCTGAGCGCTCTGTACCGGTGGGAGATGGAGTTCTTCACCGCCTTGGGCAGCTCGGCGTAGCTGCAGGGAGAGAAGCCACACGTCTCAGCAGCAGACAGTACAGCATGAGTTCCCCCAGACAGCAAGTTCCGTCTCGGCTCAGCGCTTCCCTGCTGGACTCCAGCAGGGCATCTGCAGGGACGCGCTGGCAAAGCCAACGCTGTCCTGACCCCCAGAACCCACCGCGTTCAGATCCACGGGTGCTTTGCCCTTGCCACCCTTCCTTGTAAGCACACACTACCTCGACTCTGGCTTTCTTGAAAGAGCTGCACGTAAAATACCACTTACGTCTGGTTGTAGCCATCGGGCTGAAAGCAGGGATCCCAGCCAAAGTCTCGAGGGCCTCTGGGCTCCACTATCAGCCCCTGCCATGAGAAAGCAAAAAGTACTGTAAGCCGTGGTTTGGCAGCACCTCCCTTGCAGTCACATTTCAAACACTGGCGGAAGAGCTGCACACAGCCATACCTCACACGGTGGCCATCAAAGGCCCGGTATATGCTGCTGTCTTTGTTCCCAGGGCATAAACAGAATTAGCGGTCCCAAACATCGTGCCGCTCTATGTTGGCAGCCCCTTTACCCTCCCAGTTAACAGAATGAATGACTACACTCAAACATAAACCTGCCCGAGGGAGGCGAGGGGGCTGAAGAGACCAAGGGAACGTTTACGGTGTTTCACCATGTGCAGCTGCACAAAAGGGCTGCAACACCCAAGACCCACGCCTTCCCTCAGCCTCTTCCCAGCTCCAAGGGTGTTTAGTGAACCAGAGGCCACTGAAGTTGTCCTCAAGAGAGCCAACTCTGCTTGGAAATTCACATGCCAGCCCTTCCTCTAGGCATCTTCCCTTCCCTAGGGACACCACCTACATGAGTCTGGCCTTTGAATAGCTTCACGGGCTCCTCCAGGTTTCCAGTGCTGAATGCGAAGGTACAGAGAGCGTAGGCAGACTTGTCTTCAAAGCCAGCCAGCAGCTTGTACAGCCCTGAGTGACACAGAGAGGATCCCAGCGTTAACGCCATTCCCTCAGACGGATCGAGGGAGCATCTGCATTCACACAGGAGAGGAATTACAGAAGGTGTGACATAGCTCAGGCACAAGGATGCTCTGGGTCCCTCAAATGACAGAAGCCAGCACCTCAGATCTAAAGTAGCATGATCTGCAGAGGTTCGCTATTAATCTGGGAGCAGAAGCAAAAGAGTGTGCAGCATCAGAGTGGACTCGAGTCCACTCTGAATTACTGTGATTAACGGTCACAATGCCAGTGAGGGATTTGGAGCCACACTCTTAACTGCAGGATCAAAGGCAGTCACTGCACAACAGGGGAGGTGAGCATTAGTGGGGAGGTGCTGGCACAGAAGCCAAAGGGAGCAGAAGGTCTCTAGGTCACCCTGATGACAGGTGCGGGGTTTCACAAGCCCTGCCACCAGCCTGTGGAGGTAGGAGTCTGAGCATCTAGGGGTGATGCTGAAGCTAATGGGGGAAACAACATCCCGTGAAGGGCACAGAAGAGACTCAAGGGAAGAACACAAAGGGACAGAGCTGGTTAGGCCAAAAGGAACCAGATATGAAATGGGCAGTGAGGTGGGAAAGCATGTTCAGCAGAACCCAGCACAGGCAGGGATTAATTTCATTTGGAAAGGACCAAGTTATGTACAGAGCAGTAATACGAATGGCAGTACCTTCTGGTTTGAGTTTTTCCAGGAACCATTTTCTGGAGGGGAAGAATAAAGATTAATTTTTGGTATTATTTTTCAGAAATATAGGCATCCTTGAGATGTCGTCTACATTTTCATAGCCCTCTGAATACCTCTTAAATGTGCTGCCAAATGACCTTGTTCTGAACTATTCACCAACAAGATGGACATAGCTCTTGAACTGAATGGGATGCAAGGGAAACAGCAGGATATTTAATTTACTGAAGTAGGGGTGTCTGTGTGAATAGCCCTGTTCTCACTCAGGAGCAACAACATGCCAAAATACAGTTCTCAACTCATTCACATCTTACACCCAGTTCTAGTGCCAACTTCATCACATAAAGCTTTTATGTCTTCACTTAGGTTGGCAGAGATAGCTTTGAAGAATTAATCACACTAAAAGTTAATTCCAGGAGCTAAGGCAGCATTTTATTAGAGGAGATTCACCGTAACATAATAATCTTGTTACCTATTGGGTTAAAGCAATCCCTATGAGAACCCATAGTATTCTTATCCCAGAGTTCAGCTGAAACACATGATGCCTCACTGACACACGAGCCCGCTGTGGGACCAGGCTCCCAGCCGGCTGCAAGAGCAGGTGCTGCAGATCGGGAGCCAAAGCCACTGATTCAGGTCTGTCTTTCTCATCCTGCACCGTGCCTTACAGCAAGGCACAAACAATTCAAGCCCAGTCCCTGGGATGCAGGATGAAGCCCAGGGCACGGGTCAACTTCCACCTCCCCAGCACTAATTCTCCTGGCATGTGGAGAATCCCCTGTGAAGCAGAGCCTGCGAGCCTAACTCCATAGAGTTCACAGGAAAGGTGAAGCAAGTGCCCTCCTACTTACATGTATGGTCCTGGTAGCCCCCCCAGGGCATTGAAGCACAGGCAGGTATCCTCTACTATAACAGGTCCTTGAACCTACCGCAAAAGTCCAAGAGATGGAAATGTCAGACCCAGAGGAAGGCACTGCTTCCAACCCCTTTTCTAGCTCTATCCTATTCTCACATCTCCATAATGGGAACACCACAAAAATCCATCAGCCAGTGACATTCTTCACCTCAGAGGCAGACACAACAAAACCCATGTTCTCCCCAGGGACACCAGAGCAGCTTAAGTGTGGTAGGGAGGATCTAACATGGAGAAAAACAAGCAGAGCTGAACACCTCCCGCCCTCTTGGGGGGCAGGAATTGTGGGACAAAGAGTGGGAAAGCCCATGTTCTAGAACAACACCTGCATTCTCCTCGAGTCTCAGTCCTTGCTTGGTTCTTTTAAGACACCCATCCCAGAGACAGCTCCAGAAGGTGATCCACTACAAGCTTCAGCTGACTGAAAGTCCTGTGTCTCACAGCGCTGGGGCTGGACTGAAAGAGCTGTCATGTTCTCCTGCTGCCCAAGGGACACAAGAGGCTGGAAGGGCAGCAATGGAACTGCCTAAACACTGTGTCACTAGCAAGAATTCATCATCATCCAGAAATAGCGGGAGGCAGGAGTGCAGCCCACATGCGTCCCTGAGTTTCCACAGGTCTGGTCAGCAGCCCCAGCAGCTCTGGCTGCCTCCCGCCCTGCAGGGCTGGGGTCTGCCAGCCCTACCGCACTCACATCGCCGCTCCAGCCAGCGGCAAAGGGGAAGGAGAAGGCAAGCGACCTGCCGGGCGGCTTCACGGCACTTCTGCACAGAGATCTCATCTGGCTCCCCCTGGTACTCCGGCACTGTGGACACAAAAGCTGCTGCTGAGGGAATGGCTGGGCCAGGTCACACCACTGCGCCCCCCAATACAAGACGTAGTTACTATTACAAAAAGCAGAATATTTAGATATAAGGTAAAGCAGAGTTCAGTTTCATCTAAGTAATTGTGGTTTTTGACAGTCAGACAGAATGTGCCTCAGACAGGATGTTTTTTTCCAGACACCATTCATCTTTTGAAGATGATAACGTCTTGTGTTCAGCATGATCTGTGCTGAACAGAGGTGTCTTCTTCTACCCTCACCTGTTTGCAGTGTTTCCCCATCTCAAAGCAAGGTCAAGCAGAGCTGGAGCCAAAGCTCCAAATGAGCAAGAAATTTGACTATTGTGAAGTTCATAATAACATTAAAATTAGACCTCGGAGCGTGACAGAATATGCATAAAAGTTTGGGGGAAATTTATACACGTGTGTGTAAGTGTGGAACCCATTCTGCCCCAGCTCCTGTCTCGCTGCACGGGACCAATGGAGATCACTGCCTTGTGCTGCCCAGCCCTAGAATCATAGAATCACAGAATCACCAGGTTGGAAAAGACCCACTGGATCATCGAGTCCTATCATTCCTATCAAACACTAAACCATGCCCCTCAGAGCCTTGTCCACCTGTCCCTTAAAAACCTCCAGGGAAGGTGAATCAACCACCTCCCTGGGCAGCCTGTTCCAGTGCCCAATGACCCTTTCTGTGAAAAATTTTTTCCTAATGTCCAGCCTAAACCTCCCCTGGCGGAGCTTGAGGCCATTCCCTCTTGTCCTGACCCCTGTCACTTGGGAGAAGAGGCCAGCACCCTCCTCTCTACAACCTCCTTTCAGGTAGTTATAGACAGCAATGAGGTCTCCCCTCAGCCTCCTCTTCTCCAGGCTAAACAACCCCAGCTCTCTCAGCTGTTCCTCATAAGACCTGTTCTCCAGCCCCTTCACCAGCTTTGCTGCTCTTCTCTGGACTCACTCCAGAGCCTCAACATCCTTCTTGTGGTGAGGGGCCCAGAACTGAACACAGGATTCGAGCAGCGGTCTCACCAGTGCTGAGTACAGAGGGAGAAGAACCTCCCTGGATCTGCTGGCCACACCGTTTCTGATACAAGCCAAGATGCCATTGGCCTTCTTGGCCACCTGGGCACACTGCTGGCTCATGGTCAGTCCCTGTCAATCAACACCCCCAGGTCCTTCTCCTCCAAGCAGCTTTCCAGCCAGACTTCTCCTAGTCTGTAGCACTGCACAGGGTTGTTGTGGCCCAAGTGCAGGACCCGGCATTTGGCCTTGTTAAACCTCATGCCATTGGTCTCAGGCCAGCGGTCCAGCCTGTTCAGATCCCTTTGGAGCCTCCCTACCCTCCAGCAGATCCACGCTTCCACCCAGTAGTTCACCCTGATGAAGGACGCCTGCTCTCTAAAACTCCAAGAGGAGCCTGAGAGCGTTTATTTGCCGGCATTTTCGGTGCCACCCCCGCCAACTTACGGTCGATTTTCTTCGCCACCAGCGCGTAGGGAGACGCGTCCCCGAGGATCTGAGTGACCTGCGGGCAGGGAGGGAAAAGCGGCTGAAACCCGCCCCCAGGGCCAGCCCCGGTCCCGCCGGGCCCAGCCCCGTCCCCCACCTCCTCCAGCTTCTTGGCGTTCCCGGTCACGAACACCACGCTCCGCCGGGCCGGCGCCGCCATCCTCGCCCGCGCGGGGCTCCGCCAATCGCCTGCGGAGTCACCGCCCCCCGCCAGCTCCGCCAATCACAAGCCGCGGTAGCGCCCCGCCCACCAAGCTTCACCAATCACACGTGGAGACCCACCCGTAAGCCCCGCCCGCTGAGCTCAGCTAATCAGGAACATGGATGGCGCCCGGCCCGGTGAGCTCCGCCAATCAGAAGCCGCTCTCGCGCCCCTCCCAGCCAATGGGGGAGGCTCCCGCCGAAGCCGAGCCCGGGGGCACTTACGGCAACGGCTCGGGGCCTGCGCCCCGGCTCAGCGGAGGGGCCTATGTGTTTCACCAGAGCGGGGTCACTAGCGGCCGGCGGGAGGAGCGCCACTGTTTACTCCCCAGAGCCAGGTTTCCGACGCGGGAGCGCTCCGGGTCCAGCCGAGGGCGGCTGCAGGGCCCTGCTCCCACCCTCGCTCCCCAGCCGAGGGGGCCTGGAGCGCCCTCTGAGAAGCTCCCGTTTTGCAAGGGGGTTTTTGCCAGGAGGAATCCTTCCCCTGCGGTCTGGCCAGGCGCGGGGAGCCCTGGTGCCCCGGTCGCTGCCGCCCTCGGCATGGGCACCTCGCTGTGTCACCGCGTTAGCCACTCCGGAGGCAGAGCCAGCCCTGCCCCAGGGACGCAGCTCCAGCCAAACATGCCGTTCCCTGTAGAAGAGCGATCACGCGGAAAACAGTAGCTAAGGAAGAGCTCCATCTGCGCGAAGTGGGAATGGATAAAACAGACCTTACTCTTGGGCGAAGCAATTGTTTTTGCTGTAAAATTCCCATCATAAGATGTAAGTGAAAACCAACCCCAAAGCCCTACTGGAAACAACAATTTCCACTCGCTGCAGCCAGCAGTCCTCTCTATGATACAGATACCATGGGATCTCAACAGGCCATAAGGAGGACTGCACTGTAGCATACTTGAGATTAGACATTTTTAGCCTTGAAAAACTCTATAAAACTCGCTCCATAGTAACATCACAGTGATAGACTTTGACCAGGACAGTTGATTTGCTGCTGGTGGTGCCTGTTGCAGCCAGAGCTGGTCTCTTGATGTCTGTGCTCACAACGACCTCTGTATGCAGTGCCTTGAATCTAAAACTGATCAACACCTAATCCTGGCAGCCCAGAGAAGCTCGGCCATGGCAGCTTTCCCTGTCCTGCATCTCAAGTATAAACTTTTGCACCCAAGCCTCCTGGGAGAAGCTGGAAAAGCACTCTGGCAGTGCGGCCAAGGAAAGCCAGCTTTTCCAGGGCAAGAACAGGCTGCCTGGGCTGGGCCTGGTCCAGTCCCTTGGGTACCGAAGGATGAGTCCGAGGCAGACACGATACACAAATGGGTCAGGGGCACTAACGTTGCCACCTCATTTTCCATGGATCTGGGTTAGCTGGAAAAGCATTTGTGCCTGTCCGAAGCAGCGCACTGCCAGCATGGTGATAACAGCAGCACTTCTTGGGGTGGTACACCAGTGCTGCCACTGAGGCAATTTCCATGCCATCTGGAAACTCCCTGAGGACAAGTTGCTGAAAATTTGGCAGCTATAAGCAGTTCTTTAGTACAGTAGGGAAGCCTTTGTTCTATCAGCATCTATTTTCCAAGGCCCTTAGCTCAGCTTTAAAGCCAGTCTTTGCCTCTAGCAAACAACTGCAAAACTTCTCTTGGTCAGACCTGGTGCCAGCAAGGATCTGAAGTCCTGACGCTTTGCTGTGGCACCAGGTTCTTTCTGTAGGTGGCAGCAGCAAAAGAAAGACGAGGCTGGGAGAGAAGGCTAGAGGTAGTGGCAGGGCTCTCCAGCACCAAGAGTACAGCCAGCCCTTGCAGAAAGGCCAGAGCAGGCACAACACGGCTGTTACACAGGCTCACAGCAACATCAACTCACTTTCCAACTGGCTGGAAAAGGTGCCAGATAGCTCAGCGAGACCTCCAGCCCTCCCCAAAAACAGACACAGTCCCTCTCCATCCACCCTTCTGTTCTTCTGCAGGTGGAGAGTAGCCAAAAGCATAGGCAGGATTATTTCTGTCCCTTTTGCTGGGTGCCTGATCTTAAAAGCAGTCTACCCTTCAAGAGGAAAAAAACAGCTTGGCTTTCTGGCTCCCACCTGGAGAGACCCAGGCTCAGAGGGGAAAAGCCCTGTTTATATTCCAGGTGGGCAAGCAGAGCTTGTAATCACAGCTGACCCTCCAGCCTGCTGTGCTCACTTTTAATCCCCCTCTCTGCATGGGGCAGCACTGCCACTTAGGTGGAAACTGTGTACAAGGTCCTGGTGGCAGGCTCAAAAAAGGAAGCTGGAACACAGCACTAAGAATTCCCTGGGGCACAATTTCCCCTCTCCAACATCACTTCAGACACTCTAAGCAGAACTATGCTTCTCTTAGCAAAATAAAGACAGCCGAAAGAGAACTAGGAAAGCCTGATCTCAGCTCAGCTAAAGTTACAGGCTCCAGGCTGGATGAACAAGGGTCCCAAAAATAAAGGGCAGACAGAAATACCACTGACACCAGAGACCACAGATCATAGAATCACTAGGTTGGAAAAGACCTTTGAGATCATCAAACCCAACCATACAGTCAAAACACAGTCATCCCACCCACAGATAGAGGAGCTCAGCTCTTGTTTAGAATCATAGAATAGTTTTGGTTGGAAGGGACCTTAAAGATGACCCAGTTTCAACCCCCCTGCCCTGGGCAGGGACATCCCCCTGGATCAGGCTGCCCAAGCCCCATCCAACCTGGCCTTGAATACCTTCAGGGATGGGGCAGCCACAACTTGCCTGGGCAACCTGGGCCAGTGTCTCACCACTCTCATGGTGAAGAAATTCTTCCTAATGTCTAGTCTAAATCTGCCTCTCTCCAGTTTATACCCATTCTCCCTCCTCCTATCACCACAAGCCTTTATACATAGTCCCTCTCCAGCTTTCTTGTAGGCTTTTTTCAGGTACTGGAAGGTTGCTATAAGATCTCCTCGGAACCTTCTCTTCTCCAGGCTGAAAACCCCCAACTCTCTCAGCCTGTCCTCGTATGGAAGGTGCTCCCCCTGATCATCTTTGTAGCCTCCTCTGCACCTGTTCCAACACTTCCATATCCTTCTTACATTGAGGATTCCAGAACTGGACACAATACTCCAGATGAGGTCTCACAAGAGAGGAACAGAGGGGCAGAATCTCTTCCCTCGCCCTGCTCCCACCCTTCTTTTGATGCAGCCCAGGATATGGTTGGCCTTCTGGGCTGCGTGCGCACAAGTTTAGTCCAGCACAGGGGCACTACACCTCCCCAGGCCCTCCAGTGCATCTGTGTGGAAACATTCCTCACCCCACCAGATCACAGGGAAGTGAAAACAGGCTGGCATTCGGGATCACAACCATCACATCTATGTGGAGGGCTCTGAATATGAAATGGACTTGTTTACCCTGGGCAGACTTCAGGAGAGTTGCTCCCCTCCTGCTGTCTCTTACATCAGTGGGCGAGGTGGGCTTTACAAATAACTCTTGCTTCTGGTGAAGAAAACACTGAAACAGCCCTTTTCTAGGGGCTCCCGGCAGCAGAGCACCCTGAATATCCTCCACAACACTATGAAGACATGCAGGAACTCCAGAGGTACAGTCAAAAATAGGTTTATTGGAATGTCTTTAGTCACAGCTCTAAGCAGCAATACTGAGAACACTTAGCTTGTGCATTCCTATGGCAGGACCAGAAAGTCTTCCAGATTGTATTTCATCCCCTCTCTGTGCCACCCCCCTTTTCTTTTCTTTTTTTTTTTTTTTGAACAAGAGAACCACCCTTGCAGTTCTCCACAGAAGGGTCAGTTCCCTGTAACATAGTGGTATTTCCCTCTTCAGACACTTTTCACCTTCTTCGCTCTGATGAAAGGACAGAGGCCCCTCTGCCTTCCACAGTGGGCAGCAGGGAACTGCTGAAGTGGTATTAATATTGCAACTCAACCATATATACAGATAAACTGTTGCAGCAAGTAGCCAGCTCCAAACAAGAGGTCCAGAATTCCATGCAAAACAGAACTGAACTGAATCCACTGTTATAAAGAGAGTCTGACAGCAGGAACAGGTACTCAACCAAAAAAAAAAAAAAACAGGGGTCATTTGGCAGTTCTTAAAATGCTCTGTTAGAACTGGCTACTTGCTGCTGCCTCCTCACTCCTTGGAGAAAAACAACTTCAAAGCTATATACAGATATCTCACTTAAATTACACAGCAGTTAAGTTATACCAGAGCCAGCTCCACCGAAGCCTCCAGCTGCCCCATCAGGTATGGTACTTCAGGACTATGGGTACTGGAAAACAAAGAGAAACAAGCTCTCAGCCACACACCTTTGTGTCCAACACCCATCCCTGCCAGAGAGATCCCCCTCCTCCCATTTCTGTAGTGACAAACACCAGGCAGCTGCAAGGGAAAGTGTTTCCAAGCTTAAGCTATTGCAATCTGCTGCCCGCACACATGCTAGACAACATTTCCTGCCACCTTCATCTCCTTCTAGCTTCCCAAAATTAAACCAGATGGGATTTTCCATTAGTCTCTCCCTCTCTCCAATGCTCCCACCCTGCTGCCAGCTCTGCCTCTCCCGCTACAGGCTCTGTGTCAGCAGGGCAACAGGCCGTGAGGCTTTTGCTGAAGTAACGGCTGCCCCTGGTTACGGTTGGTGGGAGGAAAACCCTCCGGATCCAGAGGCATGGAGGAGCTGAGCTGCTGTGCTGGGCTGCTTGGAACCTGGGAGCACATCATTCTGCTTGCAGAGGGCTAAGTTACTACTTGTGTCCAAGAGAAACATGCTCTGGTCATTTTTACCTGTTTGGTAGGAAAAGCAGTGACATGTCTGCTCTGGGAGCTTCGGAGACACCAGGAAGGGCAGAGAGCAAGGGAAGGGGCCAACAGCAAAGTCACAACAGCTATTTGCTGAAAATTAAGCACCCCAGCAGCTGCAGGGAGGAGCACTTACAGGGACCAGACACATTGCAAGACGGTTGATATATTTGGAGAAGCCTTTGGGTTAAGATTACTCCAGGCTGAAACTCTTTCCATCTACTCCCATCAGCCTTGGAATCAGTCAATGCCAACCCTGGATCAGTACAACATTGGGAGGGCAACGTTGCCTTTCTTTGGCAATAGTAGGATGTGGTTTGAGCCAGCTGCTCTGTATGCACATTTAGATCTTGCAGAGGAGCAGCATGGATTGGACTGCAGGCACCATTTATGACTGCTTAAGGCAGAGTGGAGCTGGACAGGAGCAGCTCAGATGTAACTCAGTGTGGAATACAAGTATTTCAATGCCAGACATGGCTGAAGTGGCCTGTAGCTACTCACCGATGACCACGAGCAGGATAATGACTGCCACCAGTGCTATGATTGCCTTCATCTGCATGAGATGCACAGAGACATGTTACACAGGCTGCCACGCGTAGCTGCGTCTACCTGAAAGGAGGCCTTTGCCATCCAGCATCTGTTCAGCAGGAAGCAGAGCTTCTCTATCCCCTCCGATAGAGGACATGTAACTCCGCATCCACAACCTCCCCACCTCTTCCCATTCTTGCTCACCTTGCAGCCTCGCCACCACATCTGTCTTCGAAGCTGTTTGGCTCTGTTGCTAAAAGCTGTTGCATTGTCTGATAAACTTTCTATTGAAGGAAAGAAAGAGGCAATTCAGCAGTGCACACACAGCCAGGGCATCCACTCGTTCCACTCACTTCACCAACTTGTAAGCAATAAACTCAGCATTAGGGCAAAAGACCCAACCACAAGCGTGATTCACCAAAGCCTCAGCAGACGCCAATGTGACGCCCTTCGCTAGAGCACACACAGACCTGCTGAGTCCCACTGAGCCCCCTTTGTACTGGCTGCCCTCTGAGAACACAAATACACTCAGCAAGCCAGCAGAGAGCTGAAGTGCTCAGGGCTGCTCAAAGACAGACTGATCGACCTTAGCCTGATGGACCACCTACATCACAGCAACCAAAAACCTCCAAACTAATGCTTCTGTGCAGAGCAGCAGGAGGTGAAGGTGGAAAGAAGAAAATGTCAGCAGAAAGCGTTATCTGCAGCCCAAGGCTGGGAAAAACTGCTCCAAATACAAGCCCAGGTCCATCATTAGGCACTTTCTGAACTAAAAATGGGTAACCTGGCCCAGCAACAGGGAAGAGATATTGGACAAAGGCCAGCAGAGCTTATTTAGACTTGCACCTGATTTATCCTGTAGGTCATCCAGCCGCTCGCCTCTTTCAATCACCTTTGTGATGTTCTCCTGCATAACGTCGATGACTTCATCCACCTGGTTCTGGACACTAGAGCAGAGCAAAGGCAGCGTGAGGAGCAGAAGCAGACACCACAAGCTACATTGCATCACCAGCCCTTGCTCAGAGTAGCTCAGGCTGACAGGGTCCAGGAGCTCACCAATAAAAATCAAAATGGGACAACAGTAGAGGGAGGTTGACAGGATGCCAAGAAAGCCAGAGGCACAGCATCACCTGGGGTGGTCTCCGGCAATCCCAGGAAGGGCAGGGGAACACAAGGGGCTCAAAGGGAACACTGGAAAGTCAGCAGAAGCGGGACACCCACTGTAACACTTTTAACATACACACGCAATAAGTGAAGGTATCGATTGCTGTTGGTGGGCATCTCTGCTGCAGAAGAGTTCACATGAAAGGGAAGAAATATAAAAACTGTACCTTATCTTTCCAGATTTCATAGAACCTGACACCACACCTTTGCTAAATAACTTGGGGTGAAATAGGAGCAGCAAGGTGCAGTCCCTCCTCTGGGAACCAAGCTGCTAAATGAAACCCACTCTGCCAAGGGCATCGAGAGGACAGTAAGGAAATGGATGATATGAACTAAACAAAGTTTTATAATTCATCTTCTCATAGGTTACGCAACTCTGTGGGTAGTCACTCCAGAAAAAAAGTAGCCTGAATCACACCCACAGGGTTATTATAAATGCATTTATTCACTCCATAAAAAAACCACATTGGTAAGAGAGAAAAATTCTCCTGGTGGAAAAATACTGCTATGTTCCGGTCTGTATTTTGGAGCTAATACACTTTTATTTTCCTGGAGATAGAAATAAGAAATTTCTTGGGGCCCTAGGGAGACAAGACATTGTTTGAGACATACCATTCCCAGAAAGTAAATTGCAACAGCAATGTCTTGGAGGCAACACTACACACAGGGCAACAAAACAGAAATAGCTCCGTCTTTGCCTAAGTCCTAGGTTTGACAACCTAGGTCGCATTGATTAAAAATGTTTCAGGACTTGAAGCATAACAAAATGCAGCAGGAAGAGGCCACTTCAGCAGCTCTCCACATTACCAGAAACACAGGCCTCCTATTAACACTGCACCACTCCAGTGTGCCCAAGGGGAAGAAGGATTGCTACCACCTCAGCATTTGTGCCTGCTTAGCACCAGCACTCTCCTGCTCCCCACGTTATCCAGTCACAACATCTTCCTCTTTGGATCCACTGACAACATTCTCCTCCCCATCTCACAGACACAGAAGCTGAATTTATTTGCTAAAATCATGGTTTTTACATCAGCACCAGATTCAACTGCACCCCTTGAAGAAGCTATTGTTCAGCAACTTGCCTAAGGACAGTCAATGGGACACTGCAGAACCAGGAGCAGGGCCCCATCCTAGCCACCAAGCCGCTAATTAATTAACTAGAGACACAGATTCACACTGACCAGTTTCTCCTGTATTCCTACCAGCTACATGCTTCTAGCTGAGAACACAGCTCTCTTGTGCTGAGACACACACATGAGGAGCAGCTGCCATAAACAATAGTGGTCGCAATGGAAATGCACACACCTTGCTTGCAGGTACTGTTCCAAAACCAAGCAAGGAACGTCACTGAAAGAAAAAAATAGATTTCTTCTCACAACAGATTTGTAACTGAGTTATCTTGGTACAACAAGTTGGAGCACACAAGGTTACCAAGCATCTAGGAGAGTGCAGCGCCAATGCAATGCCACCCGTATCCCTACCAGTGCAGGTCAGAGCCTGGAGAGGTGCTGTTGCAGTCCAAGAGCACCCCAACGTGTTCCAGGCAGAGTGGGCAGGTGTGTAACTTCCAGCTGCTCTGCTGCAAACCAGCATTTGGGAGACACCTATGGTCACAGGTCCCACTGCCCAAGCTGCATCTCAGCATCCCACTTTTCACTTGAGCTGCTGGCAAGATGCTGCGTGCCTTTGCTACCAGCCCAGCGTGCTGTTAGCTGTCCCCGAGGGATCAAAACATTTCACAGATAGAGAACAAAGGCACAGAGAAATCAAGGCTCCAAATCTGGCAAATACTGGAGTGTAACTCCCATGGATCACAGATGCATGTAAGCACCCCAATACCTTTTGCTATCTGCTCTAAGAGAAAACCCTGGAAAAACAGGAAGGAAGAGACTGAGCCATGGAATGAAAGTTTGGTCTCCACACAGAGTCTTAAGGCAGTCCTTGCTTTCTGCTCTCTCCCACCTACCGCTGCTGCAACAGACGCCTCTCTAGGAGGGGACTAAAAGCTGCCCAGCCTATGGATTGGCCCTGCATTATCAGAGGAAATTGAACAATTCCCACTAGTTTGGCATGCTCGAGGTTGGAAACTGAAATCACATTATGAAGAAAATATTTTCTTGTTTTGTTTGGCAAGAGAGAATGAGTCCTCTGATAGGAAGCATATCTTCCATTAGGGAGCAATTGGCTTTTGACACATATGTTTCATATGCTTCACTCCTGCCAGATTTTCAAGAGAAATATGGTAGAATAAATACCTGCCAGGAAGGGGAGCAGGACGAAAGCATAAACTATGTCTCCCGCGACCCTTCTTCTTACCAATTACTGCAAATATGACGCATTTAACAAGGAGAGCAAGTGCACATCATCAAAGCCACAACAACAGACCTAACGGTGCTTATCTTGGCTTAAGCTCCTCTGTCTTGTGCTTTGCCTGGTCCAGAGAAGGAGGAATAAGCCTTTCCATTTTGGCCGCACTGGGTTAGCTACTGAAAAACTCTGGGGCTGGTCATGGTGCTGGACTAACAACAGTGCTACATTCTTCAGAGACCGTAAACAGGCCGTGCACGCAACATGGGGTGCTCAAGGCTGCATCTTGTCTCCAAGCCAGCTGTTTACAGCCAGCATGACACACTTCTGTTTTCCACCCCAGTGATATTAATAGTGCAGTGTGTTTTGGTGCAAATCACTCCCAAAATCCCCTCTGTGGCTGTAACCCAAGGAAAATGGAACAGGATGGAGAGCCAAGCCAGAGAGACAGCACAAAGGCAGGAGGCCATTGCAGCACGGTGTTCCATGAGGCATGACGCTTTGCAGAGGGGCTGCCCAGCAGACACCTCTGCTGTACTTAATAACAAGGTATTGGCACTGAACAGTGCCACAATCCTAGTCTTTAAGTTGCTGCTTCATTACAACTGTGAGGAAGACAGTAGTCTCTGCTGCCCTGAAGACTTTCAGGCCTCAAAAGGCTTAGAATCAACAATATCTGACAGCATGGTCACAGTATCACATTCAAATCAAAGCCTAGACTATGGCTGGGGTTCACAGCACATCAAGCTTCCCGTGGCGAGCAGCCAGACCATGGAAAGCTACTGTGAACTTCAAACCATTCCTCAAACCCTCCCCCTCCTTGGGATGTAACTGGGGTTAGGGATGCTGCCCATCCCCCAGCACTGCAATGGGGGAATCACAAGGACCAAGACCTGGCTCCTGGAGATCCCCAGCAGCGTGTTGAACCTCATTGTCAGCACATGCCGGAACCCAAATCCAGCAGCACAATCCCCTGAAAGTAGAAATGTCAGCGATGAAGAAAGTCAAGAAGTGCAGAAAAGGGGGAGGATTTTATTAACGTTTTTCAAGAGATGACCTGTGATGAGAGGCTCCTATTTAAAATAAAAGAAACCCAGGTGTAAGATGAGTATCCCACCTTCCCCCAAAAGGTTACTAGGAGCTCTTACTACACACATTCAGGACTTCTCACAAGACCTGGAAGCAAAGGCAGAAAAGAGAGATCAGCTCTCCTTTACCTGTTCTTTGTAACTTTGTGGAAAATGATAAAACCTGTTAAAAGCCACCTTTCAGCTCCAGTCCAGCCCAGCCCAGGGACAGGGAGCTCTTGGAGGCCAGGAGACTTCATGTGGCCACTTAGTCATCAGAAAACTTCCATCCTAAATGAGCAGCTGTTGGGACAACAGAGCCTGAACATCCAGACCTGTCAGCACAACAGACTGTACAGACAGGATTGTCACATCTCCTTCTGGCACTATTACTGGCTCTTGTTCGCCTCTTTGCCCTCTGAGGTTTGCAGGCTCCCCATCTCTTTCTGCAGCTGAGCCAGCCTTGAAGGTCTCTCTTGCCAAACTCTCCACCCTGACCTAAGCCCCTTCAGTGCCAAGGACAGCTAGGAAAATTTTCCACTCTTGTTCCTCACATTCAACATGTTCTGCACCTTTGCTCCCATGATCCCATCACGTTTTCCTCTGACCAATCCTCCACCCAGTCTCTCTAGCTGTGCCCGGCTATGCCTCAACTCTCCAAATGCCCAAATTCCTCCTTCAAATGTCTTTTCCTTACAGTGTTTCAGCAGCAACCCAACACTCCTTTTCCTCCTCTGATGAAACCTGAGCAAACTGCATTATTACAAGACCAGGCATCAATCCATGCAGGACAAGGGCTAATAATAAGCTCCCCAACAAGAAGTGATGACTGCATGCTACAAGTACTTATTAAACAAAGCAATCAATGTTGAAGAGAGCAGAAAACTGATAGTATTTCATACCAGATCCTCTAGATCCTAGACAGATGTAGCCATTCGTTATCCCAAGGGACATATCCCATTCCTGGTCTGCTAGACAGGCAATCTCTGGCAGCAGGCAAGCCTCATGTGTGTTGGGCATCAGTCACATCACACTTATGAACTCTTCCTGGGTGAATTCTTCTTTTGTTCCTCTTCCCTTTCACAGCTGCCGTGCTATCCTCTACCGTAGCCCTCACTCCCTTCTGCCTGGCAGTAGGATTAGAAGAGCTCTCGTTTTCCCCCATCGCACAAGGAAGACAGAAGACTCTGTAATTCCTTTCCAGAATAGAAGGACAAAGGGGTAGATGGGTGTGATCCCCTCTCCACCTTTTTCTAGGGGCAGGACGCCACTCCTAAAGCCAATTCTCACCCATTCACTCCAGATCAGCACTGCTCTGCCCTAGAAGGGAGGCTTTATCCACTCTGGCTTACCACAAACATCGGGTGCCTCTGCCAACAGCACCACCGCACCCTGGAGGGAGCAGAGACCCCAGACTCAGGGCACAGGGACCCACCTGCTGCCTCTTGTGTAACTCAGGTGCACTGTGCCCCTCAAGGTAACATGGCAAGCGGGAACACAGGCAAGCGCTGCCTGACACTGATGCTGGCAATGAATCAGCTCAGAGCTGCACTCACTTCCTCCTGGCATGCAAAGAATCCCTAAGGAAGAGCAAGATTCAGGAGGCAAGCAAGACAACCAAGCCTGAATAAGATCGGTCACCAGTCCCCACACAGATCTCTGTTCTGGCTTGGTGGAGATCAGCAAAGGAAACCGCAAACCATAGATCTGGGAATATCCCCCCCTTTCCACTAAGTGCCACCATCGCATGCCTCATAGGAAATGGCAGAACAAACTGGAGACCAGAACAAGCATCATACAGGAAATGACTCGATGGGAGAAGGATCCAAAGTGTTCACTCCTTCCTCCTTCCCACTGTTACAGCCTCCTCCAGCTGTATAGTTTCCTGTTTACCAGCTGCTTTGACGCTGCTGAGTCACTGCTCATCTCTAGGTCACCTGTATCAGGTTTTTATCTGGAGAAGTGGCCAGAGGACCAGCCGCTGCCCAAAACACATGGTTCTGGTGTGCTCCTGACCACTTGCTTTCTTGAAACACTGAGGAGCAAGTTACAGGACGAAGAAAAAAGCAATGAAACAATAAAAAAAGGTGCTAGCAAAGGTAAAAATCCAGGGTTAATGCTCTAGAAAAAGAGTTTCATAAAAGCATAGAACAGGTCATCACCTGAATACAGCAAGGGCTTTAGAAACTGCACTGTGCTACTGCGATATAATCTTACCCCTTCGCCTCTGTGGATGCCCAATTTCTACATAGCTGGAATCAATTTTGATATTTCTCTTAGCTGTGGACACATAAGGCAGGAGATATCAATCAGAAGAAAGTGAGCACAAACCACGTTCACATTTAGAACTACACAAATATTTTGGTAGGACAGCAGCAGGAGCTTGCAATGCCAGAATAAAATACTATTTGTGTGACACTGAGGAACAACAACTTACTGCCTGATCTTGTCATTCCTGGGTCCAAATCTTGGTCCAGAAGGTCCTCTCCTGCAGGCAGAAGAGAGAGCAATCAGGATTGGAAGACAAAACAAAACCACATTTTTAAACCAGACTCAAAAGATATGCAAGAGAATCAATGCCTTGTGGACTGAGGATTGTTCTCATACCTCCTATCAGTCCCTCCCACATCCCAGGACATGTGGGACACCCCACTCTTACAAAGGCCACATGTATTAAGTCTTAATTTGCACTCAATGCCAAGGCTCCAGGAGATAATCTCAAAGGAATAAAAGGGTTTGACTCCCAAGCCTCCATCTTTTGGTACTCGACACCTCTAGTCTCGGACACGTAGGCAGTTAACGATATTGCATTCCCTACAGCAGCCACTTAGAAACTCACAAGAAAAAGTCTTCCTCTTCATCTGAATCTTCCTCCAACAGGTTCCTCTGCAAACAGAAAAAACCGAACCACTTTGTCAATAAACAACCACCACTCCATGCACACATTTCCAGCCATTAGGACGCAATTAGCAGTCTCCAACCACAGGTTACACATCAGCTCTTCTTCGGAGAGCATCAACAGTACCTTTTAGGTGTCTGGAGTTGTGCTCTTTCTCTCTGCTTGTGACTGAGGGCCAAGCTTTGCCTCTGTGCCGCTATTATCACCTCACCGGCATTTGCTATCTCTGTAAAGCACAGAGCAACACAGGGCTCTGCAGCTCTGCCTTGGAACAACTCACACCTCTGCCACTGAGCCAAACCACATTCTCCCCGGTGGCCAATTGGTGCACACATTCAGATCCCAGTTCTAAGGATCAGTACAACTCCCTGTGATGCAGAAGCAACCAGTGCACCAGCACTTAAGGCCCCACCTTGGAAAGCAGCAGGGAGAGCCCCTGCACAGGCCAGCTGTGTAAGGGAGGCCCTCTCTGCTTGCCTAAAGGACAATCCCCAGGGCTGCACTCCTCAACAGCAGCTGCTCAAAAGATGTCAGCGTCTCCTACAACCACCCTAGGGTATCCCATCTATATGGGAAGGCAGATCTACTCCTTGGACAAGCTTTCTCCAACAATCTGATGGCTGCAGGTGTAAGATGGACAACTGAAAAGGAATAAATAGGCTTGTGTTCCCACACGCCACATCTCAAGGGATCAGCCACTGCAAAGCCCTGACTCCAGCAAAGGCTACGGCTGGGCTGGAAAAGCAGAGCGGTCTGATAGCTCTTTCAATTTGTGCCAAAGGGCTCCTCTAGGACTCAGCTTTGCTGGTCCACTACACCACATCAGACAATCGAAATGATTTTTAAAAGCAACCTCACAATCCCCCTTAAGCCTGAAAGTCTCAGACAAAGACGTTATTAGAATTCAATTCTTCCACCAGAGCAGCAGGAATTTCCTAGTCAAGCTGAGGGCACCCAGTAACATCTACTTCGGCATTTATTAAAGTAAATCAAAAGGGGAAATTTGCACAGTAAATTCGTGGAGTGGAGAACACACTGGTGACTCTTATGGTACCAGCAGCTGCTGCTTCCCATGTATGTGAATTTGGGCTCCTACCTGCAAGCGCAGTGCTCCTATTTTGAAGCTTGCTTATGCTTCCATCCTGGTCGCATTTGCTCAAGTTGATTTGAGCAATGCACGGGACCACGCAATCGTTTCAGCCACTGCGTCCCCCAAGGGATGAAGGAACCACTCTTGGCAACACGGGATCCTCACGACCCACAGCTATCACGTGCTGGAGCAGTATTTTTGACTACGGCCTGGCACAGTATGGCCCCAGGACAAACGCATCAGGTTAAATCCACTTTGTCTAACATGGGCAACTGCATCACTTTAATCTGTATTTCAAGGCCTGAAATGTTACGGGACTTTGGTGACAGGAAAAATCAGCTGTAAAGCTCAGGGTACCTTCACATGTGCCCTTCAGCCGGCTATGTGGTGAAAACTATGATGTGCTCAAGCCAGGCCCTGTGGAGAGGCAGGAGACTGGAGCACAGTGGGATCCCATGGCCAGAGACACTACCTAAGGAAACTGAAAGAGGTTCTCAAAACAGGCCTATTACCTAAGGAGTCTTGTTTTAAAACACACAGATAAGGTTTGCTGCACCGGTGGGCCCTCATAAACTAAACCTTGCTGCTATCAATGACACAGCTTCTAGGCTGGTGGCATGATCTCTTTGGCGATAGGGCCGCACCTTGCACTGTACTGAGGTGACACCAGGGGCCTCGGGGACCTGCTAACAGCCCCCTGCCTGCCACAGGCACCTCACCGCGGGCTCCCTAGGGTGGGGAACAGCCGCGGGACCCCAAGGAGGACAACATAAGGGGACACAGGGAGGAATAGGGACACGACACGGGGAGGGGGACACAGAGAGAAAGGGGAGAAGGGGGACACGGTGAGGGGGACATGGTGAGAGGGTAGGGATGAGGGCACAGGGACGGTGAGACACGGAGGAAGGGGCGATGGGGTCCACGGGAGGAGGGGCGAACAGGGGGAGGCCGGCGGTGGGGACATGGTGCCCGGCCCCCCAGCACTCACCCGCTCGCTCTTCACCGAGCCCGTCACCTCGTCGTCGTTCAGGTGCCGCTTGAATTTCGGCGGCATCGTCTCTGCCCGCGGGAGGGGCGGCTCCGCGCCCGGAAGGAGAGGCCTGCGGCGAGGAATGGGAACGGCCCGGTCACCCGGCTGAACGAGCAGGGTCTCGCCCGGGCCTGAGAGAACCGGGGAGCCCCGCGGCGGGGGGAGGGGTGGGGAGGGTCGGCCCGGCAGGGTCCCCGCCGCTCACCGGGCTCCGCGCTGGGGGCGGGAAGCGGCCGGGGCTGCGCGCGCTCAGCTGCCCCATCGACCGCCTCGGCGCTCCGACCGCTGAGACATCGATCGGGGCGGTGAGGGGGCGGGGCCGTGGTGCCTCGAGGGGGCGTGGCGGCGAGGGGCGTGGATAGCACGGGCGGGCGGCCCCGGTGTAGGCGGTGTCCGTGAGGGGCGCGGCTAACGCGGGCGCGCGGCCCCGTGTCTGGCGCGGCTCCGGGCGGGCGGCGCTCACGCTGCTGTTCCAGGGGCGGCAGGACCGCGGCCAGCGGGGGGAGCGCGGCCGCAGCCGGGCGGGAGCCGCCGCAGGCATCCGGAAGGTTCCGCGCCGGCCGCCCCGACCCCTCCTCGCCGCCCCTATAAACGCGAGCGGCGGCGGAGCGGAGGGCGCGGGGCGATGCGGGCGGCGTGGGCGCTGCTGTGCGCCGCGCTGGCGCTGGGCTGCCGGGCCGAGCCTGCCTCGCTCCGCCGCGGCGATGCGGGCGCCGGGAGCTGCACGTACTCGTTCACGGTGGCGAGCCCCGAGGACGGGAGCTGCCCGGGGCCCGAGCTGCGCGCCGAGCTGGCCGCGCTCGCCGCCCGCCTGAGCCGCCTGGAGAGCCGCGGCGGCGCCGAGCCTGCCTGCGCCGAACTGCTGCGCGCCCGGAGTCGCCTGGAGGAGGAGAAGGGGCGGCTGGAGCGCGAGAACCGGGAGCTGGGCCGGCGCCTGGAGAGCAGCGCCCGGGAGGCCGCCCGGCTCCGCGCTGCCCGCTGTCCGCCCGGCGCCCCCGGCAAAGGTGAGAGCGGGGCCGGGGCCGCCCCTCTGCCCGGCCCGGCGGTTGCTCCGGCCCTCACCCGGGGCTGGCGGCCGGAGCATCCCATCCGACCTCCACCCCCATCATCCCCACTCCTATCCTTATCCCCACTCCCATCCCTATCCCCATCCCTGTTCCCTCCCATCCTCCACCCCACAGCACAGGGGGCTGCAGTGGTGCTGAGCAGCTCCTGGCGCACCGAGCCGATCCAAGGACACCAGGGGTTTCCCCCACGGAGCATCAAAGCCCAGCGCCGGGGATCAGCGGTGTCAGTGGGTGCAGAGCGGTCCTAGATGGGATAGGGCACTGGGCTCCCACCCAGAGCCTCACGGTTTGGGGTCACTGGTCCGGCACAGGGGGCACGGGGTGGCAAAGGGGCCTCAGCCCCTGCTCACACTGCTGCTGGTCCTGCCGCAGCCCCTCGCTGGGACCCGCAGCCCCTCACCTACCAGGAGCTGCAGTCAGAGAGGACAGAGGTTCCTGCATCGCAGCTGCTGGAGGAGACTGCGCTCAGCCACCCGGGAAGCGAGGACTCGGGTACTGCCACCAGCACGGCCAGCGCCATGCTCCCAGTTCCAACTCCTGGGGGCCTCGGCCAGTGCTGCCGAGCGATAACCCCTTTCTCTCTCCTCTTGTCCCTGTGCAGGCTGTGGCGAGCTGGTGTGGGTGGGGGAACCTGTTGTCTTTGGCCGGGCAGACTCCATTGCTGGCAAATACGGTGTGTGGATGAAGGACCCTGAGCCCGTGCCCCCCTTCACGCGTGAGACCACCTGGCGCGTGGATGTGGTGGGCACAGAGGTGCGCCAGCTCTTCCAGTATGAGGCAGCCGAGCAGCTGGCCCAGGGCTACCCTGCCAAAGTGCACATCCTGCCACAGCCCCTGGAGAGCACTGGGGCCGTCGTGTACCGTGGTGGGCTCTTCTTCCAGCCCCGTCACTCCCGCATTGTGGCCCGATACGACCTGCGGGGAGAGGCTGTGACGGCCGAGAGAGAGATCCCTGGCGCTGGCTACCACGGGCAGTATCCCTACTCCTGGGGGGGCTACACAGACATCGACCTGGCGGTGGATGAGACAGGGCTCTGGGTGATCTACAGCACTGAGAAGGCCAGAGGAGCCATTGTCCTCTCCAAGCTGAACCCTGAGACGCTGGAGATCCGTCGCACCTGGGAGACCAACATACGCAAGCAGGGGGTGGCCAACTCCTTTGTCATCTGTGGCACCCTCTACACTGTCAGCAGCTACTCGGCACCCAATGCCACGATCAACTTCGCTTACGACACAACCACCAGCACCAGCCGGGCCCTCAGCATTCCCTTCAAGAACCGCTTCCGCTACCTCAGCATGGTGGATTACAACCCTGCTGAGCGGCAGCTCTTCGCCTGGGACAGCTTCAACATGGTCACCTACCCCATCCGCCTCTCCCACATGTGAGGTGGGGCCAGGGATGCACTTGCTCAGCCCCTTACACCCCCCACCCCCTGTCTGCCTCTGCATCCCACTTCACTCCCAGCTCCCTCCAGCCTGGCTGGGAGCACCAGCTCACACAGCCTCAGGCAACCGTGAGGGCCACATGCTGACCAGCCCCATTGCGATGGGGTCCCTATTGTCCCTGCTGGCTCCTCCAGCAACACCCCCTTGTGCTCAAGTGCAGCAGAGGGAAATTAAATGCTTTTCTAGAGCCTGGTCGAGCTGGTGAAATGCCTCTCCCTGGCCTCAGTGGGTTTTGGATGGGCCAGAGCAATACCCAGCCCTAAGGTGCTCCCTTCCTTTAGGAGCAGCTGGAGCATGCCCCAGCCTGGCCACACCACACTCAGAGCAGGGAGGGCTCAGATATGGCAAAGGCAGAGCATAGCAGGTGCTGGAAACTGAGAGAGGTTGCCCTGGGGGGTTCCACCTCAAAATAAATGCTTTCTTTGGTTGCAAGCAGCCATCCCTTCTGCAAGGCTGAGAGTTTGCGTTTCCAGGCTCAGGCTGGGCACAAGCACCACTGCTGCCCCTCAAGCCACCCAGCAGCAGCAGTTTTGGGGAGGCCTCCCCAGCTCAGGGCAGCCTTGCTGTGGAGAGAAGCAATCGCCCACTAACAGCAACCCTGAAGGGCAGAGCATCCCTACTTAGAGCCTGGCAAGCCCTGCTCCATCTCACACACCACCGGCACACCTGTGGGCATCCAAGAGGATCAAAAGCAGCTAGGAATGTGGACGCTCATTGCACAAGCCTTGTTTTACTGAGGGGAAAAGGGAAGCCAGGAGAGCAGCGGTGGGGAATGCTGGCAGTGCATCCCAAGGCTGAGCAGCCACTTGGCATTTCCAACCCCTCTCAGCCACGTGCTTTGGCTTTACAGCCATGCCCAGCTGCTGGCGCAGTGCAGCAGCTCTGGCCCTGCCCCACCTGCAGCGCTCCCCAGTTTAACTATTTATCATAGAAAGGCTGTAGGAGGCTTCCCCCTGCCACCTTCGCCTCTGCATTTGGGGCAGCTGTACCCCCCCCAGGGGATATGCAGGGTCCCAGCCCAATAAACAATGCCCATTGCCACTGCTGCCTTGCACCTCTCTTTTCCAAGCCTAGGCTGGAGCACAGAGGGAGGGTGAAGTGCTGGTGTCCCCTTCCCAGCACTGAAGGTGCTGGGGGGGCTGTAAAGCTTTGGCTGGGAAAATCCCAGATTTGGGAGGCAGCTGCTGGCAGGGCCGACCTCAGGAGCACCTTTATGTAGTGGGAAGAGGAGCTGTGACATTCCCACAGCATTGAATAAAAGCTGAAACCCTGCAGGTTTGCCAGACAGAAAGATAAATGAGCCCCAGGCAGCAGAGGTTAGGGTGGCTGATGGTGGGAAGGATGGGGGCAGATGGATACAGCTTCCTCTTTGCTGCCGCAGTGCTGGGGGTGCAGATGCTCGCTTGAGGGGAGGGCACGAAGCCCCGTGCATTGAAAACCTGCCAGCAAGGATGGGAAAATGGCTTTTCTGTCCCAAACGAGGAGGAGGCAACGCTGGAGCCCTCCGTGGCTCCATGGTTCTTCAGAGCCATAGCATGAAGGGAGGACTTGTTTAGGGCTTGTTCTGTGGCCCCTGGGCAGCAGCTGCACCAAAGGCTTCTCAGTGAAGAGGGACACAGAAGGCAGGCAGACAGTCCCAGCCTCATCCTCCCTGGGGTCTTCTCAAGCCAGGATGTCCATCACTCAATTAACTACTAAAAATAAATGAAGACAAGGCAACGTCTGCAGGATTTCCAGAAAGCTGAGCTAGAGTAGAGCAGCACTGAATACACTCAACAGGCTTGGCAAAACAAGCCCAGAGAGTCTCTCCCCTCCTGCAACCCACTGAGAAGCCAGCCTGAGTGGACAGGGTTGCTGCATCTGGCCCAAGCCATATTAACCCCGGTCTGCTCCTGCCCTTCAGGAAAAGTCAGAGTCTTTTTGCAGACCAAACATTATTAAGAAAAAAACCCCAAATTCCCCAAATAAATTCCCTTAATTTACAGGAGGTTTTCACAGCAAGTATTTGTGATGACCAGAGTCCCAGAAAAGAGATTACAGACCAAATCCCACTCAAATTAAAGAAGCAAGATCTATTCCAGCATAAATGCCCAGGAGCAAGTTATCTGGTTAAGTGTCATAAAGAGATTCCATGAACCAGGGTCAGTGACAGAAAGCTCAGCCTGGCCTCCAAAGCAGCTGGGGTGGTTCAGGGCTGGTTTGGGGAGGCACATCAAGATCAGGTTATTCAGCTGTTCTAAATGCTTAAGCATTTGATTCTAATTATGTTTCTGCAGGAATTACCATCTCCTTGTTCTGCTCAGTGCAAGAAAAGAGCCAAAAGCTTGGTACATTACCACTGCTGACCATGGGGAATTCACCTGACTTCTGAGAACTGGCTTTGCTGGGGAATTTAAGATTAATCCTTTCTGCAGCTTTTCCCTAAAAACAGAGTAGTCCAGGGAATGCTTTCCTGTTTTTAGGGAGTTCTTCCAAGATGAACCAGAAGACAGCCTCAAAACAAGGAAACACCAGGGTAACTCAGTTACCACCAAAACCTTCTCTTGTAGAGCCCAGTTGTTGTTCTAACTTGTTGGCTCTCCTTCAGTTCTACCCCCTTCCATCCCCCTTTCCCAAGCATTGGCTGTACCTCTGCTTCTACAGCTCCTGTAAAATAGGTGATTTACCTGCGGTGTCACATACTTGAAGGTTACTTCTGCCCATTGCTCCAGCTGTGGATTACAGCACCTTCATCTGCTCCATGGTGCTGCAGCTCTGCTGGAAACACCCTGGAAGGACCAGCTCCAGATCCTCAGCTGATCCCAAACCCCTACTTCCCACACAGCCAAGTGCTGATGCCACCTCCTCAGAACCCCACGGGGCAGGGAGCCCTGGGAAGCAGGACCACTGGGATGCTCAGCCCTTCATCCTGCCCCCTGCTTAAGAGCTCAGGTCAGCGATGGTGATTTGAATGTGTGGGAGCAAGCGTGTGCTGCTCGCAGGGAGGCGGGAAGGGAGCAGCTCAGAGCCAGCACAAGGAAGCCTCATGTCAAGGCTCCCCTCCTGCAGGGAAACCTCTGGCTTCTAGTAGCCCCTGGCTGCCAGTCACCTGCTGGCTACCTGAGAGAAACCAGCTGGGTTCACCCATCCTCTTAACAAGCAGCTCTCCCCTAAGAAACAAAATGCAGCTCACCAGCAGGCTGAGACATTGTGCCTTGCACACGTGGGCTGGGCTCCTTCCAGAGCAAGATGGAAGCCTTGTCCTGCGAGACCTGTGCTGGAGAATAAGCCATCTCACACTATTTTTCTTCAGAAGCCTAGTCGTAACACATACTCCGCGCTTGGCACGTGATGTTCATGTGCTCTCCTCGCATCCTGCAGCACTTTGCTAATCACGAGATCACCCGGATACTTTATTTAGAGAATACTTTATTAGTTTCTGTAATCAAACCCATGTAAATAAGACCATACATATTTAATACAGTGCGTTACCCCTGTACAAATGGAAAAAAAATTAAGTTTAACATTTCTAGACCAATATGGCTGTTAATTTCTGTACAATGCCAACTCACACTACAAGTAGGATACTTTTTTCCAAAGTTGACATCACAGCTAAAGTTTCCAAAACTTCAAATTATATATATATTTATATAAAAGATAACCAATCGCAATTCACTAGGCATCAATAGCAGCAACAGCCTCTCCAGCTTCTGCAGTCATTTGAACAAAATTATACACATTAGAGACTTTCAACTCACTCTTCCTTCCAAAAAAGGTTAAAAAAAAAAATCCCAGAAAAAAACAGCAAATTCTGCTACTGATGTGGTACCTGGTGCTTTTTATTAGCTTTTTCAATCATTGTCTGGAAAAAAAATCTCTAGAATAACATTATTAAAACCAGCTCCAGTAAAGCACAGTCACTACTACATATCATAAGCAGGTACAGGATATCTTACATTCACAGAAGTATCATACAGTACTGTCCTACAGCTATAATACTAGAGAATACAATTAAAAAGGCATTTATTCAATTTGATTCTACTTTCCAGCACACTGTGGGCAAGGAGGTGGTGCGACGCAGCTCTGATATAAAGAATGCACCTTGTAGAGAAAACTCTCTTTAATCTGGTAAGATTTCTTTTATTCTTGTGGCACAGTTCTAAGTGCTTGTAGCTGTATACAGACATAAGCTGGTAACCGTTTAAAGATCACTCGCATCATATAAAGATAGCGGGACAGAGGTGAACAGAACAAACTCAACTAGGGATGCAATGAGCCTTTCAGCTTCAGAGGTGAACGCCTGAGGGGGAGCGGGTGTAGAGAACACAGGTGGCCAAGTAGCATTTTCATACAGTGACCTAAATACAGACTATCACCATCCAGGAAGCACCAGCCAGCAAAGCACTGCCTTCAGAGGGAAATTCAACATCATCATCATCACCCTGTGTTAGTGGAAGTTAGAAGTCACCTGGCAAAGGCAACTTTGCCAGCTACATTAATCCCTCTGTTTATCACAAGATAGAAGCTTCTTAAGTTACTAAAATCTTAACACACCTTACTTGGCCCAGCACCATCTTCAGATCTGCATGTTCTCATACTCATGGGCTTATAAAAGATAAATAGCAGCTGAAGATCAGAGCCTGAAGAAAACAGAGTATTCATCTTGTCAGCTAGGAATATGCCTCCCTGACCACCTTCTTCCCTGCCATTGCCATTTCTCAATTTTTTCCACTTTGGGGAGCAAACAGGTGTGTAAGCCAAAACGCGTGCACACGTGTAGGATGGGCACACACCACAAGCAGCCTTCATGCTGTTAGAGAAGATATAAGCCCAAAGAGCCTAGCAGCTCAGCTGGATACGCAGCAGTTTGCATCTGGAACTGCTGACAGCTTCCATGCCCCTTGCCACTGAGCTCTGCAAGGAGAGAAGACTGCTGTCTCGTCCTTTAAGCTACAAATTCATGTTGCTGTAATCTCACCCCTGCTCCCCTTCCCTCTCCACTGAAACACAGCCTCTAAGATTTTGTTTCTTCAGTTTTGATTGCCTGAGGTTTGATTGGTCCAGTTCTAACGGGTTTTGGTGTTGCAGCAGGTGCAGGGGTGGGCTTTTCCTCGGTTTTGTCCTGGCAGACTCCTGAAGAGTCAGCAATTGCCTCAGCAGGTTTGCTCCCGTTCTCGTCCACTTTTTGCGCTTTGCCTCCTATGGGTTTGCTCTGCTGCTGCTGCTCAGAAAAGAACCTCTGGGTGGACTGAAGCACCTCAGCTCTCTGCTTTGCCTTAAGAAAGGGAGAAAAGACATTTACTGAAGAGAGGGCATAGGAATAAAAGTGACTCCACAAAAGTAATTCCTAAATGAGAGGAAGGACTGACCACAGTGACTAGACTTTTCTGGAAAGGCAGTGTCCATTCAGTTCCTTCCCAGATGTCACCACATCTGCATGCTTGGCTCCTCAACAGTAGCTTAACACCATGCCTAGGCTTCTCTTGCTCTTCCTAATCCTCAGCCCAGAAAAGAGGATCAAGGACAACAGTTTGGAGCATTATCAAATACCTTTTTATGCCACTATTAATGCAGAGCTTAAAAAGCTTAACCACTGCCTACCACAGGCTCAAGCCAAAGCCTCAGTCAGTCAGACAAGACCAGAAGGTGTGCATGTCTGCTCACTGCTCGCACCCTGACTACCCCACTGCACAGGCACTGCCGGAACAGAGGGCCACACTCCACCTCCCCTGCCATGTGCTCTGGGCTTCTTGAGCACAGTGTCTGTAGGACAGCAGCAGGACCTTATCTAAGTACCTAAGTTTTTCCTTCTGGTGTTCTGGACACAGACTTCAGCGCCAGCAGTGGGGACACAAATGAACCTGGGTCAAGGCTGCGTTATATATAAACTGAAGCCTTATCTGCTTACCACTCAAAGCCAGTGTTCATTCCAGAAAGCACAGAAGCACAAATTACTGCCTAGCTTCCCTAAATATCCATCCTGTGAATTTTACTGGTAACTGTGAAATTCCACCTTTGTCACTACATGTTTTAGTTCTAGACTGGATCTTGCATTTGTCAGTGAAAACACTGCGCAGACCAGAGCCTTCAGAGCAAACACTTGGTTTTCCTGCCCTGACTCAGGCAAATGGGAGTGGCATGAAGAGTTCAATCTTTTGGAAGCTGCATGATACTGTCAAATGCCTTTTTAAAAATTAAAAAGGTATCTAAACAGTTTGGGTTCCTTGTATTGAGATACAAACAGACACTAAGCCTTGTCACACCTCTCTAAAGACCTTGCATTTTTTTTAATAGAAATCAGGAACAGGGGGGAAATGGGACACAACAGGGACATACACACACACACAAACCAGCAAAAGTCTGGAACAACAGGTCATGGCTTTAATACTGTGTAATTGCTCTAAGTAACTCAATCAGCAACAAAACAGAAAACAAATCTATCCACTCTGCTGCGCAGGACTGCAAGAGCAGTCTGATCTTACTGGAGCCAGACAGACCCCTGAAATCTCTTGCACATATTTCAGCCATCCCCAGAGGTTAAGGCTAGAAGGCTGAAGACTTGATCACAAAAAACCCACTGTGACAGAAAAGCTCAATCTGCATCCTTCTGAACAGTGTCTGCAGGGAGATTCAGAAAACCAGAACTGCATATCAGTATCTCCTATGACTGACTAGATTCAATTCACAATGTAGACTCTAGACAATACACTAAGCACCAATAAGCTAAATCTACAGCTACTGTAAACTGCTGGTAGAAAACTAACCAGACCAAACACTAGAATTTAAGAGACTATCAATTATTCTACAACCAGACATCACCAGGAAATGCACGCTCTCTTTGCTTTTACACCTCAATGGTTATGGCAAATGACAGTAATAAAGATGGTCCTTCATACAATATATTCATGCAAGCAACTCACTCAGCAGAGAAAAGGCTACATGTACAACAGTGTCCCCACACAGACAACCCAAACTGCAGTGATTGCTTCATCCTGAAAGGTCCCAAGTGCTTTCACAAGTTAGCTGACTCATCATCTGCTACTGAAATACTCAATGTGATAGATGGAGTGTATCACATCACTGCATTCTACCACAGGATCCTTCCAGGCATTTCATACCACTGGGGAATGAATCGCCAGGATCTCTGAGAATCGAGGCTAGCTGGAACATGAGAGTTCACACTGCTTCTCAGAGCTGGGGAAGCAGACATGAAATGACACCTAACAGTCACAGTTATAGGCTTCATCACTTATTCAAAAAATTCAAGCTTTTGGAATCTATTTCTGAGATTGCCCTCAACAGCAGCAGCAGCAGCTTTACAACCGCTCACCACAAAATCACTTGAGAAAGGAAGCTCCCTACCAGTCTGAGTCTCAAGTTGTTACTGAAAAGCCAGGGCTTAGAGAAGGTCTGTGTTGAGCTGTTAAAAGGCCCTGCTACCAGCTTTGGATCCAGAGGCATTTTAATTAAGACATGATTTGCAGCCACATTCCTGCCCTACAAACTGTCAAGACTGAACTGGTATTAGCAGCACTGCTGTTCAAATACTAACCTTCACATCTCGTTTAGCCTTCATCGCAGACTTGACCTGACTGCCTCTGGCTCCAGATACTGATCCACAAAGACCTCTGGCCACACGTGGCAAATCAGGGTGGCTCATAAGGCCTGTGGTCATCTGAGACGGCATCTGACTATGCAGTATTACTGGCAGCCTCTGAATAGGCGCTGGGAAGGTGTTAGTGTATGGGGCTCTTACCAATGGAGGGAGCAGGTTAGGTTGAGAGAGCATCTAAGCGGGGGAAAAACAACAAAAGAGACATTTTGCAATTAGAAAATTGCCAACTAGACTGCATGTTGGCATTATCTTAAAGGGGAAAAAAATCCTGCTCTGCCGCCAAACTGATATCAAGAAATAGGCTTTAAGCTAATAGAGGACCTTGCTTGAGCTCCAGCGAAACATAGCCCTGGAGTGCTGCTGTGCCTGGAATTAGTACCAACAACTTAAAATCAGCATGTAATAAGACAGAAGACTCATGCAAAGCAGAGGAGGAGTCCCTAGGGAAAGGCAGCCCTCAAAGGCCAGGTAGTCTCTGTTAGCAGCAATCAAAAAATTTAATTTCAAGTCCTGCAGTCAAACACTTCAAATGCTAAAAAGAAATAGTCTGTATTTTTAGGGAGGCTACGTTTCCCTAGCAGCCAGGCTACAGGCACCAGTAAAAAGGGAAGCACCACCCTTCCTTGTAAGCTGTCCTCTCTGGAATGCCAGAAGCAAACCAAACCCTCTGCCATCAGCCCCACTTTGTATGGACTATAACACCTCCAGAGACCCTCTCCAACCTGAACTGCTCCGTCAGTATCTCAGAGCCACATCTCAGACAGACAACTACAAATCTGCTTTGCCTTTAGAAGTTTAAAATATGCACTGGGACCTGACACACAAAGTTTTCCCACTTTCCTAAACAAATGACCTGCTCTTGCAGGATAAAGCGCACTACAGCTGCATGGGGAAACTAGTGGAACAACTGCTTGTTCTATGTTATTCACAACTTGTAGAAAATCCTCAGCATGCACAGAACTCTCAAAATTAAACACACCACAAAAGCCACGCTACTAGCTAGCAAGATCAGAGGGGTTTTTTTTGCCTTGATCTTGAAGTCAGTTTTCTCACACCATTTTTTTTTTCCTTTAAGGATTCCATTTTGTATCTCCCCATGATAAAGCCTGAGGAAACACAGCCAAGTTACAAAGTCACCAGGTCATACAGAGAAACAGATTTGTTTGTAGGAAGCCACCAGTCACCTACCTGTGGTGCAAATTGTGCAGGAAACGGCTGTGTCATCCTCACAGCGGCAGCTGCTGACTGAAACTGCTTCTGGTAGACAATGCTGTTCATTTTATTAGACTGATTGTTAGGACTTGTAGAACTGGCCCTAGAGAAGGGAACACCAGTTAGAATCACACTGCTCTCATTCAAAGGATGTTTTTGCCTTTGGTTACAACTTAAACAGAAATTGAGCACTGGTTGGGGGAAGTAATCCCTTAAAGAAGCTGGTATCATTCTACTGGATCTACTGTGACTTTCAAATGCAAACAAACTCAGAACATAAGATAAGTAAGAAAACTTAAAGAACGGCCCCCCATCAGAAATAGTTAGGATATAAAAAGATCCTAAAGTAAAGTCTGTATAAAAGTGACCTTTTCCAAAGGTATGTAACACAAAAACTGATGTCAGAAATGTGCTCCTCTTCCCATCCCTGCTATCTTTATGTTCAGCCTTGGCCCTTTACACTGTTTGCTCTATCATGTCAAGTTCAGAGCTTGTCACAACAGGCATTAAGCATGCAGGACAGAAGCTGAGAAGTGCAGCTTCTTCCACCCTGACCTCTGTCAAATGTTTCAAAATGCATTTGATCAGACTTCCAAGAATTCACAAAAAATCTTCTCCCCGTTTTATTTGGCTAAGAACATGACGCTCCACTAAAACTTCTAAGGGATGTCAAAACACCATGAATTACATGGCGTATGAAAGTTTGTCTGGAGGAAGGGCACTGAACACCTTTTGGAGAAACAGGAAAGCAAGCAGCCTTCTTCAGGAAATAGAGCTTGACTCGCAGAGAGTTCCTTATGCAGAGTGTTTGGGTGATAACGTAAAGTCAGTTATCGGGGCACTAGCAGCCAGCTAAACTTCCAACACACCAACATTTTGTAAGTCATCTCTGTTTAAACAGTCTTCACTTTGAATCCTTGAGATCTTTTCTTGACCTTCCCAGTACCTCTACACTTAAGAGCAAAAGCTTATGATAAGCCCTGCTTTGGCTGCTAGGAGAACAGACATCCCGTGTAGAATCTTTAGGCTATATACCATCAGGCCAATTGAGAATTGTTGCCCCAACTGAAATGTAAGCCTTCATCAGGTGTTTTTACTTCGAGCATCGCAGCTGTATTAAGAGGTTTATCCCAAAGTACAGCTTCCCTGCAACCTCAGTTTTCCTGGTGCAATTCCCACATCAGAGTTACACGACTTGTTTAGTATTTTAAACATTATATTTCAGAGCTATACGCTTCCAGCTAAGTACAGATCTGATAACCTACTGGAATGTGTCTTTCAGGCTAAGACTAAACACTATTTTACCTTAGTAGCTCCTCACCTCATACCTTTCAGAATTTGGCTGCTCATGCATGACTAGGTACATTTTCTAGCTCTGATTTCAAGGAATTTTGAGCTTAAGAGAGATTTACCGGAAAGGACTGGAGGTTGGAGTAGTACTTCTACCAGTAACTGGTGGTGTTCCAGGTTTAACATCAATGCCACCTCCAAAGCCCTTCAGGTCCATTTCTGATATCTGAAACATACAGCAGTCAACATGTTGGTTCTTATTCAAAAGAAAAATTAAATTTACTATGTAACTGTTAGCTTATCTAGAAAATAGGTCAGCTAAATGGAGGTGAAAGCCAGACTGCAAACCAGCTTTTTACAATTAGGACAACTCCAGCAGCATAGGAACCCACGTACAATTTTTCTGCACTATTTGGCACTTCCGGCAATGGTGCTGGATTTCTAACAATCTTCCTGCAAAATGAAATGGGATTCATAACCCATTTCACATTTGCACCCCCCAAGAAACATGTTGCAGGGTTAAAATTTCCTTCCCCATTTCTTTGGAAAATGAACACTTATTTCTACATGATAACTGTAGCAAGAAACACTGCTGCTTGGAAGATGCACTCCTAAAAATACAAAGGTGAAAAGGTTTGGCAAGATGCTATGAAGCTAGAAAACTGCACAGTGCAAAAATCACTATGTGCTCTTGATGGGTGACAGGATGAAAATGTCATCTAGGTGATCTGGAATTCTGGTTGCCACTGCTGTCCAAAATACAGAATTTATACCCGAGAGAGAGAGATTCTTCTTAGCACAGCTGTAAACCATTGGACAAGCATCGTCATGTTATACTCCAAAGCACTGTAAAATCTAGCGCAGCTCCAGAGCTAGACTGTTCCCTGCTACATCTGTCAGAAAGCTTAGCTGTGTTCATCTCCAGTGTTACCACCCACCACTCACACACAAGTATACTGCAACTGCATTGTGCTGCATACTATCAAAAAATCCCAAGGTGTTGTAAATCTGTGATTCCACCTAAGACAACAGACCTTGTGACTGGAAGCAAGTTCCACAAATCCCCTCACTGGCAATTACCACAGCAGCTCCAGATAAAGGAGTGAATTCCCTCTTAGGAATTCAAGTTTCCTGCACTATTTCAGTGTCTCCTTTCTAGAGCTGTCATTTAGTTTTATTCAGCTGCAAGACCATCCTTTTCTACACATGGAAGGTTCTGCCTTGCATACAATGCTACTTTCTCAATATGCACCTTGCTGTGCTATTCAGAAAAGCAGAGCCCCATCAACATTAGTGAAGTTAAATTTTGGTTTAATGTCACAGCTGATACCAGTCCACTGAAGACCCTAAACCTCCAGTTTGTTACAAGAGAAAGAAGTGATCCCTTGACATCAACTCTTGGATTCAAATTCCAGGACAGAAGGGAACAAGTTCTAATGTCCTTACAAAGGTACAAGGGGTAACCACACGAAGATGCATAAACTTGTCTCTTGCAGTATTTTTCATTTTAGCTACCTGACTGGAATTCTCCAGGACACTGATCAATCCAGAGGACAGGGCAGTATTAATAAAGACTAGATCTACCCTGCGCTGCGTGTGTTCCCTATCTGAAGGTACAACAGATACATGGCAGAACAGATTTGTTCAGCAGGAGGAGGCATTACAGACATGGTTGGTGAACTTGGTGGTTTGGAAGCGAGTGAGATCTTAGAACTCGTTCTTGGTCTCATACTGCAGCAAAGCAACCAACGTGCATGACCAGAATCAGAAACCAGGCCTGGTAGTGTAATGTTGTTTGCCTGTTGCTCAAACAACATTCTACTAATTTCTACATTGCTTCTACAAGAAATACCCTACTAGACCATGACTAATCTTCATTGGCTATATCTTCCCCTCCCTACCTTGCAAGGTCAAGGCAGGGTTTTAGATGCCAGAGTCAACACAGGTTGCCACTCTAGTTCTATCAAACAGCACACAGCTGTGCCTTGTATTAATTTTTGTACTGTAGATTTACTGGTATTGTTACCTTTCCAGTTGCAGCAATCATGCTGTGCTGAGTTCCTGCTGGGATTAATCCTCTGAAAGGCTGGGTTACTTGTGCAGATCTGCTTAGATTTTGAGCCTGGGCTTGTGGTGGCGTGTGCTGTAGTGGTGGCTGTAAAGACTGGGGTAGGGCAATAAGTGGCTGTGCTGTGGATCCAAAGTTGGGCAAAGAAATCTGTGATCCTGGCAAAGGCATCGTCACCTGGAAAAAGATACAAGATCACCAGTAACATATACACAAGGACTCTCTTCAATAGCTCTATGACTTCAGCCACATTAAAAAAAAACCAGCTTAATGAGTTCATACATTTACCCAGAGAGCTACAAGCAAATAAGTTAATTTGTTTACCCTATCTTTATCAGTTCTAACTTGGGTCTTTGCTTTTCAGAAACAAAGTTGCATGCTAGGTCCTACTTGAACATCATTCAACATGACTTCACTGTACGGAGAGGCAAATTTAACTCAACTCATAAAAGTGGAATTAATTAGCCGTGTGCATGTGTGGATGGGGTTGTTTACTTCAAGTAACTATAGGCATAAGGATACTGTTCGGGATAAAAACTAGATTTTCCTCGCCAGGAGTCCCAACAGCCAGCAATATAAGCTTCAAAAAAACCCAACAAGTTGCAATCTGTCCCCTGCTTGCATTAACATGGAGTGCTGTGGGCACAATTCACCACAGAAGAGTAGTGATAAACATGGAAATACGACAGCCTGCAAAATTATATTCTGAATGTGACTAGGAGAAATACATATTTTCCAGATGTGAAAAACTTACTAAGGCTCTGCTCTGAAGGATAACAGGTTAAAAGCATATCAGCAGCCAAGCTAAGGCTAAGGGTTCTTAAAATGTTATGCTACACCTTGAATAGATGAGATCCAATTTTTTAATACTCATCCAGAGATCAGTGTTGGCAACTTTTCATGTGTTTGAACTAGTCTATTATAATAAACCAGTTCAGCATATTTTTTTTAAAGCCAGTTATAAAAACATTTAACCATAAGATGAAAACCACTAAACAGCATCCTATAAATATGATGGAGTGACTGCCCATAGAAAATTAACAGCTCTTTCACAAAAGAATTGAAAAAGCTTAAAATTGCTGGAGTTGTTTTACAAACCTGCTGACATAGGTTACTGGCTACTGACTTGGTTGTCCCATTTGTCTGTATGATCTGCTGACTTCTCATTTGTTTTCTACATATTTGAGCTCTCTGACACATGCAGCAACTCTGTGGTTTCATCTCGGTGAAACCTGATGTTAAGAGCAGGCCGCACCAATCACGTGGAGTTTGTGTCTCTCCACCATCACTAACTGGTACCTGTCTCCATAAAGGCAGCCTACGCTGCAATCCATTAATAACAACGTGACAGCTAAATCTTTGCCTGACACTGGAAAATGAACTGTTTTAAGAGAAGAACGCCAGAGAAATGATCAGCATGGACTTGTAGGCCGTCCAACTTCTGAGCAATTCACTCTTTCAGTGCTGTTGCGGTAGGTCTCCTTTGCTAACAATTTCTTGCATTTTAGAAGAAATGCAGATTGTCTTAGTCCCCACCTGCACCCTCACCCCAAAAAAAACATCAACAACATGGTTTTAAGAAGAATTTAGGAAATTTACCATGCCATAGTTTACCTGCTGGAGAGCACTGGGAGACTGTGCAGTGTTGTAGAAATTGCTCTGGCCAGGCTGTTGAACTTGCCCAGAGTACAGATTTGAAGCTTGGGTGAGTGTAGCTCTGGCCTAGGAAGAGCGAAAGACACCGTTACATTGAGAATGCATAGGAGAGAAGTTTGGAGACAGCATGGCATGTTTTTCTGTATTTCAACCGGCACAGCAAAAACATAGCATAGGAAGCTGACAATCTGAAGGTTTCAGCTTGTGATAAAGCTCTCATTTACAAGTGGTAGAACAACCCTTTAAATGCCTACCACAAGAGAAATTAAACCTGAAGCTCCAATTAGTGACAGAAGTGCAAGGAGCCTTGTAGTCTGGGGAGTAATTCTCATTTCAGAGATTAGTTTCATAAAGGTACATTAGCATAAATGAACACTCTCTTTCAAAGAGTCTTAAGTTTCCAGCCACCTTGACTACCATACAGTTATCACAGAGCTGACTTGTCCCCAGCCTAAGCAATAATCGATTTATTATTGCATTATCCTTATCAAACTGCTGCAGAAGTTTTGCATTTTGGAGCATTTCCTACCTGGAGAATGTGCGTATCAATAAGCTGGGAGCCTCCCAGTCCTGAAGCCTGACCGAGCTGATGTTCATATAAGATGGGAATAGGTTGTGTATTAGAAGTCTGTTGAAATGCCAGGCTTGACTGTGCCTTAGCAAGCTCCTGGTGCTGCACTGCTGGGAAGTTGTGTAAGGCTGTACCAGACAGAACTACTGGTGATGGCTGAGACAAACCACTTTGCATAAAAGCTTGCTGGGATCTGCAAGAGATTAAAGTATTATACACAAAAATGCACAGAGTGCTCAACAATGAGCCACAAAACATTAAGAACATGGATTATATTCTTTAAACAGAAAAAGAACGCTTATCTCTATTGAACAGATTTTCACCTGAGAAAGGTAGGTTTTTCTATTTACTCTGCATACAGCAAAATAACAGATGCCACGGGAAAAAATGACTAGGCCTTTTATTTAAATGTTAAATTAGCTATTTAGATGTACATGCTAAATTAGTTTTTGCATAACTTAACTATAACATGCAGAAGCCACCAGTTCTTAGCTCCTGAAGCACCACAGGTGAGCAGTTCCACTTGATCATAAACTGCTTTGTTCTCTTCACGTATCTCCACAGTCTAACTTTTAATACAGGTTCAATCACTAGGCATTGACAATTGTAGATTCCAAATGACTGGCTTGTCTTCAAAATAGTAACACAGACAGACACTGTACCTTTAAGGGTGTGGGAAGAATATTCATACCCTTGTGAACAGCACAACTCAAAACTCCATTAACACTGGGATTGTGCATGACTAGGTCAGCCAGAAGCATTTATTTAATCTACTCCAAAAGCTAGAGTGATTGTGTTTCTGCAACTAGCCAACTGTTGGCAACAACTTTTGACAGCTGTGGCACAAGCAATATTTGATCCAATGTCAGCCAAGCACAAAGGCAGGATACACACGTAGTTAACTAAACCTGCTGTGGCTTCAGCCTTCTACACTGCAACAAGGTTTTCCCACAACACATGCAAATCCCTGTAACTGAATTTCCAAAGAAATTTTCTCAAAGTGAAACAAACAAAATTTGTCAGAATTATAACACAGTGAATCAGTTCTGATAAATGCAAAAACTTCTGGAGAGGCTTACGGTGGAAATTTGCCTGGCTATCAATTCGAGAGGCAGTGTTCTTCCTATTATCTTGTGTAGCAAATAGAAAACATTTATCTAGAACATACCCTGCTATCCCTTAGACATGTGAAATTAAGTTTACACCACCCATGGGGTTCAAACTAGGATTTCAAAGTGTTTCAAAGTTATAATGTTGCTTGGATTAGAGAATAACAGACAAATTACTGAACTAAAGGGATAGACTCTTTTATTGTTCTTGGTAAGAAAGACCATTTTCTTCAGCTTTACAGCCTGGTTTCCTAAAGATACAAATATCATAGGTAATTTTTGAACCTACACTACATCTACACATGCTGACTAGCTTGACCGTCTGCATACAGAGTTCTCAGCCAGACAAACAGTTGAAAAGAGATTTTTAGAAGTCAGGAAGATGAGGCAGCTACTGAAGCACAGAACACAAGTCTGCAGGGAAGCAAGTTCTATAAATTAAGCCACTCAAAACCCAAAGAAATTTGCATATACTACCTACCTATAAGGTTGTAAGGAGGAGTTGAACAACTCTTGTGCTTGTGAAACAGCTGGTGCTGCTCCTAAACTCAGCTGAGCTTGATGCTGTCCTTGCAGGGGTGCATAGATGGGGATGGGGATTTGCTGAACTGAAGCAGGCTGCATAAGAAAGAAACCATTAAATATACAAACGCAAAAAGTCATTTAGAAAAGCTACAGTTAGATGTGTGCCAGGATTTGTATAACATCAAAACCCAACACTGCATGCAGAGCATGTATTGCTCCCACTCAGGAAATTACTTTCTAGTTGGATTTTACACTTTTCCTTGCAAGTCACCAATGGAGACTGAATGACTAAGATTTACACACAAAACAACTGCATAAAATTGCATGCACATTTTGTAACACAGAAATTGAGTAAGCATGTATTAACATGGCCACATAAACCCTTCCTGTGAATATGAACTTTTACATAAAGTATATTTGTAACTGAAAGCTTATTCTCTCAACTTCCATGACAAATACTGTCATTCTTGTGAACAGCAGAGATCAAACACCACCCACATGCACCAGAATGAAATGGCAAGGGCAAGCATGACCCCGTTTTTGCAGAGTGTTTAGTCTCATTCTCACCTGCCCCCATCAGCTCATTAGTAGAGATTTAAAGGCATTATGGACAGGGAGGGGGAAAAAAGAAAACCCCAAATACCTGAGAAAGCCCTGGCTGAAAGCCTTGCTGTTGGGCCAGAGAAGGTGGTGCCAAACGTGCATGCTGGGTATTGAATAGATGACTTGTATCCATGTAAAATGCTGGGATTTGAGCTGCAGTACCTCAAGAAGAGCAATATAATTAGTACCTAATTCCAAACATCTCCCCGGTAGAAAAGTTTTCATCAAGAGTTAGACCTGCAGCCACTGTCAGCACTTCTCAGAGTGATACCTACCAGTCAGACTGGGAGACGGAACAGAACTGAAGAGCTGGGTTACAAACCAGCTTTGGTATCTTTTCCCAATTCTCCCCCAGAAGCTATCAGTTTGCCTGGACATCTTCAGAACCATGCAATTCTTGGGGGATAAGCAACACTCTGGCCAAAAAAGGCATTTGGGTGAAGGAAGGGGAAGAACATGCTATACCTGTCATGTAGTTTAAGTTAACTGCACGTAGGGCTTTCTTAAATGAAAAGTGCTGTGATTCTCAACTATCATAGCACTTTATGGAAGAAGTCAAGACTAAATCATTTTTGGTCTTAAAGAGCAATTTAAAATTCTGCATCAGAAAAATGGTACAACTAGAGATTCAAACCTACTTTTCTCAACAAGCTAACAACACAGCATTATCTTTATACTTATGGATAAACCTGTGTATTTAGAGTAAGACGATTAGTGAATATTTGCTTACAGAACACACTCCATCCTTCTGCCTTTACCACAGATTAAACCAGAACTAAATTCAACTCTCCAGCTTCAGAACTCTAAAAAGAGCAGACAGGTGGCTTCTCAGCCACAAATGCTATTACCTGCTGCAGACTGAGACACGTAGACCTGTGGACTTTGCTGCTGCTGGGCAATGAGGGATGGCATGCAGCTCAGCTGGGAAAAGTGACTGGCAGAAGCTAGGCTGCTTGTCTGCAACTGTTGTGGTTTCACTTTACATATATTGGGAGGGTCTGAGGTGCTTGCAGTCTTTGTACTCAGTGAAGAGGTTGTGTATGTTCCAGCTCCTAGAAAGAGAAAAGCAAGTTATGTATCACAAAACAGCCAAAGATATTTCAAAGCCTCAATGATCAGTTTTGAGACAGCTAGGCAAGCACATCACTACCAGTTAAGAACACGAAAACCTAATGCAGCTGCTGCCATTGGTGTAAGATGGACAGGGAGGACAACTCTGCTAAGTTTACTATAGGAAGCACTGCAACCATAATACGTCTCCCTTCTCAGGTAACAGGAGCATACAAAAATACTGAAGTAGACATCTCAGTTATGCAATAAAACATTGCAACATACAATAACCGTGCCTCTTGACTAAAAGTCGAACTCCAAAGAGGCCTTTTCAAGCTCTTCAGCTGAGATTTGGGCCTACGTGCTAATATTCCAAGTTGTGAAAATTTAATTTTTGTTCACTGCAAAGAACCAACGTGGAAACCTGCACTGTTTCTAAAGAGCAGCTGGACATTTACTCTGACTAGCGTGAGGGGGTCTTGGTATGAGCTGTCAAAGCTTTTATTACAAAAGCAAGAGCACAACTGAAAGACTGCAACTGTATATCAGAAGTACCATGTAATCCAACGATCTGCTTGCTTGCCTTCATTCAGCTGATCAAAACGAAGCCAATCAGGTAGCCAATAGGCGAAATCCACCTCCTCTTTCAAGCCCATATAAGTAGCATAGGCAAAGAGATGTTGTCTTAATATTCTTTTCAGCTGACTGAAGTGGAACAGAATAAATATCTCCTTGCTAATGAAAAAGAATTTGGGAAGCAACTGTGCAGATCTGACATTACATACAAGCATCAAAACTTGTTAATTCTGCAATAAACTTAATTCCAAAGGGAATCTAACCTCTTGAAAAACATAACCAAGGAACTATACAACAGGATACCACAATCTTGACATCTAGTACCTGACAGCGAAGTTGTTGGTGTAACTGAGGCCACAGGAATAGGAGGCATTGACGCACTAGAGAAAGAGCTATAAGTACCACTGCTCGGCCCAGCGCTGCTGCTGCCACCACCGCTGCCACCAGCAATGGGAGACGCTGCTGAAGTCACTGGTGAACTCTTCTCTCCCATGTTTGGAGAGTTCTCCCATGCTTTGCGTGCAGACTCCATCTATTTAAAAGAAAACAAAATTTCCTCATCTATTAGGAAGTTTCAACCAGTCAGAACGTCTTCCTCTTTTAACAGCTCTTTTTAAATCAGAAGGCAATTCAGGCTTCATGCGAGCCTCTTAAAAAAGACACCATAATCGTGCAACTCTTCATGCAAAAAGCAAACAGCCTTAAATTGGAGCCTCTTATCTGTTCCAACTGCACATGTGCACAGTTCATCACTTTAACATTCAATACTCAAAAAAGAATCCATTCACACTAATTTGGCTTGGTTTTGTTTGACATGAACAGCAAAAGACACAGTAAGCAAAATAAAGTTAAAAATTCCTCTAAGTACTTCCATGAAGTCCTTTACTTGCAGGTTATTTGGGACATTCAAAGGAAACAGCCCCTTGCTTTCTTCATTAATCATCCGCTTTGAGTGACCATCAAGATATCCAATGCACACTTCGGTAAACATAGTGATAGTCAAGTTCCGATTTCCAAAGCAACTGCTGTTCAAGCAATCGTGAGCTGACAGCTTGTGTGCACTGCTTTATGTTAATGCTAAAAATGCTTCACGCTCCCCTACTTTTGTAATAATTATAAGTCCTGCACAGCAAGGAAGATGAAACTTCTATTTAAGTATTTTATGCACAATTATCTCGCACCAAAATGGAAAGAACAATTGTTATTGGCTGTAGTGAAACAATCTAATTATTACTACACTGGACACACAATTACAAATCTGAACTGAGAATCCGAATTTTTGAGGGACTCCTGAAAAACAATTAATGTTCAGACTAAACTCACTAGTATAAAGGCTCAAACAGTCCAGAGATTCTCTACAATCTTCAGCTGTCCCCAGCTGAACCAAAGATTTTGGTAGCAGAGCTGGATGCCACAGACTGAAATCGGTCATCTGGCCAGGAGCTGTCTTTAATGGTATGTGTGAAGAGGTAAATGTATACTCACCAACAAACCCAATCTCACTGTCTGGATCAACAGAGCTCCCTAAACTAGGGCTTTCTGTCTCTGAAAGTCATAATTTCAACCTACCCTGTTTTACATGAGTTAGGCAATCTGGACAGATCAAACATGACGTACATTATTTGTCTAGACGCTTCACAAGAGATAAAGCAAAGCAATATTGAAAGAAGTGGGTAACAGGTGATCAACACATCCACATGGCATGTGGAGTTCCCCGTGCCTCAAGAGAGGAAAGGAAGATGAGGAAAACTTTGCTACACATTAAACTGTTTGGAGGAAAGTCACCTGTTTTCATTTCTAACACAACCACTCACAGTTTCTCTGCCACAACATTTTCCTACAAACCAGTTCCAATTTGTGTCCTGTCTGCAAATTTCAAAATGTTTTTTGCTTAAGATAGAGTACAGGTAAGACTACAGGCTCCTTTCTGAACACCACGGGCTCTGGTAAGGAAGGTTAATGGTCTTGTGCTGCATTAATATTAATAGAAAGTAAAGAAGTACCTGTGAATGTCTGAATAGAAAAGGTGCAGAAGCTTCTACTACATTGAAGGTGGTTCATGATGTCCTGGAGAAGCTACCAATAAGAAAAGCTAAACTTTACATAGTATATTCTGTCTTTCATTTTCCAATTTGCAATAAAGAACATATAGGAGAGTCCTGAGTTTTCTAACAGCTTTGCTCCTAACAGCTCCTTAACAACCTTCTAACTTCTTAATCCAGAAAAAAGATGCACAGGAGATTGGCACTCTAGGAGCGCCTACACAGCACCATCTACAGACCAGATACGAAGGAGCAAGAGACTCTAAATGAAGTGAAGCTGGGGAAAGCACTCTAATCTCACCGCTTGCTCAGCTACGGGAAAAGGAGAGCACAAGCTGGAGATGATGGTTGCTTGAGGCTTCTTCTCTTCACCGTTTACTCACCGGTGCCTTTGCAATAATGGTCCAGTATGTATCACCCAAAACCTAACTGGAGATAAGTATCAGAGTGCATATCCTTAAGTACGCCAAAGTTTAAGTGAACAGGAAAAAAGGTCAAAACATGTCAGATTCTGGATAAGATGCCTACACAGGAATTTCAGACGGAAACTCAGAAGTTGGAAGAGGGCCAGGCAGCTCAGTTCAAGATTGCTTTGGATCTTTTGCTCAGTTCCTTACCTATAAACAGCCCTATCAGCTATGTCCTTCAGAGGATGTCTGCCTTCAAAAAGGTGTCTTTAGCAAAGCTACTCTAAGGAAACAAGAGATCTCAACAAGCCTTCCTCTGTGAGAAGACTGATCTGGAGGGAGGTGTCCCTGCCCATGAAGATGGATTGGAATTAGATGATCTTTAAGGTCCCTTTGAACTCAAACCATTCTATGATTCTGTGATCTATCAAGGCAATAGTGGCTGAGTTCCCTCTCAAGTCTCCTCATAGAAAGTGTTCTGTGATAGGGACAGAGGAAAGAAGGTGAAAGGATTATTCTTACATGAAGGCAGATCCTGGAGATTTTGTTCTTTTAAGGGAAGGAAGGAAATGTTTTCCTCTTTGCTGCTGCAGAAGTACCTTCTAAAAGAAACGATTATATTGAAGAGGACAACAAAGAGCAGCTCTGGTCTGTTTGGACCAAAGTCCCATTGTGAAAGTGCGGTATTTGCAATACAGAGGTAGAGCCCAGTGGCTGGAACAGAGAAACTTATGCTCAAATCCCTTTTAATGCAGATTTTGATCAGTTCTTCAAGGTAGCCTAAAAACATGGATCTTCAACACATTTTGTTAGCACACACCCAAGATCTACCATCCCCTGAGCAAGCAATCAAATCCCCACACACCAGAAAAATAGAAAAACTGCTGGATGAATGAGACAAACACTGCAGCTTGCTCTGTAACTGAGCAATGTCATATCCTTTGCAGCAGCAACACTCCTACCTGTATTATACGTGAATCAGACACTCAACTGCTCAACAGTTAGAGACTGCTATTTTAGAAAATCCTTTCAGGCGCCAGAAAGTCAGACTGTGGTAAGTTATCATACAGGAATGCAATAGAAAACCAGACTTTCATTAAGTTACTTGCCCCTTTCCAGCCCTCTCCCCGTTTTTGCTGGTCTATTGTTTTACAGTGATGTTACATTTTTTCAGGAAATGAATTGTTAGCAAAAGGAAAGTAAAGATTCAACAAGATATCATTAATAGAGTATCACCTGTAGAGAACATGAGCAAGCAGCTGTCAAACCGCGCCAGTGAGACCAAAGATTCACTGGTATTGACAAGCAAGTTTCTCGAAAGTGTTAGTTTTGCATCCAATCCCTAGTTCTGTTTCTTTTAAAAATTTAGAGAAACTAAGTTCAAATGTCAGTCTTCCTTAATATTAGAAGTAGCAATAATATTTCTACTTGTTCAGTCACCTGTCACAACCACAAAACAGATCTAGGATACCCCCAAAAAGGACCAAACAATTCTACAGATACATCAGCAAAGCTAGAGCCCACTATGTTAGTGAGTTATACAATGCACACAGTCCAAGATCCAACAAGACAGAGAACACCATTCAAAATACTCCACACACTTGCTCTACACAGGGGAACAGAAACCAACAGAACATTATAACACAACAAAACGCATTCTGACTAGCTGATCAAATTGCCCTTCATAGACACGAACACGCCACCTACATTCCTTATTTAGAACTTTAGCCATCCGACTCAAAAGCACATTATCGCTGCACCGAAATCTACAGCTAAGCAGAAATCAAGCTCAGCTTACTAAGTAACTCCTTACAGCCTTGTATACCAAACCAGGCAACTTTAAGCTAAAATCCAAAAAAACCTGTCAGATTCTGATGGTTTGTCTTGAACACTATGGTACAATGCTAAAATCCTAGGCTCTTTTTTTTTTCAGGGCAGTGGGAGCCAAGATTGGTTGAGATGCCAAGTGTTAATGCAAAACGGGGTTAGAGATTTGTAATTTTAATGCATCCTTTGGTAGAGGCTTGTGTTTCAGCCATCCATTTATATGCAAAAGCAGTTCAGCAGAGGAAACAAAGGAAGGCTCTAAAAAAAACGTTTCACCAGCAAGTTTTCCATTAACTTTTTTCCCCTGCATGCAAGAAAATGACCCTTAGAGGGATGTGGTACATACCTTGAGGGTGAGGTCGACGGTAGCGGGAGAAACTGGAGTTAGGCTGGAGCTCTGTTGTAGAGTCTCCCTCCTAGGGAGGGGAAGGGTGTGGGGCAGGGGCACCTGAAAGGCAGGCAACACACATCACATTCTAACTACATCTACTGCAAAAGCCCCAGAAAAGCAAAGCTCAAGCTTTAAGTGAACTACAATTTCTTCAAGGCTTGAGCATTTGGCAGGGAGATTTTGATAAAACAAGGTGAAAATCTGGTAGGTGGGGAGAGGCCATTCAGTAGGTGATGAGATGCTCCTCATCTCTTTATGAGGCTGAAGACTAAAGTTCTAAAGTGTCCATGTCTTCTGCAAAAACAAATACAAATTTTCTGCTTTGGGATTTACTTTAAAGTACCATTTCAGTTTACTGATATGCAAAAATTCTTCCCAAGCCAAATCTGGCCCCTTTTGTACCAATACAGTACATGGGGCTTTGTGACCTTGAGTTGAGATCTAGTTTCTAGGAAAAAAGGAAACCCTAAGCCTCCAAAGTCAGAGGACCATGAAACAAACCAAAACAGACTGCCATCCAATAACTGAGTTCAGTTAGCCTCTCTTCCAAAAGATGAAAGATGTCAAACTTAGGGAAATAAACTTGACATAATGCTATTGACTGTCTTTGTCTAAGAAAACAGATGTATTTCCTAACAGTTTTAAGTGAAATGTATAAGAAAATACTGCAGTTCTGACCATTTCCTTCTCCATTCAGAGCATAGCTAATGTGCTTCCACTGGATGAGATAAGGCTAATCCAAAAGAGACAAATACTGAAGCTTTGAAACGGCTGATAGCACAGATCCTTTGTGGCCAGGAGCCCTCATGTCCTGTGTTGCAAAGCCAATTCCAACATGACACAGGTGAGCCCAGGCTAACATCATTAACACAAAAAGAATTCAGTCTTCCACACTAACCAAAGGCATAGACCACATCACCACCAGAAAATCCAGCAAGAGAGTTCAACCAATATAGCTTCAAAATTGCGTTCAAGGATGCTACAGTAAGCTGAAAAGCATTTATTTGATGGAATTCACAAGGTATCTTCACAAAAAGCAGAGAGCCTACTGTGCAACTCTTTCCTCCTACAGTCAACAAATGACTCGACTCTGAGCTAATTCTATTTCTGCTACTCAGACAACAAAAATCACAAGATCCAACCCGACACCCCAGCATACTCAAGACAAACCTGACTTCCCTAGAAGTCACAGCCCAGCTGGTCCTTTTCAATTGCTGCACCACATTCACACAGCCAGGATCACTGTCTTTGATGACTGCAAACACAGCTCTGTAGCAACTGAACAACCAAAAGCCTGCTGTCTACTTTCAGAAATCACCAAGCTGCTCCCTTCACATACAGCTGCTGTGATTTCAGGCTACAGTTCAAAATGCTTTGTTTGTAAAAGCCCCTTTTCAAACTCGCCTACCGAGCTTTGCTACTGATACCAGGTTCAAGTTCCACCTGCTGCTTAGCGCACGCTTTCTCCTTATGCCTATCCTTGCTTTTTAGATCTGTCCATAGAATCATCTTCTCCACCTTCTGTACTCTTAAGCTCATCACAGTTGTTCAAAAGACAAGAAAATACCTGAAGAATTCCAGAACAGATACTGATCAAACCAAATGTCCTTCAGAGTAAGATTATTGGTCAACGCATAGCTAGTTAACACAAAAAACCCACCCTAGCGACCTGCTGACTGAAGGCACTATTTTGTGCTTTAAAGAAATGTGAAAATATTTTCTTGTCTTCAAAGTCAAGATGATCACTACAATAGACTTACGTTCGTCACCAAAGTCTCCTCCATTTTTGAACTGCTAGTAGCCACTGTGTTAGGATGAGAAGAAGGTGTAGTGTAGTCTGTTACAGACTCCTGTGAAGAAAAATAATGCCATTAAAATATCTCCCTTATCTAAATTCGATTTTAAGTTTCTTGGACAGATGTCAGCCTTTCTACAGGAGGAGTTCACCGAGCAACAGAAGATTAGAATTTCATATCATTTTTTTCTTAGAAGACATGACCAGCAATCCTTGCTGCTGAATTGCTACAGAGGTCAGAAGAATCCTTGGGAGAAGACAGTTTGCCTCAGGATCTCACAATATACATCTGAAGATAAGCCAAAATACAGCCTGTAAAGCAAGACCATACAGTGCCTGCCCTGGGCACTAGGCACTGTGATTGCATAACCAATTATTATTTGTCACCCAAGATGCTTCAGCCACCTGTGAGCATTTTTAGCTTCTTTTAAAATAAAATAAATACACTGGCTGAAAGCTTTCTGTAGCTTTAAATAAATACAGAATTTTCTTGGGTAAACCCAGGACAGGTAAGGCCTTCCAGACTAAAAAGAACACTTGGGGATGGTTGCAATTTGCAAAACAATTATCTTTCAAGTCCTGTCTCTAAAGTCAGAAGACTCAGTTTCTCTGGGTGATGAAGTCTACCTCACAGTTTCTGCACTGCGCTGTGATTTCAAGAACAGGGCTGAAGTTTCCAGTCTACCCAGAGTCTTTCTTTGCAGCTCATTTGTCACAGTTAAAGGGACTTTAACACGCACAGTGAACAAGGTCCACCCTCATGGACTTAGCTGTAGCCACTGACTACTGCAATTGTAGGTATCAACTGCCTGATCAAGTGTGTCATTGATAACACTATCAGCTATCTAGAGAAGGACCTGCAAGGAACAAAAGAGGCACTGGTACTTCTGTAAAGCCCCATTGAGCGTTGTTTTCTTAGTTCTTGACACTGGAGATCTACTGAGCATATTCTGGACAGGCAAGCACACGTTACCAGAACCTGGCCCACAGACTGTTAGATAAATGGTGTGACCCTGAACTAGCCAAGAGCCACTCAACAGCAAGCACTGCCAACTCCAAAGTTTTATATATTTATATATATTTTTTATATTTTTATTTTATTTTTTTTTAATATATAGTTTTTATATTTATATATATTTCTGAAGCCCAGAAAAGGCTCCATCATTTTTTATAGAACCAAGCACCAAGAAGCAATTGAAGGACAAATTAGCAGAACCGTTGATGAGTGCCCGGACTTGCCAACACATTACGATTTTGAGGGCACAAACCACATAATGCTTGTCTAATTGCATTCAAGCAGTATGATAAGCTATCAAAAAAGTCCACACTCCATTTATTCCTCATCTCTATGGAAATGACTCCTGACAGAGTAATTAAAGCATCAAGACACCAACTGGCAGACAACAAAGGATCTTCTTTAAAAGGATGAGCTCATCTGCATAAATTGCCAGGACAAGCAGCTAAACCATTATGTGCACACTGACTTGATTTTTGTGTTTACAAAGACAACAGGAATATTTTCTCCATATATGTATTTCCTTTAGTTGTTAAACTGGTGAAATGAGATATGCCATGTTTTGTTTCCCAACTACACGGTGTACTTTTGTATTTGATTCCAACAGGCAACCTTAATTTGGGTAGAACAAGGCAAGCACAGAACGCTGCTTTAATCACAAGGTCTTTCCAATAAAGTGATAAACTGGCTTATTTGTTTCCTAAGATGCTTGACCACATAAGAAAGCAGAAGTTTGGTTTTCTTTTTTTTTAATATAACATTACTAAAATTCCTTCAAGGTTTGGATGGTAATTTTATAGGGCCTCAGCACTAGAATTCCTTACAGAAGAAACTAGGTCAAGACTTGCTAGCCTTCTCACTTAGGAAGCATACAGCATGAAAATGCTTTTTGACTAGAATTAAAAACAAGCCACCCTGTTAGCTCTGGCATAGTTAGAAGTTTATATGCAATGCTGAACCATGCTATAGGGATGAGTTACATGCTGAACATGCAGTCAAAGCAATTCTTTAGTCATAAGAACACTATTCTGTAAACTGTAGGTTAACCACTATCCTTCATTTACTGGTACATTAAGTCCAGGAATCACCAATTTAATTACAAAAGCTTATGAAGCGATTCTTCTGTATAACTCTTTTACTGAAAAAAACCCATCAATTAACTTATTATAAAACACTAAAAATAGCAAGATCAAAATGCCGTATGTGCTTTTCTGGAGTTATCTACAAGTGATTTATACGTGAAGAAAAAGAACAGGCAAACTTTTTATAACTACCTACTTTGCCTCAAAAGAAGAGATCACAAAACCTGAAGTTACTTTATGAACAAAAGGACAAGACAGACTTTAGGGCTGACCTTGCTATAAAGGAACAGGGTAAAATGGGATTAATCTATTTGATTTGTTCCATACATAAATCACTCAAACCAGAGAGCTTGCCAGATACTCCAAGTTTATTCTCAGTTACAGCCAGTGTCCTTTTAGGCATCATCTCCATAAGACACAGGTGTTAGACTACCTGTACAAACATTTCATTGCTCTGTCCACAACCAGGTACTGATCCCTCCTGCAATTTGAAGGCTCCAAAATTTTAAGAGGTGGTAGGGTGGGGGAAAAGGCAAGGGGTAAGGTTTCTACCCAATTGAGAGTTACATCAGGTTGCCTTTACTCCAAAAATACTGCAAAATTCAAAAGAAACAGCTGCAATTGATTTGGAGCATCATGCTTTTGTTCTGAACTTGTGTCTCACCAACATGAGTTGATTTATATTTATACAGTTTCTAAGGTAAAACTTTCTGTGATTAAATGCACATGCTCCTAAGATGTTTGGTTTGGGACAGATGGGGTATGCTCACAAAGCTTCTGCTTCTGAAGGAGGACACCTGGCTTGACTCTTACAGACCTTTAAAATCCCCAAAAACACTACAGAAGGTGTGCCTTCCTGAAAGCTGAGCAGCAGTCTCTGAGAAGGACATTAAAGTGTGTCAGAAAAGAAATACTTTAGGTTTGCTGAAACTTCAACATTCAACACTCAAACGATTAGTCTAGACTAAAGATGTCATCACTTCTTCCCTCTCTAATGAGGCAATGAGAGGAGTACAAGGCAAGGGAAAGCAGCTGCAATACAATCATAGAAATCAGCATAGAAACTCCAGGGCAGGAGCAGTATTTGAAGCCATTTTAAAAGCAGCATGACTGGTTTACACCTGCAAAATCTAGATGAAGTGCATCTTCTCCAGTAAATCTGCAGGTTGTTGGTTCAACTTTTAAAGATCTAAATATAAAATAGCACAACCGCTTTCCCAGAAAACTTACTGATGCCTCTGGAACTACTCGTAACAAAGGAATCCAAAAGTAAACCTGGAACTGTTGAGACAGGAATATTTAGGCCTTTTATTGAATGCTTCTATTGGCAACCACCTTTCACTCTGGTCTTTCCTCCAGAAGACAAAGCTTGGCACTTCAACACTGTGGTAGTTCAAAGAACAATGGCAATCCATGTTCAACAAAGGCCAGAATGGCACAAAATCCAGACTGCCCTTTTGAAGATCTCATACTTAAAAAAGCTGCAGAGAGGAAACGGTGCTGCTTTTAGTAGAGGTCCTCTATACTAAGTTAGCCTGGAGTAACCAAAGACATGCTTTCTATTCTTATCTTGAGATCTGGTCACAGGAATTTGAAAGACAGTGAGAAAGCAGGAGACACAAACAGCCTTCTTAACAAATACTTGAACATGCTGGTGTTTACAGCTCTACGCTTCCAATTCTGCATATAAAGAGAGCCCTTTATCTGTTTCTGGTGTCAACATGAACACCATTCATACCTTCTTAGAAGACGATAAGAAATACCAGCACTGAATTTTCTTGTGTTTGCCATTCCACTCAAAAAATCAAGTTTGCAGCTACCATGTCGAACACACATATCCTCTTTAAACTCTTGCTCTGTAACAAGACTTCACTGAGACTGCATCTCCTGCTTCTGCATCTTGGCAAAAACTTGACAAAAATATCTTCCCTCCCTCTCCCCAAGTGCAAGTGACAACGGTAAACAGTGAGTGATCTGCATTCCAGATTATTCAACTATCAGTGTAACTTCTGCAGAGGATTGGTCTTGCTAAATGGTATCAGACTATTTCTGCTTAAGACTCGGAAGAGGAATACAAAGATAACACAACAAACTTTAGACTAAACTCACAAAATTGCTTTACAAACATACATGAAGCATTTTTCTTCTACCAAAGCAGGTGTAACTGCTAGCTACTCAAACTGCATTGTATCTTTACCTTCAAGAGATGACAACAACCATAACCCTTGCTCAAGACAATGCTGCCACAGTGAAGGCAGTTCCCACACAGAAGAGCCTCTCCCTGCTTGTTTTTCAGCCAGTGCCATCAGTGCACCTTAAATAAGAACTGAGATGCATAACAATGAATCCTGACAGGATTCCATGCTGACAATTATGATAAGTCCTCAGCATCCTGAAGGAGTACTGCAAGGGATACCTTGACAATATCCAAGCCAACAGGAGCAGACAGACAGACCCTTTAGGCAAACTGAACTGGCCTTATCAATGCTTTAGCACATTCTTTGTTTAGAGATTTCTTTGTTCACAGAACAACACCTAATTTACAGACTGAGGTCATCCATGCACAACCAACAATCACGCATGCTGCTTCACTCCAGTTCCCTGCTGAATGTCAAGCACTCATCTTGCATATGTCTTAAATATTTGAGTTTACAGAATCTGCCTATACCCAGCTCCAGTGCCACTCTACACAGTAAGGCTCACGACAGAGCTTTTACATTCATAAGGCAGCAAAAAGGTTTAAAACTTTCCAAGCCGATCTCTATACAGGGGTACAGCAAACAGCATGTCTGTACCACTTCTGGAGAACTGTTTAATTCCAGCAGTACCGATATGTTTCGTATATGCTATTCAGTGGGCTCTGTTGTCCAAGTAACTTTCACCAGCAGGCAAAACAAGTGCCAAGTAACATCATTGTAATCTATTTTACATAGAGTGCTCAGTAATTTGCCAATATTCTTCTTACCTTTGTGTTTGTTCCAAACTCTGGAGCAGACACAGATATCATCGTTCCTATTTCCGTGCTCAGTTTACTTGCTGCTTTGGTTTCCTTTGTAGTGACAGGTTCTGGACTTCTGATAGTGGTGGGAGATGGCTTCTCCTGTCCCTCAGACTCTCCCTGTTGGGCATCCTTCACCTTCCTGTTCTTTAAAGAACGCTCTTTCCCAATAGGACCAGGTTTATATTCTTTGTTTTCTACCGGACTCAAGTCTGGAAGCTAAGTTAGCATTAACTTGTCAGTTGTGTCTTTCCCACCATGTCCCATCCCACAAGAATATTCTAACATGCTTGAAACAATTTTGTTTAAACTTAAAAGCTTTCCTGAAGGATAAACATTGTCTAACAGAAAAATAATTGGAGACTAAGTTAGCAATACACACATGATATGCATTTTAAATATTAAGCAGCTAAACCACCATTTTCAAGCAATAAACATTTTATGGGAAGTAGCAGAGTTCAAGTAAACTAAGATCTAGTTAAAACCCACAGAAGAAAGCCAGTGTGACTCGCTTTACAAGAAAAGCACAAAAAAGTACAGAAGCCACAGGACTTCGTGTATACGCAGGTTATTTTAATTTTCAGAGAATTGGGATTGTAGAGGGTCTCAGGAAAGCAGAAAAGAAGACCCTACCTTTATTTGAAGATATTTCCATACATGGATGTTGGCAGCATTTTTATGGAGGAACTGAGCACTTAGGGGATATCCAGAAAAAATAAAACACCTACAGACAAGCGTTTCCTTATATCGCAAACACCATGGGTAGAATAACTGCTGCAATTCAGTAGTTCCTTTTTGTGTAGCTGAATTAAAGCAGAATGAAGGGCCTCCGGGAACGTAAATGCTCTGCTGTTTAAATATTCTTTCTGGATGAGACTACTCAGCCGACTTCACTACAGAGCAGCACAAAAAATGCCTTGAAGACAGTCCTTAAAATCTTATTCCTTAAACTCTGATAGTGGAAAAGACAGAAGCTGATAGAATTGCCTCTATGAATTCAAACCAGCTGTTTCAGGATTAGGATTCTCTACAATAAAATGCCTTTGGAGAGGATGGAGTTTCCCATAAGGACCTGGTAGCCTCGGGATGCCAGTGGACATTAGCTTTCAGAGGGAAGGAGGAAAAAGGCAGCAGCAGCAGATGTCTGAGCTCTGCAATGGAGCAATTCGGAACATCAGAACCACCTCTCCCCAAATATTTTTTTTCTCTAACAGTTTACAGAGGCAAAAATTCCTCCAGAATTCAGAAAGGTAAATTGCTTTGTTTCAACTTTCATTGCCAATGTAATACCAACCTCCAAACCTGAATGTAAGTTTGTATTTAGGCTTCATCACAAACAATATCACCATGGGGATGGCGGGTTTGTTGCCTTTTTTTTGTCATCAGGATAGCTAAAGGATTACAGCCCTCTCATTCAGAGGAGGTTAATCTCCAGTGACTTTACCATTTAGTCACATATGACTTTCAACAAAAGCTACAGGAGTCTTGATAGCTACAACCAAACAGAAAAAGAAGAACTTTCCATACAGTGTAAAGCCGACTCTAAGTTTATTCAACTTTGGAGTTCTTTAAGTGATGAGGCAGTTTTTGACATGCTGCTAGTATATCTGAGATAGGGGTTTCAAATGCGCTGGGTTAATACAGCTCACCGGCAGTATTAGCTACTGCATATTTCCGGTCCATACGGGGTTTGTATTTTGCAATCAAAACCATGAACTGCAACATACCACCGAGTGCCTTGTACAGCAGAAGCAAAATAGTTCTATACATGACTGCACTTTCATATTTCCACTTTTTTTTTTTGGGAAAAAAAACCCCAAATAACCAACACAAAGAACCACCTGGTCTTCTAGAAAGACAGAGGTCTTTAACCAAATCAGCATCACTACTAAATCTCAGCCATCTAGAGGGACTGAAACAGCTGGTTCTATAAGTCATCAGCCAAGATCATCTGCCATAACCATCTCTTTCTGAGTAAGGAGTAAGAAGCTGGTGCTCAGTCCTAGGGATGCACAGGTAAGTATGCACTGGAGGTAGAAATAACAGTATACTTTATTAATGCGAAAGGTCATTGAGCGTAAACTAAATGACAGGAGGAGAAAGTATTACTCCTTATGTGTAGTAACAATAGAAATACAAAATGATGATGATCAAATGAAGGCCCTAAATCTCTAGGGGGCAAGCAAAACACTTTAATAAAAGTTTGTCCAGTCTTCCTAGATTGGTTGCAATAAATTATTCAGATGTGTGCATTTGAATTTGAGACTTCAAATCAGAGGTTCTAATATTCCTCTCTTTCCTCAAAACACTACTTTTCCTGCAACTTGATGTATTACTCAATTTGCTAATCTTGCTACAAAGCTAAGCAGGGCATTACATATCATTTACATTACATATCATTACATATCATGTCCTGACAGGCATAGTGGCAAGAACAATACTGAAACTGCATACACAATCAGGGCAAAACCAGAATGCCCAATTCAAAATGGCTCTCATAGCCTGAGCAAAGGAAGCTCAAGAGAAAAATCAAAAAAACCCCAGCTGGATACAGAAACAAAACACTAACCACATCTGTAGTCTCCCAATACAGCTATCACAAATCTGTAATCCCACTCCTGCTCTAGTCACATCCCTTATTCCAAAAACAGAACCAATGGACAAACTCTGCTGGGCTAGGCTGCTGTTTACTTATACCTGCTTCTTGAACTGAACTCCCCATCTTCTCTCCAAGAACCAACTTGTTGATTGTATTAGAAAATATAAAAGGGAAACGCAATTTTTAAAGGTCTATTCCTAACTGGATGAGTATTCTACTCATTATTTTTTTGGCTGAACTTCAAGTTTAAAAATTGGTACTTAAAATAGGATCTTTTACCTTTTGTGCTTTGATGGGTCCAGCCCGAGGCTGTTTCTGTCTTTGCTCTTTCGGTTCTGGTAGCTTGTCAGTGGACTTCTCCGAAAGTACAGGACCAACCTCATTGTCACTGCCACTGGAAGCAGGGGCTCCAAACTGAATAGTTTCTATACCAAGATCGACTCCACTTTCTTGCCCAGGCTTTGTTCCCTAGTTAAATGGCAAACATTTCATGTATTTCAAAAGATTTCTAGATCTGTATTTTTGCCAGCCGTTCAGAAAAGAGCACAAAATATACTCAGCTGAAAAGCACTGAAGGAGTATGTTTACCTTCTATCAGTAAAAGCATTATTTGTTACTGCAACAGATTTGCAAGAGTAAACACTATATGAACGTACACTTCCTCCTCTTCAAGTTCCTACTGTTCTCACAAGCCTAAAAGTAAGAAAAACTAAGGCAGTGAAGAAATATGTAAATAAGACCAACATGACAAACTGGTAGAGAAGAGGGACGAGTGCAATATTAAAACGTCCAGATTCAGGTTCAGAACATTCTCCTAAGAGTTCAAGAAGTCACGTTCAACTCGAGAGGAATAATCAGAAATTACGCAATCAAAATCATCTCCCAAGAGAGTTAAGTCACATTCTAACAGTTCAAAACAATAAAGTCAAGACCAAAAAAGGCCAAGCAAACAAAACCACAGGACTTGAAACATAAAATTTAGGGCTGTGAAAAATTTCATGGGGTAAGTAGAGCCAATATAGTTAGAAAAAGCAGTAGGTGATTTCTATCTCTGATTTAAGAAGGGACACAAAAATCATTTAATTCCTTGGAGACAGCCTGTTTCTGTCTACATTACTAACTGTAGACAAGTTTTCACATGCAAATCAGGCAATATTTTTAGCTCCAAAATGCACTAAATAACTATCAATATAATCCGTGAATGGCCGAGTTCTTATTAAGAGCAGTTTTTCCATGCTGCAATCATAAAAGCACTAGCCTGTCTCCTGTGTTTCTGTATTATCTCCAGACTTCATGGAATTCTATACATATTTAAGTATGTGAAGACCTGGAAAAAATGGATAATCTGTACCCAATCCCAATGAGATATAATTTGGGTAAGCTTCGCATACAGCTGCATTTCTTCCCTTTCTTCTTACCTCTGGAGATGTAGCTGAACCAAAAGATGTCAAAGGCTTGTTCCAAGCACTGACTGAAGGTGGCTGAGGTGGGCTAATGGGTCCCACTGACAATTAAGAAGACAGAATTGCTAAATATGCATTTGAATAAAGTTATCGATTGATAATTAAACTACAGATGTCTTGATTAAATAAGGCTTAGTTAAGACATTTTTAACCAATTCAGCCATTAATATGCTACCTATTTAGCTGCTTTCATGTGGGGCAATCATCACATTTGGAAGCATGATCAAGCCCAACTGAACATGGATTCCCGAAGCGAGTGGCAGCTGCTCATTCATAGTGAATGAAGAACATCTCAGCAATGTAACAATAATGACTGCAAAAAACTCTTTTCAGAGGTATTCAGAGGTTACAGCTCTGCACTTGGGAATGCTGCCCTCTATTCCTTGCGCACAATACATTTGCAGAGAGAAATGAGACATCAGCAGAGAGGACTGGCAACCACATTCTTTAACTACAATGCTTGCCTTCCACCCCAAATTCAAAAGATGTTACTTACATTTCTTGGAGATGTCATTTAGAACAGCTGTAGGAGGCACCTTGTTTTCCCATAATTCACTTCCCAGACCATTGTGAGCCTGGGTGTTTTGCAGAACTTTGCCAGACACAGTGTATTCTGTGCTGGCTGTCCCTCCTGCAGCTTGGTTTTGTGGCTGAACGGAGGTCTGTGGCTGACCTGGAGTCTGCGTTGTACATGGAGGCTGTGCCTGAGCTTGTGCTTGCTGCGCAGCTGCAGCTGCTGCCTGTTGCTGCTGCTTTTTGGCAAATCTGGGTGGGAGCTTTGAATTCTGACCTCGGCCTTTCTCACTTGATCCTTTTTTCGTCCAAACCTGTAAGCAGAAGTCAATTTTATTCTGACAGCTGACAGTTAGTATGGATGCCACTTGTACACTGTAGCAGCAAAAAGCAAAGCAATTAACCCTAACTTAAAGAAGTTTATTTTTAGGGGTATTAAATGCATGAACAACGATTTCTCATCCATTTCCTTCTTGAAATCAACTGATAAAGAAGCAATGTCTATCACATTATGAAAAATGGTGATTTCAGTTTGCCAGTTCACTTGCCTGATAGTGCTCTATCAGGAAGTACAGAACCCTATGAGGACTAATTGAAAATTATTTTAATTTACTAATTCTGAACAACTCAGTATTAATACAACTATCTAGTTATATTTATAAGGTGAAAATATCGCTTCGTTGGAAGGCAGATTCTGTACACTTCACAGCATTCCTACTACTGCAAGGAGCAATTTCCCACTATAAAAGCTGGTCTTGTACCTGCACTGTTTGTTCTTCCTTCTTTCTGCGCTCCTCATCTTGCAAGCGTTTCTGTTGCTTCTTAGACACAACTTCTGTGAAACCATCATCATTCAAGTTAGACTGTGTATCTTCAACTACTGTCACTTCAGGGTGATCATCAATGATCACAACACCTATAGAAAAAGGAAAGGTATGGATCCTGCTGTTTTAACAGCTCCCAATGGAGCACGCTAAACCAAAATCTTTTTTAGAGTGGAAGCTATTTGTCCCAGACACAGATGGTGGCCCTGATTAATGATAAGGTTCTGCTTGCCAAGCTGCTGAGCTTGAAGACAAGGAGTTAAACTTTAAGAACTCTTGAAGTTCCTGTACCACATTCTTCAGGAAATAAGAGCTAAAACATAATAATGAACAATGAACAGCTTTCCTATATATTAGCTGTAAGCTTATCAGTCATAATCACTGTCTCTGCCTATGAAGGTTAAGCAAATTATTAGACTGTGGTGGAAAACAGTATGAATGACAGTTAAGATTAGATGACAGAACTTATCTAAAAACACACAATGAGATTTGCCACCTTTCAGAGGCACACATGTTAGATATAACAAAGGTAGCAAGGGGAGACCTCATTGCTCTCTATAACTACCTGAAAGGAGGTTGTAGAGAGGAGGGTGATGGCATCTTCTCCCAAGTGACAGGGCACAGGACAAGAGGAAATGGCCTCAAAGCTCCACCAGGGGAGATTGAGGCTGGACATCGGAAAAAATTTTTCACAGAAAGGGTCATTGGGCACTGGAATGGGCTACCCAGGGAGGTGGTTGAGTCACCTTCCCTGGAGGTGTTTACGGCACAGGTGGACAAGGTGCTAAGGGTTTAGTGTTTGATAGGAATGGTTGGACTGGATGATCTGGTGGGTCTCATCCAATCTGGTTAGTCAATGATTCTATGAAGTACATAATTATTCTGGCATTTAAAAAAATAAATCACCTCTCCCCTTCTGCAAGTTTTCAAACATCTAGCTCTCTACGCAGCAAACCTATCAGGATGACAAATTCTTGTTAGATGATTATCAATACATACTTGCGTAATTATTAAGATCGAATTGAGACAAGGCATCCACTTTTTCCTTAGGCTTCTTTGGGCCAGCCTTAGGTTCTTCTCTCTTTTTGCCGCTTGCATCCTTGGTGCTCTTTTGCCCTGCAGCAGTAACACCTCCATCCTCCTGATGTAAAGAGGTGGTGGTGGTAGGATCAACACCAGGCACAGTTGCCGTCTGCTCTTCAAATGGCCTAATTAGAAAAAAAAAAAAAAAAGAGAAAACTAATGATCAGCCACAGAGAACACTCAGGAAGGAGCTAACAACCTGATGCAGACCCCATTATAGGGTTCTATGTGTCCACTGTGCAACTTCTTAGTAGGCTCCAGGCTTCTACTTTCACCTCCTCAACAAGAAACAACTTAACAGCAAAAGCTCAAATCAATATCAAATGCCCAGCTGCCGAAAGGAATCACAGAAATAACAGCATAATTTTAAGGTCATCTCCAGCTTGGTCTATGTATTTAGAGGCATCAAAGCTCAACAAGTATGCAGTTCAGCCTACTCCATGAGCAGTAAGGCCTTCCACAGAAACAAAATACATCCCCAAAACCAAAGCAAACCAAACAGACACTTACAGTATGCAATGCGAGCAAATAAAGGAGTACAATACACTTACTCCTCATGCTCATTCACCAAAAGCTATCTGAAGCCCTAACAGTCAGATTTGCAGTATTCTGACTTTGCTGTGGAACCTGGAATACGCAATTTCTGCTTCAAAATCACCTCAAAGCAACAAAAGAATTCTTAATAGTTTTATCTCAGAGGTTAAGGCACTGATCATGAGTTTTTAAGCCCAGGCAAAACCTGAACTTAGAATACAGAAACCTGCAAGCACAAGGGTCCTAGAGTACAGGGCAGGCACTCAAGAAAAATGTCTTTCCCTGCCTCACACTTACCAGACTACTGTGCACTGCATATAGGAAACAGTGGGATAATAGTAGCATCAAATAATTATCAAGTTTCAATCGAATTTAGCTATAAAGAAACAGAAGTGTAGTCTCAATGGCAAGCATGGCTCAACACGCTTGTCTAATTATCTAAAATGCAATGTAGCAATTTATGTAATAACTGCAGAAGTATTCAGGTTAACATTTCAGCTTGCATCTAGGTGTTAAGAAACAGCTCAACTCAAAACAGCACTGCAATTTTTTTAATTAGGCATTTTTAACACTGCACATACAAGAATACTCTCCTCTTAGCTCCATGTTCCAAGTGTCTGTACACAAACAGGAAAGATAAAGTACACAGCCAGAGGTGCACGTGTTTGTCCCACTCTCTTTTGCAACCTAAAATTACTTATGATTTTGAACAACCAGAGAACAACAGAACACCATGCCTATGTGTGCTTCCTAACTGAATCTGGTACTCACCCTCTTTTTCCAATTCTGGGTGGAGGACCACTCCGCCTTTCACTCCTAGGTCCTGAGAAGTTCCTCCCTGGTTTAGCTGGCCCATTGTTGCCACGTCGGTTTTGACGGTCTATTCCAGGCCGCTGACTAGAGAAACTTCTTTTGGCTATTTCCCTTTTTGGAGGTCCAGCATTTTCTCCTGCCTTCACAGCCACCTGTGCTGCTATGTCTGCTGTTTTCTTCTCATCCCTTTCCCGCCTCTCATTGAAGTCACTGCTTTCTGAGGCCGTTTCCCATTCTTCATTCGCCTGGTCTGAAGAATTCTGGTTGGACAAATCTGGTGTCTTACTTCCCGACACATCCGGAGCTGTGCTGGAGGGCTCATTAACTGCACTGCTAACCGTGGCACTTGTTGATGAGTTGACTACTGCCTCATTTATCTTTGATGCAGCTTCCCTTTCTTTTAAGCGCCTAAAGCGTGGTGGTTTATCTTGCCTTGGAGGCCGTGCAGGCCTCTGTCTTCGTGGCCTCTCTCTATTTGGATCAAACTTTCTCTCAAATTTTGGCGGTCTCTTATCAACTGGTATCGGACCATAATGTTCATTTCTTCTTGGAGGCTCCCCATCATCAGGCTTAATGATCTCTGTCTGCCTAGGGTTCCACTGATTGTCTCTGTAGGCTGGCCTCCTTATCGTGGATGGACGCGGAGGACGCCCACTGGGATCCCTGCCACCACGTCTATACATTCCCCCTCTGCCTCGTCTAGAAGGCTCTCCTTTAGGAAGAAATCCTGGTTTGGGTTTGTTATCATCTCTTATGTATGCTTTTTCTAAGGATCTGTTGTCTACTCTGATACTGCTTTCAGATTTGAAAGTTAGGGGTTTTGGAGGCTTCTTGCCATCAGCTCTCTCTTCTCTTTTTGGATGCTTGCCTTTGATTAGGCTGTCTTTGTCTGAAAGCAGCGTGTCACTTGCGCTTTCATGAACTTCGCTGTCAGAATCTGTCTCTGAACCATGCTGCCGCCGACGTTTTGGGATTACTTCAAAGTCAGAACTCTCACTACGAGTTTCACTCTCTTCTCTTTGCCTAACAGGCGTTGAAGGCACATGGTCTGATCTAAGCTTAGGATCTCTGTAGTGTGGGTACTCTCTATTATGGCCTCTACTGCCCCGACCACGTCCTCCATAAGAACCCCTGTAGCTACGACCTCTAGAATAATACTCCCCACGACCTCTGCCTCTGTATCCCTGCTCTGGGAACCAGTCTCTATCCCTTGCCTCTTTCCAGTATGTCCTAGGTGGTAAGCCAGGCTCTCTTTTTACTGGTCTGGTTTCCAAGCGTGGTTTCTCTACAACCTCCTTGCTAACTACCTTCTCAGTCTGCTTTTCTTCCTTCACTGCAGTAGCTGGCTGCTGAACATGTGGCATTGGCTGCTGCGCTGCTGGCAGAACAGGCAGCTGTTGCTGCACTGCAGGGGGAAGCTGTGGAGCACTGGGCTGGGCAGTCGGTAGCTGCTGCTGGACTGGAGGTGTGGGTGGCTGAACCAGGGCTTTGGCCGCAGTCTCTGGTTGATTGCTCTCCTGGCTTGCAGGTGACAGAGCAGCATCCTGGGTGATCTTCTTAGCCAGAGGAACGCTGCTGGAGGTGGATGTCTCTGGCTCAGTCTGAGGCAGTGGTGCTTGAGGCATTTCCTTTTTATCACTTTTTTCGGACTTGCTAGGTTTTTCACTAGCCGTCTTTTCTCCTTCTTTCTCCTTCCTCTGCTCTCGCTCTTCTCTCTGTTCACGCTCTTCCTTCATATCTCTAAGCACAGGTTTTTTAATAGGACCTGATCTTCTTACTGGTCTATCACTGCCTTCATCTCTCCTGCCGTAACCTGGCCTAGGACCCCATCTTGTTTCAGACTTAGGTTTGAAAGTTTTTTCAGGTTTTGGTCCTTCTGATATTCTATTATTGATCAAAATTTCTTTTTTTGGTTTAATCTCAAGTCTCTCAATTGTCTCCTTTGCCTCAAGAGGCCTGTTATTTATTTTAGGGATATTTGTTGCTGTCTCATTTCTCTGGTCATCTGATTTTAGAGAGTGACTTGAACCATGGGAAATGCTTCTCTTTAGCGAAGAGTGACTTTCCACCACAGACACCACCAACTCTTCTGGAGAGCTATGTGTAATTTTCTCATTCACTCCTTCAAAATTAACTGCAGTGTTAGGTGTGTCAGTTTGGAGAGGTTGTATATCTTCCAAAGGCCTGCTTGGGAACTTTTGCACCTCCACCTCTCCCGATTCTCTGAAAAAGTCTGTCTTTGGATGAGTGTCCAGCTGGTTGTGTTCTATAGGATAAGCAGCAGCAGGGACAGCAACTCGTTCTTGCTCCAAGTGTGCATCAGACCTAAGCAGTCAGCAATTAAGAATGTTAGTGTGGGGGAAAGGAACCTGTACTCAAATATTCACTTAAATCTAATAATTTTCTGTTTCCATTAAGGATTAAATGTCAGTTCTAGGAGATAAAAGGTATTTATTTTCATGGTGGCTGCTAGTTGTAGAGGTGAATTTCATTCTATACTGATTAAGAGTTCAGTGTCAAATGCATAATTAGCTTCAGGAATCTATTGTTAATGGCTATACATGCAATTTTAAATTGAACCCCCAAATTAGCAGGCTAATATCAAAAGTACAACCTAGACGGCAGAATGGCAAAAATATTTTTGAGGTACTATTAAGACTCGGAGCAAGCCTTCCTGACCATTCGTTATGCAGCAAAGGTCAAAACTCACTGTCCTACTTTATACCACTTGTACTTAATACACAACTTTTGAAACTAGTATACATTGCTAGTCTACAAAATATTGTAGCAATCACCATTCATCAAATTAAGTTAAGAACTCTAAAGAAGGGGTAAATTGTCTTTCAACACCATATAGTGCACACATCTTTTGTTTTATAGAACAGCACCAAGTATACCACACCCCCACTGCCACAACTCATTTTGAAGTTTTGTGTAAAGAGAAGCTACAACTCAAGTCAGTTTACACTTCATACTATGTTTTGCAATGTAAGTTACACAGCCAGGTGTGTAAGTACATAAGGCCTGAGACATGACATGCAGAAGTACATAACCTTACCTCAAATCATTAGCCTCTTCTAACACTTTAGGAGATGTAGATTGCTGAGGTTCTGCATGGGGGTAGGGGTCTGACCCCCACATCATGCGGGGCTCTGACAAAGGAACAGCGTGCTCTCTTGCCGAGCGAGCTAGGTGTTCAAATGAATCTGAACTAGTTGCTGATCCCTCTATTTGGTCTCTTCTCATCAGTGGTTTCGGAGTCATAATTCCTGTGACAGATTTAAGTTCCAGAATCGAAACAAGTTGAGCATTAGCAAAGAAACCTACCTCAAGACTAGCAAAGCATAATTAGGAGGTACTGAACACTATTTTCTCTCCTCTGATCTCCTTTGTTGAAGTCAAATCTCTCTTTGCTGTCAGTTGATAGGAGAATGACTAAATCCTACTCACCACTAGTGCCCTATGTACCAACAGCAAAAGCTGTCTGCTTCCACTGTAATGTGAAGAATCAGGTCTGCAGACCTGTAAACATGGCCTGAACAGTTTCTGTTGTAACTTCTGAATGGCAAAAGGCAAGATGAGTATATGCACAGGAGTTTTATTTTACTCTACTAAGGATTTTAGGTCCTTCTTTTGGTAGCTTTTTAAAGAAATGCTACAGTTTTCCTTTTCCTTGTGTAGCCTGCTTTTCCTCAGTTCACTCCTTGCATGCATACGGGATATCCATTCTCTTGCTCGTTAGCTGGATTAGTATCTCAGTTACATTAGATGCCAGATTCGTATTATTTATGCACAATAGCTTTCCTAACTGCAAGTCAGATGGCCATTCTACAAATTAAGAGGACTTTTTAGTGCCAAGAACCTGAAAACACAAATTCAGTAAGACTCTAGGGGTGCTAATACATAATATAAACCCAGAAAAATTTCATGGTTTTTTTCAGTAAGCAACGTAGTACCAAGTGCTAACATGTAACGAAACACAAACAGTAAATGCACTATTTTTCTCAGTTCAGCCTAACTCATACCAGCTTTAACATCCATAACAAAGCACGGCTTATGTTGATGGTCTGAATACATCCTAAACTGTCACTATTGTGCGTGCAATGTGAAAGTTGTGATTTTACTTCACAGTCAAAGACATGCATTGACTGTCGTTTCTCCAGTATTACTAAGATCCATTTTGTTTCTAATGACAAAATGATTTAGTTTTCCCTTTAAAAAAAAACCCCACCCATTTGCTGTTACCATACATAGTACGGTTATGGAAACCACACTGTGCTGCCAGATTTTACCAGGATGAATAGGAGGCATATCCATTGCAGGTCTTCCTGACATCATTCGTGGATCCATGTAAGACTGCATCATAATCCACCGTGGATCAAAGCCCATGGAAGCCAGATGCTGAGGATGTGGTTGCATGGGCTGGTAAAGGGGTCTGTGCTGGGGAGGTGGAACAGGGCCACTGGAAGGCTGTGAGGGAGCAGACTGTGGAAGGACACCTTGCTGCTGTTGCTGCCACTGCTGCTGTTTCATTTGCTCCTGCATAACAGAAAACGGTATTACAAGACCTTTTGTTAAGATGAAGGCTTGGGCAGAATTCACACCACCCTTGTTTCCAAGTACAGTTATCTCCATGACACCAAGTATTCTGAAAATGAATCGCAAACATACATCAAGATGAACAAGAAGCAGCAGAAATGCAGACTAGACAATTAAAAATAGCTAGAGCTTAGCTGGTGTTCAGCTGATATACAGAACAACCTACACTTCATGCATACCATTAATGCAAACTGCTCTTCAGACCATAGGACCCAAGTTCAAATTACATTTCAGAGTTTCAGAGTAAGGAAAAGCTGCAGAAAATCATCTGATTCCAGGTTTCATAGGCAATGTTCTACTGTCAGCAACTGATGCAAAAATGGCCATATTTAAAAGCCTCTCTTGCCTTCTGCTCATTCACATGCTTTGCAAGGGACAGGAAGCATTTCAGGCACAGTAATTCCTGCCAATATTATAGATGTTGTGCAAGCAGGAAATCAACAACTTGGGCTTTTAGAAACTCCTATGATTATGTTCTTATTCAGAACAGGGCAGAAGACATCATTCCTTTAATGAACTGGTTAGTTACCTGCTGCCTCTGAAATCTTGGCGGTAATGATTTCTGGAACTGTTTAGAATAGCCTGAGGAAACAGCAGGACGAGGCTGAGATCCTGAGTCTGGCTCACTCTCATGAGTCACCTGTGAAATTTCTTTCTCATTCCGACCGCTGTCTTGGCGGGTGAAAACTGCTTGCTCTTCTGAAAAAAACAAACCCCCAAACCAATCACCAACTCACATATGGGAAACAAGTGAATCTTTAAACTGTGACAATTTCACCAAAATATCAGACAGAGGATGTTCTAAAAATGAAAAGGATCTGCTTTCTCTAACCACAGTCTTGGTTTCCAAATCTAACGAAGGCAAAAAAGTTAATAACCCCTCAAAACAGAATTGTTGTTAATGCATCTCCCATTGTTCCTTTTAAACTCAAATACACTGGGTAATCAACCACTCACATTTAGGTTTTAACCATTATGTGATTTAAGCGCTGTATCAACGCTACCATATTACATTTGAATCAGCTTTTTTATGAACTAAAGTTTGGTTTTACAATCACTATTTAAAGGATAACAAAATCTTATTAAGCATAGTCTAACAGTTCTCTTGTGGCATTCAAGTTCAACTACAGAAAATGCATCAAGTTTAAACGTGCTCTTTTGTGTCTACTCCTCTAGGCTTGCCGAATGAATAGAATAGCTAAAATAATTTACACTGCTTCTCAGCAGCATGAGTTGCTGACTCTCCTTTAGGGAGAAAAGTAAGCCTGATTTCTTTGTGCATTCTTCAAAGCCCAGTCTTAATCACAGAGCCTGATTTTTCGTTTAACATTCTGTTGAGTTGGGCAAACATGTCTAGCTGAAACAACAGTTAGCAGTTGTGTGTCGGGAAAATAAGTGGTCTAGATGCACTAGGTTAAGTAAGCATGCAAATTAGACTTCTAGATTACAATTATGTTCTATAGTGCAGCGTTAAGACAGACAACTCCTACTTGCGTGCAGGCATACCTTTTTCTTCCTTATTATTCCTGGTTTCACTTTCCTGTTTTTCTACTACAGGTGTTGCCACAGGTTCCACAGGCTCAGGAGCCTCTTGTGCTGGTTTCTCCTCTTCTTTCTCTTTCTCATTCTCCTTCTCTTCTGTCTCCACCTCCTTTTCTTTCTCTTTCTCTCCTTCTTCCTCTTTTGCTTTGTCCAGTTTTTCTTTTTCTTCTTTTTCCTTTTCCTTCTCCGTTTCCCTCTCTTTTTCTTTTTCCTTTTCCTTTTCCCTTTCCCTCTCTTTCTCTCTCTCTCTCTCCCTTTCCCTCTCCTTTTCCCTCTCTCGTTCCCTCTCCCTCTCTCTCTCTCTTTCTCTCTCCCTCTCTCTCTCTTTCAGAGGGTCTTCCCGGGAAGGTTTAGTCACACAGCCAAATTTCTCATTTAACCGTTTCAGCTTTTCAGCACAAGCTGCTTTTCGCTGTTCTTCCATTCTTCTTTCTTCCTCTTCCCGCCGCTTACGGGCTCTCTCAACTGCAGCGGATATCTCTGACTGCTGTCTTCTCCTCTGTTTCCAAATTTCATCTTCATCTGGTACTGGTTTAGGGGGAAAAGGTCCCTGCCTTCCAGGTCCTACCTGGCGATCAGGAGGAGGAGGGTGCTGCAATATTAGAATCAGTTAAGTCAAATTGAACATGTATTATATAAACAGCCACCCGAAATACTACGTTTTAAGTGGTTTGGGTTTTTTTGACACATATTTGCATGGCACCTTTAAAAAGCAAGATCCAGAAGAAAAAGCAAGCCCCCACCTTTCTGTTCCAGTACATATTCATGCAACCTGAGCTCACAAAGCAGAGGTAAAAAAAGTTGGGCTCACATCACTCCTCTACTCTATCACCAAGTCAAAGTGACAGCAAAGATGCCCAACATCTTTTGGATTTGGTTACAGGCTGCTCTAAATCACAAAGACTCAGGGCAGATCTCAGACAAAGTCCCCCAAGGAGATCAAAAAAATTAAAGATAGCTCAGGATAATGAAGACTTTAAAAAAGACTGCTGAAAATCAGAAAGAAACTACTACATACGCTTTTCATTTGGGACTTCATCCCCCATCTGCCTCAGCAGCCAGCCCTCCAGCACTATTCCCATATCCCATTCTCTCTATTTCCCAAATGGAGCAAGAGAACTGAAAGCTCTTGCATTTCATTTGCCACTAACAAGATGAGGCTGCTTTACACAATCAGCAGCACAACTGTGTTGGGATGCCATTCTTACCAGCCCCAGGCACTACTACGATCATTTTACTTGTTAAAGAAAAGGCTTATCGCTATGTGAAGCATGTTTTTTACTTTTCTTAGTCCAAATCTCTCTACCACAGCATTAAAGAATTAACTCAAAGAAATAAGGACAATTCCAATCATTCTTACCAGTGGTAGAACAGATTTTGGATGAAGACTGGGACCACCTCTTTCATGTACAGAAGGCTGTGCTGGACCCCGATCCTATCGGATCAAACAATACCAGGGCTAAGCAACCTCATAACGATAGTCAAACTGACAAATTTTTTATTTATTGTTTTCTACTGCTTCTAGATACTACATCTGGTGAACTATCTGCGTATAATACAAATTTGCATGCAAAACAAGGGAATGAACATTTCCACTTTATGTACCAAGACCTAAACAATTTACTTTGAAATTAGAATGTGTAGATTTTCAGAGTTTGTCACTGCACTGTTCTTCCTCAGATCCAATGTAGTATCAAACCCTGAAAGATATGAACTTTGCATGTACAGAAAGTGCAAGAAAAGCCCAATTCAACATCCTTCATCTTCATTATTACTGATGTCAAGAGAAAAGGTTTCTTGGAAATTTTCAGGCAAAGCCAACAGTAGCTTTTCCTGGGTGGAAAAAAAAAATAGGGCTGAAGCAGGCATAAGCTGAGGTGGTTGCCAGTCTTCCTCTACTAAAGGACAAACCAAAAAAATCAAAATGGCTGAGCTGATGAATTCTACATGTTCTGTATAAAATCTATCTGCTGAAATGTGAGAAGTGAGCCAACACATGACTGCCAGGCTGCACGGAAGAAAGTGGGTCATGATACCACAACACAACCCCCACACCTAGGACAAATGTGAGTACCAACTGGGTGCTATTTACTGTGTGCCACTATAAAACATGATGGACACCAGAATAGCTTCATTCATCCTTACAGGAATGGACAGACAAAAGTATCAAGTTAAAGTTTGTCAGTTGAGTCACAGTCTCCTCCCCTCCAATTGAGGATTAGAACACACTAGATAAAGACATGTTATTTTTATTTTGTGACCAGAAGCAACTAAGTTGACTAAGCAGCACACGATCAGTTACCACAGCTCAGATAAGCAGTGGCTAATGCTTTCACTCATGTTCATAACCTTAACTGACCCGGCAGTTTGAAAAGACACTCAAGTGAGACCTCTCATAACAAGGCTGTTGCCAGAAGAGCTGAAAAGAACACACAAACCTGATCAAGCTGAGAGCTTTTGCTGTAAGACCCTTTGGCTGCTGTTATGGAAACCTGGGCGGCAGACTTAGCATTTATCTGTTCTTCTGCTTCCTTCTGTCCACCAGTACTCTGTGAATCTTTTGTTGGTGTTTGTTCATCTCTATGTGCAAAAAAAAAATAAGATTGGAAGATGTACTCCACACGGGTATTTGGTGATTTATCTTCTATCCTCAATGTTCCTTAGCAAGGACAGTGAAGATAATTTCTACTACACATGCAGCTAACTGGAGTCTACGGGCAGCTATGGAATTTAATACAGTATCAAGTTACTGGAATAAGTGCTATTGGAATGAATACTCGCACTAATTTCATTCAACCTTCCCCAAAGCTAAGATACTTAAGTAGCATTCATACACAATTGGCAACAGTCAACTCACCCACTTTCCTTCTCTTTTTGACTACTTCCTTGCTCATCATCATCACTGAAGTTCAACTGCTCAGTGTAATCTACTTCACTCTGAGCACCTGATGCATAAGCAAATATTCAATTAATCTTTCAGAAAGATTAAATATAAAACAACAGAAATCATTAATCTGATGTTTTTTACCTGCCCAGCCTTCATCAGCCTCAGCATCTAGATTATCAAATTTATCAAGTTCTTTAAGTTCACTGGCACTAAGAATGGACGGGCGCTCAATAGGTTCTGAACACCATGAAGGTGGTCCTCTTCCCCTTGGCCCTCTAGGAAAAAGAAACAAGGGAAAAAAAAAGAGAGAAACAAAGGCCACTGTCATTATTTATCCACAAAATGACTAGTTCAAAGGTCATCTTGTACCACAATTAGAATCATAGAATAACCAGGTTGGAAGAGACCCACCGGATCATCAAGTCCTACCATTCCCATCAACCAGTAAACCACGCCCCTTAGCAGCTCGTCCACCCGTGCCTTAAACACCTCCAGGGAAGGTGAATCAACCACCTCCCCGGGCAGCCTGTTCCAGTGCCCAAAGACCCTTTCCATGAAAAATTTTTTCCTAATGTCCAGCCTAAATCTCCCCTGGCGGAGCTTGAGGCCATTCCCTCTTGTCCTGTCCCCTGTCACTTAGGAGAAGAGGCCAGCACCCTCCTCTCCACAACCTCCTTTCAGGTAGTTATAGACAGCAATGAGGTCTCCCCTCAGCCTCCTCTTCTCCAGGCTAAACAACCCCAGCTCTCTCAGCCGCTCCTCATAAGGCCTGTTCTCCAGCCCCCTCACCAGCTTTGTTGCTCTTCTCTGGACTCGCTTCAGAGCCTCAACATCCTTCTTGTGGTGAAGGGCCACAAGAGAACACAGTATTTGAGGAGTGGTCTCACCAGTGCCGAGTACAGAGGGAGAATAACCTCCCTGGACCTGCTGGTCACGCTGTTTCTGATACAAGCCAAGATGCCATTGGCCTTCTTGGCCACCTGGGCACACTGCTGGCTCATGTTCAGTCGGCTGTCAACCAACACCCCCAGGTCCCTCTCCTCCAGGCAGCTTTCTAGACAGACTTCTCCTAGTCTGTAGCACTGCATAGGGTTGTTGTGCCCCAAGTGCAGGACCCGGCACTTGGCCTTGTTAAACCTCACGCCATTGGACTCAGCCCAGCGGTCCAGCCTGTTCAGATCCCTTTGCAGAGCCTCCCGACCCTCCAGCAGATCCACACTTCCATCCAGCTTAGCATCGTCCGCAAACTTGCTAAGGGTGCACTCAATGCCTTCATCCAGGTCATTGAACAAGACATTGAACAGGGCTGGACCCAGCACTGAGCCCTGGGGAACCCCACTTGTCACTGGCCTCCAGCTGGATTTAGCTCCATTTCCCACCACTCTCTGGGCCCAGCCAGCCAACCAGTTTTCCACCCAGGAGAGTGTGCGCCTCTCCAGGCCAGAGGCTGACAGTTTCTCAAGCAGAATGCTGTGAGAAACTGTGTCAAAGGCTTTACTGAAGTCCAGGAAGATACATCCATAGCCTTTCCCTCATCCAGCAGCCCAGTCACTTTGTCATAGAAGGCGATCAGGTCAGTTTGGCAAGACCTGCCTTTTGTGAATCCATCTTGACTGGGCCTGATCACCCTGTTCTCTTGCATGTGCTTCATGATAGCACTCAAGATCACCTGCTCCACGACTTTCCCTGGCACTGAGGTCAGACTGACAGGCCTGTAGTTCCCTGGATCCTCCCTGCAACCCTTCTTGTAGATGGGCACAACATCAGCCTCCAGTCCAGTGGAACTTCCCCAGTCTTCCAGGACTGTTGGAAGATGATGGAAAGAGGTTTGGCCAGCACATCTGCCAGCTCCTTCAATACCCTTGGATGAATCCCATCCGGCCCCATAGACTTGTGGGTGTCTAGTTGGGTAGCAAGGCTCTGACCACCTCCTCTTGGATCATGGGAGCCTCATTTTGCTCCTCTAGCTCCTGGGTTTGTACACAGATGGAACAACTTTCTTTACAATTAAAGACTGAGGCAAAGAAGGCATTAAGTACCTCAGCCTTTTCCTCATCCCCTGTCACTGTTGTTCCTTCTGCGTCCAATAGGGACTGTATGTTCTCCCTAGTCCTCCATTTATTATTTATATATTTATAGAAGGATTTTTTGTTATCTTTCACAGACTTTGCCAATCTGATTTCTAGTTGAGCCTTAGCCCTTCTGATTTTTTCTCTACACAGTCTCACTTACCTCCTGTAGTCCACCCAAGAGGCCTGTTCCCTCTTCCAGAGCCCATAAACATTTCTCTTCTTCTTGATATCACTCAAGATCTCTCTGTTCAACCAAGCTGGCTTTCTCCCCTGCCGGCTTTTTTTCCAGAACATGGGGATGGCTTTCTCCTGAGCTGCTAGGATTTCCTTTTTGAAGAGCTCCCAGCCCTCCTGGGCTCCCTTGCCCTTAAGTACTGTCTCCCAGGAGACTTTGCCAACCAGCCTTGTGAAGAGTTCAAAGTCTGCCCTCTGGAAATTTAATGCTACTGTCCTACTAACCACCCTCTTCATTTCACCTAGAACAGAAAACCCTATCATCTCATGATCACTTTGTCCTAGGCGTCCACCTACTGCCACATCCCCCACAAGGCCTTCTCTGTTCACAAACAGCAGGTCCAGGAGGGCACCCTCCCTTGTTGGTTCATTCACAAGCTGTGCAAGGAAGTTGTCTTCCACGCACTCCAGGAACCTCCTAGACTGCTTCTTTTCTGATCTACTGTACTTCCAGCAGATATCAGGAAGATTGAAGTCTCCCAAAAGAACTATCGATCTAGAGATTGATAGAGGTGTCGATCTCGAGATTAACCCCAGCTGTTAATTATTTAAAGTATACAGTAATGTTCTCTCAAATACAGTATAAATGTGAACTATCATCCACAAGTGCAACTGCTGTAGTTCAGATAACTACTGCTACACCACCAGATGGTCCTCTATGGAAGAGAAAGATTAGATGCTAAAGCCTTGCAAGCACACTTCACAAACAAGCCAAATATGAGCTGACAACATAAACCCATGTCTTGTAGCTTTCAAACAACACACTGCACAGTTGTTGTTTATTCACTTCAGTTATTTCTTTACTCTTTTCATGCATTCCCACTGTTAAAGGTTCTATACCTTCTCCCTATTCCTACAATCAAGTTCTCACAGTCATCCCTTCCAGCCCTTTTGTCCTCTTCCTGATCCCAACCACAGATCACCTGTCAAAGCCTGTATGGTACTGCCCCATAATTCCTCCTGTATGTGCAAAGCCAACTTTAACTATGAAGAAATGCACAGAAAGGAGCGAAACCAATTTTACAATGCATTACTTTAATTGGAGAGTAGTAGAGTTGAGAAGCAGGAATTGACTATTTTCATTATAACAATGGAAGAATCCTTTTACAGGCAAAATACCAATTGAAGTTTAAACGGTGTCCCCAAGTGTGCAAGGTTTCTTACCTGGTGGCCTCGGAATTGGGAAATCTTGTTGGACCTTGCATGGAAGGAGGATATGCCATTCTAGGATACTGATTAAACATCTAAGAAAGGTTTGAAAAAAACAAAAGGGAGCCGTTTGTTAAAAAAATACCATTGCATTAAACATACTGAATCATCAAAGGAATCACAATGGAAGAAAGCAGGATTCTTCACAAGACAATTTGCTTAATATCAGAAGTGTATAACATCAGGTCACCAAGGTGGAGTGATTACAAGTGTTAAATCAACTCCCTGACAAGTTCAAAGCCAGTGTAGCAGGAGTGGCAACAGGCAGATGCATCCTTTGAGGAGCTGGTTGCAATCGCACCCTTCACATTGAGCTCCTATGTGTTCCACGGAAGGAGAAAGGGGCAATCACACTAGCCAATAATCAATTCTTGTTGCTTAAAAACTTTTCATGTGACCATCACTTACATACGGCGGCATCATTGCTCTGTACTGAGATGAGATAGATGGTTGTTGCTGGCCATTCAGCTTGGGTTGAGGGAGCTGTGGTAACCGCACATCCCTCTTCTCTGCTGCCTTCTGGCCATCAGTTTGTTCTGCTGGTGTAGCATTACCATCTTCTTGTCCAAGTGCCTTAGCTTCTTGATCAGTTGGAGAGCTGGCCGAGTTGCTCTTATTACCACCTTCTCTCCAATTAGTAGCATCTGCATGGACAGAATCAGTACGAGAAAACACAAGAATAGACTTTATATTTCAGATCTACAGCCATGCATAATGAAACCCACATTCTTCCATTTCAGTAAAACAGCAACCACATCTGGTACTGAAACAAGCAATGGCCACTTGAGAAAACTGAGGCTGTTTTATAGTCCTCTTCAGCCCTACACCCAGCTGTGTTCCTGAAGGGCAAGAGATAAATTTATAAATTTAGACTGCTCTAGTTGTCCTACTCTACCTCCCAAAACACAATGCAGTTTAGAAAGGATACTGACCATAGCACAGGAGAGAAAATAGATTTAGCTGTGGTAAGTGGGCCACTGTCGACTTCGTGGCAAGATGCTGTTACGAGAAAAATCAAGCTTCTTATGCAGCAGAGGCCTATGATGAAACTTTCAAACAGCTCAAAATGACACATCCACGCATTATCTAAGTGAAGACAAGCACCCAGAGTTTGACTTGTACATCTGAGAAGGATGGAACAGAAGTGATGAGGGCTGTATTTCCGAGTGTGAACATCCAGCAAGATGTTCAAGAAAAATAATGGATTTTAAAGACCTATCACTTGTACCAGGCAGCCCATTAATTTAGGAGTTCCTGCCTGCAGATCATGGGTTGGTACAAAAAACCCCAAATGTAAACTTAGCAGCAGTGCTTAGATCCAAGGGCACCAACAAAAATTCACAGACACATACTGTAAGCAATGTTTCTTTAGGGGCACAACCTCTTTAAAGAGTATTGGGTTATGCTCCTAAGTGTCCATTACAGTTCTTCCACTTTGCTAGGGAGAACAGCTGCTAAAGGTGCGGTACTTGTCAAGCTCATTTAGCTGTCTGCTGTCAGACCTGAAAGAAGGGCTTACTACAGCATGTACAGTGCTGACCAAAACTGTAACTGTCTGCAGGAAGCTGGAACACGCACATAGCTATTTCTCTAATTTGATGCTGGACATATCTTATTTCTTGAAAACTTATTCTTTACATCAAAATCAAGTAAGGACTGGACAAGCATATTGCCTCAGACTAAAACAGATCACAAAAAACTGATGCCTGTAACAGAAATGAGTTAAGAACTCCCTGAGAGGCCAAGCCCTCTAAAGCAGTGCCCATTTTGTCTATCTCTTGCACAACACAGTGCCACCTACAGTGCAGGAAAGGATCCTTAGTCCATCAAACCTCATCAAAACTCCCTGAGAGGCCAAGCCCTCTAAAGCAGTGCCCATTTTGTCTATCTCTGGCACAACACCGTGCCACCTACAGTGCAGGAAAGGATCCTTAGTCCATCAAACCTCATCAAAACTAAGTCTTTGTAGAAGAAAATCTGATTTCTCACTAGCAACAGGCAAAATCTCAAATGTCTCCTCATGAAAAGGATCTGGGGAAGCAATACACGTTTCTTCACCGAGACATACAAAACCAGTACTGTTAAGGTGGTTTTCACTAGACCTTATCTCCAACAGCCGAAACAGATCAACTAGTCAAAGCACCTCAGCCATGAGCTAAAGATGCCTCAGCCTTTCAAATCAGTGTCCTCTTTTGGTATCCTGCAGATTATGCTTCCTATTCAGGATTTCTTAGGCTACTCTGAGTACTAACCATTTGGGGGCAACCCTATGATGACTTATTTAATTAGTTAACATTAGGAGATTTCTTTGAATACATATTTTAGCTGTTGCAACATCTTACAGCTGCAAGTAAGGAAATTCCAGGATTGTGCAACTAACAAATGTTCCTCAGAGCACAAATGGAGTGCGGACTAGGTTGAAAAAATGGCAAGTGACCTGGATTAAGGACCCTATTTTCCACATGCCAGGAACACAGTCAAGCAGAAGAAAGCCCCAAAAAATCTGTTTCTTCAGTGCAGGAGCACGTTGGTTAAAACAATCAATACATTAATTTATTTTGCACAGGGCTCAAGTAATATTTTAGTAAAGAGATTCCTCACAAATCCATGCAATCTCACAGAAATTTGTAGAATATACTTACTTTGTGGTCGCAAGTTGGGTCCTGATCCATGGGGTTCTTCAGGTGCATCTTTCTCTTTGCCTGACTTTTCCTGATCACCAGCTGCTGGCAGACTGGGAAACTCTTGCTGAAAATAACTATTTATTTGAATAGGTGGACCTACACAGACAGATATTCACAAAGTCACAACCTTCTGTAGACAAAATAGTTCATAAAGGGACAAAAGCCTGTTAATCAATTTACTGGTAACAATTCACAGAAGCGAAAAGCAATCCTTGCAAAGCATTCATATTTGCTACCAAAACTGCTGGATTTACCAGGCCAGCTGTCCCACCTGTTGATGTTGAGAAAATCCAGAAACACTGGAAAGCAATAATGGACAACAGAACAAGACTTAACACATGGAGTGCCTGAAGTTCCTCAGCTCTGTTAACACTTCTTTCGCCTTCCTCCCAGACAAACATTTCCCTCATTTTATTCTACAGCTATGGTGAACCCAGGAATACGCAGTTATTCCAAGAGCTTTTAAGACAACTGTTCTAATTACACATGCTTCTTTGGGACTTTCAAAGGTCACAGCTTTTACATTATGAGAAAAGTATCAGAACCGTAGCATTACCTGATTTCTAAACCCCTTAACATCATAATGCTGGACTGGGATTTAAAACTTCTGTTACTCATGACAGGGAAAACAAATATATAGATTGTTCTCCTCTTTAGCAGGTTCTGTTAGTGCATATGGTTAATTAACTGCTCCCCATGGATACTGGCCTATTAGGTCAATGGCATTCCAGTACAATACCATTGATAACCTCACTGGGGAAATATTTGTTCCAACAGCCCAAATAACACCCTGTTCATGTACCATCTCTACTACTAGCTGGTATAAATGACATCTCATTACACTACATTGACTACAGGGCAAACTTACAAAAAAGGATCTGAACATATGCTGCCCAAAACCCCCCAAACCCCATGATATTTTTTTTAGCTAACAGCTAGAAAAGCTTCTGTTCTCTCTGATCTGTGAAAGAATCCTTTGTAACAATAATACACAGGGATCTTGATATATTTTGTTTTAAGATTAAGAGTCAAGCACAGGATAGACTTCTTATTCTCTGTACTTCCTTTGTAAAGGCTTAACACAAAAGACAACTATTTATTCTTCGTGCCTACAAATTGCCCTGGAACCTTCATTCCAGCTTTATCTACCGCAGATGACGTTAACTAGTTTTTGTTAATGGACATTGGACTCTTGATTTTCCCAAGCAGCTACATCCAACTACTTGCTTAAGGGGACTCAAGAACTGCAGTCATAATAGTCAGTTGGACTGCAAGACAAGGGAGCCTCTTCAGAGGTTCAACATTCCTGAGCTCTACAAATCTTGAAAGATGTTTTCTGCTCAAGTGTACACAGTGACAGGAACAATGTTTTAATTGCAAAATAACAGCATCCCCAGTGATCAGCTTCACAGCACTAAAGCTACCAACCTGAAACAGCCAGCAGTTCTGAAAGAAGTTTAAGAATTCAAAGATGTTACAGTAGCAACTAGCCCCAACTGTTAGTCAATGCAGAAGTTGAAAACACAAGCTGTCCCAACATTTTCAACTCTTTCCTTTTGACATGGCCACCACCAGCTCAGGGAAAGATACAGTCTCGCCTCACTCAACTGAAGCCTTACAAGAACACCAGGCGATCGGCTGAATAACTGCTCGAACATCTACAAGGCATCTGGAAAAGCTACAAGTTCTACTGGCCAATTGCAGACCAGGAAAGCATGAGCACAACAAATGTATCCCAAGTTTCAGACTGAGGAAGATATCTTTCAGGTGATGCCAATTCACATTCTGTATTTCTTCTTGAAACAGCAAACCCACTCCTACATTAACTGAATGAAATGAGGGCACCATCTGGGCTTGGCACACAAGCTGCCATGGTAACTGCAACATAATTAGCTAAATGCATTTTGAAGCCACTATTTCCTGTGTCACAGAAATGATCTTATCAGCTTATGCAGAAAGACTGGTATGCAGATCACTGCATCAGTTTTAATTCCTCTCCTCCTCCTTTCTTTTTTCATTCTACAGAACACCCACAAAAGCTTAAAGGAGAGTTCCTATATTTGACAACAAAGGTAACACTGAACATCAGAAAGGGGAGCAAGAAGTGAAGAATCAAAAACTGTCACTTCTAACACTTACTGCAAAAAAAAAAAAAAGGCAAAATCATTAGATATGCGACATTAAACTCCACTGAAATAGCTTAGAAGTCATCCCCATGCAATTCAGATTTTACTATTTTAAGATTTCTATACAGAAGAGAGCTCACTTCAACTTGAAAGCCAAAATTCTATTTTAAAGAAAGCTTGCAATTCTCACATTTAAGGAGTAAAATATATTGCAGGTTATTTTTCATAATGGAGACACAGGAATTCTAAATAACCTCACTATACAGGCAATTTAAAAAAAAACACTCCTGAAGATTTATCGCTGATCTTACACCTGTAACAAAAACACGTGAGCCAAGATTCATACTGATGGATATAGTTCTCTGTCCTTTCATACAATTAAGTTAAAGAACCCCCCAAATCACATCTTTAATGTTAAAGAACCCCCCAAATCACATCTTTAATGCTCTTCCCAGAAAAAAACCCTACTTGAAACCAAAATAACCAAGGAATCCATAAAATACAGGGAAAAGTATTGCTGTAGCAGATATTTACATAGAAGCGAGACTACAACATTTTGCACAAGATGATCCAAAATAATGATTAGAATGACCACCGTTACAGTTGTTCTTCCCTTGCCAAAACTGCATGCATTAACTACTAAGAACTTCCCTCCTCACTATAGCCACACTTGAGATGTTATGCTGTCACCACCACTGCTAGACGAATCCAACAAAGGTGACTCTGCCAGTCTTTAAAAGGCAGACAGACCTGCTGCCAAATCGGGTTGGAGCACATCCAAGTGACTGGGGACCAGCTCACCTTCCAGCAAAGAAAGTTGCTTCCACAGCATTCGTAGTCCCAACTGGCCCAGTCAAGACTCATACAGTTGCTGAGTCTGGGGGTCTCTCACTGCAGAGTTCATAGCCTGCTGGGCCAGTTGAGAATCCTTCTACCTTGAGGATCACTTACCATCTTGTCCACCTGGTTTGGTGTTGGCCCATGATTTGGCAACAGGAGCTGCTTCTGGAGGAGCAGGAACAGCAGGTTTTGGCTGTGTCTGCGGCACGTCTGCTGGTTGTCTGGAATTAAGAGGAAAAGCACTTGTGAAGAAAAGAGGGTAAGCACAGGATGAGACTGCCAGGATTATTACTGCAAAAAGTGAATGAAACTATGTAGCTATGCTAGCTGTATAAAAGTTGTTATAATAACAGTTAAAAATTGGATTAAGTTAGTTTATTCATTCAAGAGTAGATTTCCAGTTCTGAAATCCTCAACATAAGACGGATATGGAACTGTTAGAACAGGTCCAGACGAGGGCTACAAAGATTATCAGAGCAATCGAGCACTTCTGCTATGAGGACAGGCTGAGAGTTGGGGTAGTTCATCCTGGAGAAGTCCCCAAGGAGAACTTACAGCACCCTTCTAGTACCTGAAGGCAGCTTACAAGAAAGCCGAGGAGGGACTTTTTATAAGGGCATGGAGCAACAGGACAAGGGGGAATGGCTTTAAATTGGAAGGGGGAAGATTTAGATTAAAAATTCTTCATGACAAGGGTGATGAGGCACTGGCATAGGTTGCCCAGAGAAGCTGTGGCTGCCCCATCCCTGGAGACTTTCAAGGCCAGCTTGGATGGGACTTTGACCAGCCTGGTCTGGTGGGAGGTGTCCCTGCCCATAGCAGGGGAATTAGAACTAGATGGGCTTTAAGGTTCCTTGCACTCCAAACCACTCTGTGATTCTATGAACAGAAATGGCTGGGCAGAAAATGCTGACAGTCATGAGCAGATTTTTAGCTTTTGAAGTAGCACACTGCACAATCAAACCCTGATCAATCTACAACCATGGAAGGGAATAATTTGGAATAATAATCTCTTGTCTCAGGAGTTAAGACAGGAAAGCACTTAAAGACTGAGAGAAAGAAGGCAAATAAATGTCAAAACACAAAGCAGAAGAAACTGATAAGGAAAGTCCAGAATTGGAGCCCAAAAGTTTAAGTCTATTAAGAACAAAGTCTCAATTTCATCATCTTAACAATGAAGAGGAAGACAAACTTACTTGTACAATACAAAAAACAGGCATATTCATCAAGATCTTTCTAGTCTACACATTCAGTGCGATGTTTAACTTCTTTCAAGAATAGGTACTTCTGAAATCTGCCTATTCAGATAACTTCAGACTCCAAAACATTAGCATCTACCAGTCAAGATTTCCAGCTCAGTAGTACTAAATTTTTGATAAAACAGGAACTAAGGGGCGGATCCAGTAGTCTAGAACCTCTTTATTATACCAGTAAAGAGAAATAGTGTGGTATCACATCCATTAGCTTACAATAAACAATTATCAACGCTTTAAATAGATCCCAAAGCAAACTGAAATTTTTGGGGACTGCCACTGAGAAGTCAGTTCCCTCTGGGTCCTGCAGTGATCAGCCCAAAGCACTTCCTGAAGGTCTCAGAAATGATGTAGGTAAAAAGTAATTGCTAGGGGAAACCTACTGGCTGCTTACAAGGATAACTGACTGCAATTTTTATAATTTTGATTTGTTTCCAGGGATGACTGGAGTTCAAAAAAACCATGTCCTCTTTAGTTCCCACTTAGCTGTATTTTCTTAGAGTTGCACATTTTCCAATAAGACTTTTGGAGAACTAGAATGTACACTCTACTTCATCACACAGAAGTGAAACAAGGAACAAGATTGTTAAGAGTTTGGTTTTTGCAGCTCTACTCTGTTTCAAAGCCAAGCCCATTCAGATTTTGAGCCATCCAAATACTGCCCTGTACGTATACCAGTTGATAAGGGAAAGAATTCGGGCTGGTTCTAGCTGAATTAATCAAAACAATACACAACAGACTGCACTATCCAGGAAAAGGGACTGAGGCAATACCTATAGGAGGAGCAACAACGTGAGAAAGCAGCAGAAAAAATTGTAATCACAGGGAACAACTGACTCGCATGAGCTTCAGCGCAGTGATACAAGAACGAAAGCAAGCTGACATCAAGATGTTATCTTACCCACAACACTTGAGAGGAATACCAAAACACTTTACATGTAAACTGCAGCACTTAGAAGCACACTGAAACATTGGAGAAATATAACAGTAGTTACAAAAATTGTCTGAAGAGTGGATCAAATGCATTTAGATGGTCTGAATTGAGGAGAATTTACTCATGGCCTGAGCATACCTACCTGTTTCTGGGAACCAGTCCCTTCCCCCAATCAGTTTTGCTTTATGTGGTCTTTGAAGCCTTTATCAGAATAATGCCTATCTTCCCAGGCCCTGCCCATCCCTAGTTTTGGGAAAGCTCGAGAGAAATGGCACAGCAGAACAACCCAGATTTCACTGGTCACTTACTTTTCTTCTTCGTGCTGTTCTTGTTTTGAAGCCCACCCTGTGCCATCTTTAGGCACAATATTCACATTAGGGTCATTGCCTTTGTTCTCTGCTTTGAGACTGGGGAGGTTTGCTGGGGGAGGCATCCTCCTGGAAATAGCAACTTTTCCAAGACTCTGTAATCCATGGCGTGCGGCAACTGCATGCCAAAACAGAAAGTGCAAGTTAACAATCCTATTTAACAGGTAGCATTCACGCAGAGCTGCATAAATCAATAAACTTATTGTGCAACAAACTCAAAAAATTTAAGAGTATAATAAGAATTAGAAAATCAACATTTTTCATAATTTAATAATAAAAAGGGACTTTTAAATACTTGGTTTGGGGAAACAACAGTACTTTTTGAACAGCCACTGGGGTTAGCCTGTTCTAGAGATCAGAAAGTATATACGGCCCCACCTTTATACACGATGCCCAGTGACAACAAGCTATGAGGAGCTATTTAAAAATGGGATGTCAATGTCTTAATATCCTCTTGCATGTTGTCAAGCACCATTCTCTTACGCCTTTTGGGGCTTAATGTACCTTGATGAGTCAATGAATATCCACATGGGTCCGGTAAATTTTTTTTGCTGCCAGTTCCAGTTGGCAGATGCTGCTTATGCAAAAACATTCCTACAAACTGCATTTACTCCAGACTACAATGAAAAAGCAACATGAAGCTAACGCACTACATGGGACATTCAACCTACCAATCAACTCGGGTGAACATACTACCCTATGCACGTTGTACCATTACAAACATCTATTTCAACCTTTCAAAATAATACTGTGGAAAACTTCAAGGAAGTTTGAACACACTTTCCCTCTTTCACCCCCTAATTTAGGCAAGCGAGTCAAATCAAACTCAAAGTCTTCCCCCTCTTTCTCAGTTCAAGCAGTCATGAAAAAAATAGGCCTATTCTGGCCTTAATCAAACCTTCAGTGTAAGTTACACCCAGTGTTTGTCTGCAAAACAGACAAAGCACCTGATCAGAAAGTGAGCACTGCCTTCTTGTTAATCAAACACCACCAGCACCAAAAATGTTTTCTGAAATACAGTAAGAAGCACAGCTGGGGAATGGCATATCATATGCTGATAACAAACGGAGACTGGAGCACTATAAAACAGTGCTTGTTTACCTATGTTCTACTTCCTACTGGACTCCAAAAACTGTCTCCCTGAACTGATACTCTTATTTTCAGCTAATCCAAAATAGCAATCAAGATTGCCAGAATTCTTCCACTTAAACTGTTGTATAAAGCAGTTAAAAAATCTTCTTGTGGTGAAGTGCTTGGATACTTTGTACTCTTAATTAGTACTACAGTAATGACGAAAGAGAATGCAAAACTGAAGTCAGTTTACCCACCTGTGGTTTTCTGAGTTTCCAGTGACTTTCCCTTGTAAGTATTAAACAGACTGAGCGTTGCATACTTGGTCTTCCCATCCTTCGCTTTTGTACTCTGGCCTGACTTTTCCGACATTTCGATGGAAACTCATCGAGTCTGGTACCTCCTGTTCACCCCTCAAAATTTGCCTGAAAAGAGAAACACCAGAAAAGTAAAACAATGTGGATGTAAGTCTATGCTTAAGACAGTTCTTAAAACAAAAGAGAACAGCATATTTAACAGTCTTGGCACTGTTTCATTTAAGCATACTGAAGATGCCACAGAATACATCAGCTCAAGAAACACTACATAATTTGAAAGTATTTCCATCTCCACAACATTACTGTGTTGAAATCAGGTGAATCAGCATTTAATTAATCAGGTGAATCAAAATTTAATTAATATAAAACCCTCTAAAAGTAGTAAGTATTCTCCATGATCTCACCCAACCCCTCCAAAACAACAGTATGCAAAGTTTCCACCAGCAGCTAGCTCCTGATGGGGGAAGCTCAATGACCTCACCCTCTCCCGCAGCCAAGCATGGACATACCATTAACTGCGGTACAGTATTGCTGGAATTTGTTGGGTTTTTTTTCCCAGTTAAATCATCTTGGCAGCTAGAGAAACTAAACACGTCGGCTAAGAAATTTTCTTTATCAAAACTAGGAACACTGTATGTTCACACAGGGAAGGTAAACAATTCCTTAAAGTAAGAGTTACACTATTCTTGCAGTAGTAAATTCCAGGGCTATTAGAAAAGATCATCGCTCTCTTCCCTCCTTCCCCCAGAACAGCAGGCCTTAAGAAAAAGAACCCAGTAATTATCACTGATTTTAGAAGGATCTTGCTAGAGTTGCTGCTCATCATGAGGCAAGAACACAAGCGAGCATTCACTTAAACAGAACATTAAATAGTTGATTTATCTTAACACTCAGAGCCCCTGCTACCCTCCTTACAATAACAAGGTTTTATATATTTCCATATGAATTCCAGAAAAGTTATGTATGCTTAAATACCCGTGTTTCATTCTGAAAGCAGACAGCAAGGAGAAAGACAACCTGCTCAAACTCTTTGATGATCAACAAACTCCCTGGTCACACTCAGAGCCTCAGAAGATCTTCAAGAGGAACCTGATCCACACACAAGGCACTAGTGTTTTAAAGAGCCTGCACAGACAAGCAGTCTGAAGAATAAAGCACTTATTTGGTCATAACAGACATTAACCAGTGTCAAAAGATCAAGGAAGCTTCACTGACAGAGGAATTAAAACATTCTCACCCTCCTCTGCACCCTCTACACCAATTTACAAGCTGGTATCAAAAAGATCAAGAAACAAAGACATCAAATAACCTTGGGGTGATCCAGCTTCAGCAAGATTTGGGTCAGAAGCCATGCAGACTGTTGCAAAAGGGACAGTCTTCAGTTTCATATGGAGCCACACAAATGGCTAAGAAACATCCTCCTCTCCTACAAAGTGAAAGCAACTCCCAGATTTTTTTGCCAGACGGGTCAGCATTGGGCCATTTCAACAGAAGGTGTTACACCAACAGCCACTCCTCATGTCATCCAAAACCATGAAAATCTGGATGGAAGCAGGGTGCACCCAGCCCACACCAAGTGGACCACGTAACCAACACACAGACTTTGCATATGGCTGTTACGTCATCTCTTATCTATCTAGAAAACTACAGATTGAGGCTGCAAGCTTTCCTGGGAAGCCACAGCTCACTACTCCAACACCATTAACAGACACAGGGAAGAAAAACCAAACCACAAAGCCTGACACAGGAATTTAGGACAAGCTTATCTTCAGAGCTATCAGTCAAGTACATTTCTATCAGGCATTCACTGTTCACCTATTATTATTCATGGTCACCCAACCACTTTCAGCTATTCTGGAGAGCCGAATACAGGCAGACTAGTTTATCAAGCTGGAGTCTAAATCAGACATTAGGCCCTGCACTAGCCTTTTCTACAAAAAAGGCAGTTTATCTTAAGGTCTTCAGTAAAATGTCTGTGAAAATCTGAAAGATTCCTTCCTTTCTCTGCTACTCACTGCTCACAGACCTGAATTTATGATAGAGTCCACCACAATCACCCTGGAGCATCAGAGGAGAAGGTATTGGGCAGATAATTGCCAAGAGCACATGAGTGGCAAACAAGCTTTCAGGTGTGCATGTAACTGTGGCAAGTAATAAACTGTAATTACTTGACACCTAGCTACACTAACATGCTCTTTCAAGTGAGAACTCATACACAATTTTAGTTTTCAGACCAGAACTCATCCCAGACACAGATTTTTGCAAACAAGTAGCTTCACAATGTTAAGGAATCTAGAAGTGGGGGCAAACAAAAAAAAAAAGAGAGAAAAGATGTCTCAGGTAACTTCCTGCCCCTCCAGTTCACAAAAGCAGCAAAGCTCTAACAGATCCAGGGAAAGCAGGAGAGCTGAAAACAGTCTGAGGATGGTTTAAACTAATGTTGTATTTTTGCCATACTTCTCAAATCCCGTATCATGTGTAGAGCTCAAACATGGAAAATATTACTCAACTCTCTTCTTTAGAATTCATACTTGAACAAATCTTAATTGCAAGAATTGCTCCTGCTAGCACATTTGATAGCTTAAAGAATGGGAGGCAGTGATCATGTTCCCCAATAATGCTTTATGTTACATTTACAAAAATTGGTCTGCTTGTTAAAGTTGAGCTCTATGCCTTTTATAGTGTTAAATTCATACTGTTTGACAAGTTTTCCCAAAGTTATGCTACAATGAAAAAGAATGCTGTAAATGGACTAAAATTGCACATTCCTCAGCAATCTAATTTACAGAAAATAAACTAAGCACTGCAAACTGTACTCTTAAATTAAGCCAGTCAATACATTCATATTTAACTAAGTTTGGATCTGATATTACTTGCCAAAGAAGATACACTTGTAAAATTAGACCTTAGACTGGGTAGTCAAGCCAGGGATGACAAATCTTCCTTCTGAAAAGCCCACCTGGCCCTCTTGCCAGGTCACACATTAAACAAGCACCATCTAACAACAGTTATAAAGAGGTAATTGCATGGTTTTGTGCCATATGAAATGTAATCTGCTCCAAAATATTTGTCTTCTCACTCAACCTTTGGTTACATATCCAGTATTCCTATAGCTGACCATTGGAATTATTCCCTCTGTAGCACCATCTACAAGGTGCTTTAACACAGCAAATGTTTAATTTGTGCATACAATAAGGTCGGCAAGCACTAATCTCAAATGATTCCCAACTTGCCCTAATGCATCTCTCTTGTTATTGTCAGTAAGCTAGCTGTTAGTCTGAACTCTGTTACTCAGATCCTTAAAATTGAAGTGCTGCTGCCTCCTAGGTTTGGACTTGCTGCCATATGAGTAAGAACAAGACAATGCTGTATACCTGAACAGTAGCGACACATAAAAGATGTCAGAACTACTTACCAGAAATAAGTAATTACCATGACAGCACAGAGAAGGACAGGCAACGGTATAAGCAATAACGGCAGCTGGCAGGGTTCACTGCACTATTAGTAAACTTAAGCAAGTCAGCAGTTCATTCCAAATTACTACAGCTACTACTAAGCATAATTACAGATGCCACAATGCTCCCAAAATTCTGGAGCAAAGATTAACTTTCAGCCAACCTAATGTTACCAAATACATTAACTGACCTTCACTGCGGGCTTAAGGTTAAAATTATTACTGTAATTACTGTACCAGACATTTTTCAGACTGCAATTGTTTGGCTTATTTAGATCCTACAACAAACTCAAAAGCACACGTACAGAAGTTAGCACAGTAAGTAGCTGCCACAGATTCTAGATAAAAGGAATCTAAAGGTCTCTCTAAAGGAATATTTACTTTTATCTTGTTAGATGCTTATAGCTGGTAGAAAAGCTAACAATGCAGTACATGCTAGATTGCAGAATCACATTTTAGAAATAATAAAACCTCAGCACCCACATACACAGCACACAGACTACTTCTACTATGTTCCTAGCTCTCCTGATCCATTTCAGAATACCCCAAAATGACTTGTTTAGAATTTAGTTATACTAGTCCATATATGTGAAAACATTGCATTGTGTTGCATCAAGAACAACTGCAGACTAGAAAACATCTTACCTCCACTTTGGAAAAAAGTTAAAATATCTAACAAACCTCAGCAAGTCTTGTCTGGTTTCCTTCTCTCTCTTCCACCATGTCCATTTCAGTAATTTGCACTTTTATTACACATGTGAAAAGCAGTTTTACACACATGCAAGAACAGAAAAGCATCCTGTGTAAGCCACAGTAGTTTGTTGCTTTGGTGAACCAATCCAAACAAGCATGGAAAGGGGAAGAGAGTTGTGTAAAGGTTTGGGTAGAAAGTTAGCTTCTTCATCCACAAATTTTGGCAGGGACAGATCAACTCTTACTACTGCCAGGGGAAATAAGAGTATTCTCTATGTTACAGTTTTCCAATTAATATGTTTCTGTATGTGTCTGAGGCTCAGCATGCACCATTCCTCACCTTTGGGAGAAATATTACTGTTCCCTGTATTTTTCTGGGCAACCCCCACCATATAAAAATTTGTTGTTTGCATCTAGCCATAACTCCAGTTTTCTTAGAAGAGCTTTGTTTCCGGCACACTGAAGCATATGGCTCTGGCATAGTGTTGGAACTAAATTATGCAAGTGAAAAAATGAAGCTTTTTGCCACATACTCAATTGATGTTAGAGGCAGACGTTCCCAAAATCAGTGTTACTCATTTCAAAAGAGCACTGTTCTCAAAACAGACGAACACTGTTCTCAGATAAAAAAAGCAATATTAATATTTTCAGCTAAAAAGGAAAGGTTACATTTCAATTGTAAGTCTAGTGTGTTTAGATTCTAGAACTTCACCGAAGAAGCTGCCTCCTAACTGTAAAATCTAAGCATAATCTGCAGGTAGATATTAAATTCTGAACACCTTCACACCCACGGTCTTCAGAGGAGACTAATTTAGACCATTTACAGACAAAGCCAATTTAGAACAGAGAAACATAGGATACTGGATTCTATGGACCTGGAACTCAAACGAGCCGCCTTCACACTTCATTTGTAAACCATCATCAAGGAACCCTGTTATCTTAAATGAACACTAAAAATATTATGTAATTATTGAACACACAGTTTTCACAGAGAAGGCTGCACATTAATAACAAATGGAATTGCAGGTAAACATACTCACTTCAATAATTTTTCTGACACGGATGTTTATAAACAGTGCACACTAACAATCTTTTACCAATACCTTATATTTATAACCTTCTAGTGACCAAAGACTCATTCCAGGAGCAAGGTTTTCAGGCTGCATTTTTATTAAAAAAGGTTTGGCCATCTACCCCGCTATTAAGAATTCTTAATAGCTCAAGCACTAGCCATCTTCATATGTCATGAAAACAAGCCTCAAATCCCTCCAGTAACATGAGTAGCAAAAGTCTGTCAAATCAAAGTGTCTAAGAAAATGCCTCTAAGGTCAGGATTTCCTTACCCTAGTCCCAAGAGCAATTTGCAGCACAGTTCATTGTCAAGTAGGCTGTTGCTAAACAGGTTGAAATTTGCAGTAAAGATTTTGGGGACTTCTGAGCTCCTGTTTCATATAAGTTGGACACAACTTTATGGCCTATAAGAATAAACACTCTACAGATCTGGGTAGATCTCACTACGATCTATTTGTGAAGAAGAGCTATAATAAGTATTATTTCCTTAGAAAGCCAGGATAATACACATCTCCATCTCCATTTTTCTTCCCCATCTCTAGATTTTGGGCTCACTAGCTTTCAGCAGAGCTCAAAAGAGGGTACATAATGCAAAGACTGCAGTCTATAAATTCTGTGAAGGTAGAAGGCTGAGAAGGAAAAGTAAACCCTTCTAATCACCATCTCCTTCACATCCATCCCCTCAGAGGAAAAATCACAGCAGAGGCAAGTCCCACAGCACTAGACAATCTATAGAGGAATAGTGTTAATGGCCACAAAACACAAAAATCAAAATCAGTATTGTTCCTTAGAACCAAAGCACTGCCACAAGACTAAGCTGCAGCAAAGCAGGCTTTGCTAATTCTACCAAATTACTCCTCATTAAAGCCTAAGAAAGTCTTTCCAAAACACTACCAAAACTAGATATGTCAGGTGGAAAACAGATCATGACAGAAGAAAGCCATTTTAGGACATTATTCCCTAGATGCGCCTTATAAAATGCAGTCTGTGGATGCCAGAAATAAGCATCCACAAATATGCCTGTATCAGTTTTAAGACACCTAACAGCAGTTTAAATATAGCTACTAGGCAATGAAAGCCAATCAAAATTAGCCACCCACAAAAAAAGCCTGTGCAGAAACTAACTTTACCACAAAGCAAACATGAGTTTAAACAAGCAATCTATAGAGTGAGCAAATCTTTTGCTGCCTTACAAGAACTGGAAGGCAGCTTGTTGAATTGCCTCCTGTAAGAAACAACAGCCACCTAGAATATGGCCTTCCAAAAGGACAGCCAGCAACAAACCATGGACATCCCAAGAAACCTACGTAAGATTTTCTCAAGCCTAAAAGGCTGTCCAGAGAGGTTGTGGAGTCACCTACTTTGGTATTCAAACCTGTCTGAATGCAATTCTATGCAACCTGCTTGAGATGACCCTGCTTTAGCAGGGCTGTTGGACTGGATGAGCTCCAGGCCTCTTCCAACCCCAACCATTCTATGGTTCTGTAACTCTAATATCGCACAAACAGAAGTGACCAACATTTTTAAAACACAATTTTAGGACACATCCTGCAGCAGGAAAATATCAGGAGAGACTAAAATAATCTGTCAGTTCTATTCTTCCCCCCCTCCGCCCCCCCAGTGTGTTCTTAAGAACAAAAGGAAAAATGAGTAAAAAACACAGGTAAAAGGACAACAACCACAAAAACCTCAAATTTGTCTCTATCCACAGATTTGAATATATATTTAAAAACATGTGCATGAATATTTCACTTAACATGCACAGAAATCACATTCCTGTGGAACAGCCTTGCCAAAAGAAGCTTGATCCATAGGGTCAACCACAATCAGGATGTTTTTTAAATGCACCCATATAACAAGGAATCAAAAAGCCACAGACAAGATAAACTCACATAGCCAATAAAGCTGTCAAAAATACACTAAGTGTTTTCATGTGTCACACAGCTCCTTTCTTTAGCTCAAATTTCTGATACCTGTACTGTTTATGAAATCATCTCCTTCTGAAGTGACCTCAGGTAACAGAGGTTATGGTTCCCTCTCCTCAAAGGCAGAATGATGCCAGTTCAGCTAGTTAAGAACTCTGGGAAAAGAAAGGACAGTTTTCATTTTGTTTAGTTTGAGTACAATTCTTGGATGTTTATATTCAGAGGATGATATAAAGCTGTAATTACACAAATACCAAACATTATCTAATAACATTACAACTACTCCTACCCAGAGAGTCAATGCTTTCAATGGTTATGTCTTTCTTCCAAATTTTACACACAAGTGACCCAATTTTGGTCTCCTACTTTCTACTCTGCAAGAGAAGCTGTTCATCAACACACTCATACTTTTGCCTTTTACAAGGAAGGAAAGGGATAATACAGAAGGACTCAAACTGAAATTCAGCTACTCTTATGAGCAAAATCCTCAAATTAGGAAGTGCCTCCCTAAAAATTTCATCCTGTTCTCAAAGATAAGCAGAAGATTGTATAAGCAGAAGATGGCTACAGGCTGTTCTGAAGAGACAGACCAGGAAGGAGGGGTGGAGGCATTGCCCTCTGTCTCAGGAAAGACATAGAATGTGAAGAGCTGTCATCGAAAAGTAGGCACAAACAGGTTGAAAGTTTGTGGGTCACAATAAAAGACAGAGGAACCAACAGGAACCTTGTGGTTGGTGTACACTACAGGCCACCCAATCAAGGAAAGTCAACTGATGAAGTAGTCTTCTTCCAGCTACAGGAGGCTTCACGCTCGCAAACTCTCATCCTACTCGGGGACTTCAACCACCCTGACATGCTAGAAAAGTAGCACAGCAAACTGTAGGCAATCCAGGAGACTCCAGGAGTGCACTGAAGATAATTTCTTAGTCCAGCTGATAAAGACCCCCACCTGAGGGGATGCAATACTGGACCTGATGGGGACCAATACAAATAAACTCATCAGTGACATTAGGATCGGAGGCAGCCTGGGCTGCAGTGACCACACACTGGTGGAGTTCAAGGTCCAGAGGGATGTGGGACAGGCAAGGAGTACAGTCAGGACACTAAATTTCAGGAAAGCAGACTTCCAGCTCTTCAAGGAGTTATTCAGTAGGACCCCTGGGACATAGTCTTCAGGGACAAGGGAGCAGAACAGAGCTGGCAAATATTTAAGAACGCTTTCCATAAAGTGCAAGAGCGCTCAGACCCCAGCTGTCAGGCAGGAAAAGGAAGAGACCAGTGTGGCCAAGTCGAGACCTGTTGGTTAAACTCAAGAGGAGGGAACTGCACAGGCAGTGCAAGCAGGGACAGGTAACCTGGGACATTTATAGGGACGCTGCCCGACTGCATAGGGATGAGGTCAGGAAAGCCAAGGCACAGCTGGAGCTGAGCTTGGCAAAGGAAGTGAAGAATAACAAGAAGGGCTTCTACAGGTATGTCAATCAGAAAAGGATAAAGAGAACGTACCCCCACTGATGGCTGAAAACAGTGATCTCATATCAACAGACAAGAAGGCTGAGGTAATTAACATTTTTGCATCAGTCTTCACTGACAACTGCTCTCCTCACCCTTCCTGGGTCATGGGACAACAAGATGGTGACAAGCGGGGTAAACCCCCTCCCCACTATAGAGGAGGATCAAGTTCGTGACCACCTGGGGAACCAGAACATATGTAAGTCTATGGGAACTGATGAGATGCATCCCAGAGTCATGAGAGAATTGGCACATGTGGTTGCCAAGCCAATCTCCACAATATTTGAAAAGCCATGGCAATCAGGAGAAGTCCCTGGTAACTGGAAGAAGGGCAATGTTGTGCCCATTTTTAAAAAAGGTAGAAAAGACGACACCAGGAACTACCAACATGTCAGCCTCTGGAAGATCATAGAACAAATCCTCCTAGAAGACATGCTAAAGCACGTGGAGGACACGGAGGTGATTAATGGCAGCCAGCACAGCTTCACCAGGGGCAAATCCTGTATGACCAACTTAGTGGCTTTCTATGATGGGGTAACCACAGCAGTGGACAAGGGTAAACTGATGGATGTGATCAATCCAGACTTCAGTAAAGCCTTTGAACACAGTCCCACACAACATCCTCCTCTCTAAACTGGAGAGATATGGATTTGATGGGTGGATGGCACAGCAGATAAGAAACTGGTTGGGCAGTATTCAGAGAGTAGCGGTCAATGGCTCAAAGTCCAGATGGAGATCCATGACAAGTAGTGTCCCTCAGAGGTCCGTACTGGGACCAGTGCTGTTTAATGTCTTCATTAGTGATACTGACAGTGAGATTGAATGCACCCTCAGCAAGTTTGCAGATGACACCAAGCTGAGTAGTGCAGTTGCCACACCAGAAGGACAGGACATCATCCAGAGGGACCCGGACAGACTGGAAAGTGGGCCTGTGAGAACCTCATGAGGTTCAACAAGGCCAAGTACAAAGTCCTACACCAGGGCAATCCCTGATTTCAGTACAGGATGGATGACATGATTTGAGAACTGCCCTGTAGAGAAGGACTTGGGAGTGCTGGTTGATGAGAAGCTCCACATCAGCTGGCAATGTGCGTTTGCAGCCCAGAAGGCCAACCGTATCGTGGGCTGCATCAAAAGAAGGGTGGCCAGCAGGTTGAGGGAGGTGATTCTGCCTCTCTATTCCTCTTTTGCAGGACTCCACCTGAAGTATTGTGTCCAGTTCTGGAATCCTCAACCTAAGAAGGAGATGGAGCTGTTGGAACAGGTCCAGAGTGGGGGCTACAAAGATGATACGAGGGCTGGAGCACCTCCCATACAAAGACAAGCTGAGAGAGCTGGGCCTGTTCAGCCTGGAGAAGAGAAGGCTCCAAAGAGATCTTATAGCAACCTTCCAGTACCTGAAAGGGGCCTACAAGAAAGATGGGGAGGGACTGTTTACACAGGATTGCAGCGATAGGTCTAGGGGCAATGGGTATTAATTGGAGAGGGTCAGATTTAAACTAGACATTAGGAAGAATTTCTTCACTATGAGAGTGGTGAGGCCCTGGAACAGGTTGCCCAGGGAAGCTGGGGGGCCAGGCTGGATGGGGCCTTGAACTAGATGATGTCTAAGGTTCCTTCCAACTCTAGTTATTCTATGATTCTGATTCTATGTAATACCTCTGTCTACTTTAGCTTTATAATTACACTTATAAGTGCTCTTCCAGCTGTAGATTCTTCCATACTTGAGATATAAACCCATTACAAGAGGAGATTAAAATCTAAAATGTACAATGAGCTATCAATGAAACACTTAAACAGTAAGTAGTACCTAAGACTGGCTACAGAAGACATGTTATAAATTAATGAACAAAAAGCTGTGGCTTTGAGATGAACAAAGATAGCAGATTTTAAACGTTGTTAAGGTTCTAAAAGACAACAAAACAATTACTTAACTTTTTTTAAACACTTTTTTGTCGTCTTTGTAAAGAGATGGCCATATACTCTAAGCAAGTTCTCTTGAAAATAAACGGTTCTTTCCGAAGCCCTGCACAGAATTCTTTTCACTTCAACAGCATCCAACATTGGTCTTTAAATTCTTAGGTCAGGCAGAATAAGATAGTAAAGAAATAGCTCAAAAAATCCCCCTTATTTCTTTTCTAAGTAAAAAAACTGGATGGACAAAGCAGTGGCACCACTTCTCTAACTAGAAGAGGCTGATTAGCTGAAATTAAGTTTCAGACTAAAGCCATGCTCTTTGAATCTATTTTACCATCTACCTCATGCTACAGTCAATAGGAACTGAGCTCCTTCACAGTGCAATCTGAGCTGAAGTTCCCACCTTGTGACTTAAATTAGCACAGCGGCTAGTAACTTTTCACCAGTACTTTCACTGCTACCATTGAGAAATTCACCAGGAGTCAGCACATATTTAACTTTTACTTGGTAGCTACTGAGATACAAACAAGCTCAAGAGGTAGCATTGGGGCTAAAATTAGCAAGGAGGAGGTACATCACCCCAGAAAAGGAGACTTGAAGCAGCAGCTGCTCCCAACAGACAGTGACTGAGGTCTGGAGTGCAGAGCCCTGCAAACCAGCAGAAGGTGAAAAAGTGACATAAAGGGAGCTCAGGACTGACTAGCAATCAAGCCCTGCCCTTCTTCCCAAAGGGAAAAATACTTCCTCAGCCTACTGCACCCATGTCTTCACATTACAGTTTTCACTCTAGTAATTTTTCTAGCACATTTATATACTTTGTAAAGGAAAGACAATAGCTGTGTATTTTAAAAAGAAGTTTACTATTAAAATAGAAATCAATTTTAAAAAGTATCAAAGTGTTAAATCTGATCTAGTGGTATGTCCCTGCCCGTGGCGGGGTGGTTGGAACCAGATGATCTTTAAGGCCCCTTCCAACTCAAACTATTCTATGACTATGAAATTAAGAAACTCCCCTCAATGTATTTTCTCTCTCCAGCCTAAATACAGATGACAAATTAAGGCTCCAAACCTCCCCTCTTTTGCTTGTCACATTGAACACTATTTCCAGAATTTCTAATAGTAGAATGTAATTCTTTGAATTATCAGAAGTTAGGCAGTGAAAAAGTGCACAAGTATCCGAGTTTTAACAAAAAAGCCTCTGTTGTTGCCTAAAGCTTCCTAGTCATGAACATCATTAGACTTGCCACTGCACCTTCATGTTCCACCACTCATGCAAAGCCAGACAGACCCTCCTCAAACACCTAAAGTACTGCTTAGTAAATTCAAGATAACTTTTACTAAATTAAATACACACGCTCCCTAAAAACCATTCTGCTTAGAGTATTTACATCACAATTCTGAACTGAAAACCCAACATCTGTCATCTCCAACAGCCAGACCTTTAGGCACACAGCACTCTTACAGCAATCTCTCCTACACTTACTTTAGCATTGAAGTATCTGCAAGAAGTGAAATATATCATGTTCAGACTCAGCCTTAAGGCTCTAATCTTCCATGTAGTGAAGAAAAGATTACTGGCATCAAAGATCTAGACAGAAGTGACTTTAATTTGGCTTCTGAGTTTAGAAAATTTACTTTGGTCGTGTTTTCAAACTTCTTCGGAACATGAGGGATAGTTCTTTAGGTTACTATACTGATGGAATTTGCATACAACCAAACAACAAAGAGCATGGACATAAAGGCTGCAGCTGTACACCATAGTTGCATGCATCACAGGTACCATAAAATTATGAGAATCAAAAACCCTGTACACATGCCACTAGACAAAAGGCACATTGGGTTCAGCGTTTACCCCTACTAGAATGGAATAGAATGCAGACAGAATGACCTTGTTATAAACATGCCAACCTCAACACTGATCTAGTATATCTTGCTTCTGTCCCTACAGTCACGGTTTTGGAAGGCTGCATTAGTCCCAGATACTCCTGACTGAAGTTAACATGGAGTCGGCTTTAAAGAAACAGTTCTCTGTGTGTCTCCTGGCAAACTCCAATATCAATGACTGACAGGCTAGCAGAATGAGCTTACAATTCTTTTCAGAGCAACTCCCAGTTTAGGTTGAGGCAGAATAAAGCAGCAATGCAAAGTGGAACTTGTGTCTCACCAATATATGAACAAAAAGCTTCTAGAGCCTAGGAAGACTAAAATCTACATTATATGAGAAGAACAGTCACTAGACTAAAATTTCACCAGTGGGGTACAGTAATCGCATGAAACACACTACTGCTGTCACTGATATTACAAGCATCTAGTTCATTTACTCATTCATTCTACATAAACCAGACTAGCAGAAAGAAACTTAATACCACCACAAAGTAAAAATGACAGATATTAATAACTACTAACTGTACTGTATTAAAAGTATTACTTCAATTACCAGCCCACTTTCAAGCTATCGAAGTACATCTGAATAGCGCCTTTGTCAGAAAGCTTTTTCTAAGATATTCCAGCAGACTGACAGCACATGCCACATGTAAGCCAGAACTAGCACACCATAAAGCTAATGCACTAACAGAAGTTTTTCTTGCCATGTTCCAATAATCCTCAAATATCAGAATAATTCTGATGTTTTGCAAATTATCAAATACATTTCAACTGAAAATATATTTTTTTTCTGAAAATAAGACCCAAAATTTCTTTGCAGTTCACTTTTAAGGCAGATTACTTGATTCCTTCATAGTCTGACAATTTCTTTACAAAGCTTTTTTGTTTGTCACCAGGTATTACAGCAAAATTTTTGCAGATTTTTTTATTTTCCAGTTTCATGCCGTTGGCTAAGAAGCTTTATTAATATGTAAATTTTTAACTGTGGCAGGAACTTTGAAGGGCTGGAAGGAAGCCAGGACAAGAAAAAAATAACGGTTTCTATACAATTAAAGATAGCAACATAATAAGATGCGTTCTCACTACTTCTGGGAACAGAACAATCTAAGTGCTTTCACCAAATTAGCTTTTCAACATGCAAATGCCAATTGAGATTTTCATTTTCAAGATTTGCAAAAGCATTTATTAAAGAAATTTCCATTATTTAGAAGAATAAGAAAACTTCAAAGCTCTCAAAACTGAAACACTGCATATTTGAGAAAAAGATAAGGGAATAAATTAAAGCAAATGCTTGCAGAAACAAGCCATATACCCATTATCCAAGTGCGGTATTCAAATCGTAGGTTGATGGGCAGTGTTTTACACTTGAATACAGAAAAATAACGTAACCTCTCTTACCTATAAGAATCCTTCTTTCAACTGAAAAAGCTACAACTACTCACTAGGCTTCTTAGGTCAGTTTATTCTGACCACAGCTGCTCCCAGTAAGGACAGCTGTTAATGTTTAAGATCACAAATAGTCCTTTAGAAAAAAATTACAAACACACTTAGCATGTTGTCACAAGTACCACTTTGTTCCTTGCTTAATTGCATCATGTCATCCAGCAGAAGTCCGAAAAGGCAAAAATACTGGGATACCCATTGTCCCTGTGCACACAGAAAGCGACGTGGGGAGTCTCCTTCTTAGTGGCATCCCGAGTAGCAGTTGCTCTGGCTAGCTGAGAACTGGGAAGAAAGCAGGAAGTGTGCAGTAGGGCTGCAAAAGAAGCTACACAACTGATGACACAGCGGGATTCTCACACCTGTGCAAATGAGCCTGCTGAAAATACCCAAATGGACAGCACTTCTCTGCACTTGCTACATTTAGATTTCATTGGTGGGTTTGAGGATGCATTTGCAAAAATAAAGGAAACAGAATTGCTTGCACCCTACAGCAAAAAGAGTATGAGCAAGAAGCCTCCACATATTACTGGATTTTCTCTTAGTTCAAAACATATAGAATAACAGCGAGCTGTGTTTCCTTTGTGGCTGTGCCTCAGTAGATCTGACTCCAGCTGCAGGCTGAACAGGGCTCATGATCTGTTCTGCAGGCAGTTGTCTGGGCTGAGGTACCAGAAACAACAGCTGAAGGATGTCAGTCAAAATATTTGGTGCAAAACACTTCCTTTTAGGAACCTGCTGAAGGACAATCAATAGGTACATAAAACAGACCAGATTCTGGACAGATGAGCAGAAGTTGCCGCCATTTAAAATCACTCATCTCTTGACTTTATTTTTTTCCCTTTTGTTTTCATAATCTCACTGCAAAAACCCCTGCACTTTATTACAAACTCTGAAACAATGCCATTTAAACTGGTGGCATATTTTCAATCCTTCCCACCCACCCCATGTTGAACAGGACAGCAGAAGAGGGCAGGATAGATTAAGAGACAAATGTAAAACCATTTTTTGCTGTGAATAATTCAAAGAATCTTTTCAAGAGTTCAACTTCCTGCTACTTTACCACAATTTCCAAGCCCCACTGTAATAATGAACATTTCTTGATAAAAGAAGTGACACTTAGTTTTATCACTCTTCCCAAGGAACCACAACTCATTTTAAGCAGTGGATTCCTCTCCACATCATACCTTTCTATATACCTTTAAAGTATCCCTGACCTCAACTGCAAGCAATTTTTTATACAAAATTTGTTTTTTTCCAAAGCCCCTATTCATAGATCAACCCTTAAGTAACATAAATAGTTACAGCTTCCAGAATATTCTGGAAGCAAATAAGAACCACTCTAGGGCTACATCATTAAGGATTTTCATTCCTTTTCAGAACAGATGTGCCAAAATTAATTCCCTTTTCTCTAGCTATTTTTTCAACTTTCTTCTGTTCACCTTCTCAAGATACTTTTGTTCCAACCTGATGATGGAAGTACTCTCGTCAATATTAGGGATCTACAAAATAAACATTTTTATACAGAGTTTTGTACAAACCTAGCAGGATGAAAAAACCTTTCAATAAGTTACTCTCATCAGCTACATGGCGAGCCAAGCTACCAGTTACCAGCTCCAAAACTTCCTTTGTCCAATAGTCAAATTCTGTGTTGCCCATAACTCCCACCACATTCCTAATCTAATACATATACGTGAAAAATACCCCACAATTTCTCCTGTGTATTAAGAGACATTATAGCATATTTGTTTTTACAGTTTTTTAAATACTCCCACTATGATGGCGAGTACCAGCACTGCAAAACACACCAGGTTATAATACATCATTGACAGCATCAATAAAAAAACTTTACTCTCATGCATAGAAATCCGGCAGAATTTGCTCCTTGGTCTGGTCCAGCTCAGAAAGCACTCATAGCGGCTCAAACCTTTTCCACCTACTGCCTGTTAACCTCTGGATCTCTGGTTACATGTTTTTCCCCTGTGACTCACTAATTTCTTGGAACAGAGATGATCTCCTCCTTCACTGAAAGGATGAGCAGCGTGCAAGAGACACAGCTACAAAAGCCACGTTAACAACACTTCTGGACAACAATGGTTTGCTAAACTAATGGTCTGCTTTAGACTGGAATCTGTAATGTTGTGTTAAAAAAAGAAAAAAAAAAAAAAGATGAGGTGCTAAATTAAAAAAGCCTTATCAGCATAGCCACCTTACGTATCTGCCTTTCAGCACTGCAAAACCCGTTTTCCATGGAAGTTACCTTGCAACAGACAGATGGCTACGAATTAAGTTTAACAACTTTAGTTGCTCTTGGTTCTGTATTTATTCTGCTTAAAAAAAAAAACCAAAAAAAACCCCCAAAACTCCGTGTGCCTTGACATTCTGCTTTCAAGATACAGTAAGTAAATAATTAAGTAATAATTAAGGAGAAGGACCTGGGGGTGTTGATTGACAGGGACTGAACATGAGCCAGCAGTGTGCCCACGTGGCCAAGAAGGCCAATGGCATCTTGCCTTGTATCAGAAACAGCATGGCCAGCAGTTCCAGGGAGGTTATTCTGCCCCTGGACTCAGCACTGCTGAGACCGCTCCTTGAATACTGTGTTCAGTTCTGGGCTCCATGCCACAAGAATATTTAGGCTCTGGATTGTGTCCAGAGAAGAGCAACAAAGCTGGTGAAGGGGCTGGAGAACAAGCCTTATGAGGAGTGGCCCAGGGAGCTGCGATTGTTTAGCTTTGAGAAAAGGATGCTGAAGAAAGACCTTATTGCTCTCTACAAGTACCTGAAAGGAGGTTGTAGAGAGGAGGGGGCTGGACTCTTCTTCCAAGTGACAGGGGACAGGACAAGGGAGAATGGCCTCAAACTGCGCCAGGGGAGGTTCAGACTAAATATCAGAAAGAAATTTTTCACAGGAAGGGTCATTGGGCACTGGCTGCCCAGGGAGGTGGCTGAGTCACCATCCCTGGAGGTATTTAAAAGACGGGCAGATGAGGTGCTCAGGGACATGGTTTAGTGTTTGATAGGAATGGTTGGACTCGGTGATCCAAGTGGTCTTTTCCAACCTGGTGATTCTATGATTCTAAGGCTCAATATAGTATCAAAATACTCCGGGAAAAACATTTCTTTTTCTGAAGTTAAGTGCCTATTACAAAAGCTCTGTCCATGCTGATAGCTTGGTCTGTGGCATGAAAAACATCTCCTAAGCAAAGCGACTCCAGCAAATTAATCGAGCACCTATATCACAAGCCAAAGGCAAGTTTTTCTTACTAGAAGGCAGCTTCCCTATATTTACACACATTGGCAAGAAGAAATGTTATTGTTCCTCCTCACTAGAGCATCTCTGCTGTGTACCAATATATACACCTAGACCCATGTGTACTGGAAGTACCAACTGTCCCGAACACTACTATAAAACAAGCCAGTCAATACATACAATACTTTATTTCTCTACAAAATGAAAGCATCAATGCATTGATCTACAGACAATAAAGTCCCACAGTGGAATATAAGGTGACTTTGAAATAGAAGAAATATTTAAGTCCTAAAGCATTTAAAGTCTTAAATTGGGAGAAAATCATTGACTTCTCAAACAAAATGAGGATATTACTTCACTTCCACCTTAGCTGAAGATTCAAATTGTTTAAATAATGTTTCTTTTGCCAACGAAAACTTAAACTACTACTCCTGCAAATATAAGTCTACAGTCATAATTTTAAAAGAGAAGTTAAAATAGTCAAACACTAAAATCTAGGAGTATTAAAGTCATATGCTTACAAAATATTAATTTTAAAATACGCTGCAGCTGTTTATGTGATTTAATGAGGACAATCTGAAAAGGTTTCCTTTTCTAAGCAGAGAACATTTGATTTGCTAGCTTAATCAAGAACTGCAGCAAAAAAATGGGCAACCTACTAATCACTAGTTTTACTATGAAAAACCACCCAATACCTTCAAGCACAATGAGCCAAATCCTACATCCCAACTAACTAAAAATTGAGTAAAGCTGCCATTTCACCTAGGCATCATCTGTACATTGATTTAAAGAGATATTTAATAGACCACTCTTTGCAGTCACTAGGCACCGGGCAATGCTGCAGTTCACCAGGCACTACCCACGCATTAGATGCACCCTAATATTAAGTGTAGCTATTCTTCTCTCCAGTGTAGTAAGCTCCTGAAAGCACAGCCCACATTATTTACAAATACATACTAGTTAAATTTTATCACCATCATACTTCGTATAGCAGATACATAATGTTGATTCTTCACTGTAATTTTACTGTTAATCAAGACAGTGCCAGATACATAAAAACATGAACAACATGAAGGATACACAGCTGCTCCTTTTAATATGTGTTCACAATCTGTAGTGGACTCGTTTGTTAGCATTTAGTTAGAATGCTATGTAATGGTTGAGGTATTTGTAATAAAAACAGTATTTCTGTTAGCCTGTTCTTCATAGACATAAAAGCTGTCTTCATCTCATTATTATTAGGACTTTGTCTTCCTCTACTCTTTATGTGGTTTTTAAGACTTCTGTCCATTCCATTTTTGTTTCAACAACATGCACATAGTAGTATTTCCTCCCATCTCCCATAACAAATCCCACCTTTCATTTTTACACCTGCTGCTTTCACCCATGGGCAATTTTCTACAGGGTTTTGTGAAACTCACCCCAAAAGGAGGGCATGAAGCTAGGTGCAGAAAAAATTCCCTACAGAAGATGATCAACTGGTTCTACCAGTAAAACACCACTCGCAGTCCCGGCGTTACAAGCCCAACATCCATCCCCAACTAGTGGAAAGGTGGTGCATTTTCAGGGCGGAGTTTTTTTTCCCCTCAAACCCTCCATTACTCTACACAGCCTCCAAAGACGCTCCACACTTCTTCAAAAGAAAGAGAAAGAATATTTTTAATTCGCTTACATCTCCAATTTGCTAAGGGGGTTTGTTCCTCTGCAGGAACTCCCTATGAAAGGGTTTAATCCCCCTGCAAAAGCTACCTTTTTCTTTGTCTCCACATCTAAGCCTCTTATGCATGCCACCCTTATATGGTATTTAAACTGTATTTTCCACCCTCTCTCCACTTTCACATCATTCCCCTTAGTTAGCCTGGAAAAAATCCTGGAACAAAGGGCTTACACTTTCAGTAGCCTAGGACATCAAGGTCTGAAGTCAACTCCATACATCATACTGTTTTGACCTACGTTCCTTCTCTTTACAGACATACAGCACTCATTCAGAGAAAACAAAACCTAAGAGTGCTCCCTTCTGAACTGCATCCTTTTCCTTGCTCCTCCTGTCCTGTTTCACTTTCCCTAGTAGACTTCAGGATGCAGGGAAAAAGAACCTACAGAAGGTGCATACCATAAATCTGTACCATTGAACAAGGACCCCAGTAACCAAGGTAAAGCTTCAGTTTGATGTAACTGTTTTTTTTTTTCACAAGCTGCACTACAAAAAGCCAAGGTTTCTATTCTGAAGTCTACATGACAGTAAAGAAATTATCAATTGCTATTAAACTGCAAAGAGACAGAATATTTTCATTAGCAAAATGCACAGAAATTATTGCATACAGATTTTATAAGCTATTATTTACCCAAGCAATACTTTCTGCAGGAAACACATACTAAGGCAGAGTTTTTAGCAACAAGGACATACACAGAGACCATAATCCTGGCCTTCACACACAAGCACCAGCCTATCCAGTTCTCACCTCAGTTTAAGCAGCCACCTTTTAAGCACACACCTCCACCAAAGCAGTCATACTCCCCAGTCACCAAACAACACTGAGGCACAAATTGTCTTTTCACTCTATACATAAAGTTCAAAGAACTCCCAAAACTTTGAGACTCCTTAGTCCCAAGGAGACTGTGGCACAGTTACACTAAACACCCTAAAACAAGCTTTGAAGGAAAATTCTCTAGACTATGTAATTAAAAAAAAAATCGACAGTCATTCAGATTCTGGCAGTCTGTATTAGACGGTAATCCTTTTGTTTCTCATTGATGGACAAATGAGATCATGTCCTGTTTCCTCCCCCCCTCCTAAAGCAGTTTCTTGTCTGAGCAGAGCTCTTAAGACCAGACAATGGGCACGCCTGATGCCTCGCTGCAGAAAAAACAAAGCTATTAAAAATTACAGTCCTGTTCCCTCTGTTGGAAATAATGCTACTTGCTAGCACCATACCCATCTGACCTCAGTAATCAGAGCGACACAGAAAAACGGTCCTTCCTCAATGATACAGGGTTCAAGACCTTTCACAAAGGAAAAAACTTACAAAACATGTGTGAGACACAAAAAGGAAAGAAATACAAAAAGCCAAAACATTCCATTCAATGACCAATACCATGCTCTCACACAGGCTCCCCTTCCCCATAAGGGGGCCTGAACTGGAATCCATCTGGGCCATCCTTAGCCTCAAAACCTGCCATCCCTACATCCCTCGGCGACGGCTCCCATTATGCCCATCGCGCAGTGCCCACCGACTAGCTGCTTGCATTTCAGTCGTGTCATCTAACCACGCTTCCACCATCCTTTAAGCGGTATCCGTAAGCATGGCCCTGACTCCGCTCAACCCACCCCTACAAATCTTATCCCTAGGTACAAAAATTATACTTTCCCGAACGGTGCATCACTCAGTCCTACATCAAATAACCCACGAGCAGCCTTTCACCGCGCATTTCGAGAACGGTGGACGGATATTTCAGGGTAGAAAACCAGAGCACTGCGCCCTGCATGTGGCTCTGGCACCCCATAAGAAAAGCCTCCCATCCTTCCGCACTGCTGCAGAAAGAATCCCAGTCACAAAGCAAGCGCTGAGGCACGAAGGAGACGGCGGGTTTTCTCGCGCCACCTCCCTCGAGGAGGGCCCATAGCCATTACAAAAGCAGGGACAGGACACCCGAGGACACCCGAGCCCTCCGCGCCCCCGCAAGAGCGGCCCCACCGTGGCGGGGCGGTCCGGCCTCCACGGGTGCCGGGCAGCGCCCTCCCGGGGCCGCGGGGCCCAGCGGAAGCCGCCCCCGCCCGGGGCCATGCGGCGCAGGCCGCTCGCTCGCCGCCGCGGGAGGCGGTGGGGGGGGCGCTCACCTGACGCGCAGCGCGGCAGGGCCGGCGCTCCGGGCTGTCCCCGGGGCCTTCCGGTGTTCGGCGAAGGCGCTACCGCTCCCGGCGCTGCGAACGCCTCAGCCGCTTCTACCGCGCCGAGGGGGCCAAGATGGCGGGCGGCCAAGCCGGCGCCGAGCGACGTCTGACGTCACCGCGCGCCCCGCCCACGCGCCGTCGCGCACGTGGCCGCGCCGTGCCGCAGTCGGGCGGGCGCGCGCGGGGGGGAGGGAGCGGGAGGGGGCGGAGCGCCCCCTACCGGGCGGGGCCGCCCATCCCCGCCCCGTCACCCCCCCCATCCAATCCCCTGTCCCTGTCGCCTTCCGCAGCCCAATCCCCATCCCTGTCCCCATCCCCTTAACCGTTCCTATCCCATCCCCATCTTATCCACATCCCATCTCCATTCCAGCCGCATCCCTGTCCCCACCTCTGTCCCCATAATCATCCCCGTAACCGTCTCCATCCTCATAACCATCCCCACCCACTCCAATCTTCATCCCCGTAACCACCCCCACCACATCCAATCCCTATCCATGTCCCCATCGCTTTTCCCATCCCCAAACCGATCCCTGTCCCTATCCCCATCCCCAAACCGATCCCTGTCCCTATCCCCATCCCCTTAACTATTCCCGCCCCAGCCACATCCTATCCCCATCCCCATCTCATCCACATCCCAATCCCCATCTCTGTCCCCATCCCCATAACCACTGCATCCAATCAACACCCCTGTCCCCATATGCAACCGGATCCCCATCCCTCTCCCCGTCCCCATCGCTTTCTCCATCCCCGTAACCACCCCCACCACATCCAATCCCTATCCATGTCCCCATCGCTTTTCCCATCCCCAAACCGATCCCTGTCCCTATCCCCATCCCCAAACCGATCCCTGTCCCTATCCCCATCCCCTTAACTATTCCCGCCCCAGCCACATCCTATCCCCATCCCCATCTCATCCACATCCCAATCCCCATCTCTGTCCCCATCCCCATAACCACTGCATCCAATCAACACCCCTGTCCCCATATGCAACCGGATCCCCATCCCTCTCCCCGTCCCCATCGCTTTCCCCATCCCCAGCTCAATCCTCATCCTATCTCATCTGCATCCCAACACCATTCCATCCCTGTCCCTGTCCCCATAACCATCCTCATAACCCTCCCCATAACCTTCCCCATCCCATCTGATCCCCATCACCTACCTCATCCTTAACCCCTTCCCCATCACATTCCCATCCCTATCCCCGTGCCCATGTGTGGGGCTGGAACTGCTCTGTGCCTGGTGCTGCTGTGCAGGAGGCTGCCTTGGGGCTGGTGGTGAGGGATGCCAAGTGTGCAGTGCTTGTCCACTGGTTTTGCAGAAAAAAATCTCAGATGAAGGCACCCACAGGCACATGGAGGAGCTCTGCCTTCTTGCCACGGGCTTTAGGGTTCCCAGCAAGCCTGAGGCTGTGCAGGCAATGTCAGGGGTGCTCACCCACTGCTATTTGTCACTGAGGGTGTTACTTCTTAGGAAAGGGCTCTTCCTCTCTGCCACAATGTGGGGTACTGGGTCCACTTGACTCCCCTGATACTTGATAACAAACCATTAAAAAATCCATCTGAGAAAACCATGGGGTTTATTTCTGGTTCCCTATTTCATATCCCAAAAGTTACCATACAAACACAAAGATTGGTACAGGTAATTTGATGGAGGAAGCTCTGGCTAGCCAGGGAGAAAGGCTGCCCCCCTGCACACCAGCCTGTCCCAAAAGGGCTCTTCCCAAAAGCCCTTTGAAGATCCACTCTGGTGCTGGCGCAGTGGGGGCACAGCCCATTTGGGGTCAATGCTCCATGCAGTAAAACGTTGGTGGGAGGAGGCCAGACACCAGGCAGTGCCGGTGACTCCTGCCAGCACTGGACCAGCTCCAGCCCTGCTGACACTACCCAGCAGCAGCACAGCTCCACACCATTCCCAGCTTGCCTGGGAATGCGCCCCACAAGGTTTCTTCTACAGCTGGGGACCTACCCAGGGGATCCAGCCTGGTCGGGGGTATTTAGAAAGGAGGAAACCTGCCATGAGAGCTGCTGACAGTGTCAGGAGGCACATCCAGCGCCGGCTGCTGGAGGCGAGGGAGGAGTCATCCACCACCCGAGTTCTCAAGGGCTTCAGTGTCCGCTGCCACTGAGTCAGGATGGCTTCTCTGGCCCCACTCCACTTTCCCTGTCCCACCAGTCGGTACTGATAGGGAGTGCAGGGACCAAAGAAGATGGCCAGGGCCAGACGGGGGTCTGTGAGGAGCAGCTTCAGCACGCTGGGCTTTACCCCAGCACATGATGCAATTTCGTCAGTGTAGCCGATAAAACTCATCTTCAAGTTCTCCCTCTTGGATGGATTCCTTGAGGAGGGCATAAAAGAAACAAAATCAAATAGCATCATCACATCTTGTTTCCTAGCTCCAAAGAAAGTCAAAAACTCTGGGCTCAAACCTGGGCTGAGCCCCAGCCTCTGGGACCGAGTTTCCTCAGCCCCAAATACACCTAAAGACACCCAATGAGCGCCTTTGGCTTGGTCCCCAGCAATAACCTGGGGCAGGGAATAGGCAAAAGCTTGTTTTGTCTCCACAAACCCTCAAAAACCATTCTACCATAATCCAGCAATCACTGGAATACCACAAATATCCACACTACGTCCTTCACTGAGGTTCAGAGTTTTTGACTGATTTTGAGAGGAAGAGGAGTAGACATTCACAGATAAGACTGCCAAGGGGACTGGGAAAAACTGGGAGATGCAGAAATCTTCCAGTGCTGGGAGGGACTTCCAGGATTTTTATGCTTGAGGCCTCACCTCCCTTGCAGGAGGGAGGATGTGAGCTGATTCTGCTTCTGTGAATTTGGGACTACCTTGAGTTTGTCTCCATTTCACCTTAGACTCTCATGTTTCTGTGTAACAGGATTTGTGAGGACAGTGTGCAAGCCTGCAATAGCCAGGGCTTCTGGTGACAACCTCTGTGGCTCTCTTTTGTCCCAGATTTTCATCCATGTCCTATGAACCAGCCCTGCCTGGCTGGCAGACCTACCCCAACCTGCCCCTTGCCAGCCCTGAGGTCCCCCTCCTTGCTCCCAAAAGCTGTTGCAAGCAGCACATCTGCTATCACCTCACCTGTCCCACAGTCTTGAAGACACATCTCAACCTCCTGTAGAACTGCAGTGCCAACAAGGCAGGACATCAGCTCCCACATAGACGATGGACAAGTTCCAGGCTTATATAATCCTCAAAAACTGCCTCCACCCCACCCCTTCCACCTGCATCCCCAGCTCCAGTGGGCTTTCAGGATGGGCCCCGGCCATGACCCCAGCACTCCTCACTGCCTGGAGCATGTTCAGAGAAGAGAAACGAGGATGGTGAAGGGGTTGGAGAACAAGCCTTATGAGGAATGGCAAAGGGAGCTGTGGTTGTATAACCTTGAGAAGACGATGCTGAGGGGTGACTTTACTGCTCTCTATAACTGCCTGAGAGGAGGTTGTAGAGAGGAGGGGGCTGGGCTCTTCTCCCAAGTGACAGGGGACAGGACAAGGGAGAATGGCCTCAAACTGCGCCAGGGGAGGTTCAGACTAAATATCAGAAAGAAATTTTTCACAGGAAGGGTCATTGGGCACTGGCTGCCCAGGGAGGTGGCTGAGTCACCATCCCTGGAGGTATTTAAAAGACGGGCAGATGAGGTGCTCAGGGACATGGTTTAGTGGCAGATAGGAATGGTTGGACTCAATGATTCAAGAGGTTTTCTCCAACCTGGTGATTCTAAGATTCTATGATTTGGGAGGGAGAAGCCACGAGATGGCACCCTTAGTTTGGAGGAAACCAAACCTCCATCCTGAGATGCTGTGAATGAGGGCATGGTTTTAGATGCCTGGCAGAGAGGAACTGCAGGTTCTGGGTCTTGCTGTAAGCTGCTCCAGAACATTATAACTCAGTGTCTTTCTCTGTTCTCCATAAAGGAGCCACAACAGCATCACCTCACTATGGGTGGTAAGGGAATAAATTCATCCATAAAGAGTTAGATATCCTAGTAGGGTCCCTTGCACAACTGCTGTAAGGACCCCCTTTTCCTGGGGTTATCTTGGCACACAGCACCTGTTGTGCTTGAAGTGTATCACACACCTACTGACTGGTGGCTTCTCCTTCAAAACATCAGCCATCATCTTGCTGGCGGGAGGGAGCTTGTTCCAGCCTGAGAAGAACAGAAAAACAGGAGATCTGAAAAAACACCTGAAGATGAAAAGTTCACCCCCTTCCCATACTCCCAGCCCCTTTATTGAGAGCATTTGTGCTTGCTGGTTACAACAGCATGTGTGGAGCAGCAGGGACATGGGGATGCCGCTGTTGAGGCAATGGCTACAGTGCTATTGATGCCCATGGCCACCATGGCCACTGTGATAGGAGCCAAAATATGCCTGAGGCTCTGTGGACAGCATGTCAGGCTGCCCCAAACCTCCCACCCCAGCAGATCCCTCATCCCTGCATCCCATCTCCCACCTGCAAAGATCCCTGTCACCCAGCGAGCCTGCATTTCTGATCCCACCATCACAGAGCCAGTCAGCTGGACTAAGCCAATGATGGCCAGCGTTGGCTTTTCCAGTTGGGGAAGGAAGATGCGCTTATAGAGGGAACGGTTATCGTCGATGAGACTCCGAACAGACTCATCAAGGAAGGGAAAAGAGAAGTTGTATCCCGTGGCAAAGAGCACCACATCAATGTTTTCTTCAGCTGTCCCATCTTCAAAAAGAGCAGAGTTTTCAGTGAACTCCTTCACTTTTGGTTTCAAGATGACAGTCCCAGAGAGGAGGCAAAAAGGCAGCTCTTCGTTAACAATTATCTTAAAGTTGGAGCTTGCAAGTGGAAAAGAAGAGGACAGCAATGTTAGCATCTGTGAAGGACCCAAAACATCTTTCGAGGCCAGAGTTCCCTTCCAATGGTTTGCTATTCCACAAATATCCCCTGAGATTAAAAATTAAAGATTTAATGCCATTAAAACCCCTTGACCAACCAACAAAACAGTCAGAAAAAAACCACCTTTTTGTGGAAGCCAAGCCATAGTTCGCATGGTTAAACCATGAATTGAACTTCCGAAACCTGATCCTGTTGGTAAGGGCTGATGGGAGAAGCCAAGTGAGAAAGTGGTTGAAGCGGGTGGTGTTGACCATGTCACAGGGGAAGCCATGATCTGAGACTCGACTGATCACCCACGTGCTGCTCCTGGTGCTGAGGAACACCTAGGGGGGAAGGCAGGTCTCAATCCTTCTGCCCAGACATCTCATTGCCAATTTTTGCCCCAAATGGCAAATGCTACCTCCTGTGCTTGGGTGCTGAGAGGGTTACACCAAGGGAAAGAGCTAGTATCCAGATACACCAAACAGTTCATGGTTTGCTTCTGCAAAGATCCCACCACTGCTGAACAGCCACTTTGCTCTTCAGGTGGCCCAAACCCTCGAGGAATTGCAGAGCTTCTTCAACTACCCCTAATATAAAGGTCTATTTACTGAGAAACACAGTAGGCAAAGCTTTCTGTGCATGTCGCAGGCCACTGGCTCTTGTGGCCCCTGGCTGGGCTGGGCACCACCACGGAGCCATACCTTTGCAGCCACATGGCTCAGTTCCACGGAGAGATCGCCACCGGTGTTGCCGATGCCAACCACGAGGACCCGCTTTCCCCGGAAAGCGTCTACATCTTTGTATCCCAGGCTGTGGAGGTACTGGCCTTTGAAGAGAGTGTCAATACCTAGGCAGAGAGCAGGGAGCAACTCCTACTAACAGCATCTTGCCCCAGTCTCATGACCATACAAACTCTGACCCTCCAGCTCCCACCTCTGCTTGCTGCTGAGAATCCCATGGAGGTATTGGCTTCTTGGGTGATGCCACCCTGCTGCACCTCCTTGGCTTGGTCTTACTTCGCAAATTCTTATGCAGGAGCCTGGCTGCATATTTATGAGGCATTTTTCCCATTCCTGGGAGCGCTTCCTGCCATTCCCATGGGGTGAAGGTCTCACCTGCCCCAGTATGGGGGCTACATGGAGCAGGCAGGCTCGTAGAGGAAATTGCAGCCAAGAGACCCATGGGTGCTGGGTGAAACCCTGAGGGGAAGCCCCAGGCCACCCCACCACCCGTGCCAAAGCACGGCTTACCTGGGAAAGAAGCCAATGGTAAGTAGGGCTCCTGGTAATGGCCAGTGCAAACCATGATGGCATCGAAGATGTGCGACTCCTGGACACCATCAGTCTCAGTGACCACCTCCCACTGGCCTGAGGTGGTGAAATCTGGGCGCTTCATCACGCTGAGAGCTGTCGTCTTGCACCAAAGCCCAACAAAACAGCAGTCAGGGACTATGTCCCATTTTGGAGAGTACCTGCCTGCTAAGGGCTGGGACTGCTGGGGGCAGGCTAGGTCCCTGGAGAGCAGCATGTCAACTCTGAAGCTGTTAAATCTCACCCTGCACCTTTCCTCTGGTGATTGCACTGGCAATCACTGGGTGCACCAGGCAGCCCACATTTGAGTAGCACAATTTACAATATGGAGCCAAAAAGGCTGTGTTCAGGACATTGAAAGGCATGTGATCCTTGCTGGATCACACCCAGCATTGTCCTGCCCCACCCAGATGATGCCCTGGTATCTGCAGTCACAACTGGCCCTTCTCCCTGTTGCATTTGGGGTCCCTGCTCACCTTGAAGCGTATGTGCTGCAGGAGATCAAAATTCTTGGCATACATCCGAAAGTACTCCAGGAGAAGACTGTGGGGTAGGTAACTGGGAAAATCCTCTGGGCAGGGGAAGTCACTGAAGCAGGACATCTCCTTGGAGGTGTTGGTGATAACCGAACGGTACACACTGACCCTCCCACTGTCCGTGGAGTCCTGTGTGAAATCAGCGATGCTGTTTACAGGTGTGCGGGGAAGGACTTGCTCCCCTCAAAGTATTTGGGAATTTTTCCTCCTTTTATTCAGATAGAAGAAATAAACCAGGACTAGCTCCCAGTGGCCATGACTTCTGCTCCCTCCACCTCCACCCCAGAGGTGGTGGGAGCCCAGTGCCTGGGGCAGGGAGCATTGTCACACTTTCGTCTTTGCGGTAGGCACAGAGCATCTGGAAGAGGGGACAAACCCAGGGCCAATCCTCCCCACGCAGGCAGAGCTCACTGACCGTGTAGCGCCAGACCCCCCCGATGTCCTCGCTCTTCTCGAAGCAGGTGGGCTCCAGCCCCTCGTCTAGGCAGCACTTGATGGAGGCCAACCCGCTGGCCCCAGCCCCAATGATGGCCACACGCTGCACCATGCCGTCCTGCAGCAGGCGTTGGCCAAGGAACTGGAAATCAAACAGCCCAGTGGTTACCAAAACACCAGTCCCTTCCTCCCATCCCTAGGAAAACACTGCTTGTCTTCTCTGGTTGTAGGTGTCCGTGGAGAACAGTCCTTGGAGAAAGTCATTGCCAGCTTCTGATTTAAGCACTGAAGGTGGATGCTGCTCATTACCCACTGGGGGCCCAGTGATTCCCCGCTTGCAGGGGTGGGGGAAAGGAGGCACTTTTAATCCTTGCTGGACTGCTGCTTCTATGTTTTCTCTTTCCTGGCCCAAACAAGGGAGTGCAAAGGCAGTTCGCAGCTGTCTGCTTCTGCCTGCACAAAGGCATCCACCTGAAACCTTTTCAAGAAAGCATTTCAGCTAAGCTGGCTTGTTTTCACGCTTTCCTTTTTAGTTTCTCATTAAACAGCATTCTCTTGAAAACAGAAAGTTTTTTTCTGTTTTTAAAAAAAGGGATGCCTGGCTGAGCAGGAGCCCAGCACTGCGATTCATGAATTAGACAGCACTGTGGAAGGGCAGCTGGGATTACAGAAAATACAAAAGCTAAGAAACCCAGGAAATGCAGGTTATTGATGGGAGAAACTCAAAGCTTGGCGTGTGCAAACTGACCTGCACCGAGTTTGACTGGAAAGCAAAGAAACTAGGGAAAAGAATGAACCCGTATGAACTTAGATTAGATAACAAACAACTCCTGCTGCAAAGCCTGAAGGAAGAGTCATTTACAGCTTTTGTGTCAAAAGAGCAAGTTAACTTGAACGGGAGCTGGAGGAAGATGCAGAAATACAGGGAAAAGCAAGGGGGATGCAGTTCACACTCCCTTCCCCACCTTCCACCCCCAGAAGCCAGTTGCTCCCAGCCTGAGGTTCTCAGGACAGGACAAGATCAGGGCAGGACATACCGACACTTGCTTGCTTCCTTTTTCCGGAGCCTTCCGTGGCTTTGGGAAAGGGCAGCAACATGCCCAGGGTGCTGAAGCCACCCCTCTTTACCAGTGCTGCCTATGGATGCCTTTGCTCCGGAGGGTCCCAGTGACGCCCCCTCTCCCCACACCAGCAGTGAGGCGAAGCCAGTAGTGAACGCCAAACCCCTGGAGACCCAGCTGCCTGCTTTTAAAGCCTGCAAAACCCAGACGGATAGAAGCAAGGAACAAACCTTGGTGAGGCAACACTGTGCCTTTGCTGCTTGGGCTTCGGCTGAACTTTACTTCAAGTTTCTCTAGACGCAGATTTAAAGGAGAGGCTGAAGTCCAGGCAGCTCACCACGGCCCTTGCACTACTGACCTTTACACCCAAGCTTCCCAGTACTGCTCTGTTTAAATGCACCAGCAGAAATTTCTCAACTTCCCTGCAGAGGTGTCGGTGGAAATCCAAACTGTAATCCCAGGGCGTCTGTTCTTACAAGGACTCCCACACTGCAGCTCAGCGCTGCCCCATCCCTGGCAGCAGCTTGGGGTTAGAATCATAGAATCATAGAATCACAGAATAACTAGGTTGGGTTGTCCTGATCCATCCCCCTGTGCGCTGCCTGTGCTGGGTAGGCACTTGCTTGGCATCCCAGGGAAGTCAGTAAAGCGCGGTCCCTTTGCCCACATGCCAGCAGACAGCATGGATGGGGATCATGGTGCACAGCATAGCCTAATTTTTGGTGGTCAGTGAAAGTCCCTGCAGCCCCAGGTTTGTGGGTTGCCCACAGCATCTCCTGACTCGGCCCCAGCCCAGGCATAACCCCTGCCAGCTCTTTCCGTGCACACAGCGGGACAACAAGACGGTGGCCTGCAGCATGCTCCTGCCACAGCCAAGGAAATTTTATTAACTGAAAGTCTCTCTACACATAAAACAAAGCCCCAGGATCGTGGTGTGTGTGTGTGTGTGTGTGCAGGGAAGGGGTGTTGCGAGTGCTCAGCCCCACAGGGTACCAGCACCAGTCTCGGAGGGAACAAACCCCCGCAGCCAGGGCTCTACTGCTGGAAAAATGCACCAATCCAACCCAGACTGGGATTTTTGTGTCACAGGATTTAAGACTGGAAGAAGGGACAGCCTGACCTGTATTACTCAGCCTAGACAACCTCTTGCTGGACTAAAGACCCTAGATCCTGTCTAATTCGGGACAGGGCCAGACAACATGCTTCTTTCTGGCTGTGACACCCAAAGCTATTTTTCCTGGTCTTGTCCCTGCTTCTCCTAGCCGGTGTGGTCTGGCCATGGCCATGTTACCCAGTTGTGCCGCACAGCCCTGCTCTGCTCACAGCAGCAGGCAGAAGAGCAGCAGAGGGGCAATAAATGCTGGGGGGAGGCTGGCATCTTTGGCTAATTAGGTCTGCAAAGCTGGGGTGAGCTGGAGCAACGAGATGTTTGTGTGGCTGGGTAAAACTTTAAATTTCTTGTGATCTGAAAAAATTCCTTTCACTGTGGTACCCTGTGGCACCCAAAGACAAGGAAAAAAAAAACCCAACCAGGCTCTGTATTCTACTGGAAACCAAAAAACAGGGCAGCTAGGAGCAGGAGGAACCCCATCATAGTCAGGAGAGAAGGGCAGAGGCTGGAGGATCTGGCAGGGACTCGTGTTCTAGTGGGCTTCAGAGTCCGGTCCCACTGGGTGAGGATGGCCTGGCATGCCCCCTCCCAGCATCCAGGGCCCTGCAGCCGGTACTGGTAGGGGCTGCAGGGGCCAAAGAAAACGGTGAGGGCCAGCTGGGGGTCCTTCAGGAGCAGGCTCAGCATACTGGGCTTGGCACCAATGAAGGAGGCGATCTTGTCCATGTAGACCAGCCAATCGATTTTGAGGACTTCATCATAGGTCAGACCAAACCTTAATGTATTAGAGAAGAAAAAAGGAGAAGGGATTGGTGTCAACAGGTCTGAGAGAAACTAGAGGTCTGATATTCTGCATCCCCCGTTGTTATTGCATCTGGAGGCAACTGGGTTCATCTTAAGAAAGGACTGGGTGTACATGCAGAGGGAACCTGTCTCTGTGGGCCCAAATCTTGTCCGTGACACAGCATGTGTAAAGTGGTGCTAGGTCTGGTACACACCTTTTGCATGCACTTCAGCTGGTCTTTCACTTCATCACCCACACGTTATACCTGCTCCCCCCGCTTCACCTTGGTGGACCTTTTCTAAAACACGTTGTCAGACCAGTTGGGTTTTTTTTTTGAAGTTGTTTTCCCTTTGCTCTGCAGAGGAGTAATGTGTATCGTGAAGAAGGTGGCACCCTTCACTTTTCCTCATATTCATTTCTGCCAAGAACTGGAAAAATGTGTGGTGTATTGGGTAATGGCTTCCAGTTCACCTCCTCTGCAAGATTCAGAGCTTCACGTCCCACCTTCAGTGGATGGAAAAAAGTCATGTGTGTTTAGCCTTGTACTGTACAGCAGTAGTTCTGTGCAATTTTGCATTTCATTCTTCTATAGATTTTCTCCTATAGTTGTTGAACCATGTATTAGTATAGCACCTGGTTTCCTATTCTTATTTCATTCAATTCCTAATATGTCTTAGCCTTTACTTTGGCATTTTGCCTGCCCATGAACTACATTCTGCTGAGTTTAGACACCTATTCACAGTGAGACAGATCACCATGCCGAGAGGTGAAACAGTTTTATGTGCTCCTCAGCTTGGCTTATTTTATTTCCTTGCTGAATTAGTACCATCAGGTTACCCAGCATTAGTACCATTGAGATATTAGTGTTAGCTAATTAGTGTTAGCTAATTAGCATTAATTAATGCTAATTAACATTAGCATTTAGTACCATCAGGGTACCCAGAGTTACCAGGGGACCTTGGCCACACTACCCCAACTCTCAAGCAAGGTTTAGTCTCAACCACCCTGAATGAATTTCTGCTCATCATCAACATGCAAAATGTCAGTGTCAAATCAACGGTTATGTTGGCTCAGTTCAAGTGAATAAAAGGTTGTCTGATCTGGGCATCTCCACCTCACCTCTACTATCAGGGAGGAGCCGCAGAGTGTGAGCCTACATGTTGCTGCCCCACAAACTCCAGAGGCTTCTCAATCCACTGAGGAACCCTTAGGGCTCTGGGGAATAGCTTACCATTTCACTTGGTTTTTGCTCTTCTCATATACTTCCTTCTCCATGACAGACTGAGGGGGTAGCTGACATAAGCCTAGAAGAAAAAGAGGAAAGTGTTCTGCAGTTTAACTCTTGGCAGGAACCTGTAAACTCATTCAGTGGTGCAAGTCCTTCCCTGGGAGGACAGGAAAGCCTCCTTGCTCAGATTCAGCTTGGCAGTGGCAATTCTGCCAGAGACCAGCCTTCTGCAGTGATACAAATTCACCCGTACTTTTTCCTGCTCTTACAGATTTGTGCTTACTTTAGAGAGAAAGTACTATCTAGAACAACCTGGTTTAGATCATGGGTTGTAGGCTCAGACACAGGACCACACATCAGCTGAGTCACAGTAAGAAATGGAGCACACGCTCTTGGCTTAAAGCAGGCAGGACACAAAACATTAGCTTAAAAACATCAGCTTAGTGGGCAAAAAAAAAAAAAGGGATTTAAGGTAGATATCATGAACTTGCATGTAGCTTGGAGCTAGCATGCACTCATGTTGCTATAACTCAACTGAAGTGGAATAACTTGGGAAGCCTGAGCCCTAGAAATGCTCCCTTGTCCACTTCAAAGTGAGCTGCTTAACTCTGAGGTCTTCAGGGACAGAAATGCCACTTGGTGCATAGATGGGACCAGACTTGTTCAGTCAAAACTGCATTTTGATACACAGGGGAGCTCACGTTAACTCTCCTACCTTTAAAGACACGGGTCACCCAGCGCGCTTGTATCTCTGTCACAGGCATGATGCCTCCAAGTGGCTTGATCAGCCCAAGGATGGCCAGGGTGGGCCTGTGCAGGTGGGTTGGAAACACATATTCGTAGAGGGATGCATGCTTGTTTTCCACCTTGACGACTTCTTCTTCTAGGAATGGGAAAGAAACTTTGTAGCCTGTGCAGAAGACAACGATATCAATGGGCTCCTCTTCAGGGCAGTTATGAAAAACAACTGAGTTGACCTTGAACTCCTTCACGCCTGGTTTGATGGTGATCCTCCCTGTCAGGATGTAGCTTGGAAGGTCATCGTTCAGTACGGGCTCGCGCACCCGGCAGCTGTGGAGAGCCGAGAGTCTCTGAGCATTGGAGACCTGCCAAGTGTCCTGCTCCTCCCCCTGGGCACTCCAGCCACACAACTCCCTGGTGTCATTTGCTCTGAGCGGACAACCCTGCCTTCCCTCTCTCCAAACAATGACATTTTTCACCCTTGTACAAATGTCACCCTGTCCCGCAGCCTGAGTGACTCGTGGACATCTGCTGTCTCCTTGCTTTGTTCACTCAACTACTCTTTAAACCGTCTCTTTTCAGAGCTGATCCATGCTTTAAGCTTTCCTCCTCCTCTTTTCCCAGGGAGTCTCATGAGAACAACTCCTCCTGGTCCTTCCTGGGCTTTTTCAGTGTGCTCTGTCTTGCACCACATAAGGGCACTACAGCTTATCTTCTCCTGCTGGGCTACAAACTCCCCACTGCAGGTTACCCTATTCTGGGAGTTGGATACTGCACTGGTTGATGTAAATTGCTGGAGATCTCCTCTCTTCCCACAGCACAAGCCCCACCAGGAAGTACCTGTTCTCTGGTTGAAGGCCATAGTTTTCATGATTGAACCTCTGGTTCACCTTGTAGTTAATAAAACTCCGTGAAAGGATTCCAGGGAGGTTGTTTCTAATCAGGTTCATAAGACGAGTGTTGAAAACCATGTCCCATGGGTAGCCATGGTCGAACACGCGGCTGAGCAGCCAGGCACCTCGGCCAGTGCTAATTGTCACCTGGGAGAGTGTGGAGAATCAATGATTTTGGGTGATGAATTTACTGCTTCGCCTTTCTATAGTAACCCCAGAGGGGCACAGCACAGATAGCTATACAATGAAAGAGCGGCAACAGCATCTTTAAGTACTTCTGGTGTCTGGAGACTGAGGCGAAACAGGTGAGAAGAAAACAAGCAGCTTGCTTACAGCATAGGTTTTTGACCAAGAAAAACAGGTTCAGAAATACTATTTGGACACCATGCAGGATAAACCCAATTTGCTGTCCCTGCAGTGATGGCAAACTGAGCTATTGCCATGCTGGAGCACCACCCTCCCTGCACCCCTGGAGTGGCTGGGTGGTGGTACCTTCGCAGCTACACGGCTGGCCTCCACCGCAATGTCCACTCCTGAATTGCCCATGCCAACCACGAGGACCCTCTTCCCATGAAACACATCGGGATGCTTGTACTGCCGGCTGTGAAAGTACTGGCCTTGGAAGAGCTCGATGCCTTGGGGAGAAAGAAACAAAGCGTTTCCTTCCTTGAGCATTCATGGGTTTTATTGGGAAGCAATCCAGATAGCAAGAGCAAGGAAGGGCAATCACTGGCCAGCGGGCACTTAGGAAGGTCCAGCCCTCTATCCCTTGCGCAGAACTGGTGCTTCCTCTCCAAAATGGGATCTTGCCCATCCCTGTGCAGCAGTGAACAGGGACACTTGTGCTGAGTGGGACATGGAAGATGGTTATGTGCAAGACCTGTGGTGGTGCAGTCTCAGGATTCAGCTCTTACAAGATGGGGATGCAAAGGTTCAGAAAAGCCACTAAGCCTCTTATCCTGTCCTACAAGCAGCTTCAGAAAGCACTCAATACCACTGATGACAAGGCAACCCTCTCTATGTGGAGCACTGGGGGGATTCCATCACAGCAGTGATGGAAACAGCCCTATCAAACATGATGTAACTTCACTGAGAGGATCTTGTTCCATCTTGTGTACAGTACAGACAGTTTCCCTGAGGCTAAACCATCCTGCCTTGGAAGTTTGCTCTAAAAGGGCCAGTGCCTGCAAAGACAAAGCTGTTGAAGCATGAGGATGTATTGCAGTTCATCCAGGAGTTTTGAAAAGCAGAAGCAAGGAAAGGAAGGAAGCACTGTCCCAAGGAACTGCCAGCCCTTCTCTACCCAGCCCCTGGAAGTAACCACAGGCAGTCACATATTGTACCGGGAAAACAGTGCAGGGGGAGGGATGGCTCGGAGAAATTGCCACTGCAAACCATAATGGCATCAAAGATGTGCGATGTCTGCTTCCCATCTGCCTCTGTGACCACATCCCACTGGCCTGTGGTGGCAAAGTCGGGGTGTTTCCGGATGCTGATGACAGTGGTCTGAAACATGGAAGCCAAGTGGAATCACCACCAGTGCTCAGCACACATGGGGAGCAGGGCGGTGCCAGAGCACCCATCACTCACCCCAAATCTGATGTGTTCCTGGAGGCTGAAGTGCTTGGCATAGCGCCTGAGGTAGTCCAGGAGCCGAGCATTGGGCAGAAACACTGGAAAGTCCTCGGGGTAGGGGAAGTCAGAGAACGCTGACATCTCCTTCGAGGTGTTGCTGATGACCGATGGGTAGAGGCTTGGTCGGCCAGCCTCAATGTGCTCCTGGCATAGCAACCCAGGGTGCATCAGCCCTGCTGCCCTTCTCCTGGTCACAGGGAGTGCACCTGGGAGAGGTCAGCACCCAGCAAGCTCTTGCACACCTTTCCCACCTGTTGGAACCCAATTGAACCCACTCCCCAGCCTGCAAAGCTGCAGCTCCCATGGGAAGGAGGGCAGGCACCGCCGACTCACCGTGTAGCGCCAGAGCCCCCCGATGTCCTGGCTCTGCTCAAAGCAGGTGGGCTCCAGCCCTTCATCTAGGCAGCACTTGGTGGCTGTCAGCCCGCTGACACCTGCACCTACCACCGCCACTCTCATCCCTGCTGTGTCCACCAGGAACCTAGGCTGCCAACAGGGCTCAACCTGGGAGAAATCCCACAGATGGTCACTACCCTTTCAGGGAGCAGCTGCTGGCATACCCTCCACGCAGGATTTCTCTACATGCCACCTCAAATCTTCATTCTCTTTGCCAAAATTCTGGGCTCTTAATTCACAAACTAGATTAAATGCCTTTAAATGTTCTTTTTCTTTAATTTTTTTTTTTTTAATTAAATCTATCCACTTTTAAAGTGTGCTTGCCGTGCTGCTTTCAAAACCCTGCAGCTACCCTGGAACTTGCTTTGAAAGTTAAGCCACAAATCACTGCCACCTTTTATCTAAAAGTTGTGTTTAAACTATGCCTCCTTATCAGCTTTGCAAATATTTGTGGTTTATCTCTGGAAATCTGCCCCTGCCTTTCTTAGAAAAGAAAAGAAAACATGCATGGGGTCTATTCAGTCCCTGCCTCTCTGGCTGGGTCTTGTCCCCCATCCCCATGGAAGATGCTGCAGGCTCTGGCACGGCCACTGAGGCCATCAGAGGAGCTGTGGGTGCAGCACACCTTGGCTTTAGGGATGCTTTTGTGTCTGTCACCCAAAGCTACTTTGCTGGGGAGGTCTGGGGTGGACAGACAGGTTTTCAGGGCTGCAAAAATCTCAACCCCAGGGCAGCAGCCCCTGGGTCAATGTCCAGCCTTTTAAGGACCAGAATCTTTCCTGATAATGCTGGGCAGTGAAACAAAGGGTGATGGCCACATGGCATAGCTCGGGCTGGACATTGCTGGGGCAGAGGCCATCACACAGGTGCCCTGGGAGAGCTGTTCCAAGCTCTGGTTTAACCCCAGCACCCACAGGGAGCATCCTGCTTGGCTGAGTTATTAACCCAGTGCACTGCAACTGCACTATGGCCAGGAGACACCAGCTCCTCTGCCTGAGAGCCTCTTCCAGCTTCCACCAGACACACGGGATGATGTATTCACCAGAAAAAAAAGGATTCAGTACGAAAACAGGGTCAGCTTTTTCTGCAAAACATCAAATTAACCATGGGCAATTTCAATTTTTAGTGGGAAGGCAGCACCTAATGAATATTCCACTTTACAAGGTTGGACTTTTTATTTTTTTAAACGAAGAAAGCACTAGCAAAAGCTGCTCTTTTTTTTTTCGCTGGTATAGGTGGGGGCTTTTTTGCATGGTGGCAGTTAACTTATGCCAAACATCTCCCAGTTACATATTAATCTAATACCCTACCCTTTTGCAGAGAAGCTAGAAATACCATCCAAGAAACGCTGTCTGTGCTACCCTGTGCCTGTTGCTGCCACACTTCCCATGGTGCCCCTGCAATATTTGTAACAGCTAATCTCAGAAGTCTAATGCTGTGGCATGCTTGTATGGGGCAGGGAGGGATGGAAAGGCTTTGCAGCCCGTTGGGAACACTTACCTCTCAGCCTTGACTGCCTGAGCTCTGTCTCACCACTGCTGCTGCGCGGAGAGTACTTATTGCTCCTGATTTATAGGCGAGATGCAGGCACTCCCACAGCAGTTGCACAACTGGAGTTTGCAAACAGGAGTGGCTGGACTCCCCTGCCATGGTGCAGGGTGAGCCAGACGGCCCTGCTGATGATTCCTAAAGGGGGAATCAAATGGGTGGGAGAGATGGAAGTTGTCCTGTTCTGTTCCACAGTCATGAAAGGAGGACTTCTTTGTGCGGGGGCAGCTCCAGCTGTGGGATGTTTTCACTTGCCTTCCAAAAGGGGCCTGAAGCAGCCAATGGACAGCAGGGTTTTGGCAGGACTTTGCACCCAATGTGCCTTCCAAAAAAGAGAGCTGGTTTTGCAGTCACTGCTCATGGGGTATGGAGGCTGCATCGTGCCAACAGCCACACCGCCTGCTGGTGGTGGGCAAATTGGGAGAGCGTGAAATGGCCACAAATACCAGTGTATCAAGACCCAAAGCACAGTGAAAGTGGAAATGTCAGCTGAAATACCAATGCAGGACACAGCATGCTTCCAGGTATCTCCCATGTGTAAATGATCACGGAAATGAAGAGAACAAGGTGGCTTTGGACAGGGCTTTGCTCTCAGCTGCTCAATAAATTTATAGGTGAGAAAGTATGAAATCCCCACTAATAAATACAGCTGGACACAGAGAGACAGTTGACAGAGGACTGGCTCATTAGGAAAAACAATGTTTAGAGAAAGCCATAGTGATACTTGTGCCATGGGAGTGACAGCCGACAGCTCACCGAGGCTCTGTGAGTGCAGGGGGTGCAGTGAAAGCTGCTGGTCCCACCAAGGGATCACCTTGCCACTCACAAAGGGGAACAATGGGCCCAGATTTCGTAACAGCTCTTTAAGCAGTTTGAATAACTGAGAAGGCTGCAAGGGAGGGGGAGAAAAACCCATCCAAGGTCTGCAGAACAGAGAGTGGTAAATAAAGCAGCTTCACCCAACAGAGACGTCTGTTCAGAGCCTGCATTCTGACCTGCTGAGGCATAGGACAGGCCTGTAGCCCTGAAACTAGATGCAGAAAAAGAAGAGTAATTAGCCATAGGAAGCATCTGCTGAGCTTTGTGACAGACCCAGGCACCTGAATAGAACATTTGGTTTGTGGAGGGACGGGGCTCACCTACCCTGTGCTGAGGCATCTGCGGCACCCAAGAGATATCAGTTTTCTCAGGCTTCCTTAATCCGGAACCTCCTGCTGCTTCTGCCCAGTGCTTGGCTGCAGGGTTTGCTCCCAGAAACACACCAGGAGCACACACCCAGACTGGGGTCAGCTGTGCCAGACACGCTGCAACACAGCTTGGTGAGAGGTAGCTGAGAGTGGTGTGCTTGCCAGGGCTGGAGCCCGTGAAATTGGACTCATTCATTTGAGTTCAGGTTTCAGACCACTGTTAGCAGCACCATGAAACATTCAGATTTTGCTCTTTCAGGCCAATGGGACGTGGTTACTGAAGCAAATGGGCAACAAGCCTTACTCATCTTTGATGCTGCTGGGGTCTGCACATTCTATGTTTCCCAGCTCTCCCTCCCTCTGGACTCTTCATCAGATGCAGAAAAACCTGCACCTGCAAAGGTGCTTGCCTGCACTCAAAAAAAAAAAAATCAAACAAAAAAAAAACCCACCAAAAAAACCCAGAGTAGGGAATCCAGAAGGGCGAATATTTTGTTCTTTATCTGCTCTTGCTTTTTCGAGTTAACCAGTAGGTTAACTCTCTCAGTTACAAGTGACTCTCAGTTACAGGGACATTGTGGCAGCTTGCCGGGTGTGGTGTTAGTGCTTTCAGGAGGGCAGTTCAGGGAAGTTTTTTAAAAGAACAAGTTGTATTTTGGTGTAGATGAGCTACTGGCATAGACATGGGGCCAGATGCCTCTGCTGCAGCTGCTTATAGCAGTGATGGCTCTGGCCCTCCCTAATGGGGACTTGGATCTGGAGGTGCAGGATGAGATGCAGTGAGTGGTACCGCTTGACTCTAGGGCAGAAACACCCCCAATCCCAGTGTCCTGGGATTAAAACTCACTTTCCTGTGACCTGCCTCAGGTCTGTGATGTTCCCCTTCACAAATACCCCTGAGATTGTCTGGCCCAAGTATGCAGCACAAAGTTTTTGTAGAGATGGGCAGTGCGATAATAGGGAGGTAATTGCTTTATTTATGCATGTGCACATGCTTGCTTGGGACACTGGAAAACCCTTGGAAACATAGAGGGAAATTCTCTTTGCTTTACTCACCTCTGCTGCTGGCATGGCAGGGGATGGCATCCTGGGACGCCTGGAATAGTCTGTGCAGAGCAGAGAAAAGACTAGTACAGACAACACATCAGTGGGTTTTTCTGTGTTCTCAGGGCTGGAAAAAGCCCTCATGGCCTGTTGTTCAAGCAGAGCACCCCTTGGTGCCCTTGGGCCAGCCCCCCTGAATTTCTGTCATTGCAAAGACATGAGCGGACATAGCCATACAGGTCCCTGTCCCCATTTCTGAGCAAGCAGGATCTGCTGCCACTCCATCAGAGAAGGAAGGGGGACCCTGCCATCACCATCACACCTGCAGACTGCTGGGGGAAATGGACTTCCATCAAAGGATGGAGAGAGGTCACTAAAGTGATGGCATGTAACTTGGGGAACTGCCTTACCACCTCCCCTCTACCTGACCTGGGGCATCAAACATCAGGGTTTGTCCACATCCTCACATGCTGGGGCACAAGCCCTGTCAGATACTGGGGCTATATCAGTCATGAGGCATCACAGGGAGAGCCAGGAGCAGTAAATAATGGGTGGTGGCTCAGAACAAGAGCCAGGAAGGGGATACTCATGCACCTGACTGCTGGTGAGCCCTTTCTCCCCTTGAGGAGCAAAGATCCTTGACACTGTCCAGCAAGACTGGACTCTGCAGGGGACTTTTTATCATTGAAGTAGGGAAAAGGACAAACTTAGTATATCCATTTAGTCTTAATCAGATAGCAAAGGCACTTTCTCTGCAACATTATTGCTCTGTGTTTATCACCTCTGTTTAAAATATCACTAAGCCAAAAGGGGGCGAATCTGTGTACAAACAAGTCTCAGCACAACCCATTTTGCTGTTCTTCAGGCATGCTGGGGTGAAGGGAGACAAGAAGAGAAAAAAAAACAGAGTTTCTTGTTAAGCCAGTCTCTAAGCAAAGCAAGGTGCTCAGCATTGAGCAGCCACTGCTGCCGCACACACTCAGGAGCTGATGGGATGTGGGGTCTGGGCTTCCCACTGAAACACTTAGTTTTCCTCTCTCCAATATTATCATTGCCACCTCGACTGACCAGAAGGCTTTAATCTAGGTTACTTTACTGCATGTGGAGTTGAGGTTGCCCCAAATGTGGCTATTGCCTCCTGCTTCTTCCCATGAGGCTGTGGGATACGGTGATCCATGACATGAATAGAGGCTGCAAGCAGCTACCTGTGGGAAGACGTTTCTCCACCTCCTGTTTCTTAGAGCCTGGATTTTGGCCGTGAAAAGAATTCTTTATGCTTTGGCCCCAAGGCCAAAATCAGTTTCCTGCTTAAAAAAAAAATGACAAAACCTCTACCCCAAGCAGCAGGGTCTGTTTTCCCATTTACTTTGTTGTTCTTAGCACATAGGGGCCACCGCCAGTGACAAATGCTGGCAGGACGCTTACATTGCTCTTTAATCAGAGCTAGATATGTTCAGAATCTTGAACTCTTCCTGAAACCTCTCAAGAGATATCACTCAAGAGACCCAAAGGATGCACTGGAGCAGATGTGGGCTCTAACAGCTGCTATAGGAGAGGGATTTGTTTGCTAGGAGGAAGGCACAAGCCCCTGCAAGGGGAACACAAGTGTTTTACTTCAACATACTTGGCAAAGTTTAACCTTATTTAACAATAAATCACCATGTTTTCCAGGCATGCGACCTGCAGACTTTGTCAAGGAAAAGCTGCTTGTTAAATCTGTTGCCTCCTATTGTGTTAATGAAACCAGGAGTGCCAAAATTCTTGGGATTGGAGGCTTTAAAATGTGTTTTAAAGTTAAGAGTTTCCCCAGGTAACTACTTAATCTTCATAGGAACAACCCCTGCCTTGCTCACCAATCTTTATATCAGGACTCAAAGCAGATAAATATGTACACTCCAAGTGCAATGGGAGATGTACCCAGATAACATCCACCATTAGGAACGGTTTAGCGTCTTCTCATTGCTTGGAGCCAAACCTGAGTGGTTTGGGATTGGTCTCTGTCATTTCACAGGTAATTAAATGTAACTAATGAAGAGACTGTCAAAGCAAACAATCACAAGGAAGAGAGAGCACATCATTAAAACATGTACACTCCGACCAGAACTACCTTCCTACCACTAGCTGAAGTCACCCATCAGCCTTCAAGTGTTTTCAAAAGTTGGGTCAGTCCAGTTGACCCCTTACTGTCAATATTGACCATGCGCCCACGCCAGACAGTTTGGATGCTTTCAATTCCTGCTGCCTCTCCATAAGCATCTCAAGTGAAGTTGTGCCCATTGCTGACATACCTGTTCCCCAGCACAGGGTTGAGCAGCACTCCTAATTCAGGCAGAGCAGTGCTCCTACACCACCCCAGGCTTCCACCTCAGAGCACTTCTGAGAGTTTATCCCCAGAAATTAGGGTTTTTTTCAGAGGACAAACCCTACAATGCCAAGCAAGGTGCTGCTCTCAGACCACTCAGAGGAGCCAGCACAGACACCGTGGAGCTGAACTGGTTCACATCAGCTAGCAGATCTTTCCCCTCTGATAGCTTCACTAGACCCTAGGAGACAGAATGGGAAGGGACCTCAAGAACATCCAATCCATCTTCTCCTCCAGAGCATCTCTAACTGACCATTACTGTGGGAAGGTTTTACAGAGAACAAGGCCTGGATGCTGTGATACTGAGCAGCTCTAACAAGGCCTTGAAACAGAGAGACAAAAGATAAAGAAATGCCAGCTGAAAGGAATACAACAGCTAGTTCAGTGGGAACAAGTACCAGCTGAGAGAAAAACTACTAAAGAGAACTATCAACATAGTTAACTTGGTTTCTTAGCATGTGCAGTAGTTTAGCCAATAATATGTTAGTAATAGCTTTATGGACAGCTACCTTTAGCCAATAATACACTGTAGATACCCTCGTGGGCACCCAGTTATGTAACCAAAAAGGGTTTATAAAGAAACAGCTAAGCTTAATAAACTGAACATTCGCTGATCATATTGATCTCTGCGTTTGATTCCACGATGCTCCCGTCAACACATTACCACTTTGTTTCCTTCACCTGTTTTTAAAAACTCTGATTTTTAAAATTCTTAAACCTTTGCATCTCCCACACAATTTTCTTTGGGGTGGCTATCAAGTTTCCTTTTCTCTCCACAGCACAGAGAAGCTGACATTTGGAGATAATTGAGGTGGATCTGTGGCATCCCCTCTCCATCTGGTTAAATAGGATCTTTCCAGATTAAGTTGATAAAGGAGCTCTAACTGGCTCATGTTGGCTTGCTAATTGATTTGAGAAGCGGCTGAACACTCAGACTGGCTTGGGGCTGCTCGCCACTGCTGAAAATTAACCCCGTTGGCTGGTGTTTGCTCTTAAAATTTTGGAAATTATTTTTTCAGAGGAAATTATTCTTCAAGGGACAGAGCATTGGATTATTTCTCTGAGAGCTCCACCCAGGTGATAAGACCGGGGTTGAGGAAGCTTGGACCACTGTGGCCAAGGCAGCCAGACTGCAAATAATTAAATGGACTGACGGCATGAGAGGGTAGGTGCCAAGAGGAGGGACAACAGCCCAGTGTGCACAGAGAGACGCAGCAAGGAGACACGATGCTGGTGGGGCAGATTGTGAGACAAACTCTGCCTCTTTTGTCCACTCTGACTGGAGGGAGAAGGAATACATCGACATTGCAGGGTGGAAAGAAAAAACCCTGGAACCTCCAGCTTAACTCATACAACATGGGTCTGGGAACAGGAGTGGTGACACATGGAATAAACTGGCAATAGCTGCTCCTAATGAACATCTGGATCTTAGTCAGACCCAGGACAAGCAGATTAGAATTTGCCACCCTGTATCTGTCTTTTCTAAAGCAAAACCAACTCTCAAATGCTTCCTTCTGACAGCCCAGTCCTCACCTTTGCTGAAGATATCCCATGGCTTTGTTCAGGCTGCAAAATCTGTGATCAGTTCTGCAATACAACCACAAAACCTATTTTGTCTGGAAGGATGAGTGCCCAGAAAATAAATAATGGGTTGGCCAGGTCTGGAGACAAAACTTCTCATTTCCCAGGGATCAACTCCTCCATTCTCTGTGCTTAGAAATACCTGTGGAGTGGGACTGGGCCATAGTCCTTGTGGTGAAGTGCCGTGCTTGTAACACATCAGTCACAAAACACAACAAAATTCATGACATGCATAATAGAAGTATTTTTACTCTTATCTAAAGAGAATGTGTGGCCTGAAGTGGTGTTGGTCTGCAGGACAGAAACACCAGCATTTTCACACTCTTTCACAATAATTCTGATAATCACCACTGTATCTCTCTTCCATGAAGACATTTTGAAAGATTGCGGGGTTGCAAAACAGAGCATTAGCTCTGGGAAGTGACCTTAGGACATCTGGAAAGGCACCACCAGGACTGACCGCCTGGCAGGGACTGTTCCCTCTTCTTTGGAGGGGTCCACCTTCTCCTTGGCCTCTGGGGAGAGCCCCACCACTGCGTCAAACCTGAAATTCCCCAGACCAAATACCAAAATAATCTTCCCTTCACATCCCTCAGGAGTCTTGTGGAAATATTGGCCCTTGAACTTCTCAATATCTGCAGTGAGAAGGGATGGAAAGTGTGTCCAGGGCTCCTGGAGCATTGAACTGCAATACTTGGGTATAACATAAAATCCCAGGGTGCTGAGACTCTGACTTTGGTGGTGATGACATGGCAAATTATATATATTGTGTCAGGAAAGAGAAGAAATGTGGGTGAAGGCAGGGATGAGCTTAGAGGTCTATTTCATTGCTTGGTTCAGGACCACTGCATTACAGACCTGCCCAGGCCTGGGCTCTGATGGAGCTTGAGAAACACATCCATACTTAAAAAAACCCAAACCTATGATAAGTGAACAAATGCTGCAAATGTAAGTTTTCAGGAAAGCATCTAAATGGCCTGTAAGAACTATTGAAACATTGCCTTGCTGCTGAGACAGCAGAAATAGGAGCTGCTGTTTGAAATGTGTTGCAAAAGAGCCATGTTATTTTTTGGCAGACATTTAAAGACTGGGGAAGCTGGGAACATGCACTTCTCCTGGCAGCTCTCCTCTAAAATGCAGTGTCACATGGTGATGGGACCAGCTCAGAAACACATTGTTCCTCACCACACTCTTCTCCCTCAGAAGAAGAACCCAAGCTCAGAAACCACCCCCCAGCACCCCATTTCCCACCACCATGCACAGGATTCATGCAACATTTCCACAGCAAAATGGCAGGGATGCACCTGGAAAAAAAGCTGTGATTACAAATGGCCTTTTTGCAATAAACCCAGATAGCAACCCTGCCCTGGGTGGGATTTTGCCAGCATCTCCAGCTATGGGCTGTGGCTGGGATTTAGCTGGTGAGAAAACAGGGAAGCATCTACAGCTGTCTCTTTTTGTGGGTCCTCTTTCAATACAGAGGTGGGCTTTTCTGGAGAAGTATGTGAGCTGCATAGTAACCCATCTGGAGACCATGGGCCTCCATCGCCTGGCTCTTAGTGACAGCTGCATGGTCTCCAGGATTATCATCAGGTCTAGCTTTTACCAGTAAAACCAGAAACACAAGCAAAACCAGCTGTGACATATTTTTAAAGTTTTAAGACTCATTTTGTTAATACCCAGGACGACTAATCCAACAGTGGTGGATCATTTGTCTCATGCCATACAGCCAAGGACAGCTGCCGCAGCCCGGCTGTAGCCCTGTGGCACTGGACACAGCACTGAGGTTTTGGAAGGGAACAGTGCTGGATGAACACTTTGGGTGCCCCTCTGCTTTTTCCCAGGCCTTAAGGAACAGTGTCTTTCCAACCCCCATAGCAAACCTCTGTTTGCTTCCAGCCAAAGACAGGCTGAAGGCTTTGGTTTCAGCCCCTTCCCTGGGGCATAGACTGGGTCCCAGGCACCAGCAGCCCTAGTTGGCTGCGAATGGGCCAGCCGCCTCCCCACCTTACACCTGCTTGGCCAGTGTTATTGTGGAAATAACTTCCCCCAGTCTTGTACATATACAGTCTTGTGGAAGGATGGCTCGACGACCGAGGACATGATTTGGTAGCAATGAACAATCACAAGTTCAACACTTGTGATTAAGCCTGGCGTTCCCCTTTAAGCTGACCTTGGTATGTTGATAGAAGAAAGTGCATAACAAAAGCACGGAACTCAGCGCTGGAAAGTCCCTAAAAACGTCAAGACCATCGTACCAGCCCCCTTCCCGTGCTTAACATCTTTTAACCAATCTTGTAACTACTTAAGGTGCATGGACAGCACAGTAGGACCAATTGTAAGTTGTTTATTAGCTCGTGCTCTGCTAGAATAAGTATATAAGGAGTGTTGTGTTTATGAATAAAGGAGAACGACTATACTCACATTGAGATTTCATCCTTACTCGGGGTTCGCCTCCCACTCCCACACAGTCTGATCTAGTGGGATGTCCCTGCCCATAGCAGGGAGGTTGGAACTAGATGATCTTTAAGGTCCCTTCCAACCCTACCTCTTCTATGATTCTATGTTAAACCTGCTCCTAGCCATGTGCCTGTAGCAGCACTCTTTAAACAGCTTTTACCTTGGGTGGACTCCAGCAGGATGCATGGGTGTATACGGCGACCAACACCAACCGTCGCAGCGTTAAAAATGGACAGTTTCTCCTTCCCATTTGTTTTGGTGACAACCATCCACTGGCAGAGGGTTGAGAAGTCCTAGCTTTGATTTTGTTATCCTGATGACTGTGATAGGAAAGAAAACTGTAGCCAATGCATCAATTTATTGAGTCCCTGCATGCTGCCGGTGTGAAACAGGCGAAGCTGAGTGCTCTGTTATGCTTTCCATCCTCACTTGCCCTGAGATAGCCAAGCCAGCTGTGAGTAATGGGTCATCTCAGCATTTACTGACCCACACAGGGACAGAGCCTGGCCCCAGTAGCATAGTGCATGGAGAGCAGGCACCTCCTGACACTGATGCTGGTGCTTCCCACTATTTCAGTGACCTCTGGGCAGTGAAAAAAGAGGCTGGGCTGGCAAACTGGTTCTTGCTAGGTGGAATAATTGCTCCAGCAAAGTGAAAATAATAGTTGTGGTGTTTGTTCTGCAGGACACTGTACAGGTTCACTTGATCTTCACCCAGCAGCTGACCTCAGGGTTGGCATGCCCAAGGCATCCAGCAGTAACAATGTCATGAAATGGTGGCTAAAAATCTGGATTTTTGCAGCAAACTGGTAGTGTTGTTGGGTTTGGGAGTTTGGCTGCAGGGTGGGTTTGCACACATGAGAATAGCTGCAGAATGAAGGAATTCAGAACTAGCAGCCAGATATAAGTTCTCTGTGATACTCTGGCCAGCAGTTACACCCTATGATCTGCCCAAGGAAGAGCAGTGCAGCCAAGTGCCAGCCCCAGAGAACCTTTGGGACAGCCTGGCCTGTGTCCATTCATTGACCCGGGGAAGGGGGGCCACCCTGCCAGCTCCCCACAAATTCTTATCGTTCAGTCCTTAACATCATCTCTGCTGACCCTGTGGGTACATCAACACCTTCCCAGTGCGTCCCACGGCTCTCAGTGCCAGTGCTGACAGTTGTCTATTCTCCCAGCTGTACTTTGGCCTCCAAAAGGCAAGGGATCTTAGCAATCACAGCTTTCAGTGTGGGTCCTACCAACACCCTGAGGCTCAGCGCAAGACTAGCAGTGATGCCCCCTCCCACCATGGTCTGTGTCCTAGCTGGTTAACAAGGCAACATCATTAGCTGTAAGGAAAAAATCACACTAATGTGTATAATGCACAGCTTTTTCATTGCTAGAACATTTAAAAAACTGATGAGATGATGCCACTATGTTTTTATTCTTATTTGTTTCTGATACAGTTGCTATATCTGAGATCTTCTGAGTTGGAGTATAGTAATGGCAAAGGTTTGCTGCCCAGCACACGTACACAACAATTGGTCTGGAAGAAATAGGAGCAGGCAAATCTCCTGGGAAGAGGAAGCACATTAGCGGGGTACTTGGGCAGAAGCAATAAAAAGGGAATGGCAAGCATCCTCTCGTCTCATTTCTGGAGCTAGAACTTACAGTAATATTATTTTACATTTACATGGTGGCCTTCACAAAACCATGGAGCATTCTGCAAAGCTACAATCTATTGCTGTATGGAGGAGAAATGCCTTGCTGCCCACAGCTGTCTGCGGGCAAAGTGATTCCTGGGAAGCACCAAAATTACACCATGGGCTGGTTCCTCCCTTGGCAGGGAAACTTGAAGCAAAACCACACAGGGTGCAGCCACATCAGGAGTTTGGCACCTTCCCAGAATCGGTCCAGCTCCTCCCTTCTTGCTTAGGTGAGGGGGCTTGAAGGCTTTGCCCCCACTCAGGGTGGGTAACGGGCAGGTGGCACATCCCCACCACTGCTGGGCAAACCTTGGGGTTGGCCCAAGAAAAAGGGGGAGCCAAGGCATGGGTGCCCATCCAGACTGTCGCTGTGATGTCAGTGATGCCACTGGGAAGTGAAGCAGCTCAGAGAAGGATTTCTCCAAGGATGCTTTCACCAGGACTGCAGCAATCGGGGCACTAGGTTACACAGTCCTTTTGGCTAGCAGACATGGTTCATCTTAGTTTTTGGATGCTCACACTGTTCAGCAAAGCCCAGATATTGTTCCAAAAGCTGATGAACTGTTTATATACCAGAGTATTCCTCTTAATATTTTAATATGACTTTTTTTTTTCATTTGGACATGTTTTCCCACTGGTGGAAAAAAGTAGATCTTTTTCTTTGCTTCTGAAAATTGTATTTCAAAAGGGTTAGTTCAGGCAAGGTTGTTTTAGCCAGAGTACAAGCTCTACACCAAAACCTTTCTCAAAACCCAAACGTGTTTACTCCAGTTTTCCACCAGAAAAAGGGACAGGAGACATGGAGATTTAAAGATGTGTAGCAGCGCACCACTGCTTGAGCACATTTAGAGTGGTAAAATAACCAACATTACTTACTGGGGCTGGTATTTACTCTCTTTCATATTCCCAAATTAACCAGGTGGGTATATTGCACCTGATTTATCAATGTCATTTTGTAGGGATCTTTTGATAAACTATTTTTTAGGGTAATGAGCAGGGCAGCAGCACACATTGCCAAGCAGAGAAAGCATCTCAGGCACGCATGCTGCTCAGTACTCCCGCAACCTTCCCCATACCCCTCCAGGGTCCCCTAGTAGTAAAGCACAGCAAGGAGGAGGAGCAGGAGGAAGAGCACCCCCAGCACCCCCCGGCAGGGGAAGGAGGTGCGGGTGTCAGGGGTGACACGTGTCTGTGTAGCCTGCAGTGTCCGATCCCACTGGGTGAGGATGGCGTCTCTGGCCCCACTCCACTTCCCTGGGCCCCTCAGCCGGTACTGGTAGGGGGTGCAGGGGCCGAAGATGACCTCCAGGGCCAGCCGGGGGTCTGTTAGCAGGAGCTTTGGAACGTTGGGTTTCACACCGATGGCAGAGGCCAGCTCATCCATGTAGGTGATATAATCCGTCTGCAGCGTGGTGCTGTTCCTGTACCTTGGGGGGAGAGAGGAGAGGAAAAGAGAGGCTGTTTTAGGTTTTTATCCTTTATTTTTAAATTGTTTTCTTTAAGCGCAGTGCATGCATAATCTGCCTCCTGCTCTCCCCTGCCAAAGCTGAGGAGCAGAGCTGCCTGGGGCTCATGGCTCCAGGGGATGTGCATAATTGCTGCTGTTTGTGAAAGAACCTGGGTCACAAGAAAACATTGCATTTTGAAACTTCCTACAATGCAACAGTTTCTAAAACCAAAAGAAAACATTGCTTGGGCCAGGTTCAGCTTTCACTGGTAATATTCGTATTTTTGAAGTATTTCTTCACTATTATATTGGATAGACTCAGAGAGGGGGAAAGCAAGGCACTTTCACGGTCTTTATGAAACAAAAGAGTGTCACTTTTAAGAATAATGATGGAAATGTTCTGTTTCTGCTGGAGCCTAACCCAGTGTGTGAATGAGAAATGGCTTTTCAGCTTGATAACACTAAGTGATGGCAAAAAAGCATTTTCAGACAGGAAAACTTTCCATCATGAATTTTCCACACGAACTTGCCTGATTCAGGCCTCCACGGTGCCTATATCCAGCTCACTTGGAGCTGAGACAATGGCAGGGCTCTTCTGCCAGCACTGGGAGTTGTGTAAGCTGCACTTACCACTTGAGCTTCTTTCCCATCTTCTCATCAATGTCATCCATCATCTCACTGGCTGAGGGGAGCGTGCACTGCCCTGGAAGGAGCAGGAAGAGCATCAGCAAGGGGAGATGACACTCGGTAGATCTCTCCTGCAGAAAGTGGGGTTTGAAGGGATCAGCTGAGCCCTTGGGTGCCTCTCTTCCCATTGGTGTCAAGATCTGGGCTTGGATCAACCTTGGAAGCTGACAATGTGATAGCACTGGCTCCCCTGTCCTTTAAGGTATACAGAGATACAGTTCTTCCCTAGACAGCCCTGCCATGGAGACCTCATTGCCATCTGCAGCAGGCTGAGAGGTGACTTGCTGCTGTGGTGCAAGGCACCCCATCACATGGAGATCCCATCCTGGTATTTCTGGCCACACTTTGTTGTGTTCTTCAGTGCTCAGGCACTGACCTAACTTTCAGTTTGAAGCTGCATGTCATCGCTGGAAAATGCTACTTCCTGTTAACAGAAGCTAAACCTTTGCCCAACACGTGTCTATCTACCTACCCTGAAACACCTTGACTGCCCAGCGGCACTGAAGGTCTGCTGTTGGGATGATGGGTCCGAGAGACTGAACCAGCCCAATGACTGCCATGGTTGGCTTCTCCAGCTGAGGAGGGAGGATGCCTTTATAGAGGGTAACTTGGTTATCCCTGCTTTTGATAATAGAATCATCCTCCATAAAAGGGTAGGAGTAACTGTAACCAGTGGAGAAGATGACCACATCAACATCATCCTGCACAGTCCCATCCTCGAACAAGACAGACGTCTCTCTGAACTCTTTCACATTTGGCTTTATCACCACCACGCCACAGGCAATGCGACTTGGGAGGTCATCGTTGAACACCGGCTCCTTGCGGGAAGTTCTGCAAGGGCAAAGGTTGTGGGGCTGTCACAGAGGTGGCTTCTGCTGCTGGCCCAGGATAGGCACGGACCAGCCCTGCAGAGAACCGTCACCCCTGAGGGGCTCGGGGAATGGATGGCCCTGTGCATACCTGTCCAGTGGCATGAGGCCGAAGTTCTCATGCTTGAAGAATCGGTTCATGCTTCTCACATACAGCCAGTCACTGAGCACCCTGGGGAGGATGTTCCCCAGCCAGGTCCGGAAACGAGTGACGAGCAACATGTCCCATGGATAGCCATTGTCCCAGACGCGGCTCATCACCCAGGACCCACTTCGGGAGCTCAGGTAGACCTGGAGGGACATCCAGGTAATCCAGGTAGAGGTGGCTGCCAGCCCCCAGGGCTGTCTCAAAGAGGCCGTGGCACATGCTCAAGCAGACAGAGATACCTCCCCTTCCCTTTCCCAGTGGCTCTGGAGTAGATCCTCATACCTGTGATGCCACAGTGCTGAGTTCCACAGCAATGTCACAGCCAGAGTTGCCCAAGCCTATCACCAGCACCTTCTTCCCTCTGAACTTCACTGGCTCCTTGTACTCCCGGCTGTGGAAATAGCAGCCTTTAAATTTCTGTATTCCTGGGGAGAAGAACAGAAAAAGTCCTAATTCACCCCAAGAATTAAAAGGAGAAACTCTGCTGGCCTTGGGATATCCCCTTCCTGTAGATGCTGCTGGAGCATCTGTCTAAGTGTTTGTCACAGCAGATGTCTTCTGTGCACAGAGTGATGCTGTGGACTTGAAGTCAGATAGGATTTGTCACTGGCTTCATTCAATATTTGCAAAAAAAGAGTGTGCAAGCACTGGATACTTTTGCAGGGTGTTTCTGTACCCCAAAAGGGCACTATCGCAACCCCAACATCACTTCGATGTGCCCGGACAGCCACACTCCATCCTCTCAGTGTGCCTGTGCACCCTTGTGGTAGTGACTGACAGGGAAGCAGCTTTCATTTTTAAAAGAGAAGTTGGCAAAGGACCTGAGGGGAGCTTTCCTAACCAGTTAATGCCTCAAGCCCATGTCCTCCACAACCCCAGCACCAAATATTTCTTGCCAGAGAAAGATTTCCCAATTATGTGCCTGTGCATAGAGAGGCAAATGCTAGCGGCGTGACACACATGGCATTTGTACTACAAATCAGGAGGAAATGCCAAAAAAAAAGTAGTTTACAAAATCCTTTTATGAAAAATCTTCAGTTAAAGGAAACAGCCTAAAATGTTTTGTTTTTTTTCTTTTTTTTCCCCCGGGAAAGATTAATATTGCACCTTGTTTCATAACTCAGTTTGGATATTGAACTTCTTTTCTTAAAAAAAAAACAAACCCAGAGGTTTTGATTTCCTGAACTAGCCCCCATCCCCAAAAATATTAATCTCCCTTTTATTGCTGAAAAGGTGTTTTTTCTGGGGAAGAACATTGTGATGGAAGGTCAGCCTGGCTGCGTCTCAGTGGGTGAATTCCACAAGCACCTCTTACCTGGGAAGTCAGTGAGGGGGAGGTTTGGGTAGACGTGATGCCCAGAGCAAATCATAACTGCATCAAAAACCAGTGTCTCTTCCTTCCCATCTCTTTGGGTCACCACCTCCCACTGCCCCGTCACAGAAAAGTCTCGGTGTTTTTTAACCTTGGTGACCAGGGTCTTAAAGGAAACAAAAGAAAGAGATCCTTTGGTGTCTGTGGAGCAGACCAGGAGGTTTAGGGAGTCAGTGGGATTCAGAGGTCCCAGGGAGCCCAGAGGATTTTTGCCCCTTGAATTTCATGCTGGCAGCTCTGGGGAGTGCATAGAGAGGGGAACTGCTGAGACCTGCTTTAATAAAAACAGGAGGGTTTTCCCCAGGATATTTTTCTCCCAGGGTCTTCCCTGCAAGAGGGAAACCTGGGCACAGAGGTGATGTCTCTCCCACCCATGTCCCCCCACTACTAGCTGCCCCTCTCCAACTCCAGGTGTTTCACCTTGAAATGTATGTGCTGGAGGAGGTCAAAGTGCTCGGCGTACTTGCAGATGTACTGCTGGAGCCTGGCATTGTGCATGTAGTTGGGGTGGTTGCCAGGGAAGGGGAAGTCAGGGTAACACATCATCTCTTTGCAGGAGTTGGTGAAGACAGTGCGGTAGATGCTGGCTCTGCCTTCCTCTGCCTGGTCCTGGAGGGAGAGGAGCGCAGACATGTCATGGAACAAATCCTCCTAGAAGCTCTGCTAAAGCACATGAAGGACGTGGAGGTGATTAATGGCAGCCAGCACAGCTTCACCAGGGGCAAATCCTGTATGACCAACTTAGTGGCTTTCTATGATGGGGTAACCACAGCAGTGGACAAGGGTAAACTGATGTATGTGATCAATCCAGGCTTCAGTAAAGCCTTTGACACGGTCCCCCAAAACATCCTCCTCTCTAAACTGGAGAGATATGGATTTGATGGGTGGACGGCACAGCAGATAAGAAGCTGGTTGGGCAGTATTCAGAGAGTAGCGGTCAATGGCTCAAAGTCCAGATGGAGATCCATGACAAGTAGTGTCCCTCAGGGGTCCGTACTGGGACCAGTGCTGTTTAATGTCTTCATCAGTGATACTGACAGTGAGATTGAGTTCACCCTCAGCAAGTTTGCAGATGACACCAAGCTGAGTGGTGCAGTTGCCACACCAAGGACGGGATGTCATCCAGAGGGACCTGGACAGACTGGAAAGTGGGCCTGTGAGAAACTCATGAGGTTCAACAGGGCTAAGTGCAAGGTCCTGTGCCTGAGTCAGGGCAATCTCCAATTTCAGTACACGATGAGGGATGACGTGATTGAGAGCTGCCCCGCAGAGAAGGACTTGGGGGTGCTGGTCGATGAGAAGCTCAACATGAGCCACCGTGTGTACTCACAGCCCAGAAGGCCAACCGTGTCCTGGACTGCATCAAAAGAAGCGTGGCCAGCAGAGCAAGAGAGGTGATTCTGCCCCTCTGTTCCTCTCTGGTCAGACCTCATCTGGAGTACTGTGTCCAGTTCTGGAATCCTCAACATAAGAAGGAGATGGAGCTGTTGGAACAGGTCCAGAGTGGGGGCTACAAAGATGATACGAGGGCTGGAGCACCTCCCATATGACGACAAGCTGAGAGAGTTGGGCCTGTTTAGCCTGGAAAAGACAGGGCTCTGAGGAGATCTTATAGCAACCTTCCAGTACCTGAAAGGGACCTACAAGAAATCTTGAGAGGGACTGTTCATAAAGGCTTGTGGTGATTGGATGAGGGGCAATGGGTATAAACTAGAGAGGGGCAGATTTAAACTAGACATTAGGAAGAATTTCTTCACCATGAGAGTGGTGAGACACTGGCCCAGGTTGCCCAGGAAAGTTGTGGCTGCCCCATCCCTGGAGGTGTTCAAGGACAGGTTGGATGGAGCTTGGGCAGCCTGATCTAGTGGGGTGTCCCTGCCCAGGGAAGGGGGATTGGAACTGGGTCATCTTTAAGGTCCCTTCCAACCCTAGCTATTCTATGATTCTATGTCCTGTCTGAGAGATGTGACCCCTTCCTGTTCTGAAGCCCTGCACCAACTCATCCAGATACCATCACCCTCAAGGGGAAAAGCCACAAAAAGCTATCAAGTGCAATAACCAAATAACCCTCTATGAGAACAGAGGTGTACTAAAAGGCTGGGGGAAGGTTTGCATTGCCCAAGGCATTTAGGAGCTGGTTACATGTACATCTGCTATGGAAAGCGGAAACCTCTGGGAAAGGGAATGCTGAGGAAGAAACTTAGCAGAGCCTCTCCACCACATGTCCAGAAAGCATCAGGAGGTCACATGCAACACAGCTGCACACATGCATACTTGAAATCTCACAAGAGACAAGTGGTGTGGGACCTCCCATTGACCAGCTTCCTCCAGGGCTGCCTGTAAAGCTTCCAAAACCCGCAGGCACTCCCGGGCATTGCTCCTTTGTGCACACAAGTGAAGGTAGAAGCCCAGCTGGACACATTTACTTTGGCACAGTGGCTCAGCTACTTGTGCTTTATGCAACCACAGGGCAGGTCTGGCCAGGGATGTGGACAGAGACTTGTGTCTACTGCTGGCAATGCCCATGCCAGCCGGTCAGCATCCCACTGACATCTAGAAAGGCAGCACATGTGGGATTGACTGAAATGCCCAAGACTGCCGTGCATGCAGTGGGGCCTGGGCTGGCCTGGTCAGGTCCTGCCCAAAACAGCCAGCCCCACACATTCCCCTGTCCCCATCGCGAGTGCACCAGCTATAGAATCATAAAATCATAGAATCAGCAAGTTGGAAAAGACCCACAGGATCATTGAGTCCGACCATTCCTACCAAACACTAAACCATGCCCCTCAGCACCTCATCCACCCATCCCTTAAACATCTCCAGGGAAGATGACTCAACCACCTCCCTGGGCAGCCTCTGCCAGGGACCAATCACCCTTTCTGTGAAAATTTTTTTCCTAATGTCCAGCCTAAATCTCCCCTGGCAGAGCTTGAGGCCATTCCCTCTTGTCCTGTCCCCTGTCACTTAAAAGAAGAGGCCAGCACCCTCGTCTCCACAACTTCCTTTTAGGTAGTTGTAGAGAGCAATGAGGTCTCCCCTCAGCCTCCTCTTCTCCAGGCTAAACAACCCCAGCTCTCTCAGCCGTTCCTCATAAGGCCTGTTCTCCAGCCACTTCACCAGCAGCTATGTCTGCTCTGACACTCAGCACTTCACAGCACAAAACACAGCTAATGCATTTCCCTTTCCTGATGGCTTTGACGCCAGTACGGAGCTGGGAAAATTGCAGTAAGGCTTCCATGCTCTAAAATTTGTATTTAGGTTGGCCAAATGATTAACAACTTTCAAGAAAGAAACAAGTGAACAAAAACAAAGTAAAGGAGGAACTTAAGTGTTTTTGACTTTTCCCTTCGATGTTGCCATTTTGCTCTGAAATTCTCCACTATAAATATCAAAAAGCACTGCCAAACTTTCTGGAGGAATTTACTGGAGTCCTTCCCAGAAAAGACAGAAACCATATGGTCCCTGTTTTAAGATGAATCAAATGTTTCCAATCACACAGAACAATTTTTCTGCCCTCTCTGCCTCTACCCTGGGGTTTAACTCAATTCCTTTCCCTAATAGCACTCTGCTCTTGCAGCCACAATCTGACCCCAAACACATCCCTTGGGGCCAGCCTGCCAGGCACAGGTATGTGGTGCAAGGTGGCTCTGGGTCTGAACCTCTAACTATTAATTCGGGTTCCTTTTTAGCTCCATGGTGCTTGGCCACTGTGTAAAAGCAGGCTGAGACCTACTTTGAGCAGCAGTGAGTGGTCTCCAAGGTGGGGTGACAGCTGGCAACCCTGCAGGGAGGCTTTTGCAGGGCCTAAAGACCTGCATTTTAGAGCAGTCTCTATCTTCATGTGCTTTGAAGGGAATGGGAGCACATAGTTGGAGAAGCCTGAAGGATTGCAGCCCCCAGAATCTAGCAGCTCCCTCTGTTCCCCAAAGGAGAGAGGTTGGCAGTTCAGACGTGACTTGGCTCAGCAAGCCAGGAGATGGCCAGGCTGTTCTCAGGGTAAGTGAGGGGACCTGGGGATCTTTACTGAACCAGCCAAGACCTCCCATGTGCAGCCACCAGAGCAGAGCAAATGTGTACAGGCATGCAGGGTGGGTGCAGCCTCCCAGCCCCGAGGACACCAAATTCCGCAGCCAGCTCTGAAAATAGATAGCCAAAGCCACTCACCGTGTAGTACCAGAGCCCCCCGATGCTCTCGCTCCTCTCAAAGCAGGTGGGCTCCAGCCCTTCTTCCAGGCAGCACTTGATGGCCGCCAGCCCACTGACGCCCGCGCCCACCACTGCCACATGCCTCACCATGCTGTCCTGCCTGTGAAGAAACATCGTGGGACAAGGCTGTGCTGGAGCAGAAACCAGCTGGACACACTCACTCAGGTGGGTCTGCAGCCCCAGCAGTGCCCCGCAGGAGCAGGGCACTCCCTCTCCAGCACAACTTCCCCAGCTCCTTAAATATCCCAGGGGTTTCTTGCTGATCCTTGCTCACCCGCTTCCTGTGCAGCCTCCAGATGTGTGGGTAAGTTTGGGGCAGAGTGGAAGAGCTTTCCCTGTACCCAGGGGCTCTCTCATGCAGACAAGCGATAGCTCAGAAGGAGATTTCCCCAAAAGAGCAGAGCTCTTTTATGCAGTGCTGCACAGGAGGCAGGGCCAGCACTAATGGACTGTTTTGATGAGTGACTTGCACTGTTTGGACTTTAACTGTAGCACGAGGAGTAGCTGTGGGTGCAGAGGTCCTAAATTAGGAAATAAAGTGAAATGAAATTATTGCAAGCTAGAGTCCAGGGTCATTAAGCAGCAGTGGCCACCCTGGGCCTGTGGGACAAGCAGCATGTCTCATGCATGTCCATAGATACCCCTCTCCAAAATGGAAGGGCAACATCTGTGTCACCAAGAACAGCAGGTAGAACCAGGCTGCTCAACCTCACCCCATCCCTCCACCACTGCAGTTGTTGCCCTGCAAAGAGGGGAGTTACAGTGACACCCCAGGGACCAGAGACCCTGGCACCAGGCAGGTTCCTGTTCGAAGCATCTGACCGCTTCCCCTCTTTTAGTTAAAGGAGCAAGTAAGTTTCAGAGGACATCTCAGAGGAAGGACTAAATGCAGGCAAGTGCAGAGGAGTCCATTTGCAGATCCCATTCCATCTCTGTGATCTTCATATAAGTCTCATTGTGTGAGTTCATCCATTAAATCCCTGCCTTCAGACAGGTCCTGAGGTAGAATCGTTCTGCTGGGAGTACGCCTGTCTGAAAGACCACAGTGTGAAGCTGCTGGAGCCTTGAAAGCTAAGGTGGACTGTTAATTCATCGTAGATTAACCTGAAATAAAAGAGAGCAGAGAATGCCAGAAAGATGATTGAACAACCAAACTGAAAAGAATTAAAATGCTCATTTTAACACTATCTGCCAAATTGGTTGGGCTTTTCAAGCTTGGGCTTTTTCAAAGCTGATCACTTTGGAGTCATGGTTATGATGACTTAATACAAATAAACTGCCAAGGCATCTTCATGGGTTCCCAACCCAGGAGAGGTGTGGATCCTCACCTGCAGGGCATGACCTGGAGGAGGAATTCTGTGAATTAAAGCATTTGTCAGCAAACTGCACCCAGGAGTGATACCCAGTGAAAGCACACGCCTTCTCCTCTGGACAGGAAAAGTCAACCCCAGGCAGAGGGAGAGGAACAAAGGTGCAGTAAAAGTCAATAATTCACCTGGAGTGACTCAGCTGCCAAAGGTCTGAACGAGGGAGAAGCCACGGACCTGTTGGTTCATCATTTCACAGCTGCCATTTTCCACCAAGAAAAATAATTGGACATATTTTCCCTCTCTAAGAAAACAAAACAAAGGGAAGGAGAACTGCAGTTGTGGGAAAGCAGGGAAAAGGAGAAAAGTTAAGGTGTCCAAAAAAAACCTTGGGGGTGGGAGGGGCATAAAAATAAAAAAAATTCAACGTCTCTAGTGGCACCAGAGCTAGTTCTGCCCAGTGTCTACAAACACCTGTTTGACTTTTATCATATGCTACAGGAAAGCAAGAGTGGAAGAGGGCTCCTAACCTCCCAAAGAGCAAGAACAGTTGGAAAAAGCAGTCTCGCCTGCAAAATCTTCCCTCTCCCAGCCCGAAGGTGTCTCACGCCAGCAGCAGGGCTCAGGCTGGTGCTGTTTCCCTGTGATGCTCAAACAGGTCACAGCATGACAACAGGAATCCTACTGGGGACAACCTGCAGTGATGGGAGCCATAAGAAGCCCGTGGCACAGTTGGCCTTAGCACACACTGGGATCCCAGCCACGCACACAGCTTGTGTGATCACAGCTCTGTTTGCCCTGGCTGCTGTGCCAGTACACCTGTATTCATTAACTGGGGGCTGAGGTGGGTGGTGGGTAGGGGTCAGTGGCAACCACAGTTCCCATAGAGCCACTCTCAACTGTACTGCTTGAAGTATCAGCAAAGCAGAGTGAAAAATCCACCAGTTTTGATCCATTTGCTGCATGCACAAGTCTTATGAGGAGTGTCTGAGGGATCTGGGGTTGTTTAGCCTGGAGGAGGCTGAGGGGAGACCTCATTGCTCTCTGCAGCAGCCTGAAAAGAGATTGTGGTGAGATGGGTGTTGGTTTCTTCTCCCAGGCAGCAAGTGATAGGACAAGAGGAAGTAGCCTCAAGTTGCACCAGGGAAGGTTCAGATGGGATATCAGGAAAAACAGTGGTAAAATACTGGCAAAAGCTGCCCAGGGCAGTGGCGGAGTACCCATCCCAGAGGTGTTCAGAAAACATGTAGACATGGCACTTCAGGACCTGGTTTAGTAAGCATGGTGGTGTTGGGCTGATGGTTGGACAGGATGACTCTAGAGGACTTTTCCAACCTTAATGATCCTATGCAAATGCTCCCTGGGGCAGCAGCCAGAGAGACACTGGGCACACACCCTGGCTGCGAGGCTGGGCAGCACTTCGCCCGTGGGCAGCACTACCTGTGCTCCAGCTGGACAAGTCTCTGTGGCACTGGATGCAGCACAACGCCCACATCAAGAGCCAGATGCTTCCCCAAGGGGCATTTCAATTGAAACAGCTTGGAAAAGGAAGATCTCTCACAGCACTGAGGGGGAATAAACCTTCATAACAGCAATCACCCCGAGGCCAGCCAGGAGCAGCCTTCAGCCTTGAGGAGGGCACTCTGATCTCTGCTGGAGCTGTAGAGGGGCTCCTGACTCTGTTGGCAGCCAGGGATGAACCAAATTTGCCCAAGGTGCCACTAGCCCAGCTGGGGAGCAGTGGGGCTCTGCACCTCATGGGCTGCCTCAGACTCTGCTCAGCCCTTTGATGTGCAGCTACATCGTTCAACCATCTTTGAAGTGTGAAATGAGAAGCACCCAGTGTGGGAGGCTGGGCAGAGCCCTCTGGAACAGCCAGAAGTGCTGGGGCTCACCATGCCTTAAATGAGTTTTTTTTTAGGTACAGCAGTTGCAACAGTATAACAAATCTCACAGCATCTATCTCAAAGACATCTCTCCTCTAACCCCTTTGCCTTTGCACTACGACCCAGCCTTGGAGCTCAGTGTCCTGCAGACCTCTAATCCATCTCCATGCCCTCCCTGGGACTCATCCTTAGGCAGACCCTTTTTCTGTCTTTCCTCATTCTTTCTCTTGCCCTTGTGATATTTTCTAGAAGTATTGTCTGGATGCAGGTAGGATCTTTAGAGAACCCAGAAACTACTGAAAGCATCAGGCAAAATCTCATGGGAAGCCACAGCTGCCCCCATTGTAGCATAAGCTGCTCAAAGTTACCTTGCTTTCAGGATATCACAGAATCACTAAGTTGGAAAAGACCCACAGGATCATTGAGTCCAACCATTCCTATCAACCAGTAAACCATGCCCCTCAGTGCCTCATCCACCCAACTTTTAAATACCTCCAGGGATGGTGAATCAACCACCTCCCTGGGCAGCCTGTTCCAGTGCCCATGAAATTTTTTTCTGATATCTAGTCTGAATCTCCCCTGGTGGAGTTTGAGGCCATTCCCCTTTGTCCTGTCACCTGTCACTTGGGAGAGGAGGCCACCCCCCTCCTCTCTACAACCTCTTTTCAGGTAGTTATAGAGAACAATAAGGTCTCCCCTCAGCCTCCTCTTCTCCAGGCTAAACAACCCCAGCTCCCTCAGTTGCTCCTCATAAGACTTGTTCTCCAGCCCCTTCCTCAGCTTCGTTGCTTTTCTCTGGACATGCTCCAGAGCCTCAACATCCTTCTTGTGGTAAGGGCCCCAGAACTGAACACAGTATTTGAGTTTCCTAAGCAGAATGCTATGAGAAACCGTGTCAAAGGCTTTACTGAAGTCCAAGAAGACTACATCCACAGCCTTTCCCTCATCCAGTAGGAGAGTCACTTTGTCATAGAAGGCGATCAGGTTAGTTTGGCAAGACCTGCCTTTCGTGAACCCGTGTTGACTGGGCCTGATCACCTGATTCTCTTGCATGTGCTTCATGACAGCACTCAAGATCACCTGCTCCATGACTTTCCCTGGCACTGAGGTCAGACTGACAGGCCTGTAGTTCCCTGGATCCTCCCTGCGACCCTTCTTGTAGATGGGCACAACATCAGCCTCCAGTCCGGTGGAACTTCACCAGGCGGCCAGGACTGCTGGAAGATGATGGAAAGGGGTTTGGCCAGCACATCTGCCAGCTCCTTCAATACTCTTGGGTGGATCCCAACCGGCCCCATAGACTTGTGGGTGTCTAGCTGGGCAAGCAAGTCTCTAACCGCCTCCTCTTGGATCATGGGAGCCTCATTCTGCTCCTCTAACTCCTGAAGTGTATACACAGAGGGAACAGCTTTCCTTACTATTAAAGACTGAGGCAAAGAAGGCATTAAAGTACCTCAGCCGTATCCTCATCCCCTGTCACTGTTGTTCCATCTGCATCCAATAGGGACTGAATATTCTCCCTGGTCCTCCTTTTATTGTTAATGTATTTACAGAAAGATTTTCTGTTATCTTTCCCAGACTTGGCCAATCTGAATTCAAGTTGGGCCTTAGCCTTCCTGATTTTTTCTCTGTATGATCTCACTTCCTCCCTGTAGTGCACCAGATGCCTGTCCCTGCTTCCAAAGCTCATAGACATTTCTCTTCTTTTTGATGATCTCCCTATGCAACCAAGCTGGTTTTGTTCCCCGATGGCTGCTTTTCCAGCACATGGGGATGGCTGTTCCTGAGCTGCTAGGATTTCATTTTTGAGGAGCACCCAGCCCAGATCCCACAAGATTTGGGGGGTGCCTCAAGGGGAGCACGAGGTCTCACAAGAGTTGAAGGAGGATTCGAGGAGGGGAAATTGGGGGTCCAGGGCGCACCCAAAAATGGGGGCACCCCAGAAGTTGGGGCTTCTGGGTGCATTTTGAGGGGAAATTTTCATTGCCAACCTCCTAAGAACCCCTAAACTGAGTCCAAGCCCCCCAGAACCCTCAGGGGAACCTAAAGACTTCACACCAGCCCCCCAAAGCCCCCAGGAACCCCCAAACCCACCACACCCTTCCCTCAGACCCCCCAAACCTTCACAGATCCCCAAGCCCCCAACCTCAGCTGCCCCCAATGCCTCCCAAAGCCCCTGAGGACCCCAAAATTCTCTCACGGGAGTCGAGGTATGGCTGAGGGGGAGCGCAAGATCTCATGAGAGTTTGGGGCACCCCCAAATTTCAAAGCTCCTAACCCCAGGAAACCCCAAAATCCACAGCCCCCCCAGATCTGCTGCCAGGGCAGTAGAGGGGGGGCACTCCCAAAATTTGGGGCTCCTGGGTCCGTTTGTGTGTGTATAAGCGTAAGATCTCTTGAGATTTGAGGCAGAGGCTGAGGGGGAGTTGTCCTGATAAAGCTGGCCCAACGTAAAGTACTTTACCTTTGAAATACATGAAGGCTAAAAAGGAAAAACTGGCCTGGTCCAGGAAAACACATGGAATTCAAATCCCACACAAGGGAGTGTTTTGAAGTGGCAGATGCATGGACAGCAAGAATATTTCCCTGCTGAACATCCACATGCAATCCTGCTCCAGTGAACTCCCTCAGCAAGCAAGCGAGCCCATCAAAGTCAATCGACTGCCAATACACCCAAGGGTGCTGCACAGCGTGGCATTCCCAGTGCCAGAGCCTGGGTCACATACCCCCAGCTGTCTGCCTTGTTCTTTCTTCATTTTAAACACTGAAAAAATAAACCATACACAGCACACGGCAACCGATGAAACACTTTAATGCAGACAAGGCTGGTTTACACAGGGTTCCTCCAGCTTCCCTGTGCCTGGGCAGAAGAGGCCAAAGTGTTCCTGGATATACATACACTGTCCCCGGTCACACAGCAACAGGGCGACCTTGACATGGTCCAAGTGAGACCACATGTTCAGGCTGGGCATGGGCACATGAAGGAGGGCAATTCGCTTCCCACGCAGCACCGAGAAGAGGGACCTGTGAGAGGGAACATGGAGAAAGGAACGGTAGCAGAGAAATGACGGGAAGCGTCCCTTGGCCCCAAGACAAAAGCGCTTTCCTCCTTCACCCACATTTCCTTCTCTGACCTTCCAAGCTGCCGCGCTACAGCACACCCAAAGAAAGCCGAGAAGAGAATCTCCTTCAAAATAACGGCTAAAGTTTTCCCATGTCCCCCTGAAAGTAGACCATGAGGAACTGGAGAACTTGCAAGATGGAAAGTGGTTTCAGCCGACTGAGATTCATAAAAGCCCTGAGAGAATTTGTTTTAATATTATTTTTAAAGCCCAGATGGGCTTTTTACAGCTTGTTTAGTTCAACTGTCTGTGCAGAATCATTAATCACGTAGCTTGGTTACTCAATCAACAGTTCTCTTCAAAGGCTGCCCAAAAGAAACAGAACATGGAAGGTCTGGAGGGGCGAGGATTTGGATGCTGGGGGAGGCATTCAATTTCTAATAACTCCAACAGCTTTTAGAGAACTCGTCTATAGCCTTCCGAAACACAACAAAACCCAAACCTGTTGCTTTCCAGGTAGTTTAGTGCTTGATCTACGTTAAAAGCCGATTAGGTGCCTTAGTAAAAGGCCCACAATGTTTTTGTTTTACAGGTAATTTGTACAGCCTTATGCAGCCCTTTTCAGCTGAGCCCAGCACAGCTTCACTTGGCAATTCAGCTGGAGGCTGCCTGCCACAGCAACGGCTGCTTTCAGAAACTCCTCCTGCAGCTCCACACCTCTCCCCTGACAGTGCTGCATCTTTCCCTCTCTGCTCTTCAGCTTGCCCTAAAGACAGTCCTCTGTGGAGGCATGTTAAAGACAAGCAAGCTTGCAGCTAAGCACTAGCCTGCACACACAGTTGCTGTATGCACGCTTCATTCATTAGCCAGGACAATTTTGTTTCTCGCATGAAAAGCAACACTTCCCTTCGCACAGGTTCTGCTGAGAAAAACATTTCATCCTAATACTGTTGTTTGCTCTGGTGTTCGCTAAATGTGATGCCATCACATGCAATGTTGAAGTGGAGAACGCTCCAGCCAGGGCTGTCAGCTCAATCAACTGTGATTAGCAAAGACAAGTAATGAGAAAGCCACATACCTGAACGCTGTTGGCATGGAGGGCACCGACACATTGCTTTTCCCTCTCCCTTGTATGCCCGCACATCACCCTCTCCCACAAGTCAGGATCCTGCAGGGGCTTTTCACGGATCCTTCTGTCAACTTCTCTCTGCTGCAAGAATGAAGGGAACAAGTTGTTATGGCAAACCTTACCAAGTAACTGTGCTCTAAAGGAACCATCCCCTGCAACTCTCACCACCATGCATGACACCCCAGCACCTGGTGAGTTCCAAGCTATGCCAGACTGATTTCATTCACACCTCCACCTCCAAACAGAGCCCCTCCTTCAGCTCTTACAGCCCGTTCTTCTCCTTCACAAAACCAGGATTGGGAATCAGGTTTTAATTGCATCCCAAGAGAACCCTCAGAGCCGCATGCAAATTCTTACCAAAGAAACAGTCCTAGCCCCCTTGCCAGCCCCAAACAGAAGAACACTCATGATGTACATTCTCATGTTTCAGCAGTGGAACCTCTTCCTTATTAACCAGCCATCAGCATTTCTCTCCACTTTGATTCTAGCTGGCTGCTTGTCTTGCTCTGCTTTTCTCTGCATTGTAGCCCATCCTCTGCCCACTCTAGAGGAGAAGAGAAAGTGGAGGTCAGCTTTCGCATGGCTCTGAGGAGACACACAGTCTGTGGAACACTGTTTACATCAGTGCATCACCCACCTTCAATGTGCCCCCTCCCTAGGCAAGGGGCGTCTATAACACAACAATCCAAAGGCAACAGGGGTTACTGCAGTTGGAGAATCCATAAACTTAATCCATAAACTCAATCCATAAACTCAGTCTTCCCCGCTCCAATTTAAAGCCATTTCCCCTTGTCCTATAACTCCACGCCCTTGTAAAAAGTCCCTCCTCAGCTTTCCCGGAGCCCTTTTCAGTACTGGAAGATGCTCTAGGGTCTCCCCGCAGCCTTCTCTCCTCAAGGCTGAACAACCCCAACTCTCTCAGCCTGTCCTCACAGCAGAGCTGGTCCAGCCCTCGGATCATCTTTGTAGCCCTCGTCTGGACTCGCTCTAACAGGTCTGTGTCATTGGCATGTTGGGGATTCCAGAGCTGAACACAGGGCTCCAGGTGGGGTCTCACCAGAGTGGAGCAGAGGGCTGGAATCCCCTCCCTCACCAGTCCCATGGCTTTTGGATGCACAGAACATCTCTGCCACAGCCACTGCTCCCTCTGTGGGGAAAAAAGAGGGTAAATCCCAGGAGTTAATTTTCCACTCACTAAGGTCACCAACAACACAAGCACAAGGATTTTCAGTCCTTTAAAACAGAGAAGCTTCCTACATCCCTTGAAGCAATAACAGTTGCCCTGTGTCCAAGGAAGCTTTAGGCATCTGTGTAAAGGACTGATGCACCAGGGACCTCCAGGAAGCCATAAGCACAGCTCCAGTCTGGAGGTGAATTCTCTATGATTTTTTCAAAGCCCTCGTCTGGACTCGCTCTAACAGGTCTGTGTCATTGGTACATTGGGGATTCCAGAGCTGAACACAGGGCTCCAGGTGGGGTCTCACCAGAGTGGAGCAGCGGGCCGCAATTCCCTCCATTGCCAGTCCCATTGCTTTGGACGCAGCCCAGGACACCGTTGGTTTCTGGGCTGCAAGCGCATCTATCACCGGTGCTTCTCATTCCGTCACATTTCTTGGGGGCTGAGGTCAGAATTGACACAAACAAATTCTTTAAGACACTTATTCTAAACCCATTTCTTCATCATCTGAATTTAGCCTGTCTCATCTGTCATGAGTCTAATGCCAGGCCAACCATCGATAAACCACACCCAATGGTCACAGGCAGTGTCACAGCCACCCAGCCACCTAAGGATTTAAACTCAACTCAAATAGAAGAAAGCGTTGAAAGATAAACAAGCATTCCTCACTCCTATGCTCATGACAGGTGGAAAGACTGAACGCGAAATCTAGTGCTCTTAGCCCTAGCGGTTTTAGGCTTGCACTTACTTCTCAGTTAAGATGCATGAGGTTCTTCTCAACCTCATTATTCCTGGACAGAACCCATCACTGAATCATCTGAGAAAAGTCTCTAGGTGCTATCCTGAAAGAAAAAAAAACCAATAGGGAAACATAGTGACCACTAGAGCACCAGACGTAAGGATCTCCAGTCTCAAAGACACATTTTGATTCCTATCTCAAGGAAAAAGGTATAGTTTAGCACATCATATGCTGGAGACACGACAGAGGGGGTTTTGTCAATGCTACAGTCATACAAAAACTTGGGATTTGCAAGCAATCTCTCACTTATCCATTATGTACCTGTTCTGCAAATAATGTATTTCTTGACTTTTACCCGAGACAGTGGAGCACCATGAGGAGGAACAGGCCCCCACAAATCTGACTGTGGATGAATCCCATAGTTTGGGTTTTCTTCAAATGCCAGGATTTCCAAAGCAGGTGGCAGTTCTGAGGGGACGGTGACACTCCAGCAGCGATCCTGGAGCCACCAACAGGATGTGCCCAGGCGGAGAGAGCCCTGCCCAAACAGGCAGGAAATGAGGTGCCCTCAAATATTGCCTCCCTCTCAGTCTGGGAGAGGGCTCAGCAGACTGATTCTCCTGACCTTGCCCTTCTTTGGCTGTTGCTTCTGGGATGACTTTCCCCTCTTTCTCCAGCTCATGCTCCAGCTCTCCGATTCTCCTCAGAGCTCCTCCCAAGCTTCGTTTCAGAACCTCCAGGTCACTCCTGCGCATTCTGAACATGGATCTCCATTTCTCTGAAACACAGAAGCAAAGATAATGCTGACACCTGAAATTTAAGCAGCTGCTGGCAGAACCCCTAAAAGAAAGATTTCAAAAGCTGAAGCATTCGGTTGCTTTGAGTGACGCTATAAAAAACATCCATGGTGTCAGACAAGGGCATTGCTTGAAGATCTCTAAAAGGCTTCATAGCACATCTATGTAAACCCTGCAAACGGAATTCAGTTTAAAACTCTGTGTTTCACAAAAGGCTGAGATGCTGATCTTCATGCTGTTTCCTGTCGCATGCACCCAGTGAGAAATAAAAAGGCCCTGCTGGAAAGCAGCGCCCTGCAGCTATGACAGTCACCTGCAGAACAGCAATTTCCTCCTGTCCTTCCAATGTTTCCTTCTCTGCTACATGCATCCTACAGCTGTTGGTGTCTTCAGATTCAAGCTCTTCCCGGGTTGAAGAAATTACAGGGTCCTTAAGCTAAAGCTTCAGTTGCAGTTCCTGTGAGGCACAGTAAGAATTAGGTTGGTAGCGCTGCTTTGTCCCTACAAAGAACCCAGGCAAAGCTATCTGGTCTCTGACTTTCTCTTGCACACAGCTAGATTTGGACTGCAACCACCCAAGGGGTCCCGAGTAGGAATATATTTCCAATGTATTCAAATCACAAGTCTCAGAACGGTTTGGGTGGGAAGAGACCTAAAAGCCCATCCAGTTCCAACCTCCTGCCAAGGGAAGGGACACCCCTCACTGGATCAGGCTGCTCCAAGCCCCTTCCAACCTGGCCTTGAACACCTCCAGAGATGGGACACCCACCACTTCCCTGGGCAACCTGGGCCAGGTCCTCACCACCCAAATCACCAAGAATTTCTTCCTACTGCCTAATCTAAATCTTCCCCGCTCCAATTTAAAGCCATTTCCCACTTGTCCTATAACTCCACGCCCTTGTAAAAAGTCCCTCCTCAGCTTTCCCAGAGCCCTTTTCAGTACTGGAAGATGCTCTAGGGTCTCCCCGCAGCCTTCTCTCCTCAAGGCTGAACAACCCCAACTCTCTCAGCCTGTCCTCACAGCAGAGCCGGTCCAGCCCTCGGATCATCTTTGTAGCCCTCGTCTGGACTCGCTCTAACAGGTCTGTGTCATTGGCATGTTGGGGATTCCAGAGCTGAACACAGGGCTCCAGGTGGGGTCTCACCAGAGTGGAGCAGAGGGCTGGAATCCCCTCCCTCACCAGTCCCATGGCTTTTGGATGCACAGAACATCTCTGCCACAGCCACTGCTCCCTCTGTGGGGAAAAAAGAGGGTAAATCCCAGGAGTTAATTTTCCACTCACTAAGGTCACCAACAACACAAGCACAAGGATTTTCAGTCCTTTAAAACAGAGAAGCTTCCTACATCCCTTGAAGCAATAACAGTTGCCCTGTGTCCAAGGAAGCTTTAGGCATCTGTGTAAAGGACTGATGCACCAGGGACCTCCAGGAAGCCATAAGCACAGCTCCAGTCTGGAGGTGAATTCTCTATGATTTTTTCAAAGCCCTCGTCTGGACTCGCTCTAACAGGTCTGTGTCATTGGTACATTGGGGATTCCAGAGCTGAACACAGGGCTCCAGGTGGGGTCTCACCAGAGTGGAGCAGCGGGCCGCAATTCCCTCCGTTGCCAGTCCCACTGCTTTGGACGCAGCCCAGGACACCGTTGGTTTCTGGGCTGCAGGCGCATCCATCACTGGCGCATCTCATTCCATCACATTTCTTGGGGGCTGAGGTCAGAATTGACACAAACAAATTCTTTAAGACACTCAATCTAAAGCAGTTTCCTTATCATCTGAATTTAGCCCGTCTCATCTGTCATGAGTCTAATGCCAGGCCAGCCATCGATAAACCACACCCAATGGTCACAGGCAGTGTCACAGCCACCCAGCCACCTAAGGAATTGAACCAGAAGGTCAGCCTGATCCCCTGGGCCAGGCAACCACCTGCACACCCCAAGGGGTGCAGCAAACGCTAACACTCTGTTGGGGGAACCAGTGGGGTACCAGTTCTCACCAGTGGGGTACAATCTCCTAGCTCCACTGAAACTCTGCTTCTTCCTCACACCTGCCCTCCCACCAAGCACTGGGATTTTTAACCACTTTCCAGTCATGACTCCTCGTAGTTCTGGCTGCACTTTGAATGCATGCAAGTCCCCATTCCAAACTTTCCCCTCACACTGAACCGTAGCTGCTTCTTTCAGGGCAAGCTTTGAAGCAGATCTTCCTTCAGACTGATTCAACTCAGAACAGCACATGCTGTCTCCAGGTACCTCTGATCCAAAGAGATTTCTCAGTCTTACCTCTGATCCAAAGAGGTTTCTCGGGTCTTCAAAATCCAGAGAGGGGATAGGGGTGCCTTTAAACCCTGGCAGGAGAAGACAGTACACTTGAATCCAATTAAAGCACTCGTCTGGGAAGACCTAACAGAAAATTATTATTCAGGGATTTCTTAGCAGAAAAAATGAGCTGTTCAAATATTCCCTTTTCAGTTGAACAACCTGTCACTGTCTGATCACTGCCACCAACCGGTTCCTTCAAGAAGCTCCTCCTCTGGCCAGCACAGAACACCTCTCCCACAGCCACTGCACCTTCTGTGCGGAGAAATGAGGGTAAATTCCAGGAGTTAATTTTTCACTAGAGAAGGTAACCCACAACAGAAGCACCGGGATTTTCCATCCCTACAGAGAAGCTTCCTACATCCCTTGAAGCAACATCAGTTGCCCGGTGCTGAAGGAAGCTTTAAGCATCTGCACAAAGGAATGATGCGACAAGGACCCTCGGCAGGACGAAGCCTTTCAGAGCACACTCTAGGAGCCCCACAACAATGGACTCTTCCTTCACAAAAGCAGAGTTTGTAAGCGAGCCGACGGGAGTGGGAACTCCTGTTATCCAAGAGCTGTACATTTCTCCTACACGATTTCCTGACCCCATGCAGAAGGAGGACTTATTTACCACCTCTCTGGCTAAAAGTTCCCTCATGTTCTGGTCTTTACCCCATTGTGGATACAACCCCTGAAAGTCATGTGCATCCATACACCAAATGCAGACACAGGCAAAACCCCACCTCCTTGGTTTTTAAATGTCAGTCCCTGGTTCTTCTCTGCAGTTTTCTCTGGAGAGGCTTCCTGGGCTCAAGGACAGTTCTCCACTCCCAACATGGCACTGACTTGATTCGCATGTAATGTATCCACCTGCTGATTCCTTCGACCTGGAGGTGCATGTTGTTATCAGCACCTGAAAGGGTCCCTTCCAGCTTTCTGGAAGTTCCGCTCTCCCACGCCTTGATGTCAATGTAGTCTCCGGGCTGGAAGGGGTGTTCTGGAGAATCTAAAGCGAGAGGCTCAGGACGTGTTACACACCGCCCCAGGTCATTCACTCTTTTACCCAACAACAGCAGAGAAGATTTTAGCTCCGTTTCTCCTTCTAGCACTATTCCTTGAGGAAAAATGGTCATTTGATAAGGCCTCCCAAACACTAATTCATACAGACTGCTCTTAGTCTCAGCTCTTGGCTGTAGCCTTGTTCTTAGCACAGCCAGTACAAGAGCTTGGCGCCATCGCAAAGAAGTCTCCTGACAAATCTTACCCTTTTGTCTCTGCAGAGTTTGATTCATCCTTTCCACCTTCCCACTACACTGGGGGCTCCAGGGGGTGTGCAGGGCCCATTTTATTCCTAGGGCTTGGCTCAGCTCTTGTACAATCCCTGCTAGAAAGCGAGGACCTCTAGCTGACAACAGACCTATGGGAATTCCAAAACTTGGTAGAATCCCCTATAATGAGGTTTTAGTCACCTCTCTTGCTTTGATGGTGCTGCAGGGCAATGCCTCTGGCCAGCCTGAAAATGTGGCTCCTGGTCCCAAAGGGTCCCGGGATTCGCCCTGTCTGGGCAGTTTGAAGAAATCTCTCTGCCAGGGATCACCAGGGGCATTTCCTCTGCGAGCAACTCCTGGGGGACGGCACTTGAGAGGGCGGGATTATTTTTCAAACAGATTTCACGTCTCCCCACGATGGATTTAGCAAGGCTGGTCACCCTCATGCTAACTACTTCTCCCGTTAAATCATCAATTACAGTCTCTGCTCCCCAGAGGGTTTCTTGATGCTTTTTCTCAATTAATTTTAGCAGTACCTGGGGAGAAACTACAGCTTGGTTTGTAGGGATCACCATCCACCCCCTCTCATTTTCTCTTGCCCTCACTGATTTTGCCAGTTCCAGATCAGCATCACTAGAAATTGGGAGGGCGCTTGAGAGGGATGGGATTATTGTTCAAACACATTCATATCTCCCCACAATGGATATTCAGATCTCTCTCCATGGAAGGGATTAATACCAAGATAACTTTTTCCACTGCTCTTAAGCTGCTTGCTCTGCTGGTCAACTACATACCTTCATCGGGGAGTTTCCCACCTGAGGACCTCGCGATGCTATCGCGCCGCTTCTCTCCATTTCCCTATGTCTTCCCGCAACTGCAGGATTTCTTCTTGGTGCTTGACAGGGGATCCTCGTGCAGTTAACAGTCCTCTTCCTTTCCATATTGCCCCATGGGCATGGACCACCCCAAAGCATATTTAGAGGCCATCCATATATCTACCTTATGAAGGCTGTCCCGATTCAATGATTCCTCTGTTACCTTTATCCCTAGAAAGGCAGCTGCATTTCCTCCCGTAGCTGTTTTGAGCTCCTTCAATCAGGAGCACTGGTGTCACCCCTGCCCGCAGGCCCTGGCTACCCCAACTCACATTATTCAGTTCCTTAGAAAAGGACCCCACCAGCCTTTTCCCATCTCCTGCTCTCTGGGCTAAGACCCTCAAAGCTCGATGCTGTCTTTCCTGCACAAACAACTCTTGGCTTTGAACGCTCTCCTTGAGTCCCCACACGAGCAGCCCTTCCCCAGAGGCCTTAAGGGCCTTCTAGAGATGCTTTACCACAAGTCCATCAGGAGGTATCCCCAGGCAACATCATCAGCCATTCCTATGAGGTCTCTCAGCTCCCACACTGCTCTGGGCTCAGCAGTTCTGCAGATGCTTCCCTGTGATCACTCCCAAGTCGCTGACATCCCAGTCGTCGCCCCAGGGCTGTCTCTGTGACCAGCGCGCAGGGTGCTGCAACCTCCTCGGCATGCAGGAAGGCAGGGGACCCAGGCTTGGAGACTGTCCTGCTGTGACAATGCAGGACTTGTCCACTGCATCCACACTGGGCTTGCTTCTATCAGCCATGGCCTTCTCTTCCAGCAGACTCCATAAAAAAGACAAATTAAAGCACTTCGTTAATTTTAAAATGTTAATTAACATTTAATTACATTTAAACTATGTACAGGGTAAACCAGGTTTCCCCGCTCCTCCCACCACCCCCATGCCCTTATTGTATGGCCCGGCGAATGAAGCTGCTTTTGACTCTGTCTGCCTTCTCTTTCTCCTTATTCCTGATCGGATCCATTGCAAAACAGTGCCAGAGTCGCAGCATTTCATCACCAGCAGCCATGGCCACTGTTTCGCCATCAGGGCTCAGAGCCATGCTCAAGACTCTCGCTGTGTGACCTGAAGAGGAGGTGTGCGCTCAGGGATGGGCCACTCGACGAACGCCCTGGTCCCTCTGCTTCTGCCACCATGCTTACATTTACTCTGTGGGCCCCATGAACTCTACTAGCTCACAGAGCTGTCCCTGCACTGTGCTGCAGCAGCAGGAATTCACAGCCCAGGTGGGCATTTGGAGCAACAGCATTCCTTCAGCAGCCGCCAGGAGGGCCTCCCTCGAGCAGCACACGCCTCTGCTCACCATCCTGCACCAGCCGTGCTGCAGTTTGGGCCACCCCTCTGCTCAACCCAAGGATCACATCTGCCTTCAGCTGCCAGAAGCCCTCCCTTCCCCAGGCAAAGGGCCCTGCCTACCTTGCAGCTCAGTGACCTTGGACATCGCTGGATACTTCCAGATCACGAGACGATTCTCTCCAGAGCCATAGCCTGAAATGAGCTCCTCGTAGTTTGTTGACCGCAGGATGGAACCGATCTGGGAGGAGGCAGGAATGCAGGGGAGACGAGCTGCTTGTGCACTCAGAGAGGAGCACGGCCCCCTCCTTTTCCCTGCCTCTGGGCCTCAGGAGCCAGCAACTCTGCTCAGGTGTCCCACCAGAAGCTGTTTACGTCCAAGCCGACGGTCATGTCTCACCTGGGAATGGGCATCAATATTGCTGAGGCAGATGCCAGAACACACGTTCCAGAGGTGGAGGCGTTTGTCACCGGCTCCGCCTCCAGTGGCCAGAACGCTGGGCTGCCACGGACACCATGCCACAGCCTGCCAGAAGAGGGTTCATCCTAAGGTGTGCAACAAGCAACCTGTGCACAGGCAGTGCTGCACAACTGCCTCGCACACAAACGCATGCCCACAGCTGCCCCGTGCTCACCTTGACAGCACCCTGGTGCTGATGGAAGGTCTGGACTGGAACAAATCCTCCACGGCCCCCCTGGCTGCTCGGCCAGATGTTCACCAAGTGGTCGTCACCACCACTGGTGAGGAAGCAGCTGTTTGGAGACCACTTGAGTCCACACACCTCCTGCGTACGACCAGCAAGCATGGCCACGTGGTGCTGAGCGACTCTGACATCATGGAGCTGGATGCAGCCGCTGCATGCCCCACTGCAGAGAGAAGGCTTACAGGGTCAGGCTGCACACATTGCTGGGAAAAGCCACCCTGGAGCTGAGGCAGGACTGCTGGACCTGCCGCAGGTTTCACACCAGTGCTACCAGCAGATCCAGGCTGTTGGGGTGAGCCAAGCAGATCCAGAAGAATCTGTAGCAGCTCCACTCCGCTCTTCCCACCCCCACCCACTGCTTTACCTGGACAGGACGTGGCTGTTCCAGCTGAGACACCCCACACGGGACACATGGCTGGTCATAGTGCAGAGACGTTTCTGATGCTGGATGTCCCACAGCTAGAGAAGCAAAGCAACAAGTTCTCCAGCATACCAGGAAATGCCAGCCCCATTGCTTTGCCCTAAAGACCTCACCACGCAGGCTCTGGCATTCAGCCTGGTCACTCTTGGAGCAGGGATCAATTTGTATCTCGTGCCCACAGAACAGAAGGAGAACATGAGGGGTCAGAAACCCCAATCCCTAACAGCTTCCAGTTTGACTCCTGCACTCACCTGGACCTCACCGTTGCTCAAGCCAACAGCGAGGAAGTTGCCTCCATTACCCCACGACACAGAGGAACCATAATCAGCTATGTGCTCCATCTCCATGAAGTTGATGATCTCCCCAGAGATGTGGTGCCACAGGTAGACAGTAGTGTCCAGAGCCAGTGCCAGGAGGTTTTGAGGGCTCCAGTGCCAGGAGGTTTTGAGGGCTCCAGTCCAGGAGATTCAGATCTACAGTTTGGAAGAGCAACGCGATGCAGGCCACACTGTGCTGCCCTGGAGGGCCCTGCCCTTCACCGGTGCTGATGCTGCACCTTCCACTGCCACCAGGTGTGTGTGTGCACACGCACAGACACACAGGCAGGGAAGGGGCAGCCTTCTGGGTGTCACTATGCCCAGCTCAGGGGCCCCTACCCCCCATCCAAGTCACCTGCACAGCACTTGGGACCACTCTTCCTACAAGGCTTCACCCCAGAAGTGGCCCATGCCAGCCCAAGGGCAGAAGAGACTGAAACAGCCAGGCAGAGCTCCAGCTCCTCGCACCATGCTGGCCTAGGAACTGCACTGCGCTACACAACGATCTCAATGCCCAGCACTCACCATTGCAGCCCACTTAACAACAGTCATCACGGATGTCTGCGGTATCCAGGATCTGCTCTGCCGCGGAGCGAATGTGTCTGCCCTTCCTCATGATGGACCCAGGCATCACCTCATGCCTGTAGAGCGCTTTGAGGTTGTTTTGAAAGCCTGTATGCAGAGAAACACTTCTGTTGACCTGAGTTCCCGTTTCCTCCCAGCTAAGCCCATCTCACCTAAGGAGAAATCCCTCCCAGAGGAAATGCAGCCCTGAGAGTAAAGCCACGCTTAGAAGAGTGCAGCGCCCTAACAGCACTGGTGGGGCTGACAGCTGAACCAGGGGCAGCTCCAGAGCTAGAACTCAAAGGAATGAGTGTAACTGACCAGCCCGTGGTTTTCTGTGTCCTGTTACGTTTAGAGACAGTTAAAGGTATAAAAGGAACAGCAGGGAGTTGGAAGCTTGTGCCGCCATCGGGAAGGTTTGCCACATGTAGTACCAGGAAGCACCCAGCAGCTTTTGTAAATCAGTTCACTGGAGCTGTCACACAGCCCCTCAGCTGCTGGACACCTAAGGATTAGGGAGACCCCAGTGTGCACAACAACTCCCAGAAGCCAGTCGATGCCTCCAAATGCGGAGCCTCTGTGCCGCTGTTCCCCTGCCCAGGGCTCTCCAGCTGAGTCGACTCACCCAGACCCTGTCCCTCACCTGCCGCAGGGCTCTGAGCCTTTCCACTGAGGCTCAGGATCTTTGCCTCTTCCACATCAAAGCCGTTCAGCCTCACTGTGTAGGCTTTCTGGTGCTCCTACAGAAACAATCCACCCTCAGCGAGAGGCATTGCAAACACGAAGCCCGTGCTACACTTCAAATTGCAGCCGGCAGAGGACACGGCTCCCATTGGTTGGGGCAGGAATGGGCCCCTCCCATTGGCTGGGGCGGGGCCTGAGGGTGGGGCTAGTGGCTTCGCATATGCAGTGTTGGGGAGGCGGGGTGGGGGGTTCGTGAGATCTCGCGAGGTCTCAGGGAGTACTAGATTACGCGAGATTTTAGCAGTAGCTGAGGAGGAGCTGTTCTATGATTCTATGACACTTGAGGTGTTCAATGTCAGGTTAGATGGACCTGATCCAGTGAGAGGTTTTCTTGCCCATGGCAGGGCTTGGAACTGGATGGGCTTTGAGGTTCCTTCCAGCCCAAAGCATTCTAGGAGTCTATGAATCCAAAGTCCGTGAGGACTGTGAGTCACAGAGAGCGAGCCCCGAGCGGCAGCTCTGGCCATAGAGCGGTGTCGGCGTCGTCCAGAAAGTGCGAGCGTGGAATGCAGAGCGCCCCTGTCGGCGACCATGGAGTGTTGCCCTAGGGGGCAGAGCGGCTCTGGCGTACTGTGTCTCAGTTCCCACGGTGTCCGGTCGCGTCTTTCCCGAGCGGAGCCTGCGCACAGTGGGGATCCCGGCAAGCGGCAGCGCATGAGTCCCGGGATCGGCGCTGCCTCCCTGCCGGCCCTGTTCATCGAGGCGTTGGTACAGGGGAAGGGTTTGTCACCGTGGCTGGGTTTGTTCCTGCCCCGTTGGGCTCTTGCTGTCCGTTCTCGGCTGAGGAACTGCAGGGCGGGATGTCACCCAGAGGGACCGGGACAGGCTGGAGCAGTGGGGCTGTGCAACCTTCATGGGGTTCAACAAGACAGTGCAAGGTCCTACACCTGGGTCGAGGCAATCCGCAGTTTCAATACATGACAGGGAATGACGTGATGGAGAGCAGCCTGTGGAGAAGGACTTGGGGTGCTGGTCAATGAGAAGCTCGACATGAGCCGGCAGTGTGCACTCGCAGCCCAGAAAGCCAACCGTGTCCTGGGCTGCATCAAAAGAAGCATGGCCAGCAAGGTGAAGGGTGTGGATTCTGCCCCTCTGTTCCTCTCTTGTGAGACCTCACCTGGAGGATTGTGTTCAGTTCTGGGATCCTCAACATAAGAAGGAGATGGAGCTGTTGGAACAGGCCCAGAGGAGGCTACAAAGATGATCAGAGGGCCGGAGCACCTCCCATATAAGGATAGGCTTGTTCTGCCTGGAAAAAGGAAGGCTTTGAGGAGACCTTAGAATGACCTCCCAGTACCTGAAGGGGTGACAAGAAAGCTGGGGACTGTTTACAAAGGCTTGTGGTGATAGGATGAGGGGCAATTGCTATAAAAAAGGGTTTAGATTTAGACTAGACAAAGGAATTTCTTCACAATGGGGGTGGTGAGACACTGGCCCAGGTTGCCCAGGGAAGTTGGGGCTGCCCCATCCCTGGAGGTGTTCAAGGCCAGGTTGTACGAATGGAACCGGATGGCAAAAGTCTCACAGAACAGTCCCACTTTTTCAAAGCCTGCTATTCTTCTGTCCATCACAAGGAATAGCAGTGAGTGAGCTGGCACGGCACGGGGCGGGAGAAGGAGAATGAACTTTACCTGCTTTTCACTGGCTAAATGAAAAGGCCTCGATCTGGCTTTTGTGGGACCGTCTTCATGTGCTATTGACTAGCAAGCCCTCCTGTGGTTTCCCTTTAGCGTTTGCTTGTGCACGAGTTGATGTGTCACGGTTGCTGTGTGAAAGCCCCAGTGAAGGCGATGGCCAAGGGAAATGTGGCAGGCCAGCCGATGCAGTCCTAAGAAAGTGGTTGGATCTCTGATGAGCCTGTAGAGGCACCGCAAGGCCTAGAATCAAAGTGGAGAGAAATGCTGATGCCTGGTTACTAAAAGGAAGAGGTTCTACTGCTGAAACATGAGAATGTACTGGTGCTGGGAATGCCACGCTGTGCAGCGCAGGCTTCGATTTAGCAGTCCACTTGGGTGTATCGGCAGTCGATTGACTTCGATGGGCTCACTTGCGTGCTGAGGGAATTCACTGGAGCATGACTGCATGACTGTGTGCTATACAATTATCTCTTCTGGGCCAGAGAGCAAAATGGAGCAAGGCACAACCTGCATTCAGGAGCTAAGACGGCACATTTAGAAAGACCGTACAGAGCCAAATCTGAGCACAGTGGCAAGCCATGTTTGTGCTCTGAAGGACTGGCCATCACAGAAACAGCATTCAGGAGATATGAGGTCAAACTCCTTCTAGATGTGTTTGGAGCCTAGCATTCAATTGGAGAAGCAGCTTACAAATCGCACAATCTCCTTCCAGGGTAAAGATGACCCTCAGTGAGTATTTTTGAGCTATTATTGAACACTTATACTCTTCTTCTCTGACCCTGCACCCCCTGCACAGGCAGGGTGTCCCCAGTGCTCAGAGGTCAGCATTAAATGAGGACTTGAAAGTTCAGCTTCTTACAGAACAGAGTGAAGACAAATACAGTAATAGTAATTTAATTGCCTTCAAACTGAAACTCCCCTTTAGATTTCAGAACTGAGTCGCACAACATAGAATTAATGAATTGACTTTTTCATTTGCTTATGCTAGTGTGAATTCTAGACAAAGAATCAAAATTCCAGATTGCCTGGCCTCATATTATTTGGCTTAATTTTTTAGACGCATGTTTAACAAAAACACAAAAGACTTCTTGTTTCTCACAACCCCTTCATCTTCTGACTACTCAGCTGAAGCTATGTTAGCCATTCACCTGTGATATGTGGTGCAATCAGAATGCAGAGGAAGTAGCAGATGAGATTTGGTGACATTCTGCTCCCGTCTGTTGTCTTTTCCCACATTCATACCCTGTTGGAAAGCTCAGAAATTTGCTTTCCTGGATAGGAAGCCCTATCTGAGCCAGCCATGATGCGACTGAAGCAAATATTCTGGGGGAATATTGCAGCCACCACTTATCTGTCTGCCTGCACCAATGCCAAGGACATATTATACTCACATTGTTTGTAAGGGTGTAGTTATGGGGAGTGCCAGGGTAATCTGATGCCAGCATTTCTTTACAGGTCTGTGCAGCTGTCCAGCTAGATGACATAACGCTGTTTCACTTAGTTAGTAATTCTATGGATTAAACAAAGACATTATAAGGGGGGAACAGGATGCATTGGATATTTCCATGTATCATAGAATAGTTTGGGTTTGGGTTGGAAAGGACCTCAAAGATTCAGTTTCAACCCCCTGCCATGGGCAGGGATACCTCCCACTGGATCAGGCTGCCCAGGCACCAACCAACCTGGCCAACCAACCTGGCCAGGGATGAGGCAGCCACAACTTGCCTGGGCAACCTGTGCAAGTGCTTCACCATTCTCACAATGAAGAAATTCTTCCTTACATCTAGTCTAAATCTGCCCCTGTCCAGTTTATACCCATTGTCCCTTGTCCTATCCCTACAAGCCTTCGTAAACTGTTCCTCCCCATCTTTCTCGTAGCCCCTCCAGGGGCTTCCCTCGCTGCTCTAAGCTCGGAGCCTTCTCTTCTCCAGGCTGAACAACGCCAACTCTCTCAGCCCGTCCTCGGATGGGAGGTGCTCCAGCCCTCCAGCCTCCAGTTGTTTATACAACTGTAGGTATTATATCCCCCGGTATTACCAAGGCATGTCTGTAACCACAGAGCTTACACAAAGGACTGGTGAAGTTCAGTGTGTCTCTGGGCTGGCAGAAGGGAGTTGTGTGATCTGATTTATCTTCAATTACTACCTTATGAGGAGCCACTGAGGGAACTGGGAATGTTTAACCTGGAGAAGAGGAGTCTGAGGGATGACCTTATCACTGTCAATCATTGCCTGAAAGGAGACCATAGCGAGATGGGTGTTGGTCTCTTCTCCCAAGGGATGGGGTGAGAGGAAATGGCCTCAAGTTGCACCAGAGAGGGTTTAGATTGAATATTGGGAAAAAATTTCTTCATCGAAAGATACTGGCAGAGGTTGCTGAGGGATGTGGTTGACTCACCATTCCTGGAAGTGTTTAAAAGGTGGTCAGATGAGGTACTTAGGGATATGATTTAGTACTGGACAGGTATGGTCGGGTTTGATCCTAGAATCAAAGAATAGTTAGGGTTGGAAGAGACCTTAAAGATCATCTAGTTCCAACACCCCTGCTATGGGCAGGGACATCCCACTAGATCAGGTTACCCAAGGCCGCACCCAACCTGGCCTTAAACACCTCCAGGGATGGGGCATCCACAACTTCCCTTGGCAACCTGTTCCAGTGTCTCACCACTCTCATGGTGAAGCGATGCTGTGCTGAATGCAACCCAGGGCATGGTTGCACCCTTTGCTTGCCAGGGCACAGTTCTGGCTCATGTTCAACTTGCCATCAATCCAGACCCTCAGATCTCTATCCATGGGGCTGCTCTCCAGCCTCTCATCCCCTAGCTTGTACATGTAACATGTACATACACCCTATCCCAGGTAAAGAATCTGGTACTTGCTCCTGTTAAATGTACACTTGTTGACTGCCCAGCTCTCTGGCATACCCAGATCTCTCCACAGACCTATGCCCTTGGGGAAGTCCACAACACCTCTAGGTTCAGTATCAGGAGTGGACAGACAGTGTACATTTGATTCCTGCCTCCAATCATTTATAAAAACAGTGAGATGCCCTAGGTATGCTGCTGGTGACAGGTGACCAGCCTGGTGTGACCCCACTCACTGGAACTCTTGCAGCCCAACCTATCAGCTCATTGCTCACCCAGCATACAATGGGCTTGTCTGGTGGTGTGTGGACATTGTGTACAGGAGGATATGGGGAAAGTTGGTGTCAAAAGCTTTGCTGAAATTGAAACCAACCACATGAAGTCATGGGGTGGTTTGGATTGGGATGATTTGAGCTGGGGCTCAGGGAGAATCAAGGGGGCTTCTCAGTCCTCTGCCAGGCACAGCACAGCTGTGGAGTCCTGGCACTCTAGGAGCTCCGAGATCTCCCTTGTTTGCCAGCGGAGATTCCCAGTCAAAGGGTTTCTGGACAAATGCTTCTACCTGCTGCAGGCTCTCCTGGTGCACTCAGCTATTCTGAGCCATGCTGTGCCCCAGCACTCTGCGAAGCAAGGTTGGAACAGAGAGGCTGTGGGCTAGGACACAGTCAGACCTAGGGAATGAGGTTCCCCAGGAGCCCCCTGCACTACGGCCAACCCTGAGGGAAAAGTTTCTCCCAACCTTTAAGGAGACTGCTTGTAGCTGGCAGCCTCTGGAAGTGCCATGTTCATCCTCACCCACTGGAAGTGCCACACTCATCCCCACCTCTGCCCGAGCCAGAGGTTTTCTATTGGTTTGCACCATCATGACTTGCTTATGGAGCTGTTGCCTGTCTGGGTGCAAACCCATGACCTCTTCCACCAACCATGCAGAACTGTCACTCAGGGCTGGGGCTGCAAACTTGACTCATGCACACCTTCTCAGTACAGAACATCACATTTATTATAACAACAACAACACCACAAGCACCAACACTCACAAACAAACACGTATGACAACTCATCTAAACTCACACCCATAACCCCAGCACCCCTCCCCCACCCCCTCTAAAGGTCTGACTTTTCTTATGGAGTCTGCTAAACATCCACTCTTCAGAGCTTCACCCAGCACTGCTCCGTGGTTGGAAGGAGCCGAGGATTCTTTTCTATCCCAGTGCATCTCAAATAATGATATTTCTTCCCTTGGCTCCCTTAGGACATGTGAGGATGGTACTCTCAGTCTGTCTAGGGAGAAAGAAGAGATGAAAGTGTCTGCTGGTTTGGGCTGTATATGCGTGAAATGCCTGGGGTCTGTGAAAAAATTCTTTACAGAAAGGGTCATTGGGCACTGGAACAGGCTGCCCAGGGAGGTGGTTGAGTCACCTTCCCTGGAGGTGTTTAAGGCACGGGTGGATGAGGTGCTGAGGGATATGGTTTAGTGTTTGATGGGAGCGGTTGGACTCGATGATCCGGTGGGTCTCTTCCAACCTGGTTATTCTGTGATTCTGTGTGATTCTGTGATCTTTTCAAGCATCACTGAAATCAGAAAAAAAAATCCTGATAGATTAGATGGAAGAGCAGGAGTAATGTCATGGTGTTAATCCTCTCCAGGAGACATCCTCTGCCCAGATGCAGAGAATGGTGGTGTTTTCTAAATTAGCAAAGCTGACCTCATTGCTGTTCCAAAATCAGTGTTTCATTGCCCAGTGGGAGCTTGGCTTTCCTCTGGCTGCTCCTCAGTTTTCCAGCGATTTAAAAGCCACCTGATATTTACAATGTAGTCCAGATCCTCCTCATGTGTGCGATGGCATTTCATGTGTGCATTCAGTCCATTTTGCTTGGAAAACACCCTGGGAGTCAGAGGACAAATGGGGATCTCTTTACTCCAATAAACAATATAACACAAGCTACGTTATTTCTACTTCTGTGACTTTCTGACACATGGTGTTACAAAGTTTCATCCCTTCATTGTGCCGTACCCCTAGTCGTGGGAGATGTGAGAAGTTAAACAAGACAGATACTTGTGTTGGAAAGGGTTGTATATTTCAAAGGGGAAGGGGTAATCCTCAGCCTGCCCTAAACTCTGCTTCCACTTCCCCCAGGAAGCTTGGGAAAGTGAAATCTCTTCTAGCAGAAACCACGGTTCTTCCAAAAAAAAAATAAATGCTATCTTTCACATTCTGGACATGCAAACAGAGTCTGAGTATCTCCATTTCCCGCATGGCATGGTAGCCGGCACAGATCACTGGTTGGGCAGCTGGCGCTGCGAGGTCTATTCTTGAGAACTCTCTGATGTGCATCTGGGCTCCCCTCCCACACATGCCAGCCCGATTTCCTGGGTCCACAAACAGACTTTAAAGCTTTAGGAAAATAGAATAACTCTCGCAGGGAAGATGCTAGCAAGGAATGCTGCTGAATCTGAATGTCTTCTCTTAGAGCGTGTTCACTGCAAAGCATGACTTGTAGAACTTTCAGTCTCAGCTTGTGCACTGTAATATCAGAATGGCTATTGAAGGTCCACTTCAAAATTTCAGATTGTACAGCACAAGGACCGCAGGGAAGCTGCTACAATCAAATGCTGGCTCTTGTTAGAGTCTTCTCGGGAAGCGCTTTCACTGCAAGCTGCAGAAGCACGACTAACAGAACGTTTCAGTACAGTGTACCGAATCATGACTTAACTGTGCCTAATAACGCGATTTTGGAAAAGGGAATAACTCCCACAGGGAAGATCCTAGCATGGAATGCTGCTGCTTCTGAATGTCTTCTCTTAGAGCGCTTTCAGTGCAAAGCAAGACTTGAAGAACTTTCAGTCTTGGCTTGTGTACTGTAACATCAGAATGGCTATTGAAGGTCCACTTCAAAATTTCAGATCGTTCAGCACAAGGACCTCAGGGGAGCTGCTACCATCAAATGCTGGCTCTCGTTAGAGTCTTCTCTGGAAGCGCTTTCACTGCAAGCTGCAGAAGCACGACTAACAGAACGTTTTAGTATAGGGTACTGAATTGTGACTTAACTGCGCCTAATAACGCGATTTTCGGAAAGAGAGTATTTCCCGCAGGAAAGATGCTAGCATGGAATGCTGCTGCTTCTGAATGTCTTCTCTTAGAGAGCTTTCAGTGCAAAGCAAGACTTGTAGGGAGCTGCAGGCAGACGAGGTGCTCAGGAATGTGGTTTAGTAGCAGACAGTTATGGTTGGACTGGATGATCTCCAAGGTCTTTTCCAACCAAACCACTCTGTGATTGTACGACTCAGGTGGGATGTCCCATTCAGGCCTCGGAGCTCCTAACGAGCAGCATCCTGACTCCTGCTCTGCTGTTGCTTCTGGCTTCTCAAGGAGTTGTAGCCCCAGGCATGCTGAGCCCGTGGTGCCGCCTTGGAGTACTGTCTTGGTTGGTTTGGCTGCTGGTACCTGCACCCGGCACGGCTGCTGTCACACCCCGAAGGTAGACAGAGTAAGACCCAGAATTGTATTTAAACATTTAGTTTATTGCCTATAATGGTCCAATTCGAAGTCAAGAATAGAAGCTTAAATCTAGACCAATATTAGCATCCTGTAAGGGTTTGGCTCCTGGTGCCTGCGCCCGGCACGGCTGCTGACCCTCCGCATAGACGGGCCCCTCTTTGCATGCTGTTGCCTGCAGGAATCGTGGCCTCCTCACTGGTGATGCTGTCTTCTCCCAAAGGAAGATGGGATGTCCAGTTCAGGACTGGGAGCTCATGCCTCGTCCCAACCCCTCCTCTTCTGCTGCCCTCACTGTGCTCTCTGGGTGCTGCAGGATCTGTGCTGGGAATGGCTCCTTCACACTAGCCGTTCCCTGCGGGATCTGTGTGGGGAACGACTCCTTGTTGCCTGTCGTTCCCTGCGGGATCTGTTCTGGGAATGAGTCCTTGAGGCCTGTCGTTCCCTCATTGCCTCCCTTTGTTCCATGGGCTCTGACCAGTGGATGTCTCAGCTCCCCTCTGAAGACTCTGGTTCGTCCCGTTCAGGCCTCGGAGCTCGGCCAGCGTCACGAGCAGCATCCCAAGCCGAGCTGTGGCCATCGTGGTGCTGCCTTGGAGATTCTCTTTGGAGCCCCTCGAGGGCCGCCCTGTGACTGGCGTCCTGGCCTCTTGTGGAAGGGCTCGCGCGACACCACCACATGCTTCTTGTAGCAAAGAGGGGTTGAGGCCTCAGCCTGTACTCGTGGCATGTGATTTCATGGATGTCGTAGCTGCAGGGTCCCAGCCTGTGCAGGATATGGTGGAAAGCCTGCTGGCAGAGGGGACACATGGCTCTTCGGCAGCCCCAGTCCCAGATGCAGGGAAAACAGAAACGGTGCTGGCACGGGCTCACGCGGGCCTCATCACGGATGGTGTCCAGGCAGATCATGCAGTTTGGGACCTCGAAGGCATCCAGCACCACGGCCTGCATCAGCCGGCTAGTGCTGGCCACCGTGGAAGAGGTGCCCTGCTCCGATGCCATCTCACGCGGCAAAGGAAGATGATGCCAAGCTGACGGCCGGCTCTGGGGACGCAGCCTGCGGGAAGCAGCCAAGGGGATGGAGGGAAGCGCTGAAGAGGCGCTTGCTCGGCCTCGAGGCTGGGCTTGTGGTGCCATGAATGCCAACGATGTCCTGGAGCAGACGAGTCACACCAGGACTATCTCTGTGAGCTCCTGCTCCGCGGGCAGGACACTGACTGCTCCGACACGTGCTGGCAGCAATCGGGAAGGCAGGAGAGTGGTTCCTGCTCCACAACGGCAGCACAAGAAGGGTTGGGGTATGGCAGGTCAGGAGCAGCGGGTCCTCGTCCAGCAGAACCTCTCTGTGCTCCTGGCAAAGAGCTCGCAGGACGGGGTGTCCTTCCTCTCACCGTCAGACGTCTGCCCGGGGCTGCTGCAGCCTCAAGAGGAGGAGAGTCACGGGGGTCTCTGTGACATCACAGAGCTTTGGGGGACCATGCCCAGACTCGGCCAATCACGGCACGGTTTGCACCTCAAAGCCCACTGAGTTCCAACCCCACCCTGGTTCTTCCTGGAGAGCTCAGCCTCCTGGGCTGCAGCAGTGCTGTGCAAGGTGAACTCCAGAAGTCCCTTACCACCTCCTCGAGTCCACGATTTGGGGCAGAATAAAGTCTAGGCAAGACCCAAGTGTCCTCATTCTCCTAAACCCTCCCTGGAATGGTTAGCAAGAAGATGAAGCACTCACAAAGGGTTCCAGCTGATGGTGGGAAAGTTACACCTTGTCTGCTGCCTCTCGTGTGCATTAAATGAAATTCCTCGCTCAGCAGGCGAGGGAAAGGCAGCAGACGGGGTGAACCTGGGCGCTGGTAAAGCCTTGGACACCATTTCTCACTGTTCTGCTTGAGAAACTGGCTGCCAATGGTCTGGACGGACGCCCTCCCTGCTGAGAGCAAAACTGGGCTGGATGGCCAGGACAAGGAGTGCTGGGGCCACTTCTGTCCAATGTCTTTATCCATCACCTGGATGAGGGGATCGAGAGCTCCTTGAGCAAGTCTCCAGATGACACTAAACTGGGCAGGAGTGTGGATCTGCTGGAGGGTAAGGAGGCTCTGCAGAGGGATCTGGGCAGGCTGGATCCACGGGCCCAGGCTCTGCAGGGGGATCTGGGCAGGCTGGATCCACGGGCCCAGGCTCTGCAGAGGGATCTGGGCAGGCTGGATCAATGGGCCCAGGCTCTGCGGAGGGGTCTGGACAGGCTGGATCCACGGGCCCAGGTTCTGCAGGGGGATCTGGGCAGGCTGGATCAATAGGCCCAGGCTCTGCGGAGGGACCTGGGCAGGCTGGATCCACGGGCCCAGGCTGGATCCACGGGCCCAGGCTCTGCAGAGGGGTCTGGACGTGCCGCGCGATGCATCCTGGTATTTGTAGTCCAGGTCCTATTGCAGGGAGCGGCGGGGCAGCGCTTCGGGACGACATTTCCCGGCGTGCCCCGCGGCAGGGGGCCAGACCGTGCTCGTCAAAATGGCGGTCAGGGGTTTTCGTCGAGATGGCGGTCGGGAAGGGGTTCCTGGAGCTGGACCTGTACGGCCTGCTGGGCATCGGCGAGAAGGCGACGGAGAAGGAGGTCAGGGCCGCGGGAGCCTCGCGGGGAGCGCGGAGCGGGGCCCGTCTCATCGCTGCTGCCTCGTGTCGAGCTGGGCGATTGCTGCTCCGCAGGGGCTGGGAAGCTGCCTGTGAGAAGGGCCTGGGGGGCGGCTACAGCGGCTGAACGTGAGCCAACGGCGGCCCCGGTGGCCGGGAAGGCCAGTGGTGTCCTGGCCTGGGTCACCGTGGGGTGGCCAGCAGGAGCAGGGCATGGCAGGGATCGTCCCCCCGTGCTCAGCGCTGTTGAGGCCGCGCCTTGAATCCTGGGTTCAGGTTTTGGGCCCCTCACCCCAAGAAGGACATTGAGGGTCTGGAGCGCGTCGAGAGAAGGGAACCTCAAAGCCCGTCCAGTTCCACCCCTCCCACTGGATCAGGGTCTCCAAGCCCCATCCAACCTGGCCTTGAACCCCTCCAGGGATGGGGCAGCCACCACTGCTCTGGAAAACCTGGGCCAGGGCCTCCCCAGCCTCGTCTTTCTCTCTCCACTGCAGGTCCTGGTTTCTCCCGTAACAGAAAAAGGCCTAACGTGGTGAGACATCTACCTGCCTGGAGCAGGGCACCTGTGGATGGACACCAACACCGCCCCCGTGTTCGACAGAGGCACCGTCCTCAGGAATTTCTCTGCGAGCAGAGGTGCCAGTGTTTGTAAAAACCTCCTGAATTCACAGACTGCTGCAGCCTTGGGACAGGTGACCTCCTTCAGAGCGGCGCTGGCCAAGCGTGCCTGCTCTCTCTTGAGACTATTTCAGCCCATTTGCGCTTTTCCAAGGACTTGGGGGTTTTTATTTCAGCAGGAACTGTTGGAATCTGTTGTAATTTGTTGTTCTAATGCAGCAATGCTGCTGCCCCTTCATCGCCATTTGGTTTAGGAATTTCACCCCTCATCCATGCTCCTGTGTAAAAGGCCACGGCCACCTTTGACCTTTGAGGCAGACGAGGTGCTCAGGAATGTGGTTTAGTAGCAGACAGTTATGGTTGGACTGGATGATCTCCAAGGTCTTTTCCAACCAAACCACTCTGTGATTGTACGACTCAGGTGGGATGTCCCATTCAGGCCTCGGAGCTCCTAACGAGCAGCATCCTGACTCCTGCTCTGCTGTTGCTTTGGCTTCTCATGGAGTTGTAACCCCAGGCGTGCTGAGCCCGTGGTGCCACCTTGGGGACCCGTCCTGATTGATTTGGCTCCTGGTGCTTGCGCCCAGCATGGCTGCTGACCCTCCACGGAGACTGGCTCCTCTCTGCATGCTGTTCCCTGCAGGAATCGTGGCCTCCTCACTGGTGATGCTCTTCTCCCAGAGGAAAATGGGATGTCCAGTTCAGGGCTTGGAGCTCATTCCTCATCCCAAGCCCTCCTCCTCTGCTGCCCTCGCTGTGCTCTCTGGCTGCTGTGGGATCTGTGCTGGGAATGGTTCCTTGATGCCTGCTGTTCCCTGCATGATCTGTGCCGGGAATGGATCCTTGACGCCCACTGTTCCCTGCAGGATCTGTGCCAGGAACGAATCCTTGACGCTTATCGTTCCCTGCAGGATCTGTTCTGGGAATGAGCCCTTGAGGCCTGCTGTTCCCTGGATCCTGCCTGATGGAGGTGCCGGCTCCTCTCTGAAGACCCTGGTTCGTCCCGTTCAGGCCGCGGATCTCGGCCGTCGTCACAAGCAGCATCCCAAGCCGAGCCATGACATCGTGGTGCCTCCTTGGGGTCTTGCTTTGAGCTGCCCTGTGACCGGCATCCTGGCCTCTTGTGGAAGAGCTGCGGCTTCAGGTATGCCACCACCCCCTCCTTCCAGCAGGAGAAGGCAGACATCCCTTACTGTGGTCACAGACCGTGACACTGCAGGCCTCATAGCTGCATGGTCCCAGCCTCTGGAAGAGGTGGTGAAGAGTTCACCAGCAGAGGGGCCACACAGCTCCGTGGCGGCTCCGCTCCCAGATGGTCCCAGCAAGTGACTTTGGAGAGAGCTCCATGAGCTCCGTCCTTTGAGATCATCAAAGCCTGCCTGGACGCTGCCCTCGCTCAAGCAGCAGTGCTGTGCAAGGTGAACTCCAGAAGTTCCTTACCACCTCCTCGAGTCCACGATTTGGGGCAGAATAAAGTCTAGGCAAGACCCAAGTGTCCTCATTCTCCTAAACCCTCCCTGGAATGGTTAGCAAGAAGATGAAGCACTCACAAAGGGTTCCAGCTGATGGTGGGAAAGTTACACCTTGTCTGCTGCCTCTCGTGTGCATTAAATGAAATTCCTCGCTCAGCAGGCGAGGGAGAGGCAGCAGACGGGGTGAACCTGGGCGCTGGTAAAGCCTTGGACACCATTTCTCACTGTTCTGCTTGAGAAACTGGCTGCCAGTGGCCTGGACGGACGCCCTCCCTGCTGAGAGCAAAACTGGGCTGGATGGCCAGGACAAGGAGTGCTGGGGCCACTTCTGTCCAATGTCTTTATCCATCACCTGGATGAGGGGATCGAGAGCTCCTTGAGCAAGTCTCCAGATGACACTAAACTGGGCAGGAGTGTGGATCTGCTGGAGGGTAAGGAGGCTCTGCAGAGGGATCTGGGCAGGCTGGATCAATGGGCCGAGGCTCTGCAGAGGGATCTGGGCAGGCTGGATCAATGGGCCCAGGCTCTGCGGAGGGATCTGGGCAGGCTGGATCCACGGGCCCAGGCTCTGCGGAGGGATCTGGGCAGGCTGGATCCACGGGCCCAGGCTCTGTGGAGGGATCTGGGCAGGCTGGATCAATAGGCCCAGGCTCTGTGGAGGGATCTGGGCAGGCTGGATCCACGGGCCCAGGTTCTGCAGGGGGATCTGGGCAGGCTGGATCCACGGGCCCAGGCTCTGTGGAGGGATCTGGGCAGGCTGGATCCACGGGCCCAGGCTCTGCAGGGGGATCTGGGCAGGCTGGATCAATGGGCCGAGGCTCTGCGGAGGGATCTGGGCAGGCTGGATCCAGGAGCTGGGTCCAAGATATGATCCCTGCAGAGCTCTGTGCTGTTCCCAGCAGGTTCTGCACTGGGATCAGCTGCTTGCTGCACGCCTTTCCCTGGAGGAACCTCTAGCTCCGCCAGGGGAGGTTCAGGCTGGACATTAGGAAAAAATATTTCACAGAAGAGTCATTGGGCAGTGGCAGAGGCTGCCCAGGGAGCGGGTTGAGTCACCTTCCCTGGAGGGGTTTAAGGGACGGGTGGATGAAGTGCTGAGGGACATGGGTTAGTGTTTGATAAGAATGGTTGGACTTGATGATCCGATGGGTCTCTTCCAACCTGGTGATTCTATGATTCTAGGACCTCTGGAAGCTCCCGTGGGAGCTGAGAAGGCCTAGGATGTTCAGCTGTCATACAGGGGAGGGAAGAGGAGAATTTGCAGAGAGACCTGGTTTAGCAAGTTTGTCATCCTTGTGGGTGAGGAAATTTGGCTGGTAATTAAGTTGACAGGGAAGCCTGAATGGGAGGGAGAGAGCCGGGTAGCGCTTGCTTGCTGTTCATGGATGGCCAAGTGAATGAGAGGCAAGGGATTCAACAAGGGGTTTGGCTAAAAGGGTCCATAAAACAGCAGTTGAAGAGAAAACGGAGCAGCACAGATAGAATTTCTTTGAACAAGTCCTTCAGTAGGGAGGAACAAGGACCTGATCCTGTAGATGGATGCGTTTAGGTGGCTGTCTTCGTAACGGTGACTGGAGACTGTGTGTCCTGAGGGACCATGAGGACCAGCCGTGTGCAGAGAGAGAGATGTGGGGCGAGCTCTTGGAAAAGGAAATGAAACACAATAATTCCATCACCATAGAATCATAGAATCACCAGGTTGGAAGAGACCCACCGGATTATCGAGTCCAACCATCCCCATCAATCACTAAACCATGTCCCTCAGCACCTCGTCCACCCGTCCCTTAAACCCCTCCAGGGCAGGTGACTCAACCCCCTCCCTGGGCAGCCTCTGCCAGGGACAAATCACCCTTTCTGTGAAATATTTTTTCCTAATGTCCAGCCTGAACCTCTCCTGGTGGAGCTTGAGGCCATTCCCTCTTGTCCTTGGGAGAAGAGGTAAAAGAAAATGGAAGGAGGTATCATCGTGGTAGGAATGGTTGGACTCAGTGATCCAGCGGGTCTTTCCCAACCTAGTGATTCTGTGATCTCCTGGTTTATGGTGGTGAATGTGCTTTGAGATTTGAAATAAAATAGGAGATAGGTCCGTGATCCAAAGAGATAAAATGTGTAATAGGAGACAAACTTTGTTACATCAGGAGCTCTGTAATGAGCTTAAACTGCGAGAGGATTGCTCAGAAGTTTTTTTTTTTCCAGTGGAAACTGGATCAAGTTATGCAGGGCAAATAGAAATTTATGTACAGACGAAACTGGAAGCCAAAGCACAAAAGGAGATGTTATTCTCAAAGAACATACAGGGCACTAAGGGGACACTGTAAGTAAACTGAGCAGGAGGGTGAAGGAAAGAATTTGTTCACTGCTTATTTTGGAAGACGGTTAATAACAGCTCACACTCAATTCTTAAATGTTTAATGATTGTTCTTCAGTCTTTATGGAAAGGATTAAGTGTGATCAGCGGGCTCATGCGGTTAACACGGGCACGATGGGGGAAGAGTGTAGGCTGGAATAAGGAAACATGAGCAGAAATGAGACTTCTTAGATAAGTTAACTGCGTGCAGTTCTGGAATCTCAAATAAAAGAAAGGTATGGAACGTGTCCAGAGGAGGCCACGGAGACGATCCGAGGGCTGGAGAACCTCTGCTATGAGGCCAGACTGAGAGAGTTGGGGTTGTTCATCCTGGAGAAGAGAAGGCTGCGGGGAGACCTTAGAGCAGCTTCCAGGACTGAAAGGGGCTCCAGGAAAGCTGGGGGGGAGCTTTTTACAAGGCCATGTGGGGATAGAATGAGGGGGAATGGCTTTGAAGTGGGAGGGGGGACACTTAGATGAGATCTTGGGAAGAAATTCTTCACTGTGAGATGGAGATATCCTGGCCCAGATTGCCCAGAGCAGTGGTGGCTGCCCCATCCCTGGAGGGGTTCCAGGCCAGGTCGGATTGGGCTTGGAGCCCCTGATCCAGTGGGAGGTGTCCCTGCCCAGGGCAGGGGTGGGACTGGATGGGCTTTGAGGTCCCTTCCAAGCCAAACCATTCCATCATTCTGAGTTCCATATTTTCAAGCCAGCCAGGCCTAATGGAATTCAAGGAATTGCAGATCAGTCGGAATAATTTCAATTCCCAGAAAGAGGCTGGAACAAATGAGCAAGTAATCTGTTCGCAGCCACTTCCTAGGAGATAGCAGGGTAATAGCTAGAAGCAGCCTGGATTTATCAGGAACAAATCATGTCAAGCAGCACTATTTCCATCAATCACAGGGTGTCAGGCTTTGGGGCAGGAAGGAATGATAGCGCTCTCCGACATCGTGACTTCACTTGAGGTCTTGGTTCTGTACCTAAGGCATTCCCAGAGCAAACTGGGCAGGTTTTCCTAACTACTGGGAGAAATATATTGCAAACGACTGTGTGAGGCATCACTGCCAAAGCAGAAACGTGCAGGAGATCGACTGGAGTCTGTCCTGTGTCTAATCCTGGTCAGGACTCTCATCGATGACTCATTAAGCCTGTAGATGGTGAAAGCTGAAATAAGGTTCAAGCCCTTAAGAGCAAAAGGATGGAATACCCAGCAGTCTTTTAAAAGCTAGAGAAGAATCTTAAAATAATGTTGGGTTTTATTGTAGAATTATGGAATGGTTTGAGTGGAAGGGACCTCACAGCCCACCCAGTCCCACCCAGACACCTCCCACTGGATCAGGGGCTCCGAGCTCCATCCAACCTGGCCTTGAACCCCTCTAGGGATGGGGCAGCCCCCACTGCTCAGGCCAACCTGGGCCTCCCCACCCTCACAGAAAAACATTTCTTTACAGAATCTCATCTCAATGATGATCCTGTGCTGTGAATTCCCATGAGGAAGCAAAACATTTTGATTTCCAGCACTAAAAAATCTTCCGTAAGCTTTTGGGTTCCAGAACAAACAAGGTAGAGCACAACGTAATATACCAGCAGCTTCAAATGTCTTGTTGTATAGAGCTGTTGCTTGCTTGGACAGAAGCCTTGTTCTTGCCAGTTTGCTTACAAGGCAGTTGTGAGTTGCCATGACCCTTTTTTCATCATTTTTAATTAGAATAGCTTGGCAGACGGGCAGAGGGATGCAGAGTTGGAACAGTGTCATCTTTGCTGGGCAGGAATAAGATGCACTAGCAGAAATCCACAGAATCACCAAATGGTTTTGCTTGGAAAAGAACTTTAAGACTTTTTGTGGGTTGGAACAGAGGATCTTCAAAGTCCCTTCCAACCTTAACTGTTCTATGGTTCTGTCATAAAGGAAGTCCAACCATCAATCCAGCCCTGCTAGGTCCACCACCTGACCATGTCCCCAAGTATGAAATCTACTCATCTTTTAAACACCTTCAGGGATGGGGACTCACCCACCACCCTGGGCAGCCTCTGCCACTGTCTGAGAACCCTTTCTGTAAAGAAATTCCTCCTAGTTTATAACCTGAATCTGTCCTGGTGCAACTTGAAGCCATTTCTCCTTGGCTTGTCCCAGGAAGAAGAGCCCAGCACCCACCTCACCCCAACCTCCTTTCAGGAATTGTCCAGAACTAGACTAGGGGAGGCTGATTACAATGTTAGGGGGGTAAATGGATCTTGGGTTGGAGCAGCAAGGTGATTTTTGCAGATAGAGCTTCGGACGTGTAACTTGGGGCCACAAATGCTCTCAGGAGCTTTTTGGACCCCAGTTGGTGATGCAGCGTGGCGCAGTTTCAGCACAAGAGGGTCAGGGCTGCTAAACACCTTGGTTTTGCTCTAGAATTGTCCTTTCCAATGTGAGCGCAGCAGCAGAATTCCCTGTTCTGGCTGAAAGCTCTGCTGCCTCTGAAGGAAGGATGTGACCCAGCATCTCTTCTTTTGAAGGACAATAAAACAAAGACAGAAAGCGACATTTCTGTGTTTCTCCTAAATTCCCTGAGTAGTCTTTGTCTGGACGCAGCCTGACCTTTTGTCAAGATAAGCTGAGCCCTCATTTTTATGCCTCTAACCCTTGTGTTTCACAGACGGTGGTGAGAGGCAGCACAGTGGAAGTGGAAGGTTACATCTCCGGGATCCTCAATGACATCCAGAAGCTTTCTGCCATCAGCTCGAACACGCTGAGGGGCAGGAGCGCCACCAGCAGGAGGAGAGCTCAGTCCCTCGGGCTCCTGGGGGAAGACAGACCCCCAGACGTGTATCTCCAGAGTCCCAAAGTGGACTGGGCGGACAAATACGGCAACTACCTCAATTGCAATGGTGGCACCAAGGTGACCCGGGGGCAGACAATGTGGCTGGATTATAAACCCCGCTTGGAAGGACAACCTCATCCCAACAGTTTGGTCATGAAAGCCCAGTCCCTCGGGCCTTCCGAGTTCCAGGACGCCGACGGCAGCTGCCTCCAGCGCTCCTTTGGTTTGCAGCACATGCCGATCCTGCTGGGGGAGAACGAGAAGATGGGAAGAAAGAGCTCAGAAGAGTGTTGGCCTTAGCCTTGTCTCCTATGCCATGCAAACTCCAGACCCTCCGGGGAGGGCAGCCCTAGCTCCAAATAGAGGGAGAACAGCTTGAAGAGGAGGCTGTTGCACAGCGTGTTCCCGTTCTCCAGTGGCTTGAACAAGTCGGGCCCCTTCCTGCAGATGAAGGTACCGTTATCCAGTATTTCTGAGCAAGGGCACAGTTGACTTTGCAGTTGCAGAGGTTACTTAGGCAGCTGAACAAAGTGAATTGCAAGCAGCCTGCGACCATCTGTTATTGGTATGACTAATGCTGAAATCAAAATAGTCCTGGACAGGGGGAGCGCGTGGCCTGCCTAAGCTTGTAGAATCACAGAACAGTTTGGATTGGAAGGGACCTCAAAGCCCATCCAGTCCCACCCCTGCCATGGGCAGGGACACCTCCCACTGGATCAGGGTCTCCAAGCCCCATCCAACCTGGCCTGGAACCCCTCCAGGAATGGGGCAGCCACCACTGCTCTGGGTAGCCTGGGCCTCCCCACCCTCATCATGAAGAATTCCTTCCTAACATTTAATCTAAATCTTCCGCTTTCCAATTTAAATCCATTCCCCCTACTGCCCCTACACAGAGCTGGAAAGTGTAGCTGGGTCTACAGGAGAAAGGCTTCTTGGTGGAGCCGTACTGGCAGGAGCGTAGGTTGGGAAGGAGGTAGGGGACTTGCTTATTTTTGCCCTTCTGTTTCAGTAGCATAGTTGGGCCACACAAAAAGCAGCTTCCAGGACTTCCAAGAGGCTCCAGGGAAGCCAGGGAGGGGTCTTGATCAGGGAGTGCAGGGGTAGGATGAGGGGAAGGGTTTTCAGCTGAAAGAGGAGAGATTGAAATAAGATATTCGGAAGAAATGTTTTCCTGTGGAGGTGGGGAGGCTCTGGCACAGGTTGTCTAAAGAAGTTGTGGATGCCCCATGGAGGTGTTTGAGGCCAGCTGAGGTGAGGCTGATCCAGTGGGAGGTGTCCCTGGGGTTTGGAACTGGACATGCTTTGAGGTCCCTTCCAACCAAACTATTCTATCCTACGTTTCTATGATCTGCTGGCTGGTGGCCCGTGCCCGAGTAGAGGAAAAGCAACCACTTCTTTCTCCTCTAGCAAGAGCCTCAGCTCTCTCACAAGGAGGAACAGAGGCTGGAAGTCAAACTGTGTCCCTGTGTGGCCGTGTTTGGTTGTGCTTGAAGCCGCCTGTGAGAGAAGTAGGAAGGTTGTGGAGAGGAGGGAGCTGGGCTCTTCTTCCAAGTGACAGGGGACAGGATGAGAGGGAATGGCCTCAAGCTCCACTAGGGGAGGTTTAGGCTGGATATTAGGAAGAAATATTTCACGGAAAGAGTCACTGGGCGGTGGCAGAGGCTGCCCAGGGAGGGGGTTGAGTCACCTTCCCTGGAAGGGTTTAAGGGATGGGTGGACGAGGTGCTGAGGGACATGGTTTAGTGGTTGATGGGAATGGTTGGACTTGATGATCTGATGGGACTTCTCCAACCTGAAAAAAAGTAGAAGTAAAGTAAAGAAAGCTCTTGAGGTTGCCTAGTAAGTCTCCCATCCCGGTGATGGATCTGTGCCATCACTGCTGGTTGTTTATCTAAGCTGCTCTTAACGGCCTCCAGTGATGAAAACCTTTGTCTTCCCTACAAATGGAGATGATGATGGGTAATTATAACATGTAAGACATGCACAGTCATAGGTGGAGAGGGGATGCAGGTGTTTGAATGTGGTGGGTGGTGGGTGCCTACAGTCACAGAATCATAGAATAACCAGGTTGGAAGAGACCCATCGGATCATCGAGTCCAACCATTCCCATCAACCACTAACCCATGTCCCTCAGCACCTCGTCCACCCGTCCCTTAGACCCCTCCAGGGAAGGTGACTCAACCCCCTCCCTGGGCAGCCTCTGCCAGTGCCCAATGACCCTTTCCATGAAAAATTTTTTCCTAATGTCCAGCCTGAACCTCCCCTGGTGGAGCTTGAGGCCATTCCCTCTTGTCCTGTCCCCTTTCACCACGAGAAGGTTGGTTGCTCTTCTCTTTGGTACAACATGGGGAGGTGGGTGCCTCCAGTCACCCTGAGAAAGTTGAGTTCTCTTCCCTTTCCCCCAAATATGAGGGGAAGGAGTTGAAGAACCAACGACATCTCAACGCATCCAGAGATCGAGGAGGTGGATACCAGGGCTGTCAAAGGAGCAGGAAATAACCTTACACGTGGTTGGACAGACGTGTGTGAGCTTGCGTGCATGTTGTGTTCCCTTTCGCATGCTTTAGGTTATATAAGAGTTTTTTTTGCCCCCTTCTCGTGAAACAAAACGAGAGTTGGGAAACAAATGCTTCATTGCCATGAGCGTGTCTGCACAGGATGGCAGGGGTGGAGCTGGTGAATGGGGAGGAAGTCGCTTGTGACAGGCAGTTGGTGTTTGCGCATCCCTGCACCCCGATGCCAGCATCTGTAAATCATCCTTTCAAGGCCTTCGTGTGTGGAATGAGCTCTGTGTGTGTTGGGCTTATGCAGATTGCACTGTTGGCAAAAATCCTTGTTCAAGAAGTGCACAGAATTAAATTCTATCCTCTCCAAGCTTGGGGAAGAGCGGCTGGAAAGCTGCATGGAGGAGGAGGACCTGGGGGTGTTGATTGATAGTTGGGTGAAGATAGTTGGCCAAGAAGGCCACCAGCATCCTGGCTTGGATCGGGCATGGGGTGGCCAGCAGGAGCAGGACAGGGATTGTCCCCCTGTGCTCAGCGCTGGGGAGCCCACACCGCGAATCCTGGGCTCAGTTTGAGCCCCTCACTCCAAGAAGGACATTGAGGGGCTGGAGTGAGTCCAGAGAAGGGAACGGAGCTTGGGAAGAGTTTGCAGCACAGGCCTTATGAGGAGCAGGTGAGGGACCTGGGGCTGTTTAACCTGGAGAAGAGGAGGCTGAGGGGAGACCTCATCGCTGTCTACAACTGCCTGAAAGGAGGTTGTGGAGAGGTGGGAGTTGGTCTCTTCTCCCTGGTGAAGTGATAGACAAGGGGAAACAGCCTCGAGATGCACCAGGAGATTTAGGTTGGACATTAGGAGGAATTTCTTTACTGAAAGGGTTCTCGGGCTCTGGCAGAGGCTGCCCAGGGTGGTGGTGGTTGGGTCACCATCCCTGGAGGTGTTTAAAGACAAGTAAGTGTTGTATTTGGGGACTGTTGTGGACCTAGCAGGGCTGGATTGATGGTTGGACTCAATGACCTTAAAGATCTTTTCCAACCCAAACCATTCTGTGGTTTTATTTTCTGTCTGAGACAGAGAAAATGAGCACTCTTTTAAAGATTTCTCTGCTGGCACTTTTGGGTTCCCGTGCCCATATTATTAAGTTTGCTCATAATCTCTCTGACTCTAAGAGAGAAAAAGCTTCCTGCTTTGAAGTTCCCATTTTGCCCTATAATATAAATGATTGGCTTGCTCTTTTGGAAGCCACGACTCTGTCAGATCCACTGTTACCTTTTGTATAACTACATAGATGATGTATTTTATACCTCGATGTTGTTGAGTTTTAATTACTCAGCATTTCCAGGGTGAGCATTAGCACGTCAAGATTTATCCTTCCTGGGAGCAGCGCAGGCATGGGAATGCATATCCCGAAGCCACCTTCCCACAGGCTCTGATCTCACTCCATGGCTTCAAGCAAACAGGGTTGGATGCATGAGTGAGAGGTCTCCAAAAGGCTGGAGTGCTTTGGGGAGCACTGGCAATCCCAGTCATAGAATCATAGAATCACCAGGTTGGAAAAGACCCACCAAATCATCAAGTCCAACCATTCCCATCAATCACTAACCCATGTCCCTCAGCACCTCGTCCACCCATCCCTTAAACCCCTCCAGGGAAGGTGACTCAACCCCCTCCCTGGGCAGCCTCTGCCAGGGACAAATCACCCTTTCTGTGAAAATTTTTTCCTAATGTCCAGCCTGACCCTCCCCTGGTAGAGCTTGAGGCCATTCCCTCTCGTCCTGTCCCCTGTCCCTTGGGAGAAGAGCCCAGCTCCCTCCTCTCCACAACCTCCTTTTAGGTAGTTGTAGAGAGCAATGAGGTCTCCCCTCAGCTTCCTCTTCTCCAGGCTAAACACCCCCAGCTCTCTCAGCCGCTCCTCTTGTTCTTCAGCCCCTTCCCCTGCTCCGTTCTCTTGTCTGGACTCGCTCCAGAGCCTCAACATCCTTCTTGTGGTGAGGGGCCCAGAACTGACCCCAGGATTCAAGGAGCGGTCTCACCAGTGCCGAGCCCAGAGGGAGAAGAACCTCCCTGGCCCTGCTGGCCACGCCATTTCTGATCCAAGCCAAGATGCCCTTGGCCTTCTTGGCCCCCTGGGCCCCTGCTGGCTCGTGTTCAACCAACACCCCCAGGTCCCTCTCCTCCAGGCAGCTCGTGGGGCAGGTTTGGGGCTGTAGAGGTGACACGTGGCTCTGAGCAGCCTCACGCTGGCCACCCCCTGCAGTCCTGGTGCCCAGGGCTTTTCCCAAGCCTGAGCTCTCCTTCCGTGTCTGATGAGCAGGAACGCTCTGCAGGGACCAGTGGGAGAGAGTTTTCAGTAGGCAGCGCAGAATTACCCAGAGGGAGTTAGGCCAAGACATCAAAGTGATTTACAGCGTTGGCATGAATCCTCTTTCCTTTTATACACAGGAAGATCAGAGGCACAGAGGGAGGAAGGATTTTCAAACTCTGCAGCACAGGTTGCCCCTGAGTTTTGGTGGCAAGGCTGGAATGCTTGTGAGCAGCTGGGTTTTTATTGTGGTTTTTGTGGGTTTTTCAAAGCATGTGCTTTAAAAACTGCTTCAATTTGGAGGTCCTTAAAGCACCATCCTGTAACTGATTCTTGAAAACATGCATCTACCTGGCTTTCCTGAGTCCTGCAGCATGTGCTGCTCGGACCTGGAGACGAGAACCTAGAGCTCGTGACTCCCTTCTCCTACTCATTACTGATGCTTCTCGTTAATCCGGGTTAACCTGAACCAGGGTTGGGACAATCCCAATCCCAAGTAAAGGCTGGGCGGCGAATGGATTGGGAGCAGTCTTGAAGAGAAGGGCTTGGGTGATGAGGGAGGAGAAGCTCAACAGGAGCCAGCAATGTGCGCTCCCAGCCTAGAAACCCCCTGTGTCCTGGGCTGTATCCAGAGCTGTGGGAGCAGCAGGGAGGAAGGGGATCCTGCCTCTCTGCTCCCCTTGGAGAGACCCACCTGGAGCCCCAAGTCCAGTTCTGGATCCTCAGCACATGGAGGACACGGAGCTGGTGGAGTGAGTGCAGAGGAGGCCACGGAGATGATCCGAGGGCTGGAGAACCTCCAGGCTGAGAAAGTTGGGATTGTTCAGTTTGGAGAAGAGAAGGCTGTGGGGAGACCTTAGAGCAGCTTCTAGGACGGAAAGCGGCTCCAGGAAAGCTGAGGAGGGGCTCTGGATCAGGGAGGGCAGGGATAGGATGAGGGGAAACAGTTTTGAGCTGCAAGAGGGGAGATGGAGATGATATCTTGGGGAGAAATGTTTTGCTGAGAGGGTGGGGAGGCCCTGGCCCAGGTTGCCCAGAGCAGCATCTTTGATGTGTTTGGGAGGCACAAGAAAGCACGTTGTCCTTTGTAGCCCCTACAGCCCCACCTGTAAGGAGTGATCTTGGAGATGCTTGGATGGTCGAGCCTTCCAGCGCTGTGTTCAGGGGCATCTCGGGCTGTAAGAATCACATCCTGGGCAGGAGAAAGAACATGTGCTCTTCAAAAGTGCTGAGCTGGAGCACAGCAGATCTGGAGAAGCACTCGTAGCTCTCAGCTGGTGGTAGAACCAAAGCTGCTACGCACAAACCCACCGTTCTGAGTTGGTTTATGAAGGGCCTGTGGAGTTTCTACCCACCAGTGCCACTGAATTTCAGGGTGGGACCTCAGTGTAGATTTGAGTCCTCTATGAAGGCTTCCTCCGAGTGCTTGTAGAAACAAGATCTGTTATAACCATAATGTTTATCAAAAGTGAGCTGCAAGCCGTTATCTGTTTTTCACAGGGCAGAAAATCCACTCATTAAACATTTGCTGAGGGTGATAACTGATTTGCATCTCCAGGAGGGAGCTAATCCTCCAGTCATCTCTTTTACACCATGCAGACGCTTGACTGAAACCAAATTCCATGCATGACTAGCTGGAAGTTTACCTTGTAGTGGAGCTCAGAAGGGGCTCTGCTTTTCTTAGAACTCAGGCGCTATGGAATGAAAAGGTTCTATGTTGGAGAAGTCCCATCTCCTCTTCGAGGTTAAATCACAATGGCAAAAGAAGCCCTCTGCTGTCCTTCAGGTGTATTTGTGGTCACCAGATGGTGTCCTGGTCAGATGACATTAGAGCAGCTTCCAGGACTGAAAGGGGCTCCAGGAAAGCTGGGAGAGGGGCTCTTGAGCAGGGAGGGCAGGGAGAGGATGAAGGGAATGGCTTGAGCTGCAGGTGGGGAGATCAAAATGAGATCTTAGTCCAGAGCAGTGGGGGCTGCCCCATCCCTGGAGGGGTTCAAGGCCAGGTTGGATGGGGCTTGGAGCCCCTGATCCAGTGGGAGGTGTCCCTGCCTATGCCAGGGGTGGGACTGGATGGGCTTTGAGGGCCCTTCCAACCCAAACCCTTCTATGATTCGGTTACTGAAGACACTTTGCTTTTCTACCATTTTCACTCATATTTGGCTGTGAAGGTTCTTGTGGTGGTATTCCAAGTGGAAAGAGCTTCTAAAGATAGGGTTCTTGGTGCTCAGACGCAGAGAGGGGGGTAAAATTCCAATGTCCTTCCTGCTTGGAATCTGCTACCATTTGTTAGCATCCAAAACCTGGGCTAGGACCTCCCCGCCCTCACAGCAAAACATTTCTGCCTAAGGTTTCATCTCCATCTCCCCTCTTTCAGCTCCAAACCCTTCCCCTTGTCCTATCCCTGTCCTCTCTGATCTAGAGCCCCTCCCTAGCTTTCCTGGAGCCCCTTTGAGTTAGTGTGAGCATCCGAAGTGTCTGATGCACGAAACCTGTAAACGATCCCTCTCTTCTCTACCAAATTACCTGTTTAGATGCTTTCTGGATAAAGTTGCACAATTTGCCTGGTGAACAATAGCTTTATTATCTTTGCTTTAGAAAAAAAGCTGTCTCAACAGTTACTGTGGCACCTTGGCAGGGAGAAGCCTTGCCTATGGGAATTGCTTGAGACAGCATCTTGCAGAATGAACTTAGCTGCAGGCTTTAAAATGCAATTTCTCTGGGTTCGGCTGATGGAAATGTAAAATTGCTGAGCAGCAAGACAAAAATGTTTTCAACAGGGAAAGGCAGCCCTAGAAGAACTGTTAGAGTGAGTCCAGAGGAGGCCATGGAGATGATGCGAGGGATGGAGAATCTCCTGTATGAGGCCAGGCTGAGAGAGTTAGGGTTGTTGAGCCTGGAGAAGAGAAGGCTGCGGGGAGACCTTAGAGCTGCTTCCAGGACTGAAAGGGGCTCCAGGAAAGCTGGGGAGGGGCTCTGGATCAGGGAGGGCAGGGAGAGGAGTAATAGTCACAAGGAACTGAAATATTCATCTTCAACTCAACTTCAGAATTCCTGGGTGCTTTTAAAAGGACATGTGAATGAGCACTGCCCGCTGCCCAGGATGATGCCGTTAACTCCTCTGTCTGTAATTTCAGGCTAAATGAAGAGCGAATCGCAACCGTGTGTGATTCCGTGCTGCAGGCTCTGTCCTACCTCCACTCGCAGGGGGTCATTCACCAGGACATCAAGAGCGACTCCATCCTCTTGACCCTGAATGAGAGGGTAAGTTTGAATCCATTCTGTTGATGCTGACTGGAAGGGTCAGTTTCCTGAGCCAAATTGTCTCCCGTCATCTGTGCTGCAGCCTTGGTCTGTCTCCTTGTTTCATAGAATCAGAGAATCACCAGGTTGGAAAGGACCCACCGGATCATCGAGCCCAACCATTCCCATCAATCACTAAACCATATCCCTCAGCACCTCATCCACCCGTCCCTTAAACCCCTCCAGGGAAGGTGACTCAACCCCCATTCTCTTCTCTGGACTCGCTCCAGAGCCTCAACATCCTTCTTGTGGTGAGGGGCCCAGAACTGACCCCAGGATTCGAGGAGCAGTCTCACCAGTGCCGAGTCCAGAGGGAGAAGAACCTCCCTGGCCCTGCTGGCCACGCCGTTTCTGATCCAAGCCAAGATGCCCTTGGCCTTCTTGGCCCCCTGGGCCCCTGCTGGCTCCTGTTCAATTAACACCCCCAAGTCCTTCTCCTCCAGGCAGCTTTCCAGCCAGACTTCTAGTCTGGAGCTGCCCAGGGTTGTTGTGCCCCAAGTGCAGGACCCTTTCTGTTCAGCCTCTTGTTTGTGCCCTGGCCTCTTACTCCCTTTGCCTTTGGTGTTTCCTTCAACGTTCTTTAAAAGCGATCCTTAAGGTTGGTTGTTTTTCTCTTTGGACAGGTCAAACTCTCCGATTTTGGCTTCTGTGCTCAGATCAGTAAAGATGTGCCCAAAAGAAAGTCCCTGGTGGGAACTCCCTACTGGATGGCCCTAGAGGTTATTGCGAGGATACCGTACGCCACCAAGGTAAGAAACTGAGTCCCTCCCATCAGGAGAGGCAGCAGGTGATATTCCCAGATGTCTCGGGAAAATACCCATTGGCTTTGCTAGGAAGAGCCTCTGAAGTCTGTTTAAAATACAAATCATAGAATCACCAGGTTGGAAGAGATCCACCGGATCATCAAGTCCAACCATTCATGTCAAATACTGAACCATGTCCCTCAGCACCTCGTCCACCCATCCCTTAAACCCCTCCAGGGAAGGTGACTCAACGCCCTCCCTGGGCAGCCTCTGCTAGGGACCAATGACCCTTTCCATGAAATATTTTTTCCTAATGTCCAGCCTGAACCTCCTGGTGGAGCTTGAGGCCATTCCCTCTCGTCCTGTCCCGTGTCCCTTGGGAGAAGAGCCCAGCTCCCTCCTCTCCACAACCTCCTTTCAGGTAGTTGTAGAGAGCAATGAGGTCTCCCCTCAGCCTCCTCTTCTCCAGGCTAAACACCCCCAGCTCTCTCAGCCGCTCCTCTTGTTCTCCAGCCCCTTCCCCAGCTCCGTTCTCTTCTCTGGACTTGCTCGATCGCTACGATGACAGGTTTTATTGTGATGGTATCGATATTTCCTAAACCAGTAGAAAATCAGGTTCCTCTTCCGGGAACACGGTGTAAACCTGCAGTCTTATACCTGAAGCTTCGGGGTGGTTTGTATCTGCTGAGGTGAGGACAGATGTCAGCGAGGAGCAGCCCGTGGCCTGATAGGGATCAGTAAATCCCTTGGTGGCACTAGGGGAGGAGGCACAGCTGGGAGCTCTGGATTCCGGGCTGGTGGGAGCAGACGGATTAGCCTCGGTTACCAACCGACCAGGTGAGGTGAAGCTGTTACTTGCAGAGCTTTGCGTGTTGCATCAGCATTGTGGCAGGGGCAGAGGTGGGAAGATGCCTTCTGAACTGTGGTGGGGAGTCCAGCAGCGACCCTGAGTACCAGTACAGGCTGAAGAATGGATCGGGAGCAGCCCTGAGGAGGACCTGGGGTGCTGGGGGAGGAGAAGCTCAACAGGAGCCGGCAATGTGCTCTCCCAGCCCAGAAACCACCCATGTCCTGGGCTGCATCCAGAGCCATGGGAGCAGCAGGGAGGGAGGGGTTCCTGCCCCTCTGCTCCGCTCGGGGACACCCACCTGGACCCCCAAGTCCAGTTCTGGATCCTCAGCACAGGGAGGACACGGAGCTGGTGGAGTGAGTGCAGAGGAGGCCACAGAGATGATCCGAGGGCTGGAGAACATCCTGTGCGAGACCAGGCTGAGAGAGTTGGGGTTGTTTATCCTGGAGAAGAGAAGGCTGCAGGGAGACCTTAGAGCAGCTGGGGAGGGGCTCTTGGTCAGGGAGTGCAGGGACAGGACAAGGGGAGCAGTTTTGAGCTGCAGCAGGGGAGATTGAGATGAGATCTTGGGGAGAAATGTTGTTTTGTGAGGGTGGGGAGGTCCTGGCCCAGGTTGCCCAGAGCAGTGGTGGCTGCCCCATCCCTGGAGGGGTTCAAGGCCAGGTTGGATGGGGCTTGGAGCCCCTGATCCAGTGGGAGGTTTCCCTGCCCATGGCAGCAGGGCTAGAACTACATGGGCTTTGAGGTCCCTTCTCACACAAACCATTCTGTGATGTTTTCTTCTCTCGGTACCATTAGTGGTGGGTGTTGTGGTCTTTGTGCAAGCGACAAAGCAGGTTCTTTTGCTCTGAGCTGTGTGCACTGATGTGGCGTTGGCTCCTGCAGGTGGATATCTGGTCTCTGGGGATCATGGTGATCGAGATGGTGGATGGAGAACCCCCTTATTTTAGTGACTCTCCAGTCCAGGCAATGAAGAGGCTCTGGGACAGCACCCCTCCCAAGCTGAAAAACTTCCACAGGGTGAGCATCCGGGCACACGCTCTCAAACCTGATGGTTATTGTGGGGAAACGTCTGTCTCAGCCCTTCCTGGTACAGCTGGATGTGAAAGCACCTTGCTAGGACATGTTTCCTGGGGAACCTCCTTGGCCTTGGTACCTCAGTGGACTGAGCTGGTGCTGACAGCTAGTGGCTGGCTGGGAAACAGCCCTGGTGCTGGGAAGTCACCTGGCACAGACCTGAGAGCAACTCAGAGCTGCCTCAGGCAGACCCAGTGGTTAATATCTTCTTGATAGAGCAGCTCATCTTCTAGGGAAGCAAACAGGAGGTCCTCGCTCTTGAGATTTTCCAGCTTCGTGGCTTTTGGGACTGCAAAGAGTGTGTTCTGGTCAGAGCAGGAGAGCTCAGTGCAGGCAGAAACTCATGGAGATGCTGCAGCTGCTTTGAAGATCAACTCAGCTTCACGATTTCTTATACAAGAGTCGCAGTGACATGAGAAATACAGTGATTACCTTTTAGTCCCCAATTTGAGCGGTCCTCCTCTCATTTCCATCCCAGATCAAATAGCTTCTGCAGCGTTCCAAGCTGTCCAGCCTTCCCGATTAATCAGAATATCTGCAGCTGCTAAGACTGAATTATTTAACAGAGGAGACCGCTGAGCCGAGAGCGAAGGCTCCGCATCCACAGCTGCTCTTCCCTCCCTGCCTTTGTTAGGCTAATTACAATTCCAAGGTCACATCCTGGACCTGGTGCTTCACTCCTTTGTGGTTGCAAAGCCCCTTCTGGTCTGGCTTGGTGAGGTGACTACCACGGGCTGCAAAAACCCTTTATAGTCTTGTCCTGGGAAGCAAAGTGGCTTCCAGAAGACCTCGGGATGGCTGGTGAGCATCCTCCCTGTCTCCCTGCTGAGTGGAGCTCAGGACCCGCTGTGGACCCAGCCTTCCGTTCACGGCTCGCTGAGGTCAGTCGTTATGGTCCTGGGTGCCCTCAGTCTGCATCAAAATAACTAAATATATACTGAATTCATTTTTGATTCTGTTTTAATGATGCAGAGGCTTTACCACCAGCAGGAGATGTGCTGTGGGTGTGGGGTCTGGCTCCTTACTAGGCTTTAACCGATCTTTCAAAGCAAAAACCCGCTGAGGTCACGTAGCTTTTGGGTTCTGCGGTTCCTTTATCTTCTCGTAGCGGCGCCATCAGACTTCTGGACTCTCAAGCCCTGTTTGGGAATTATATTTAACTACTTTTTCCACAGTCTGTGTCCAGAAAAATAATGGATCAAACCTTCAACCCCAAGCGATGAGCCTTGGGCAGCAGGAATTCTGTTGAATTTTTGAGCTGAAAGGCAGAAAAGATTAAATAACATTTGATCCTTGTGAGTCCCTTCCAACTCAAGACACTCAGTGATTCCATGAGCAAAATGGGAACCCAAATTCACGTAGATGGAAGGGTGAGGCAGGTGGTCTTGTCTTAATTTGCTGCTCCCTGTTGAAAAGAAAGCCACACGGGTAGATGTTGTGGCTCCCAAGGACAGAAAAGTATTATTCTAGCATAAATCTCAACATTTCTGAGCAAAAATGGGGTTAAAAATTGAGCTGTAGAGCATCCTTTGTAACCAACCCCACCTTGCGTGAGCTGTTGCCTGGTCCTCTCGGGGCTTGACTTGGTTGCTTGCTTTTTCACAGACCTCCCTGGTTCTGAGAGACTTCTTGGAAAGGATGCAGACCTGGCATCCGCTGGAGCGAGCGACGGCCCAAGAACTTCTGGATCACCCTTTTTTGCTCCAGATGGGACTCCCAGAGTGCCTGGTGCCCCTCATCCAACAGTACAGGAAACGCACCTCCACCTGCTGACCTGGCAGAGGAGAAGGTATGGGAGAAAATCATATTTATATACCTATAAAAACATAATCCCGAGGCCAGGCGGCCTCACCCTGCCAATGGTGTTTGGAACTGGTCAGCGATCTCTTTAGAGGATGACATGTGACTGTTGCCCTCGTGTCCTCAGCCCTTGGTGGCTTCTCTCTTGCTGAAGACAATCAACGCACCCTGGACCCCAAGGGGACTGAGTACGTCTTGAGAACAGAGCGGGTGTTTCCTGATGAGGGGATCGCTTCTTCCAAGGAGCCGGTGCTGCAATGTGGTGTGTCCGAATGTTCCTGCAAACTTTGGCTGCAGACTACTGAACCAACCAATAATTCCCCATCAGAAATGTGATCTTTGTTTTGTTGGTTTTACACTGGAGTCTCGACCCAACCTGAATCCACGTTTATGGGGCATGGACCCCTCCAAACTCTCAAACGATGCACAAAGACTTGATTTTTTTTCCCTCTGAGACTTTTTCACGGATGATTTTCATTCCCTTCAGTTAAACATGGACCTAGAAACCTGTTTTCCTAGGGAGCGGATGTGATGTGTGTATATTTGTTTTGGAATGGCTCTCGTGCATCCACACGCTTCTCTTTGGCTGAGGAATTCGGCTGAGGTTTAGTGGTCAATCTTGAATCCATTTCATGATCTTAAGCTTTTTGGAGGAAGAAACCTCTGGATACGGGGCTCAAAGCGGACTCGGTGAAGACGCTTTTCTTGCTACCAGGCTCTGGTGCTTGAGAAGCCGCGTATGCAACAACTTCATCGCTGGTTGGGCTGGAGAGTCTGAGAGCTCATTTCTACATTTGTTTTCCAAGCACCTTTTTTCCCAAGCCCTTTCTCCTGAGGAACGCCGCTCCGGAGATGCTGTAGGAGATGGAATGAAACAGCTCCAGCTCTCCTGCACATCCCAGGAGAGGGTTTTGTGTCCCCGAGAGGCACTTTGAGCCCTTCCTCCCCCACCCAGGGAGGAAAGGAACTCTTGCTCTATGTTTTGTCCTGGGAATGCCCTGCCCCTCCATCCCACTGCTGGTATGTTTGGAAGGTGGCTGGTTGTCTGAACAGCTCTTTCGGTTGTTTTAAAATGGATTTAGCTGTTTTGTACGATGCCCTTTGTGCTCAGCGAGCTGCTCGAGGCAGTTAGGTCTCGGTCAGGGCGTGATGTTGTACAGTGCTGGTGTGTGTCGTGTGCGGTCTCGAGGAGATCATCTTCCATGTGGAACTGGGATCCTGTTTTGAAACTGCAGATACGCGTTTATTGGGATTTAAGTTATTCCTGGGACAGCCCCACTGTCTCAGAAACGAACCTCATCGTTGAATGAGAAGGTGTTAATAGTCTCTCTCCTCTGCCATTCCCTCCGGTTACAGATCCTGCTTCAAAATTGAAGCCGCAGTCAATTACTTGAAGTCATTTGGGATGGAATTGGTCTGCACTGATCCAGCCATCTCGCTGCTGGGCACCTCTCGGTTGGCTCTGGAGGCGAGAGGGATGCCTGCAAGGGGGATCCAGCTCCCTCTTCTCTGCAGAGGGAGATCCAGCTCCCTCTTCTCAGCAGAGGGGGATCCAGCTCCCTCTTCTCAGCAGGGAGGGATCCAGCTCCCTCTTCTCAGCAGGGGGGGATCCAGCTCCCTCTTCTCAGCAGAGGGACATCCAGCTCCTTCTTCTCAGCAGAGGGACATCCAGCTCCTTCTTCTCAGCAGAGGGACATCCAGCTCCTTCTTCTCAGCAGAGGGGGATCCAGCTCCCTCTTCTCAGCAGAGGGGGATCCAGCTCCCTCTTCTCAGCAGAGGGGGATCCAGCTCCCTCTTCTCAGCGGCCTCTTCTCAGCAGAGGGGGATCCAGCTCCCTCTTCTCTGCAGAGGGGGATCCAGCTCCCTCTTCTCAGCCCCCTCCTGCAGAACCGAGCGTCTCCATTGCTCTATGGGCGGCAGAGGGACCGCTGGGCTCGCCTGGGCTGGCTGGGGGAGTTGGGGATGATGAAGTTGCTCGCAATGAATTCATTGAGCTCCTCCTTAGCTGCACTGGAAAATTTTGATGTAAAATGTTTCTGTATTCCAGGTTTACTGCCTTTTTTTTTTTTAATTAAAGGTAAAAGAGCAGGGCTTTGAAAAGATTTATAATTTGAAACAAACGATCCTGCTCGTCTGTAGTTGTGAATCCTTTGCACTTGTGTTTTAAATTAAAGTAGATCTTGATTTATTCATAAGCTGGTGCGGTGCCCGGATGCTTTAAAATTTGTCTGCAGTTCAGAGGCAGAAGGGAAGCGTGAACCTTGAAGTCTGGTCACACTCACCTCTTCTGTGGCTCTTGAAGCAAGAGGAGATTCCAGGGGAGGCCTGGATCCTGAAATAGGGACAGGGATGGTTAACATTTAACACCATTTTATTCCTTGGCCTAAGTCTGACAAGAGCAGGAAGTGAAAGCTGTGAAGATTGCATTAAGGTATGTTATAACGTTCTAAAAATTCTTTTATCAGAAGCAGTGGGAACAGCAGGGAGGGAGGGGATCCTGCCCCTCTGCTCGACTCGGAGACAACCACCTGGAGCTCCGAGTCCAGTTCTGGATCCTCAGCACAGGGAGGACATGGAGCTGCTGGAGCGAGTGCAGAGGAGGCCACAGAGATGATCTGAGGGCTGAAGAACCTCCTGTACGAGGAGAGACTGAGAGAGTTGGGGTTGTTCATCCTGGAGAAGAGAAGGCTGCGGGGAGACCTTAGAGCAGCTTCCAGAACTGAAAGGGGCTGCAGGAAAGCTGGGGAGGGGCTCTGGATCAGGGAGGGCAGGGACAGGATGAGGGGAATGGATTTCAGCTGAGCGAGGGGAGATGGAGATGATATCTTGGGGAGAAATGTTTTGCTGAGAGGGTGGGGAGGCCCTGGCCCAGGTTGCCCAGAGCAGCCCTCAAAGCCTGTGCATGGCACGTCCCCAGTTAATTACTCTGTTACTTGGCTAAGGGTGGAATCGAGCACAAAGCCTCAGGTAATCCCAGATTAGCTAGAAGATTGCAGCTCTGCCTCCAGGGCCAGGAGCATCTCCAGCACCAGCAGCCCCTCAGGAGAATGGGATGAGCAGAGCAGGTTGGGGATGGGAATCATCAGGAGCAGGATTTCTGGTGTGCCAAGCACTATCCAAGCACGTAGCTGAATGCGGCCTCTTCTCTGACGAGCTCCTCCCCTTTTCAGTGGGTGATTGCGCTCAGAGATGCTCTTTCCTCTAAATGTCTTTTCATCTGCGCTCTCAACAAGGTTATTTCTTGTTGGGTTGTGTCATGTTTTACCTGAACCGCTCCCTTTCCTTTTTCCGTCCTGTCAGCCTCTCCGGTATCGACTCTTCTCAGCGCTGCCACAGCCCTGGCAGGCGGGATGGAGCAGAGCTTTGAAGACAGGAGGTTGCATTTGAGGAACAATTTTCTGGATCAAACAGGGAGGCTGGGGCTGATCTCATCTCGCAGTTGTGCTTGTTGGAATGGAGTGGAGCTCGGTCTCCTCGAGCAGGGCTCTGCAGAACGAGACAAACCTCTCTAGAGGTGCCTGTATCCCAGCCAGTGATGGGAAACGGCCTCAAGTTGTGCCAGGGGACATTTAGATCAGATATGAGGGAAAATTTCCTTCCCAAAAGAGCAGGGAAGCCCTGGCAGAGGCTGCCCGGGGGAGTCCCCATCCCTGGAGGGGTTTGAAAACGTGTAGATGTGGCACGTGGGGACACGGTTTAGTTGGCACAGTGGGGTTGGGCTGATGGTTGGACTGGATGAGCTCAAAGGGCTTTTCCAACCTCAATGATTCTGTAATTGCAGGACCCTACAGCAAAGGAGGCTCCTGGCTTTTAAGTTTGTTCTGTCTGGTGAGAAGAACCCTAGATTTCCTGTAGCCTGGAGAAAGCAAGTGCTGGGCTCTAGATGCTCCTCTGTCAGTGAAGACTAAGTGGTGAATCTTGACTCCGTAGGACACACGTGGGGCAGGGAGAGGGTCTCTAACACAGCAGCTCCTGAGCCTCCTGGAGTAGCAACGGTCACATCAGCACCGTCTCTTTATTAAGGAGCAAGCAGAGAATTTTTGATCATTCCGTGCAAACGGAGCCTGAGCTGCTGCCCCACGTGGCACATGGGGGGTGGGACGTTCAAAGGATTCTGCTCGGGGAGACCCACCTGGAGCCCCGTGTCCCCTTCTGGATCCTCAGCACAGGGAGGACATGGAGCTGCTGGAGCGAGCGCAGAGGAGGCCATGGAGATGATCCGAGGGTTGGAGAACCTCCTGTACAAGGAGAAGCTGGGAGAGTTGGGGTTGTTCAGCCTGGAGAAGAAAAGGCTGCGGAGAGACGTTAGAGCAGCTTCCATGGCTGAAAGGGGCTCCAGGAAAGCTGGGGAGGGGGACACTGGCTTGGGCTGAGGGAAGGACACCTGGAAGGCAGGAGGAGCGGGATGGGGACTGGAATTTGCTTGGCTCTGTTTGGTCAGGAAGGGCCACACAGAAAGGAACAAACTCACGCCGAGGAGAACGTGTGCGAGAAGAGTTTTAAAAACTAACCTCCCTACCTGTTTGAGAACAGGAGAAGCTGAAAATGAGAACTTGCGGGCAGGGCTGGTGGTGTCTCTGCCAAGACGTGCAGGCAGCGCCTGCGGCTGCTCCCTCCCCACCAACTGCAATTAAATAAGGTGATCCAGCTCTTTAATAAACGCAGCGGTTTGGGTTTTGGTGAAAATAAATAAGTCAGATGGTTACAACACATGGTTCCAGTATCACCAAGCACCTCAGTGGGGGACAGGCTGTCCTGGGGAGCCAGACCAGGCCTGGAGCATCGACTCTCACCAACCTCCTCAAGTAACCCCAGAATGGTCATCAGAGACGTTCTTTGACCTCAAGTAACCCCAGAGCCTAATTGGTGACCTCAGGTAACCCCAGAATGGTCATTTGAGATGTTCTTTGACCTCAAGTAACCCCAGAATGGTCATTGGAGATGTTCTTTGACCTCAAGTAACCCCAGAATGATCATCAGAGACATTCTTTGACCTCAAGTAACCCCAGGGCCTAATTGGTGACCTCAAGTAACCCCAGAATGGTCATCTGAGATGTTCTTTGACCTCGAATAACCCCAGGGCCTAATTGGTGACCTCAAGTAACCCCAGAATGGTCCCCAGAGACGTTCTTTGACCTCTAGTAAACCCAGGGCCTTCTTACTGTAGGTCAAAGAACGTCTCTGGGGACCATTCTGGGGTTACTTGAGGTCAAAGAATCTCTCTGGCAACCGTGCAGGGCTCTGCTCTCTTTATAAAGAGCTCTTCTGGGCTTCAATGTGTAAGTGTCAAGGTGACCAAGAGGAACTTGGAATCACGGAGTGGTGGTGGTTGGATGGGACCTCACAGCACATCCAGTTCCACCCCCTCCCACTGGATCAGGGGCTCCAAGCCCCATCCAACCTGGCCCTGAACCCCTCCAGGGATGGGGCAGCCACCCCTGCTCTGGGCAACCTAGGCCAGGGCCTCCCCACCCTCACAGGAGAACATTTCTCCCCAAGATCTCATCTCACTCTCCCCTCTTTCAGCTCAAAACTGTCCCCCTCCTGCTATCCCTGCTCTTCCCTTTTCCTGTTGAAGGCTAAGGTGGCGGGACTTGGCCCCTCAGCGTGTTCTGCTGGAAGGTCTGTGGTCAGACAAGCTCCAGCGCCGGTGTTGCCCATTTCCACTGTGGGAAATGCTGGTTGATGTGCTGGATTCACTGTCCTGAAAAGGATCCTCAGCGCTGGGGGGGGACGGAGCCAGTGCTGGGTGTGAAGGAACTGGCGTGAGGTTCTACCAACCCAACCCTTCCTCCCGCAGATTAAGTGTTGTTGGAGGGAACAGCACTTCAGGAGATCAGTGTTTGAGGGCACCCAGCCCTGCGTGTGCCCCGAGGCTTTATTCCAGGCTCTCTCTCAGCTGGGCTACTGGAGAGCGGCACCTCATTAAATTGATTCAGAGATCCAGCTCTGATGGGGAGAGAGGTGTGTGATGAATGGGGGGGTTACTCTAAAAAAAGAAGTCTGAATCCAGACTGAACTCTCAGTGTCAATGCCACCGTAAGTGCCACCAACAAGCCCATCGTCAGCCAGGGTCCCTCACGCTGCTTAAACTCCTTCGTGCTAAGGCTGAAGGACGATCTCTTCAGCCTCCTGCTTATTGTCCTGTCTAGGACAATAAGTACGTTCCTGAAGGATTCAGGAGATCCCCAGAGCAGGAGAGGAGGAGTTCGTCAAGCTGGTCTTTAACTCCTCCATAAACCTCCCTGAGGTAGAACAGTAAAGGAAGCCTCTCTCAAAATCTGCTTTCTTCAATCTCAATGTCTGTTTTGGCTCCTGGGGGCCCAGGCATGGCAAATGTGAGCCTTGACACCTCTGCCACCAGGCTCTTTTCTTCCAGTTGGTCTGTAGGGCCTTGATCTCCCTCAGGAACGCTCTGAACAGCTTCCTTCTGAGTCTCTGGCTCTCCAGGAAAGCCTCCTCTGGCACAGCTCTTCACCATTTCCTGCACCTCCACACTCAAGTCTTTCCAACTTCTCCTTGTACTCCGCCAGTGCTTCCTGCTGGAGCTGCAAAGAGAGACCTCATGTCATTCTCCAAACACTGGAGCTAAGTCAGGCTGGGAATGATATTAAAACCTACACTGAGAGAGACTGATGCGAGGAGATGTTGGCACGTGACAGTTTTGGTCTCGGCCCTGGGCTGAAGGACTTTTCTCCATCCTCCTGGCAAACTCTGCCCTCCCCGAAGGTGAAAGGGGGGAGGATCCCGAGTTGGGTCACTCTGATCTGCAGCGAGATGAATCCAGACTGCACACCCACCTTGAACGAACAGGAATGCCTTTTGTGCGCTTGGAGGGGTGAGATTTGTCTTGTTTAAAGACGCGTTTCCACCACAATTTCAAGTCAGGGGGAGGTTCTGTGGCGAGGTGAATGCTCCTGCTGGCACGGGGTGTGGGGGCTGTAGCAGCGCTGACCTAGAAGGTGGTTCTAGAGGAGCCTACGCGGATCTAAGTCATTCATACAGCGCCCAGAGGAGTGGGCGGCTGCAGTGTGTGTGCAGCATGAGTGAGGCATTAATTAAAGAACAAGGAAGATGAAACCCCTCGAGGGTTCAGGATTTATTGTACAGCAACGACCCTGAGCCTTTACCTGGCCTTCTTTCTCCTTGATTGCTCTCAGATTCTCTGCCTGCTTCTCTTCCAGTTTCTGCTGATACCTGGCTGTCTTTTCTGTTACCTTTAAAAAGAATACATTAAAAAAGCACTTAAATTTAAGTTGTTTGTAAGGAAATGCTTTAGCCAGCCCAAGCTTCCAGCAGCAAGACACAGAGTTGGAGCACAAGACAGAGATTTACACAACACATGGCATTGTACCCCTCTCATTCCCAATTCTGACCAATTTCTGCTGGCTCCAAGGTGTTTGTGCCCTCCTCGAGGCCCTGAACGAGGAAAGCAGAGCAAGAGCGAGCACACATGTGCACACGAGTCTGCTCTACAAGGGGCTGCATCTGAAAAGGGCAAAGATGGGAACCTCTGGATCTTCTCCTCCCTTTCTCACAGCTTTGTGCATCATCCAGTAGATGCGGGGGGCAGATGCTCATTAATTGTGCTGCAAAAAGATCCCTGTAACATCACTGCAGAATATTCCAGAGGGCTCCATCTGCACTGCAGCCCTGACCAGGCTCGGGGATCGGCTGCACCCTCAAGGACTCGCAGGTCGTGAGTAAGGACAATAAGTGTCAGAATTAAAATCCTGGAATGGTTTGGGTTGGAAGGGACCTCAAAGCCCATCCAGTCCCACCCCTGCCACGGGCAGGGACACCTCCCACGGGATCAGGGGCTCCAAGCCCCATCCAGCCTGGCCTTGAACCCCTGCAGGGATGGGGCAGCCACCCCTGCTCTGGGCAACCTGGGCCAGGGCCTCACTAGTTACTCAGAGATCTTGTCGCAGCAGCAATTCAAGGGGTTCTAAACACCTCAGAGCTTGCACTCTGTCTGGGAGCCTTGCTGGTGCCACCCACCAGCCACCCCTACTTTACAGGAGAGCGATGCTGGGGCAGGGGCACACGCCTTACCATTTTGATGGTTTGCACCACCTCCTGAATGTGAGAGTTGTTAATTTCTTTCTTCAACCTTTAAAGAAAGGAAATCCATGAAAACCTATAACCCACCTGTTATCTCTATACAAAATCTGTTTATCGATGCCACAGAATCATGGAATTGTTTGTTTGGAAAACACCTTTGAGATTATTGAGTCTAACTGTCCCTGCCCACTACTAAACCAGATCCCTGAGAACCTCGCCTACCTGGCTTTAACCCCCCCAGGGCTGGGGACTCCACCACTGCCCTGGGCAGCCTCTGCCAGGGCCTGAGAACCCTTTCTGTGAAGAAATCTTTCCTGATGTCCAACCTGAACCTGCCCTGGTGCAACTTGAGGCCATTCCCTCTTGTCCTGTCCCTTGTTACTTGGGAGAAGAGCCCAGCACCCACCTCACCACAACTTCCTTTCAGGCAGTTGTAGACAGTGATGAGGTCTCCCCTCAGCCTCCTGGGCTAAACACCCCCAGGACCCTCAGCCACCTCTCATAACTCTGTTCTCCAGCTCCTTCCCCAGCTCTGTTCCCTTCTCTGGACGCGCTCCAGCCCTTCAATGTCCTTCTTGGAGTGAGGGGCCCAAAACTGAACCCAGGACTTGAGGTGCAGCCTCACAGCACCCAGACCATGGGGACAATCCCTTCCCAGTTCCCTCCTAGTACCTCTCCTGAGCAGCCTTGTCGCTGGTGCTCCTCATCATGGCCTGGACTGGGTCCACTCTCTTTGCCTCCAGCTTCTTCTTAATGTCTTTAATATTGCTGGGGAGAGAAGAGAGCGCTGAGAGATTGATTACAAACCTCAAACTGATGCAGCTCTCCACATCTGCTCTCTGGAGCGCTTGACTGCCTGGGAGAGCAAAGCTTGAGCAACTGTGCAGCAGAAAGCCCTAAGTCTGCAGAATATTTTAAGTCCTGTAATGTTTTCTTCTTTTCAAAGTGCGTCATAACAAAAGGCAGGAGAAAATCCATGTGTTACAACTGGGTTGTACTGGGTTCTTCTGGAGCAGCAGGAGACTTGCTGGAAGGATTTACACTGCTAAATGAAAAAGAAAAACCAAAGAAGGAGCTATGTGGTTCTGTAGGAGAGTTCAAAAGATGACGTGGAGCACCAGAAAGGCAGATAAACTATGGGATGTGACTTGCAAAGCAGAACCCATTAACACTTAGAAAGCATTTGACCAACCAGTAGGAACAACGGAAAGAACAAAACCTCAGACCTGTGCCCTGCGTGGCATCAAAATGCTAACTACAAGGTGTTAGCTGGGCACCTGAGGCTGCTGGGCACCTGAGGCTGCTGGGCACCAGCAGAACTTCATCCCAGCCACCTCTTGCAGCACAACTACACCAGGACAGCAAGAGTGACCCATCAGTCCGGGGTCCTGCTTCCAACAGCAGAAGAAATAAACACGTAAGGGAAGCGTAGGAAAGAGAATAAGCATAGGGCGATTTTCCCCCTCATCCACCCTCCCAGTTTCCAGTGTCCTCCAGCTCCTACACATTTAACTCCCATGGATGTCTCTTAGCTGGGCGTTCAGCTGGACTGCAAAGCTCCTTGCCCTGAGAGGACAAGAGCTTCATTTCTAAGCTGTGTGACACTAGTCACGCTCCCTGAGAACCTCACTGGGTGCTCCACAGGTCTCTTACAACAGACCATGAGTAATCACTTCCCCATTCATTTTCTTACACCACTCATGATTTTATGCACTTTGGCGCATCCCCCTCACTCATCTGCTCTCCAAGCTGAGTCCTGCTCAGATACTTTCTGTGCTGAAATGAGTCCTCGGTGCTGACTCTCCTTGCCGCCCCCTTCTTGCTCTTTTAAAGCCTTTTGTTCCTGATCACATACTGAACAAGTGACTTCACGGTGATGGATGTGGTGGCACAATGCTGACTTGGCTCTTGGTTTTCACAGAATCACACAGTAGTTTGTGTTGGAAGGGACCTCAAAGCCTATCCAGTTCCACCCCTGCCACCTCCCACTGGATCAGGAGCTCCAAGTCCCATCCAGAGCGGAGCAGAGGGGCAGAATCAAGATCTCCTTCCCGAATGACAACAGCTCAGCCCTTGTACAGTTTGGTTTTCCGTTAGCATTCGTTTCTATTTATTCATCCCAAATCTAAGTGCCATTTTATTGCCTGTTGCTCGAGATCTTTAAATCTTCCTGGAGTTCCTCACAACCAGCTGTTTCTCTACTAAATGACACTGTACTATTAACGACCCATTACTCCTGGCTTGCCCTGGTTTTCTTACCCTTGTCTGAATATGCTGAATAGCCGAGAGAAAACGAATCTGTCACAAAAAGAGGAACCTTTGTCTGATTTAGCAACTAAAGGCTGAGAGAGGATACAATGGGAAGCAGGAATGAGTGAGGATTTTAGCTTCAGGACAAAGTTATTGCAAGAACAAATGGACAAGTGCCTGGCTAGAAGTCAGTGAATTGATTCTGCCAGTTTATTTAAGCAGCGGGGCTCGATTCTCTTAGAAGGCTGAGCTGATCAGTCCCTGGAAGGGATTATATATGATGGACTGACCACAGCAGACAGATGACATCCAATAACCTGCAGGGTTCTTTCCAGTCTTTCTGAGTTTGTCAGTCAAGGCAGCTCGACTGCTTGTACCCTGTTGGTGTCTCGGGGCACAGACACTGTTCTGGAGATAACAAGGTGAAAGCTCTCGTCCCACCCCTGCTGCTGGGCAACTGTGTGAGACCTTGAGTCCCATCACTTCTTCCTCAGTTTCTCACCAAAGTAAAAGACTCTGCTCTCGTGGGATCCCACCTGGAGTTCTGCATCCAGCTCTGGGGCGCCCAACATAGGAGATGGAGCTGTTGGAGTGACTCCAGAGGAGGCCACGAGATGATCTGAGGGCTGGAGCACCTCTAGCAGAGGCCAGGCTGAGAGAGTTGTGGTTGTTGAGCCTGGAGAAGAGAAGGCTGCGGGGAGACCTTAGAGCAGCTTCCAGGACTGAAAGGGGCTCCAGAAAAGCTGGGGAGGGGCTCTGGATCAGGGAGGGCTGGGAAAGGACAAGAGGGAACAGTTTTCAGCTGCAAGGGGGAAGACTGAGATGAGATCTTGGGGAGAAATGTTTTTCTGTGAGGGTGGGGAGGCCCTGGCCCAGGTTGCCCAGAGCAGGGGTGGCTGCCCCATCCCTGGAGGGGTTCAAGGCCAGGTTGGATGGGGCTTGGAGCCCCTGATCCAGTGGGAGGTGTCCCTGCCCATGGCAGGGGTGGGACTGGATGGGCTTTGAGGTTCCTTCCAGCACAAACACTTCTCTTCCCGTGTATACCCCTCCTTCCTGTAGCACAGGGCGCTGTGATCCAGCAGAAAATGCTACCCCAGGCAAGATTATTATTGCTTCATTATTCATGCATTATTACTTTATTATTCAAATACCAAGTCTACCTTTCTGACGAGTCCTTCAGCGCCTTCAGCTCAGCTGCCTGCTTCTCTCTGGCCAGCTCTATGATCTTGGTGACTTGCTGTTCAAGGGATGAAAACAAGATGAAAACCAAACCGAGATGACACACAGCTCAGGACCTCTACTTAATTACCAGTGGATTTAGCTTTATCCCTCCCTGTGCCAAATCCCAGAGGGCAGCTCATTTCAGAGGCTCTGTGCAAACCCATGCACCATGACAGCGAGGTCAGATGTGCCCACAGACCATATCGTGCTTTCAGAGTGACCTACCAAGGCCAGAGGCTGCTCTACGAGCCATGTCACCGCCCCTAGGCTACCTTTATGGTCAGTTCCTTCTCTCTGTGTAAGAGGCAGCACCAGATTCGCTGTGCTTTTGGGTTGATGGGAAACAGCAACAGATCCTACCTTCTAAACAAGAGGCTGAGCCTTCTCGTGGGAGCTCCTGGCAGAGCCAACGTGCAGTCGGACTTGCCTGCAGAGACAGCCCAAAAGGGAAAACCCCGCCTCTCCAGCTTCAGGGTTGGATTTCCTTTTTGTAGCCTTGCCCACTACATCTCACAGTCTTTGACAGAGTGAGACAAGGATGTCTTATTCCTTTGGTTTCTCTGCCGATAAGCATGACTTCCAGGTAAAGCTGCTTCTCGAGAGCAGGTTTTCTTCCCTCTCAGGGTTGACACACGCTAGACCAGCCAGTCTTGGAGACAGCTTGCCAGGTGCTTGTCAAGCCAAAGTGCACCAGGGGACCTAAGACTTAAGACATGATGCCAGGTCCTTTGGAAAAGGCCTTCAAATCCTGGAACTGTCCCCCTTTCACTGGAAGAGATGCCCTATCCCATATTTCTCATCTCCACCTTGTGGGCTGCACCTTGTCTACAGGCATTGCTGTATCTCTTGCTGGAGAGGTCCAAGGGTGTGGGAAGCACCGATGAGGTTTCAGGACTCACTGGTGACACCACGCGTGGACGCTTAAGTCTTTTACCAAGCCAAACAGCAAACACTTCCTGGATTCCAAAAGGAATGAAATCCAGGCCTGCTAAGAGGTGGTCCCTGGAGGTCTGCTAAGAGGTGGTTCTTCAACACGCCTGCGTGTCACCTGGCTGGTGGCACAGCAAGTGGGAGCCGTGAGAAGTGTGGTACAGCCTCACACACCCAGAGATGGGGCACTGGCAGAGCACAAAGCCAATAAAGACCACGTTAACCACAGGCCAGGCTCTCAGAGGAGTTGAAGATGGAGCCTGATGTGCTCCAGGGCAGCGCTGCTCAATTCCTCTCAAATTACAGACCTATAAAAATGTTCCTGTTGGATTTTTGCTGCTTCTAACAAGTAAGAATCAGTGTCTACAGTCTCAATTATCTTGTGTGGACCTGACAGTGGTTCTGAGAGGGGGTTTCTGCCCTGTGGCTACATTTCCAAGCTCACGGTTTAGTGAAGAACTCAGTTTTCAGGCTCTCTTTGCTCTCCTGGTTACATTTGCTGTTGGCTCTCATGGTCCTTACCTCTGTGGCGTGTTGCTCTTTCTGGAGAAGAAGAGGAGCGGCTGAGAGAGCTGGGGGTGTTTAGCCTGGAGAAGAGGAGGCTGAGGGGAGACCTCATTGCTCTCTACAACTCCCTGAAAGGAGGTTGTGGAGAGGAGGGAGCTGGGCTCTTCTCCCAAGGGACAGGGGACAGGACGAGAGGGAATGGCCTCAAGCTCCGCCAGGGGAGGTTCAGGCTGGACATTAGGAAAAAGAATTTCTTGGAAAGGGTGATTGGTCCCTGGCAGAGGCTGCCCAGGGAGGGTGTTGAGTCACCTTCCCTGGAGGGGTTTAAGGGATGGGTGGACGAGGTGCTGAGGGACATGGGTTAGTGATTGATGGGAATGGTTGGACTCGATGACCCATGTGGGTCTCTTCCAACCTGGTGATTCTGTGATTCTATGACAACTGCAGCCAGAGGAGCAAAGCTCTTATGAACTCCCTGTGCCGATGAGAGCGGCCCAGCTTGTGTAAGACCATGGGACCCCAAGCTCTGTTCTCCTCGAGACCTGCTGTGAGTTCAGCCTGAGAGCTTGTCACGCACTGCGGCCGTGGGGCAAATGGTGCCACAGGCAGGGAAACCAGGACCCCAGAGACACATGGGATTGGTCTTTAGTGCTGACTACAACACGCAGGGTCGGGTCAGGTCTTTTTTAAGTTGCAAGCCAGGCTTTGTCTTCATCACACTCAGAAATTTGGGAGAGGGAATGCGAGATGACTGCCAAGGCCACAGGAACAGCACGAGAGGAGTTACCTGTAATCTGTGTCACTTCTATCACACTTTCATCCTTGGTGAAAGCTGCTGCTCCTGAAATCACAAAAGAGGTTCCTGTTTACGTTCTATCCTGGACTTTCAGGTTGAAAACAGACACTGAAGGGAATGTGGGCCATGGGAAGGATGTTGGTGTGAAGCCACAGGAACTAATTAAGCTGCCGAGATGCTAAAGTGCTTGGGAACTTTGTTAACAGGCACAGCAGAAAGGGAACAGGATTCTCTGCCTTTGCAGAGAGCCTGCCCGAGCTGAACATTGCTGGTGGTGGCTTAGAATCAGAGAATCATGGAATCGTGCTTCTTAAACCTAGTAATAAATTATAGAATTGTGGAAGTTTTGGCTTGGAAGGGACCTCAAAGCCTATCCAGTCCCACCCCTGCCATGGGCAGCGACACCTCCCACTGGATCAGGGGCTCCAAGCCCCATCCGACCTGGCCTTGAATCCCTCCAGGGATGGGGCAGCCACCACTGCTCTGGGCAACCTGGGCCAGTTTCAGAAGTCTAAAGTGTTTCCAGGGGGATCTAAACATACTTAAAATGTTAGAAATCAACAACAAAGTACAGAAAGAGACCCTTGAAAAGAACAACGAAGAGGTGAAGAACAGTAAGATACGGTGGGATAAAACAAGCCATTTGTCTCAGAAATATCCATATTATCCTGTCTTTGCTCAAACTCATCAACCTGCCATTTCACACTGAAGATGTGGCTCTGCCATGAGTCAGTTCTTCTATGGACAGTGGTTTCTCTTAACATAATTTTCACCCAGGGAACTCTGTGCTGAACCTGGAAAACGGAGGTTGCCCATCAGAGCCTTCAGGATCATCCAGGATCACACAGGGAACAGCAGCGCTACCCTGGCCCTGCCTTGGAGGGGAGACACAATGCTTGTGCTGGCTGGGCCAGCAACCCGTCTCCTGGTGGTCTCAGGGGTCTCACCTGGCATGACTTTTTTTTTGTGGATGAAAAGCCCTGTGCATGTCACACTTGCCCCAGCCACAAGAGTCCCAGTAACTACAACTTCTCCCAATAATTCCAAGCTGGTGACTTGGCTTGAGAGGTTCTGACTCCATTACCAAGGATCCTCACCCTCCAGCGCTGTCTTTTTCCAGCCTGTTGAGTGCACAGGCTTTCCCTTCTGCTTTGAGGTCCCCTCAAACCCACACCTTTACCTGCAGGCCCATTTGAAACAGGAATGCTGCATCTCCCAGCAGAGTCTGGTATCCCATTACTTTCAGCAGATGAGAGGTTCTTCTGTGGGCCAAGCCTCTAAAACAAACATCAACTCCATTATTTCAGGCTGGAAACATGCAACCTGTTTAGAGACAGCAAAAGAACCTGGAAGAGCTTACGTCCACTGAGCCATCCTTCAGCTTAACTGATCTCTTGTATTGCAGGCTGAAGAACTTAATGGGGTTGGAGAGCCCAATTGTGGAAGTTTTGGCTTGGAAGGGACCTCAAAGCCTATCCAGTCCCACCCCTGCCATGGGCAGCGACACCTCCCACTGGATCACGGGCTCCAAGCCCCATCCGACCTGGCCTTGAACCCCTCCAGGGATGGGGCAGCCACCACTGCTCTGGGTAACCTGGGCCAGGGTCTCCCCACCCTCACAGCAAAACATTTCTCCCCAAGATATCATCTCCATCTCCCCTCGCTCAGCTGAAAACCATTCCCCTCATCCTGTTCCTGCCCTCCCTGATCCAGAGCCCCTCCCCAGCTTTCCTGGAGCCCCTTTTAGACCTGGAAGCTGCTCTAAGGTCTCCCCGCAGCCTTCTCTTCTCCAGGATGAACAACCCCAACTCTTTGCACCTGTCCTCATATGGGAGGTTCTCCAGACCTTGGATCATCTCCGTGGCCTCTTCTGGTTTCGGGGGTGGTTTGACCATTTCCTTTTGAAAGGGAAAATCCCTTTATCCCAGCACCAGCAAGAAACAGGGAAGAACATGCCTACGCTCCCTCGAGCCCTACTGCTGTCAGGCTCTGATAGTGACCACCTCCACGCTCCCCCTGCCACTGGATGAAGCAGGAAAGAGATGACCCCATGCCAAACGGGACACAGTTACACCCGCTCTGCCTCAGGTGCGTGTGCCTCGGCCCCTACAGGGATCCAGTCACAGCCACAGCGCAAGCATCCAGCCTCTTCCAACAAAAGCAAGGGTGTGACAGGATGCTGGCACGCACTCAGGTCCCAGCCTGTGCAGGAATTAAGGAAAGCAGCCCTCGGGGCTGGAAAATTGCTGCTGGATCACAGTTTGGATAAAGCCAGAGCAACCCTCACGTGCATCCTACCTGCCCAAGTGTCGGGAACGTAGTCCTTTACTTCCAGGTACACGAACAGAGAAGGCATGGTGAGCGGCATGTTGCTTTCACTGCGGAGACAAACGTGGTGGTAGCCTGGAAGCAGAAAGCAGAGGAGGTGAGCTGGGTTAATCCCTGTCCTGTCTCGTCCACGTGCTCCAAGTGCAAAACAAATTCCATGCGGATGCATCATGGAATGAAGCCAAGGCTGTGACAGGATGAATTTGACGCCTCCACTGCTGACAGGAATGGAGATGAGGAACATCTGCATGTTTTGCCTCTTCTTCACAGCTTCCAGTGGAGAGACTTCAAGGGTGCAAAAGCTGAAGGAATTGTGACCGTGCTTACCTGAATGCACTGCAATAACGGGGATGATGCGATGTCCAATGAACTTCCCTCCTTCCTCCCAGGCCACAATTTTGAGTCACGCCAACTCAGGCATCATGATCTAAGGGAAAAACAGAGTAAGGCACCAGCATCCTCACCTCTCACTCCTAACAGCAAACCAGCTTCGCCAAGGAGAACTTAATTCTCTCCTCCTTCCATCAAAGCACGGCTGCCTCTCCAAGGAAGACCCTGCCTATTTAGTTTACCTAAAGAATAAACGGGGAGAACAAGCCTCCAAACCTCAGCTTCCATGAACCAATTCACCAGTGAAGGGAATGAACTTGTCAGAAGGGCTCCTCCCTCCTCCCCGGTTTTCTTCTCCCACAAAATTAATTAAAAAGTATTCTGCTGGATCTGAAGCCTGGAAAGTGTGTGGAAGAATCACAAAATGGTTTGGGATGGTTTGGGACCTCAAAGCCCACCCAGTCCCACCCCTGCCATGGGCAGGGACACCTCCCACAGGATCAGGGGCTCCAGACCCCATCCAACCTGGCCTTGGACACCTCCAGGGATGTGCAGCACAAACTTTTGATGCCTGATATTCCCAGAAATCATAGAATCATAGAATAACCAGGTTGGAAAAGACCCACTGGATCTTCGAGTCCAACCATTCCTATCAAACACTAAACCATGCCCCTTAGCACCTCATCCACCTGTCCCTTAAACACCTCCAATGTTCCCGTGTCCATTCAGGGAACTATTGATGGAGAGTTGCTTGGGCCAGTGTGGTTTGGATATCGTCAAGAGAACACCACACATCACCTCGTGTGTCTCAAGCCATGACTGAGCTCTCCAGAAGCCAGTCCCTGCCATCACCACTGACCCCTCAGGAGGCAGCACTTGTGGCCAGCCAAGGATTCTCTGTCTAAATGACTATCAAATGCTATTACCTTTTCAAAAACAAAAGCCTCCTCTTTCCACACAGGGTTAATGGAGTTGGCAGTGGAGGTCGGTTTGGTTCTGTATTTGCGTTTCGTGTCCCTGGGGAACCCAAACAGCTCCACTTCCACATAAGTCTTCACACTGTGGTCTGAGAGGAACTGGCCAGAGAGTATCTACCAACAAGAAGAAACAGAATTAGAAACTGCTGAAAAGAATTAAACAGAAGACCTCACCCATTCCTTCATCCCAAAGTCAAACCATTCCCACCCCAAACCATCGTTCCTGATGCAGCTTCCAGTCCACAAGAGGCTTTTCTTTCACTTCCACCCATGTTTCTTGCTGCAGCGCTTCCTCCAAGCTCCCCGCTCCCCATCACCGCAGCCTTGGCTACTTCTGTGTGGCAGATGGTAATTTTCCATTTTCATGTGATGATGATTGATTTAAGATAGCGAAAAGGCTGGGAATTGCCATGGAAACCCTCTGCCACAGGACTCTACGGGCTCATTTGCCCCCAAGAGCCCTGCTGAGTAATACATAGCAGGGATGGAGATGCCAGTTCTGTCCGCGGTGCCAGGAAGCAGCTGTCAGGGAGGAACAACCGCGCCACTTGTACTTGCCGTGACAGACAGGGTACTGGCCACCACCACGTCAATGCGGTCCACGGAGAAGGGGTCAAACTGCTTGTCCGGGCGCCACATGAAATCGTGCTTGAGCAGATACCCACACTGGCCGTTGAACACAAAGAGGGCCATGTTCTGCTGCATGGGGACATCTGAGATACAGAGGAGACACCGAGGAAAATGTCACCTCCTCAGGTGGCTACCAGGGAGCTGGAAGACGATGTACGTCTACAGCCCCTGCTCGCTAAAGGCTCACAAAGCTGTTTCAAAAACTAATTAAGCCTCTCGGCACCCTATGGGGAGGAATATCACAGCAGCTGTGGTGAGAAAGGTGAGGCGTTTGCTGATGCCTGCACCATAAAGCACGAGTGGAATGAAACCAAAACCTACTGGTGTGGTTTGAGCTGAAGCAGAATCAGTTTCTGACTTCAGCAAAGTCTCGTCTGAGCAACTTCAGTTTCTGAATGATAACTGCATGTTTTTCAGATGGCTTCTCTAGCAGTGATCACACGGGGCACAGGGATGCAGAAAGGCCAAGGCTTGTTCTTATTCCTACGGAAACCAAGGCCACCCTGAGCTGATGGAGCTCAAAGAGGTGAAAAAGGTCACACGTGCAGGGAGGGGTGGGCAGGAGAGGTGACCCCAAACAGACCAGCAGAGGATTCCAACCCATACACATCCTACTTAGGATGAAACAGAGATCATGAGGGCCTCGCCCTCTTTTGCGACGGCAAACGCCCAGCGAGAACCTTGCCTGTCTATTTACTCCTGACCCTGGATCCGTGCAGTCCCAAATCCAGCTCCTGAGGCCAGCTACCTACCCCAGACCCTTCCCCTCGTGTCTGCTCTGCGGCATTTGTGGGGATACAGTCAGTGAGGAGTCGGGGCCTGATGTCATATAGTTCTAGATATTTTATTATTTCCTGGTTATTTTCTGTCTTATTATTATTATTTCATTAAAGCTGCAGTTTTAGTTTCTAACCCACAAGTCTTCTCTTCTCATTTCCCTTTCCCTGGGGGTAGGAGAGGAGGGTATCGGGTGCTCAACTGCTTGGTTTTAGCTGCCAAAATCAGCCAGGCCAGGGCTAAACCCTGACACTCTGCTTTAAGAAGCACCTGCTGTTTTGGGTGTGAAGTCAATAGTTGTCTGAACTTCTCTGCTCCTCACTTTAAGCCTCCTCTCAGACCATGCTCTCCCCTTCCAGTTCTCTTGACAACACTGCCTTGTGCTTTCTGCACTTGTCTTGACTACGAGATCCTCTTTGTAACCAATCTCTCACTCTCTCCCTTTTAAAGTTGATTTTTTTAACCCTACAGCTGGTCCTGCACACTCTGTACACAAGACACTCCCCTGAGGAGAGGAGTAAAGAATAGCTTACTCTGGAGGCTTTTCTCTACTTCTCGTGCTGCTTGTGCAGCAAAGAAAGGCTTTTCTGCCCCGTTCAGGTCAAAGTAGCGGAAATTATAGCCCAGACGGGCCAGTGCCGTAGCCAGATGGAGCCCTGCCAGCTGCTTTCAAGAGAGGGAGCAGCTCAGGAGGAGTAGGAGCTTCTGATGCATTCGTGCACATTATTCTCTCTGACATCCCATAACAGGACAGCCAGAGAAGGCACCTGGATGCTGGGTGAGAGGAGAACGTGTCTGTGTGCGTGCACCAGTGGGACCAGCATCCGTGTGTGCTGGGCCTAGAACAGAGCTTTTGGTCTGCAGGAGATGGAGTCAAGGAACAACACTCTGGGAGAAGGCAGGCAGAGTAAATGCACCCAGGGGAAAGGCAGCAGAAGGGAAGAGCAGCAGAGGAAGAGACAGGGAAGGCGAGCACGCAGCCTCACCCACCCAGCAGCTGGAAGCCAACATGACGCTCACCCATCGTCTGGAAGTTGAGGGCCACCATCTGACAGCCGACGTTGCAGAACATCTGGGGCATGTAATTGGAGGAGTCCATCTGGGTGCCTTTGGGGTAGATTCGGCTCATCTGTCGCTTGTTGTATCTACAGCCGCTCTATCAGAAACAACTCTGGAGAACTCATCATGTACCCTGGGGCTGGCTTGTGCATTCAGATTGTGAAAATTGTTTAAGTTCTACTACCAAATGCTCAGAGCCTTCCAGACAAGAGAGGCCCCAGCAACATCAGGCTCCCTTCCCATGCCCTTTGCACTCAAGCAGCCTTGGTGTTCACTACAGCAGAACATATCCTCTCAAGAATCTCTCTGAATCGGTCCCAAGCCACTTTGGAAGATCCTACCTCTCCAGCACCAACCCACTTTACATCCCTAACGAAGAGTTCACCTGGTTCTGGAACCAGAAGCCAGCTAGATATTCCTCAGCCTCACGCAATCCTCACAGGACCCCATGCTCCTTATAAACAACTCAGTTGGACAAAGGCTGCCAAAAGGATACTCCACAAATTGTACTGGAAACTTGGTTAGCAGATCATAAGCCTTCAGTTCAGTAAAGGAAGAGATGACATAGCTGCGGCTCTTCTCTAGAAAAGGGAGATAAGAAAATGTTTAGAGGAAAGGCATTTGCAGGCCCCCATTCTGTGTGTGTGGATTGACAGACCCAGCAAGCACTTGGCCCATTTATTACCACTTTCTATAGGATCCCGTTTCCTATCACAGAATCCTGGAATGGTTTGGGTTGGAAGGGACCTCAAAGCCCATCCAGTCCCACCCCTGCCATGGGCAGGGACACTTCCCACTGGATCACGGGCTCCAAGCCCCATCCAACCTGGCCTTGAACCCCTCCAGGGATGGGGCAGCCACCCCTGCTCTGGGTAACCTGGGCCAGGGCTTTGAGGTCCCTTCCAACTCATTTTCTATGATTCAGTGATGGAATTACTTGGGATTCTGAAAGGACTGAGTTGACTTACAGGCAGAGACTTCAAAGGAGTCGAATTTGATCGGCTGTATATAATTAACCAGGCTGGACATCTCCTTGTACGCTGTCACTTCCAAACCAGCAGTGCCCTGTGCAGAAAACAAAACCCAAGAGAAGATGAATGTACAGACTCGTCCTGGAGATGAAACAAAACACTCTTGGGCTTCACAACCAAAGGACTCTGGTGGCTGCCCTGACCAAGCGTCCCCTGCAAAAGCAGTGTTGTGTGGGGGAAGGAAAGACCCCATTTTGGGTTCATCTCTATTCAGTGTGGTGAGGCCCCAGAGAAAGCTGGTGGCCAGGAAAAAGACCAGAAAGGTACAGAAAATCAGTGACAGTACCTCATCTGACTGCATCTTTTTAATTTCCTCTTCATCCAGGTTTCTGAGAGGCTCCTCCTCTTGCTCTGGTTCCTTTTTGGCCACATCACCTGCCCAGACTGAGCACATGCAGCCCAGGTCAGTGCTTTGTATCACAGAATCACGGAATGGGTTGGGTTGGAAGGGACCTCACAGACCATACTGTCCCACCCCGGCCATGGGCAGGGACACCTCCTGCTAGATCAGGGGCTCCAAGCCCCATCCAACCTGGCCTTGAACCCCTCCAGGGATGGGGCAGCCACCACTGCTCTGGGAAGCCTGGGCCAGGGCCTCCCCACCCTCACAGCAAAACATTTCTTCCCAAGGTCTAATCTACTTCTCTGGGAAAAATAAGGTTCTATAAACTTTTAAGAACCTCACAGTGAAGAACCGGCCATGGTGAATTTGTGGTTATGAGAGAGTTACAAGCAGTAAAAAGTCATCCATCAAACCAATGATCGGTGTGTTTTAATGAATTATGGCCTCGTGCAGCCACATGCCTTGGAGCAGGCAGGAGGGCTGATTAATGGACATAACTCGATCGTCTTTTTTGGCTGCAATTAAGTGTTTGAGAATATGGTGAAGATTTCATAGAATCATCAGGTTGGAAAAGACCCACTGGATCATCGAGTCCAACCATTCCCATCAATCACTAACCCATGTCCCTCAGCACCTCGTCCACCTGTCCCTTAAACCCCTCCAGGGAAGGTGACTCAACCGCCTCCCTGGGCAGCCTGTTCCAGTGACCAATGACCCTTTCCATGAAAATGTTTTTCCTAATGTCCAGCCTGAACCTCCCCTGGCGGAGCTTGAGGCCATTCCCTCTCATCCTTGGGAGAAGAGCCCAGCTCCCTCGTCTCCACAACCTCCTTTCAGGTAGTTGTTCCCCATAAGGAGAACGATTCTAGACTTCACCATGCAAATCTTTAAAGCCCAGGTGACATTTTGGCCCCAGCCAGCGCAGTGGCAGCATTCCAGCAGGTCCATTTGCATAACCAGAGCCACCACACTTGGGGATTTACATTAAATCCCTACCCCTGACCATCAGCCCCTGGACCACATGTTGATCCCACACACCACAAGGTGCTCCCTGAACCCAGAAAGCATCATCTGCTAAGTCCACGGCCAATTCTAGGGTGAGGAACTGACACGGCCAGCCCCTACCTTATTGGTTTCTAATAGACATCTTAAAAACAACCAAATGGAATCAATTCCAACACCACAACCCGCCGGGTACCTGTGACATTTGCTTTATCCAGCATCAATCTTTGCTCATAAAGACGCCGCCGTAGCAGACAGGTGGTTTAAAGGAGCACTGCACCCAGAGCAAACAAGATTCACACGCTAAAAATAGTGATTTGAAGTGCAACAGCTCATAACAATCCATGTAGATTTTGCATTTCAGTGAGAAGGGCTGGATTTAAGCAGCCTCCTTGCACCTTGTGGTTTGCAGGCAAGAGCTATTTACTTCTATTTCCAATACCCAGCGCAGACTGTTTAAATCAAACACATCAAACCAGGCTCTTTTCTAATTCAGACAGAAATTCAGCACAACATTTGATGCACACAAGATTCTGCAAATCAAGCCAAACCTGTATTTAAACATAGGCAGCGTCCCTTTAATATGATAATACAAATACGGTGGCTCTGATTTTATAATCATCGACTCAACTTGAGGCTCTCGATCGCTGCTGACAACTGTACGGTACCAAATGTCACAAACAGAAAGAATAAAAGTCACTACCACGAGACAAAAGCCGCTGGAGATTGAGATTCTCTCAGCAATCCGTTCCTGCTGCCTGGGAAACCACGCTAGGATTTTTTCCGACTCCAGCTAGAGCTGTTCCTGGACAAGACAGTCCCCAACGCTGCCACATCTGCCGGGGAGCGTGAGAAAAAATCCCCCAGATCCAGAACAGGGGGAAAGATCGGCGGGGAAGGAGGGGCGAGAGGAGAGCAGGGTCAGGCTGGGATGAGAGGAAGGGGTGGGAAGATGAAGGATGGGAGAAGGAACAGGAATGAGAGTTAGGAAGGGAAAGAGAAATGGCAGGGAGAGAGGCACCAGGAGGAGCAGGGCAGGGAAAAGGGTTGACCCTGCTGGGAAAGAGAAGTAGATAAACGTTATCAAGGATTGCTGGGTACGACACGGGAGTGTGTGCCCTCTCCTTCCATCTAACGCACTCCCTTCTTGCAACTGACATGCCCCATTCTTCCACCCAACGTGCTCCATCCTCCCACCTGACGCGCTCGTCCTTCCATCCAACATGCTCAATCCTCCTGCCGACGTGCTTCGTCCTTCCATTCAACATGCTCCATCCTTCCATACAACACACCCTGTCATCCCGCGGAACGTGCCCCAGCCCCACACCCCCTGTGACACACACCAGCCCCATTTTCAGCCCCGTCTCCATACTTAACCGTGCTTAGCCGCTCGCTCACACACAGGCTTGGTGATGGCAAGGCGGCAGAGAGAGCTATTCCAGCCTCACTTGTGTCACTTCCAGTTAAAAATAAGCCTTCCCTCCCCCTCCTCACTGTAGCAACTAAACTCGCTCGTCAGGGCTGATTGCACGGATCTGGAGACAGCTCGCTATGCTCCTCCTGCCCCGGACAGGAGATAATGCTCCGTCCCCAGGCTGAAGAGAGCGATTCTCATAACTCCCAAGCACTCCCTCGGCTGATAACACCAAATTACTCCAGAGGGGGAGGAGGAGAACTCTTCTTCCAGGACCAAAGAAACTGATGTGCACATGGAGTTTGGAGCTGGAAGATGGAGATCCCAGAGAACCCATCAGTTAAAAGGAAGAAGACCCTGCTGGCCAGGTCACTGGCACAGAACACATCTCAAACTCAGCACAGGTTAAACAGACCATTCTCAATGTATGTTGTGTGCAGGGATGGATGCGTTCACGTACACAGAATCACAGATGCCTTAGAAGGGACTTTAAAGATCACACACGCCTGTGAATGTGCACATGCAGCATTTCACTGGATTCTTGACCTTCCAAACCCCTCACATTCATCCTCCTGAGCTTTCTCACATGATTGGTATTTAGAACAAGCTATAAACATCCATGGCAGTTTGCAGACAAAGAAAAATGATGGGTTGCCTCCCCGGGGACCTTAAAAATCCAAGTGGGACTGCACGGAGCAAGAAATGACAATGAAGGGGCAAGGCAAGTGAAACCATCTGCAATCTGGATCAGGATCTCAGAGCATGGAGCCTTGCACGACGACACCTTCTGCATCCACCTGTGATGCCAGCATTAGAAATACTGGTTTAGGGACATTTTTTCTTCTAAAGGAAGCATCAATATTTGCTGGTGGCACTATTGCTTCTCCTGGTTTGAGTCCTTTGCTTCCCCTCCTCTCTCCCTCACCAGCCCCCAACAGCAAAGCTGCACAACGGGAACAAGGAGAATGAAAACTGCTGTAATGCTCTAAACCCTGTGCAAACACACACACGAGCGCATGGATTAACATTGAACTAGAAGTGGATTGGGAGCAGCCCCGGAGAGAAGGACTTGGGGTGCTGGGGGAGGAGAAGCTCAACAGGAGCCAGTAACGAGAGCTCCCAGCCCAGAAACCAACTGACTCCTGGGCTGCATCCAGAGCTTGGAGCCCCTGATCCAGTGGGAGGTGTTCCTGCCCAGGGCAGGGGTGGGACTGGATGGGCTTTGAGGTCCCTTCCAACCCAACCCATTCCATGATTCTATGAAATAAGAGAGCCGTATTTGTTATCTTGGGGGGTATTTTTGACAGATGACAACAAGAATGCAACTGCTTGATGGTTTTTGCCCCAGCTCTGCTGCACAGGGTCTAAAGGCAATGGGCTGAGGTGTTGCCTCTTTCTCCTCTGCTCCAGCTCCTTGCTCATAAATTAGGACTAAAACACAGTGAACATCTATTTGTACAGCCGGTTTTGGATGCTGCTCAGTGGTAGTATTAGGTGTGTTTTAGCTATATGAGAACAAATTCATTCTGAGACACAAACATGGCTTGCAAGAAGAAAAGACCTATTGAACCTTCCAAAACCAGTATGGGCATGTCCCAACTGCTCATGGGCTTTTTCTCTTGACAAATAACAAATTCTTCCATTCTCTGCAGTCCCCTAAGAGTCACAGCAAAAGTCACTGTCCCCAGTCTCTGAAGTTGGGCCCCACCCTCCAGAGGTTTCATCTCAACAGATGAAAGGTAAGGAAAAGGAATTATTATCCTTGTTTGCAGACCAGACAGAAAAGGAATTACTAGCTCAGTTTCTGCCCAGCTCTGTCTCAATTTGTGAAGCTAAAAGAGCTCCCAGGTATGTCTCCTGGCTGCTTTTTAACTTCACAGCGAGGCCAGACCCAAGCACAACACACCTTGGCTTCCACGGGGAGAAAGCCTGGGTGATGGCACCAGCGAGAGCCCAGACGAGCTCCAACCCCCCGATTGAACTTGACACCAGCACGTAGGTCTAAACACCACGACAGAACCCAACTGCACAGACACATCACACCCAAATCTCAACAGCAACCCGATGCTTTCATTACAGGATTAACCTTTGCCCCACCAGTGCTTAGTTTGTGAGGGGCTTACAGCAAACTCAACCGCAGCACCATTAGGAAAAAATTTTTCACAGAAAGGGTCACTGGGCAGTGGCAGAGGCTGCGCAGGGAGGGGCTTGAGTCACCTTCCCTGGAGGGGTTTAAGGGATGGGTGGACGAGGTGCTGAGGGACATGGGCTAGTGATTGATGGGAATGGTTGGACTTGATGATCCTGTGGGTCTCTTCCAACTTGGTGATTCTATGATTCTATGACCTTGAGAATGCTGCAACTGGGCATCGTCTTCACTCAAGGTGTGTGCTGCAAGTCACAAGGCCAAGACCTGAGCCACTACAACAGCTATGATCCCTTTTCCCCATCTTTCAAACACTCAACATGTCCGCGTCCTGTTCCCTGTGTACAAAACCATTCATCGCTGTGTCTGTCCAGAGGGCCACAAGGCTGGGGAAGGGTCTAGAGATCAACTCTTGTGAGGAACAGCAGAGAGAACTGGGACTGTTCAGCCTGGAGAAGAAGAGGCTGAGAGGAAACCTCTTTGCTCCCTACGACTGTCGGAAAGGAGATTGTGTTAAGGTGGGTTCTGGTCTCTTCTCCCAAGTAAAAAATGATATAAAGAGAAGAAACAGCCTCAAGTTGTGCCATGGGAGGTATAGATTGGATATAAGGGAAAATTTCTTTACCAAGAGAGTGGTGAAGCAGTAACAGAGGCTGCTCGGGGCAGCGGTGGATCCTCCATCCCTGCAGGGGCTCAAAAACTGTATAGATGAGGCACTTCGGGACATGATTTAAGAGGCACGGTGGGGTTGTGTTGATGGTTGGACTGGGTGATCTTAGAAATCTTTTCCAACCTTAACGAGTCTATGATATCTTTGGCTCCTGCCAAACACACGGACATGTCACTGTTCCATGTCCAAAGAGTCATTGTCCCAAGTGGGTTTATTGTCATTATTTTGCCACAAAGGACGTTTCAGGGTTAAAACCAAGAGGGTGTATTTTGCTGTTAATCCAGAATAGCAAAGAGCTTCAAGACAGAGTAGGATATGGAGCTCCACGCTCCACTGTCATGTGCAACAGATCCATTTAAAACAAGCACAAAAGTACCATCAACCTGGTGATTCTATGATTAACTTGGGAACACCAGGTGCCATGTCACTGTCTGAGCATTGTCACCTCACGGTGATTCAAGGGTTAAACTTCCTTCCAAACAACACTAAGCAATCTCAATCCCTATTTACAATCATCATGCTCTCCCAAAGTGAGATCCACGTATTTACTTGCTGTCAACAGCTCGCAAGGCGGTTCACTGGGGTTTTCCTCACAGGAAAACTGATGTGAAACCTGCACCCGAACCACAGAACAGACCAACTGGCTCGAATCCACCACCTGGCTGGCTCTCGGTGCCTTGCTACACACCAACACCGACAGGGAAACTTTAGAATTGTAGAATCACCAGGTTGGAAGAGACCCACCGGATCATCGAGTCCAACCACTCCCAACAATCACTAAACCATGTCCCTCAGCACCTCGTCCACCCGTCCCTTAAACCCCTCTAGGGAAGGTGACTCAAGCCCCTCCCTGGGCAGCCTCTGCCACTGCCCAGTGACCCCTTCTGTGAAATATTTTTCCCTGATGTCCAGCCTGAACCTCCCCTGGTAGAGCTTGAGGCCATTCCCTCTCATCCTGTCCCCTGTCCCTTGGGAGAAGAGCCCAGATCCCTCCTCTCCACAACCTCCTTTCAGGGAGTTGTAGAGAGCAATGAGGTCTCCCCTCAGCCTCCTCTTCTCCAGGCTAATCACGACACGTCTTCTTCTGGGGAATATCAGTTATCCCGCTCTTTTTGGAAAGGAAAAACGCTCACTTGGAACACCAACGCTCACTAGGAACACCAACACTCACCTCGCTCTCCGTCTACCTGAGGTGCTCTGGTAACACAAGCACAGATAAATAATTGTTTTTGTCTACAGCTACACTCTCTTCATCAATTAATTACCAAATAATCTAATTACTAATGCTACAAGTTAAAATGTCTCAGCCCAAGGGTAAATATTTTGATTTGAGGGCAGTAGATTCCAACTCTTGGTCTATCATCACCCTGCACCCCATTGCTCTCTTGTGCCAGGAGAAAGGAAGATCAGTCCCAAAAACAACAGCAGCATCACTAGTGACTAAATCTCAGCACATCGGTCCTCGAGCCACGTGGTGATTATCCTGCAATTTAGAAACCACGTTGAGAAATCCCTTAAAATTGAGCCCTGTGCCAGCCAAGCCCTGGCTCTGTGCTCCTTCGCACCGAGTCCACACGATAGCAATATGATCGGCATGGAAGGACCTGGAGCTGCTGGAGAAAGGCCAGAGGAGGCCACGGAGATGATCTGAGAGCTAGAGAACTTCCTGTACGGGGCCAGGCTGAGAGAGTTGGGGATGTTCATCCTGGAGAAGAGAAGGCTGTGGGGAGATCTTAGAGGTCTGCAAGGGGGCTCAGGGGCTCAATTTCCCCTCTTGCAGCTCCAAACTGTCCCTCTCATCCCATCCCTGCCCGCCCTGATCCAGAGCTCCTCCCCAGCTTTCCTGGAGCCCCTTTCAGTGCTGGAAACTGCTCTAAGGTCTCCCCGCAGCCTTCTCTTCGCCAGGCTGAACTACCAAGTCTCTCTACCTGATCTGTACAGGAGGTTCTCCAGCCTTCGGATTATCTCCATAGTCTCCTCTGGACCCTTTCCAACAGCTCTATATCCTTCTTACGTTGGGATCTCACGAGATCATTGGGGAAGAATCCCCTTACTCCCTGCTCGGGATGCAGCCCCCAAGTCCATTTTTGTGAACATTAGTTAACAAGAAAGCCGCTGCTAATTCTTTCCCATAAGGGCCTGGGGAAAAATCCAAGCTGATGGGTGAAAGCTAAAAAACCAAAGAGAAAGCAGGGGAGGGCGGGAAGAGAGAAAATAACTGGGGAGTGAGTCAGTCCTGCTCCTCCTGCTTAGTCACCTGAGTACTGCTCTCCAGCCACATGGAGATGGGGAGGAAGGAGCCTCCCACCCACCTCCTCCTGACTCCAGAAAGAGCAGCTGAAGCAGAGTTGCAGGACACAATCCTTAGGGATGCAGCTTCCCAGGAGCTGCCAGGAGCCCATTTGCTCATGTGTCTCACCCCCTCCGCTCTCTCTCAATTAAATCATCTCCAATTAACCGGTGCATTCGTCAGTTGAAGTTTCTCTGCTGCTGCTCGGCAGTTTGACATCACTGGGAGTTGCCATGGAGAAGGGGGTGATGTCACTGTCACAAAAAGCTCTGAATTTACAAATAGAGCAGGAACAGGGCTATTCATAAAGAGCTGCTCCTCTCCCCCCACTCTCTGCTGGGGTGGGTGGAGGAAGAGGCAGCAGCTCCATTCTGGATGTCGCTGTCAACAAGTCTCAGAAATGAGTCGTAGTGTGAGAAAATATCCTGAGCCTGTGAAATCGCTGAATGCCCTCAGACTTCACTCATTAGAGCTTGATTTAGCTTTCCAGCTCCGAGCTATTTTCGAGGTCATCGAACACTTGTGCTTGCGGAGGAACTTCTGGCCTGAAAAATCTGTGCAGCGTAACTTAAATACAGCTGCTTCCAAAGGAAAAAAAGAGAGGGGACAGGCACCCTCTTCTATATAATTGCTGCTTGTAATCACTGGAATGATAACAGTGACCGTGGGGCTCACCTTGACTACCTGGGTGCCATCACACATCAACCCAAACCTCGTAGAATGGAATATTTAGAGCGTATAAAAACTGCAAAACATAGAAAAGATAGAAAAGGGAAGATGCTAAAGTTAGACCTGAACTAAAAAATCAGTTTAGAATGCAGCTGGAGTAAACTGGGAGGGATAAAGGGTGGTTTGAGAACATGAGAAGCTGTCATAGATGTCAAGAGAGGATTATTTATGTGTATGGTGCCTAAGCCAAACACGCTGGCATCTATCTCTCCAAATGTGACAGGGCAGTGATGCTCCTGAAAGGTGGATGCTGAGAACTGTTCCACCAAGATACAGGTCAAGGGCAAAAATTCAGTTTGGAGTTGAAAAAAAAAAAGCTTCATTTTTAAAGAAAATGGTGCAGATCAGGAGAGTTGGTGGAAACCTGCACCCCAGCCTGAGCAGCAGCAGCAGCCAGAGTAAAGGTTCTGCTTTTTCACCCTCTGGATACTCAGATCAACACCAAACCCTGGCTTCTCCTCCACAGAAGTGAACAGTTATAAATAGGTTGAGTTAAATATAAACCCATACATTAAGGTATAGCACCAGTTTGATAAGAAAGCCCCAGGATTTGCATGATTTGTCCAATATCACATGAAGAGTTTAAGAAAATGGACTTGGGGTGCTGGCAACATGCGCTCCCAGCCCAGAAACCCCCTGTGTCCTGGGCTGTATCCAGAGCCGTGGGAGCAGCAGGGGGGGAGGGATCCCACCCCTCTGCTCCACTCGGGGACACCCACCTGGAGCCCCGAGTCCAGTTCTGGATCCTCAGCACAGGGAGGACACGGAGCTGCTGGAGCGAGTGCAGAGGAGGCCACGGAGATGATCCAAGAGCTGGAGAACCTCCTGTGTTAGTCTGGACTAATCCAGGCTGGCTCTTCAGGATTAAGTGCAGCTCTCGTGGTGGCACAGAAGGTCCAGAGAGGGTCCAGAGGGTCTGTTTCCGCTGGATATCAAGGAATGTCCCCAGCCACCACTGAATTTTGCGATACTCCAACACTTTTTTCCCCCTATGAATGATTCCTAAGTGAATGATTATTTCAAGTATTCCATCAAAACATGATACTGGTTGAGCTTCATGAAAGGATCTGCACTATCACTATCTGGGAGAAGAACTCTGCATCAAGAGGATCCAAAGCACTGGGATAACAAACAAACTCAGGTACTGAAGAGAGACAAATGCTTGTCTTACCTTGGCTGCTGATTCTGCCTTCTAGATCCCACTTCCCTGCCACCTGGAGCCCCAGGATCCAGAATGGAAGCACCTTGGAAGGTGTTTATTGCAATGAGAGAGCAGGGAGCAAATCTTTCTGGAACTAGCAAAAGGAACAGGCTCTTCCCTGGGCTCACCCCGTGACCTCGATGTTCCTAGACTCGTTTAATCATTAAAAATATCCCATCAGATAAAGAATGAATAGCAATGAAGCCTTAATCCTAAGTTTCTAAACATGGTATTCTGCTAAATTAACAAGCAGAGGGGCAAGGAGCATGAAACAATAAGAACCAAGAGCAGGAAACGGTTAAAGGCATTCAGCCTTCCTTCAGAGGGCTTTAAGCAACCGCACATTAATGTGACCAGTGCCCATAGCCCAGGGCTAAACGAGAGACTCAGCCCCCAGTTCTCAAGGTCACGGTGCAAGAACTTGCTCAAAATAAGAACACCAAGTGTTTGTGCCCCAAAGCATCGCTGGGGAAACCCCGGGTGCACAGCAGCACCTCAGAACTATGCTTTAGCCCCAAGGCATTTGTGGAATATTTATTATTTGGGAAATCAGCAGCAGCGCAGAGGAAGGATTCAGATTATTTGCTGATGCGCACGCAGGAGGTGGCATTTGTCTGCTTTCAAAAGCAGCGACAAGTGTCATGAACTGAAAACCAGTTACAGGTGATTTAGAGTAGGTTTGGTAGAACCGAAGCAGGGTTAATTAATCAGAGAATCATGGAACAGTTTCGGTTAGAAGGGGCCTCAAAGCCCCTCCAGTCCCACCTCCTGCCATGGGCAGGGACACCTCCCACTGGATCAGGGGCTCCAAGCCCCATCCAACCTGGCCTTGAACCCCTCCAGGGATGGGGCAGCCACCACTGCTCTGGGTAGCCTGGGTCGGGGCCTCCCCACCCTCAGCGTCAAGAATTTCCTCTTAACATCTGATCCAAACCTTCTCCCCTTCCAGTTTAAAGCCATTCCCCTCATCCTGTCGCTACAGGCCCTGGTAATACTTTGAGCAGTTATCTCAGGTTTAGGGGTTGTCAGATTCCATACCTTTTTAGGGCAGCAGGAGATGAGAGCTCCTCACAGACACATTCCCTCAACGCGATCTCTGATGCTGTAAAGCATTAGCAAGCATTAGGGATGCAGAGCTTGCAGCAGACACACTTTAAAATCACTTCTAACTATTAATATTTTAGACTTCTGATTCCTATTGATGACTCCAGCAGCTTCTTTTACTTACTTTTCTGTGCTTTGCTGTCAAGATCTGCCTTCTCTTCTCGTTTGCACTGCAGAGTCCAGGAGGAGAAAGAAGGTTGAGTAGCTGTGGTCACCACAACCCATAATAAGAAGGAATGGGTGTCACCTGTTGTTTCCGAGCTGCAGGCAGTGACCCTGATGAGCTCTAACAACACTGCACGAACTCCTTCCAACCCAGGTGGCGCTACCAGAGCTCAGGGAGCAGAAAATGGCTCAGAGCTGTGGCTCCCACCCCCACTCACAGTATCTGTACATCTCATACACGTTTAATCAGCCTAGATTGTTTATCTGTAGCATTTGTTGGGGCTCAGTGAGTTCAGTTATTGTTTTCAGAACTCTTCCCTCTTAATGCAGAGTGGACAACACGATTGACCAAACTCCTTTATCATTTCTGAATCACAGTGGAGGGTTTATACCAAAGCAGAGGAAAAGGGGGTCCCTACAAATAGCTTGCTTCAGAGAACAAACCCTAGAGTCCCAGAAGCAGACAAGCAGACCATGTTTTCCATGATCCGGGATGAAAGTATCTGGGTTTGGGTGGGTTCCTGCCTGCAGGGCTGCTTTGCAGTGTCCATCCGGAGCATCAGTCAGGCTGCTCTTCATTGCTGCAAGAGTTAAATCATAGCTCTTCCATCCCCATACCCTCCCTGTAGCCTCTGGAGAACATTCCACTGCAGCACTATTCTAGGAATAAGAAAGGAGCAGGGGTAGGCATTGTCTCCTGTTCCCACCCAACTCTGGCCAAGCAGAACTCTAGGATCAGATCTAGAGCTCAGAGAGCTCCCCTTTAAATCAAGAAGCATTTAGCAGCAGCTTTACAGACCTCACTGTAAGGAACAAACAAATATAACAAAGAGGAACTGGCAGCAACAGAAAGAGCAGACGCGTCTCTGCTGCCTGTTCCTGGTTCTACACTCAAGGAACTCTGCGTCTCTTCCACACAGGTTGGGCTCCATTCTATCCTATGAATTCATCCCACCAATATGCAAGGAGCTCAGGGAGGTCTTTCAGGCCTCCACTAGTATCTCTGCTCAAGGTTTGTTCTCCAAGCAACTGGGATCCATTACATTCCTTGGGCTTCTTTTCATATAAATTACAGAATAATTGAATCACAATGTGGATACCAAACCAAGCCTTTTGAAACCATCCGACAGTAATGTTTGACATGACAGTTGCTCTCAAAAATACAACTTTATTGATGAAACACTGATTAAAAGACCAACTAAATGCAGGACAGAGATGTTTCTGAGACGGCAGCATGAACTGGGTATCAAACACATATAGGGGAACGGGAGGGCCAGTTACAACAACCGATTTTCTCTGGCAAACTGCTCAGACAGAGCAGTTCCCAGCAGGTGGAGGTGGCTAATCTCACATCAGCACACAGCTACCGCTCCTTAGTGAGTCCCAGGTATTGCAGAAACTTCTACAATCATTTGAAAAACAATAAATAAAGCTAAAAAGAAACTGCTTTCCATAACACAAAATGGATTTGTCCTCTATGGAATCACAGGAAGGTCAAGCGGGAGGGCAGCTAAGGATTCAGAGAGATGTTCTTGGAAACTGCTGTCAAACATGTCACCGATTTCCTCTCTCAAGTCCCTCAGCAGAGGCACCGTGGACTTACCGCCCGCATTCAGAAGTTGCCCAAAAAGTTTACTCCAGAAGTCACCGTTAGGAGTCCTAAAGCAAAGAAAGCAGCTTTCAGTGAAAGAAGACACGTGCAATAGGTCTGTCAAGATGTCCATTTATATTTGGCACTGGACACCCTGAGAAAATGAAGTCTGAAGTAATAATTTCATGCAGTTGTCATCCCAGAAGGATGGGATGTCATGCAGAGGGACCCAGACAAGCTACAGAAGTGGGGCTGTGTGAACTCAATGAGGTTCAACGAGGTCAAGCGCAAGTTCCTACACCTGGGTCATGGCAATCTGTGGTTACTATACAGGCTAGGAGACAACAAGATTGGGAGCAGCCCTGAGAAGGACTTGGAGCTGGAGAAGAAGCTCCACATGAGCCAGCAACATGCACTCACAGCCCAGAAGCCCGATCGTGTCCTGGACTGCAAAATCAGTGGGACCAGCAGGGCGAGGGATGGGACTCTGGTCTTCTGCTCCACTCTGAGACCCCACCTGGAGTTGTGTCTCCAGTTCTGGAATCCCCAACATAAGAAGGATGTGGAACTGTTGGTACAGGTCCAGAGGAGGCCACAAAGATGACGCGAGGGCTGGAGCACCTCTGCTGTGAAGCCAGGCTGAGCGAGTTGGGGTTGTTCAGCCTGGAGAGAGACCTTAGAGCTGCTTCCAGGGCTGAAAAGGGCTCCAGGAAAGCTGGAGAGGGATATTTTACAAGGGCCTGGAATAACAGGGCTTTGAGCCCCCTGGTCCAGTGGGAGGTGTTCCTGCCTACAGTATTGGGTAGAACTGGACTGGCTTTAAGATCCCTTTCATTCCAAACCATTCTAAAATTCCACAATGGCAATAAAGCCCTCTCTCACTGATCTACCCACAACGTGAATAAAAAGTTAACCAACTCATTAAAGTCTCAGAAAACCGCTCTCAGAGTTAATCCTTTGCTCCTCAGCCTGGCACTGAATGCAGAGACTGCACCACCGCTGACTACTGCAGCGCGTCTCTCTCAAGCCAGGAGCTACATCGGCTTTTGAACAAGTTCTCAGCCTCAGCTTTCTGGAAGTGATTCAGAACAGCAGCAGCCGCAGAAGGAATCTGGCCTGTACTACAATATAAGCCACTTTTCTACAACAATGAGATCACGCAGAACCTGACAATAATAGCAACACGCAAGACTTGAGGCCCTTCCCTTCATGGACTGAGGTAAGCAAGAGGCATAGCGGTGGTGGTTCCGTGTTGGTAAGGGCATCTAAGGAGTCATGAGGGACAAAAAATTCAAACAGAGCTTCTATAAACTAGCTGACATAAACTACACAGATGAATTTCCTTAAAATAGCACAGGGAAAATAGAACAGCTAAAGCTGGAAGTGAAAAATCTCCAAATACATTCTTGAATAATGGCAACATATAACCCCCTTCCATGAAAAACAGGTTGTCATCCTTCTAACAACCTCACAGATGAAAAAACCCTTGCTCAGAGTTCACATTCTGCCTCTCCAGAAGTCTTTAAGACACTGACTCAGTGCTTTGCATTCATTCCATCATCTTTTAAGGAGATTTGGAGTAACCGAGTGCCATTGGCCCTGGAGGAACCATCCTGTGCTCTGCCTTGCAGTTCCCCAGGGCTGTGGTGCTTTGTTGAACGGGTAGTAAGATCAGTGGCTCTACCAGCCAGTTCTGCTTTAAGTCTGCTTAAGACTTAAAAATAACAAGGTCCTTTTTTAAAAGGACCCAAGATAAGGATTCCTAGGATAAGGAGGTCACGGTTGTTGCATTTTACAAGTGCTCCAGCCCTCGGATCATCTCTGGGGCCTCCTCTGGCCTCGCTCCAACAGCTCCATGTCCTCCCTGCACCAAGGGCTCCAGAACTGGCCCCAGGGCTCCAGGTGGGTCTCGCCAGAGCAGAGCAGAAGCCCATTCCTCACCCTGCTGCTCCCAGTGCTTTGGAAGCAGCCCAGGACGTGGTTCTGGGCTTCGAGCGCACCGGGCTGCATTCCCAATTATAAACTTCTCCAAGCTCGGCCTGTCAAATAAAGAGAAACTAAAGCAGTCTGGTCTAAAAGGATAGAAAAAGCAAAACCATCTCAACTGGACTGCTAGGTTCATAGTGAGCTTAGCGTTGGCTCCCACACAACAGCCACTACACAACAAACTCATCCAGTAGCTTCAAAGCTTAAGTTCCCTTTTGGTTTTGGCAAAAGCAGCACTAAGTTCTGTGTTCTAAGTGCTGAAGATTCTACTGCTGCAAAGAAAGGGAAGGAAGTTCGAAGCAGTCTGTTCTTTCCCAGCAGCCTCCTCTGCAAAAGGACTTACTTGGACACATCTTGGTTGATTTTCCAGATGGAGTTCTCTTGATAGACCTGGACATGTTCCCCAAACAGCATCAGGTGGATAATATCTGCAATGCCAACCAATGTGCTGCAATGCCAATGCCAAACAATGTGCTGCAATCACAACAAACATCAGAACATTCAACTTCCATCAACGTCCGCAAACCCCTGCTGCTGGTGTGTTTACACATTTCAGACTGAATTACTCTTTACATTAGAATCTTACAGGCCTACTGAGCAAGGAAGCTTCAGAAAGTATAATTCCAGCCTTCTTGTAGGTTCCTGAGTAAATGCAGTAGTGAACGGTGCTCAGGAGCGCTGCTAGTCCCTTCACTTAACACCACAGATTTAATCAGATAAAAACCCTTTAGTCAGTTTTTCTTGACTGGAGATTTCCACAGTTTGCAAAATGTCATGTAAGAACATAGAAGGAAACACAAACTAAGGTGTCCTGCTAAACATCTACTCAACTGATAAGGGAGGCAGCTTTTGGTCAGAAGCTGCTGTCCATGAGGGGTCTGAGATGTTGGAAAGCTGCTGGGCAAAATTCCTTGAGACTGCAGCCTCAAATCCAGACTGTGAGAGAAATCCACGATCTTCAGAGCTCTTGTCACCTCGTTACAAGCCAAATTGTCACAGATGCTGAGAAGAGGAAGCAAATGGAGTACAAGACAAGCCAACAAGCTTTTGTGTTTATAAATGCAATTTCGCAGTGTAGCAAAGGTGAGGCAATGCTCCCCTCTGATGGTCAGCGGCAGAACTACTGCTGAAAGGATTGTCCCTGGATGGAGAACCAGCTGGCGATCTTGGAAGGGACCTCAAAGCCCATCCAGTCCCACCCCTGCCATGGGCAGCGACACCTCCCACTGGATCAGGGGCTCCAAGCCCCATCCAACCTGGCCTTGAACCCCTTCAGGAAGGATCCGCTCCAACAGCTCCGTGTCCTCCCTGACTCCAGACCTGGATGCAGGGCTCCAGGTGGGGTCTCACCAGAGAAGAGAGCATTTTATTAATAGTAATGATTCAAAGCCCAAACTGATTTAACCCTTCACCCACCTCCTCTTTCCAGTAGAACCCAAAACTCTTTGATCAAGCATTTGTGTTGATTGTCTGCACGGGATGGTCTGCAGGCAGCTGAGCAGATGTTCTGGCCCAGCCAAGGGGAATGAGCCCTAGTGAGAGGCACGTGGTGGTGCTGAAAGAGGGGAAAGCAAATGTCTGGTCTGGCCTCAGAGGCTGGAGGGAGCTGAGATAATTTTGGATACTCATCCTCATTGCAATGATCAACCTCTTCCTTGGATTCCATTCAAACAGTTGCCCTACCAACCTTGCCCCAAAAAGTCTACCTGTAGACCATCCAGATCCTGCTCTTGTTCTTGCGGTTGGGTTGGGGTGAGGGGAAGGTGACCGTGGCTCCCGTTCCCTGGCACAGGATCTAGGCTGAGCTCTCCAAGATGGGCTGGACGTGGGGGTTGTTGTGTCCAGGAGCACAGATGTTCCCAGGCTCCAGAAAGCAGGGAGTGGGATGGGAGCCTCCTGTGCCACTCGGAGCCACGTGGCTGGATCCTGACAAGGAGAAGCTCCAGCCCTTAAATTATTCCAGGCTCTTGAGTGTTGGGTTTGAACGCACCCAGAAGTGGAGAGTGACTAATAAGAGCAAGCAGTGTTAGACTTGTGCTGCCGTTATTGTAGCCACTAGGAATTCTCTGGATTCTGGTTAATACTTGTGCAATAGCTGCCTGACCTAGTTATTCCGAGCAGAAGCCGGAGTCTCTATTCCTGTTTTGTCAGCCAGGGATTTCAATCTGCGTTTCCATAGCATATTTGCATATCACAGTGTGCTTGAAGAACACCAGCCTAAGAATCATAGAATGGTTTAGGTTGGAAGGCACCTCAAAGCCCATCAAGTCCCACACCTCCCACTGGATCAGGGGCTCCAAGCCCCATCCAACCTGGCCTTGAACCCCTCCAGGGATGGGGCAGCCACCACTGCTCTGAGCAACCTGGGCCAGGGCCTCCCCACCCTCACAGGAAAACATTTCTCCCCAAGATCTCATCTCAATCTCCCCCCTTGCAGCTGAAAACTGTTCCCCCTTGTCCTTTCCCAGCCCTCCCTGATCCAGAGCCCCTCCCCAGCTTTTCTGGAGCCCCTTTCAGTCCTGGAAGCTGCTCTAAGGTCTCCCCGCAGCCTTCTCTTCTCCAGGCTCAACAACCCCAACTCTCTCAGCCTGGCCTCTGCTAGAGGTGCTCCAGCCCTCAGATCATCTCGTGGCCTCCTCTGGAGTCACTCCAACAGCTCCATCTCCTATGTTGGGCGCCCCAGAGCTGGATGCAGAACTCCAGGTGGGATCCCACGAGAGCAGAGTCTTTTACTTTGGTGAGAAACTGAGGAAGAAGTGATGGGACTCAAGGTCTCACACAGTTGCCCAGCAGCAGGGGTGGGACGAGAGCTTTCACTTTGTCATCTCCAGAACAGTGTCTGTGCCCCGAGACACCAACAGGGTACAAGCAGTCGAGCTGCCTTGACTGACAAACTCAGAAAGACTGGAAAGAACCCTGCAGGTTATTGGATGTCATCTGTCTGCTGTGGTCAGTCCATCATATATAATCCCTTCCAGGGACTGATCAGCTCAGCCTTCTAAGAGAATCGAGCCCCGCTGCTTAAATAAACTGGCAGAATCAATTCACTGACTTCTAGCCAGGCACTTGTCCATTTGTTCTTGCAATAACTTTGTCCTGAAGCTAAAATCCTCACTCATTCCTGCTTCCCATTGTATCCTCTCTCAGCCTTTAGTTGCTAAATCAGACAAAGGTTCCTCTTTTTGTGACAGATTCGTTTTCTCTCGGCTATTCAGCATATTCAGACAAGGGTAAGAAAACCAGGGCAAGCCAGGAGTAATGGGTCGTTAATAGTACAGTGTCATTTAGTAGAGAAACAGCTGGTTGTGAGGAACTCCAGGAAGATTTAAAGATCTCGAGCAACAGGCAATAAAATGGCACTTAGATTTGGGATGAATAAATAGAAACGAATGCTAACGGAAAACCAAACTGTACAAGGGCTGAGCTGTTGTCATTCGGGAAGGAGATCTTGATTCTGCCCCTCTGCTCCGCTCTGGATGGGACTTGGAGCTCCTGATCCAGTGGGAGGTGGCAGGGGTGGAACTGGATAGGCTTTGAGGTCCCTTCCAACACAAACTACTGTGTGATTCTGTGAAAACCAAGAGCCAAGTCAGCATTGTGCCACCACATCCATCACCGTGAAGTCACTTGTTCAGTATGTGATCAGGAACAAAAGGCTTTAAAAGAGCAAGAAGGGGGCGGCAAGGAGAGTCAGCACCGAGGACTCATTTCAGCACAGAAAGTATCTGAGCAGGACTCAGCTTGGAGAGCAGATGAGTGAGGGGGATGCGCCAAAGTGCATAAAATCATGAGTGGTGTAAGAAAATGAATGGGGAAGTGATTACTCATGGTCTGTTGTAAGAGACCTGTGGAGCACCCAGTGAGGTTCTCAGGGAGCGTGACTAGTGTCACACAGCTTAGAAATGAAGCTCTTGTCCTCTCAGGGCAAGGAGCTTTGCAGTCCAGCTGAACGCCCAGCTAAGAGACATCCATGGGAGTTAAATGTGTAGGAGCTGGAGGACACTGGAAACTGGGAGGGTGGATGAGGGGGAAAATCGCCCTATGCTTATTCTCTTTCCTGCGCTTCCCTTACGTGTTTATTTCTTCTGCTGTTGGAAGCAGAACCCCGGACTGATGGGTCACTCTTGCTGTCCTGGTGTAGTTGTGCTGCAAGAGGTGGCTGGGATGAAGTTCTGCTGGTGCCCAGCAGCCTCAGGTGCCCAGCAGCCTCAGGTGCCCAGCTAACACCTTGTAGTAAGCATTTTGATGCCACGCAGGGCACAGGTCTGAGGTTTTGTTCTTTCCGTTGTTCCTACTGGTTGGTCAAATGCTTTCTAAGTGTTAATGGGTTCTGCTTTGCAAGTCACATCCCATAGTTTATCTGCCTTTCTGCTTGCTCCACGTCATCTTTTGAACTCTCCTACAGAACCACATAGCTCCTTCTTTGGTTTTTCTTTTTCATTTAGCAGTGTAAATCCTTCCAGCAAGTCTCCTGCTGCTCCAGAAGAACCCAGTACAACCCAGTTGTAACACATGGATTTTCTCCTGCCTTTTGTTATGACGCACTTTGAAAAGAAGAAAACATTACAGGACTTAAAATATTCTGCAGACTTAGGGCTTTCTGCTGCACAGTTGCTCAAGCTTTGCTCTCCCAGGCAGTCAAGCGCTCCAGAGAGCAGATGTGGAGAGCTGCATCAGTTTGAGGTTTGTAATCAATCTCTCAGCGCTCTCTTCTCTCCCCAGCAATATTAAAGACATTAAGAAGAAGCTGGAGGCAAAGAGAGTGGACCCAGTCCAGGCCATGATGAGGAGCACCAGCGACAAGGCTGCTCAGGAGAGGTACTGGGAGGGAACTGGGAAGGGATTGTCCCCATGGTCTGGGTGCTGTGAGGCTGCACCTCAAGTCCTGGGTTCAGTTTTGGGCCCCTCACTCCAAGAAGGACATTGAAGGGCTGGAGCGCGTCCAGAGAAGGGAACAGAGCTGGGGAAGGAGCTGGAGAACAGAGTTATGAGAGGTGGCTGAGGGTCCTGGGGGTGTTTAGCCCAGGAGGCTGAGGGGAGACCTCATCACTGTCTACAACTGCCTGAAAGGAAGTTGTGGTGAGGTGGGTGCTGGGCTCTTCTCCCAAGTAACAAGGGACAGGACAAGAGGGAATGGCCTCAAGTTGCACCAGGGCAGGTTCAGGTTGGACATCAGGAAAGATTTCTTCACAGAAAGGGTTCTCAGGCCCTGGCAGAGGCTGCCCAGGGCAGTGGTGGAGTCCCCAGCCCTGGGGGGGTTAAAGCCAGGTAGGCGAGGTTCTCAGGGATCTGGTTTAGTAGTGGGCAGGGACAGTTAGACTCAATAATCTCAAAGGTGTTTTCCAAACAAACAATTCCATGATTCTGTGGCATCGATAAACAGATTTTGTATAGAGATAACAGGTGGGTTATAGGTTTTCATGGATTTCCTTTCTTTAAAGGTTGAAGAAAGAAATTAACAACTCTCACATTCAGGAGGTGGTGCAAACCATCAAAATGGTAAGGCGTGTGCCCCTGCCCCAGCATCGCTCTCCTGTAAAGTAGGGGTGGCTGGTGGGTGGCACCAGCAAGGCTCCCAGACAGAGTGCAAGCTCTGAGGTGTTTAGAACCCCTTGAATTGCTGCTGCGACAAGATCTCTGAGTAACTAGTGAGGCCCTGGCCCAGGTTGCCCAGAGCAGGGGTGGCTGCCCCATCCCTGCAGGGGTTCAAGGCCAGGCTGGATGGGGCTTGGAGCCCCTGATCCCGTGGGAGGTGTCCCTGCCCGTGGCAGGGGTGGGACTGGATGGGCTTTGAGGTCCCTTCCAACCCAAACCATTCCAGGATTTTAATTCTGACACTTATTGTCCTTACTCACGACCTGCGAGTCCTTGAGGGTGCAGCCGATCCCCGAGCCTGGTCAGGGCTGCAGTGCAGATGGAGCCCTCTGGAATATTCTGCAGTGATGTTACAGGGATCTTTTTGCAGCACAATTAATGAGCATCTGCCCCCCGCATCTACTGGATGATGCACAAAGCTGTGAGAAAGGGAGGAGAAGATCCAGAGGTTCCCATCTTTGCCCTTTTCAGATGCAGCCCCTTGTAGAGCAGACTCGTGTGCACATGTGTGCTCGCTCTTGCTCTGCTTTCCTCGTTCAGGGCCTCGAGGAGGGCACAAACACCTTGGAGCCAGCAGAAATTGGTCAGAATTGGGAATGAGAGGGGTACAATGCCATGTGTTGTGTAAATCTCTGTCTTGTGCTCCAACTCTGTGTCTTGCTGCTGGAAGCTTGGGCTGGCTAAAGCATTTCCTTACAAACAACTTAAATTTAAGTGCTTTTTTAATGTATTCTTTTTAAAGGTAACAGAAAAGACAGCCAGGTATCAGCAGAAACTGGAAGAGAAGCAGGCAGAGAATCTGAGAGCAATCAAGGAGAAAGAAGGCCAGGTAAAGGCTCAGGGTCGTTGCTGTACAATAAATCCTGAACCCTCGAGGGGTTTCATCTTCCTTGTTCTTTAATTAATGCCTCACTCATGCTGCACACACACTGCAGCCGCCCACTCCTCTGGGCGCTGTATGAATGACTTAGATCCGCGTAGGCTCCTCTAGAACCACCTTCTAGGTCAGCGCTGCTACAGCCCCCACACCCCGTGCCAGCAGGAGCATTCACCTCGCCACAGAACCTCCCCCTGACTTGAAATTGTGGTGGAAACGCGTCTTTAAACAAGACAAATCTCACCCCTCCAAGCGCACAAAAGGCATTCCTGTTCGTTCAAGGTGGGTGTGCAGTCTGGATTCATCTCGCTGCAGATCAGAGTGACCCAACTCGGGATCCTCCCCCCTTTCACCTTCGGGGAGGGCAGAGTTTGCCAGGAGGATGGAGAAAAGTCCTTCAGCCCAGGGCCGAGACCAAAACTGTCACGTGCCAACATCTCCTTGCATCAGTCTCTCTCAGTGTAGGTTTTAATATCATTCCCAGCCTGACTTAGCTCCAGTGTTTGGAGAATGACATGAGGTCTCTCTTTGCAGCTCCAGCAGGAAGCACTGGCGGAGTACAAGGAGAAGTTGGAAAGACTTGAGTGTGGAGGTGCAGGAAATGGTGAAGAGCTGTGCCAGAGGAGGCTTTCCTGGAGAGCCAGAGACTCAGAAGGAAGCTGTTCAGAGCGTTCCTGAGGGAGATCAAGGCCCTACAGACCAACTGGAAGAAAAGAGCCTGGTGGCAGAGGTGTCAAGGCTCACATTTGCCATGCCTGGGCCCCCAGGAGCCAAAACAGACATTGAGATTGAAGAAAGCAGATTTTGAGAGAGGCTTCCTTTACTGTTCTACCTCAGGGAGGTTTATGGAAGTATATGGAGGAGTTAAAGACCAGCTTGATGAACTCCTCCTCACATATCTCCCGCAGGGAAGATGCTAGCATGGAATGCTGCTGCTTCTGAATGTCTTCTCTTAGAGCGTTCTCAGTGCAAAGCAAGACTTGTAGAACTTTCTGTCTCGGCTTGTGTACTGTTACATCAGAATGGCTAGTAAAGCGTCACTTCAAAATTTCAGCTCATTCAGCACAAGTAACACAGGGAAGCTGCTACCATCAAATGCTGGCTCTTGTTAGAGTCTTCTGAGGAAGGGCTTTCACTGCAAGCTGCAGAAGCACAACTAACAGAATGTTTTAGTATAGGTTACTGAATTGTGACTTAAGAGCAACTAATAACGCAATGTTGGAAAAGAGAGTATCTCCCGCAGGGAAGATGCTAGCATGGAATGCTGCTGCTTCGGAATGTCTTCTCTAAGAGCGCTCTCAGTACAATGCAAGACTCGTAGAACTTTCAGTCTCGGCTTGTGTACTGTAACACCAGAATGGATATTAAAGCGTCACTTCACAATTTCAGATTGTTCACCGCTAATACCGCAGGGAAGCTGCTACCATCCAATGCTGGCTCTCGTTAGAGTCTTCTCACGAAGTGCTTTTGCTGCAAGCTGCATAAGGATGACTAACAGAAAGTTTTAGTCTAGGGTACTTAATTGTGACTTAACTGCGGCTAATAACACGATTTTGGAAAAAAGAGGATCTCCCGCAGGGAAGATGCTAGCATGGAATGCTGCTGCTTCTGAATGTCTTCTCTTAGAACGCTTTCAGTGCAAAGCAAGACTTGCAGAACTTTCAGTCTCAGCTTGTGTACTGTAACATCAGAATGGCTATTAAAGCGTCACTTCAAAATTTCAGAGTGTTCAGCACAAGTACCGCAGGGAATGTGCTACCATCCAATGCTAGCTCTCGTTAGAGTCTTCTCTGGAAGTGCTTTCACTGCGAGCTGAATAAGCACGACTAACAGAGCATTTTAGTATTTGAAATGTAAATATCACATTGAAAAATAGCTGGTTTTATTCTCTAATTAAAATATATCACTTGTAAGGCTTTTGTGCTTGAAAAGAGTTATGCCAATAAAATTGGAAAAGAGTCGTTCTTTTTGATGAGGTGTACTTAGTAGTTTCTCTTTTGTCTTAAATGTACCACAAGGAAAGATCTTAGTCTAAAACTGTTAGTTCTCTTATATTTTTCCATTGCTCACTATGTATTGAGGGTTTTATATATTTATATTTACTTTTTCCTTCTCAATGTTATTTACTTGAAGCTTACAGCATCTCTTCGGATTATTTTTCCCACTTTCTGTATTTTTGAATGCTGCCTGCCAGAGAATAGAGTAAATGAAAATATATATTTTGTATCTGTTACCCCCTTCACTTTGAAGATCAGATTCACGTGTTTGGTAGAGTGTTGAAATGTAGTGGTCCAAAATGCAAGATGAACATTTGTCCTAAAAATGGCCTTCCTGCTAGTACTAAGGATTTCAAAGAAAAGTTATGCCTGTTGCCAAAAACAACCCTTCAAAGGGGAGTATAGGACCTTGCTTACAATTACGTTTAATTTTCCCTTTCCTGCTTTGCTTAAAAAATTATTGAAAATGTGACGCAGCATCAGCAACATCACCTACATTTGTCAGGAATAGTCACCAGTGGAGCCTAATTAACAGCACCCTTTATTGTGAAGAAGGCATGGGAATAAATCTACCCTGCAGTGTTACTGAGGTTAAATTTACGGGTGCTTAGTGCAATGGAATATTAGTCTGCAAACATTATGACTGAGTGGGTCCAAATTGTTGAGTATTATGCAGGCAGCTTACACGAAACACAGCTACCAATGATTTTCCAGAAAAGTGCATGTGAAACAGGTTCTAGCATCAAATGTTCTATTGTTTTCCATTAAGACTGCTACTTCCTTTCCTAAAGGATATGGAGGGTACGTGAAGGTTGGCTATGCTTTTCATTCTGTATAGCCTTAGGAATGGCAGAGCCAAAGATAATTGCATCCTTCTATAATAGAATTAGATAAATGAATACATGTATATGCACAGAGTTAGCAAACCGTTAAGCAAAAATATTTTAAGTTTTCACTCTTTTCAATCACGTGTAAACATTTGCATTGCTTTTCAGAGGAAGACTTTTGTATCAATTGTTAAGGAAAAACAAAAGGCTTTTCAAACAAAATGCATCAGGGTGTACCATAACATCTAGCCAGTAGTGCACAGGATGATGCTGGCTACCTTAATAAGAAAAAATACTGTAATAAATACTTCCAGTTAACTTGGAAATGTAAGATGATAATTTGAGTGCAGTATTCTAATCCCCCTCTCTTAATGGCTCGAGGGGACAATTACCAGGAAGAGGTAGGAAGCAGACAAGTACACCTGAAACCCTATGTATATGAACTAGAAATTGTTGCAGAAATTGTTTTGAAATGAGAAAGACCCATGTAAGTGAAAGGTTACTGAATCAAAATTGTTACTGGAGGTAAATGATGTGAAAACCTGTGAATAAATATATCATACTCTCTGCCACTGAAACCTGAAAAATTATTTGTGATTTTAAACTACAGAATAGAGGTTTATCATGTAAACTTGAATGGTATCTATAGTATAAATAGAAGCCTTATTAATATATAATGAAGCATTTCCCTTGTTTCTCCCCTCCCCTTTACATACTGTTACTATGAATCAAACAAGTCTTGGCAGTTGGCCAGCAAGTCATCTGGTGGTGAGAAATAGCATTGAGTTGTGCATCACTTTTTCTGGTATATTTATCATTACTGTTACTACTACTTCTTTTGTTGTCTTATGAAACTGTATTAATCTCAACCCACGTATTTTATGTTACTTCCCATTCTCCTGCCCATCCCACCATGGCAGAGGTAGGGAGTGAGCTAGTGGCAGTGTGATACTGCGCTACTGGCTGGACCTAAACCATAATACCTTATCAGCATGTTCTAGACAGATTTGCTTCTAGTCAGAACAGGCAACTTCAGCAGGGTCTGTAACCTCTCTAAACAGAATCCCTTTTGCAGTCCAGTGCTTTTATGATTACTCTGATTTACATAGTTTATGGCCATTGAGCGATAATGCAATTAAATAATTACTAACTGCAACCTTGTGAAAACCTTGGATGTATTGTCACTTGGATTGTAACATTTAATCAAGATGTCAGAATTGAAAAAGAAATACTTAGGGGACTGCCCATTTCCATAAATCTGATAAATAAACTAAACTTCCAATCTTGTAATTATCTTAGTAAACCTCGTTAATTCTAAATGTAAATGTGTTGTCATTTAGTAAATGTAGCAGCTTCAATCTGAAAAACTAGTAAGTGCAGTGAACAGTGAAAGAGCTAAATGAGAAGACTCTAACAAGTGGCAGCATTCGATCCTAGAAGCTTCCCTTACACACACATGCTTATAGCTCTAAAATTTTGCAGGGTTGCCATAATAGGCAATGCACAAGCCTGTGCTAAAACGTTCTCTTAGTCGTACTTTGCATCTTATTGAAAGCGCTGCTAGAGAAGACTCTACGAGGCAGCTGCATTCCATGTTGTCAGCTTCCCTGCAGGGGTTATGTTTCCAGATATTCAATTTCCCTAAGGCACCTTAGAACGCACAGGTATTTCACAATTCATAAGCCTATATGAAATCGCGTTCCTTTTGATGCTTTGCCACTTGCAATGAAAGCATGACATTAGAAGACTGTAACAAGAAGGAACATTCGATCCTAGCAGCTTCCCTGCGGCAGTTACATTTCCAGGTATTCAGTCCTGCTGAAGTGCCTTAATAGGCACAGCTAAGTCACAATTCACTAGCCTTTGCTAAAACATTCTGTTAGTTGTGCTATGCAGCTTATTTTGAAAGTCCTTCAGGAGAAGACTCTAACTAGCAGCTGCATTCCATGCTAGCATCTACCCCGAGGGATTTATGTTTGCAGATATTCAGTTTCCCTAAAGCACCTTAGAACGCACAGTTAAGTCACAAATTCACAAGACTTTACAAAAATGTTTTCCTTTAAGTGTTTTGCAGCTAGCAGTGAAAGAACTAAATGAGAAGACTCTAACAAGTGGCAGCATTCGATCCTAGCAGCTTCTCTTACACACTTACGCTTATAGGTCTAAAATTTTGCAGGGTCCCATAATAAGCATGTGCAAGTGCCCATGGGTCTGACAGATTATCTCCTTGCAGTTCTTACCTTCAGCACAGATATGCTATGGAACTCCGTCGCAGTAGCATCATCTGCATCTGTTATGGTGCCAGTTTCAAGAGAAGCATCACATTACCACCAGGTACCACAGTACTGTGTCACTTTGTAGCAAGAGGACAGTGGGCTTCGATGGGAAGATGGTTGGGTAGTGAGAAACTTTCTTCTCCAAGATCCCTTACTCCTCCTATTGCTAAAGCTTAGGTCCACGTGATTCAAAGGGGAAGAAGCATAGCAGGAACATGCAGCAGAATTGAAACATATGAGAAATTCAACAGATGCTAAGGTATCAAAAAATGAGCTGGTATCCTTTAGTCTCCCACACACTTGAAATCTCAGTATTGCCTTGGGACTGTTCAAACTCATTCGCATGGAAAAAAGAAGAAATCAGGCTACAGAGCAACTGTGGTCCCAGAAACCATCTCTGCCATCTCCTTCTCTTTCCAGGAGCAGGGCAAACACAAAGGTACGCTTAGTTATTGTTTCTCCTGGTCCAGGAAAGCTTGCTGTGTTGTGAACTTAAACTGCAGCTGCATCATAAAGTAAGGAACAAATATTAAGCAAGAGAAACAATCCAAAGACTGTCATTTTTGTGGATCGTGAGGTGTTATTAGAAACTATTCCTGAGAGTGTTTTCTCTGTGGAGTAACCCAAATAAAATCTGGGGCATCTGCAAGGTACTTTAGCACAGCACTGAAGGTGACAGCATAGATGATAAGGGCAAAGGATTATCAATTAAATCCAGACTGCCTGTTTTAGTTTTCATCTTTCGGGTAAACCCAAATTAAAGAGTCAGCAGAATCAGTTGCATTGGCCTTTTTATGGGTAACATGTCCCTGCAAAGCGAGGCGAGCAACTCCACCACAAAGAGTGCATTTTCCACAGCTGAGAACAAAGTGCCAGGTAGACATCACCCATCTGTATTTTGTCGTGATACAACTGCTAGAATTGTAATGGCATTGGAGGCCATGCCTCTACATGGGCTATAGTGTATTTGTCTTTATGTGTTTTACAGCAAAATAAAAAAAATAGGCCAGGAGCTACAGCAGTGGTGATGCCAGTACAGCAAGACCCACATCCCACCTTTGGGGTGCAGGAAGGCATTCTTGGCAGCCTGGGTCTGCCCAGCACTGGGCTTGTCTGTACACAGGTACCTCCTTTCACAGCGGCTGTCTCTTTATGGTTCCTTTCTTCCTTCTCTGTTCCATCAATGCTTTCTTTCCAAAACCAGATAACAGAGAAGGTAAACCTGTTCCACTTCAGGCTTTGTTTCTCACTAGTCTGTTGTGCAGCTCACAACATTTACCAGTTCTCAAGCCTTTGCTCCTCCCCCCAGATGATTTCCAGATTCCAGCAGAATTCAGCCTTGATGTGACAGAGAAGGACAACATGGCACGAATGTAATCCAATTTTTTTTTCTCGCTGTTCATTATTTCTTAGTCACAAGCCCACATAGAAGAATAGCCCCCCCAAAAATTCAGCTACAGCTTTATCTCCTCCTAGATCTCCATGAATTAATGGAGTATCTATTTAATTTATTAGTAATTTAATTAAGTGCAGCTTAAACCTAAATAATATTTCTCTGGCTTTCCCATGCGTCACACAGATTTGTACAGAGAGCATGCCTCAAAGCCACAGGCTGACCACACAGAGAAATTAGCATGTCATCCCAAGCACAAGGCAGCTTCAAATCAAACATAACTCCCAGTTTTCAAAGAACAGGTTCAAAACCTAACCCAAGATCCCAAAACGAACTTCAAGGATCCAGCAAAACCAGGGACCTATGACCCCTGCCTAAGGACAGAGGGAGTATGGCGCAGGAGGGAGCCTTGTTGCTCACTCTCCCTTTCACTTGCTGCAGGTGTCATGCAGGAAGACCCAAAACTCATCCTACCAACTCTTGCTTCTGAGAGAGAGGCCCACTGGTGTGCAAAGATGATCCTGACAGCCCATGCTGGGCAGCATTTACGTGCACGAGTCAGGAGTACTCAAGTATATAACAGTGTACTTTTCCAGGTCTTAACATCTAAGGAAGAACAAAAATTTTCCCATAAGTTTCCCTTAAGGTCATATACAATGCTCACATTGCTTCTCAAATTATCAGTGCCTTCAGGGCACGTCCTAGGCTTGTAACCTGCATATGTTCTTATTCCACATGTAGAAGCCGGTTAAAATGGTTTCGTTACAAGCTAGAAATAATTGGTGGTATTTTCACAGGCTTCTGTGTGCTTTATGGTTACATCTGCAGTACCAATGCCGTGTACCTCCTGTAACCTGTAACTGCAGATGAGTGATTCAATCTGCGTCAGGGATCAAGGAGCCTGCCGTGGTATCAGCTACAGGGTGGGGCCACTTGGGAGACAAGTTCACACAGGGTTGATGTGATGCTAAAAAGAAGGAAAAGGAAAACAAAAATGGGGAGCAGATGAGAAATGGCTAGCGACCATTCGATTACATGATATCACACAGAGCTCAGCAGCTTGCTGCAGCATGAGGTTTTCAAGCTGTATTCCCCTTTGAAGCACAAAAAAAAAGTTGTGGAGAAGGAGGAAGGAAGGAAGAGGATGATGGGGAAAGCAGAGATGAGAGAAATGTCAGGGAAGGATCACGAAGGGAATATCTATCATCAGGACTGGAATGTTGCAGGGGCTTGGGTGGGGTGCAGCACTAAGGGGCTGTGGTGGATAGGAATATGTACCCAAATCCAAGATCACCACAGCTGAGAACAACATGGGAGGCAGAAGTCATGCTAGCTTCTATACAGTTCTTTGCATTTTGACTCCTTTTGGGTCAAATGACTGATATCTAGAAGAAAATCATGAGGTATAGCTGTTGATGCATGGGGTAGTGCAAAATTCCTCCAAGCTACTGAACACAGACAAAGAATTAAGTCAATACACCAAAAGGAATACTAATATAGAAGGCAAATAAAGAGTGCGATTCAGTATTTTGAGCTGTTTCACACAGAGTTTGGGATGAATCTGCACACAATTAAGGCAAATCCCAAATGCACAAAAAAATCTGTGTTGTGAACTCAACATAGAGTTACAAAGCTAGCATCTACAGTACAGCTTCAACTTCCCACAGATGGATATACCACAATAAAAGCAGGCAGAATCTCACTTTTGGTTTTGCATTGAAGAACTCCCTTTGAAAGAGAAAATGAACTGGTCTGCTTCTTTTACCTGGGTGAGGGTTTGGAAATACGATAGCCTGGCGTCTTGATGTAACATTCTAACTTCCCTACAGAGATCCTCATGTTGCCTTTGGCCAGTGGGCTCTCCTTCCAGAGCTGCTGAAGATACAAGGACAAAGGGCAGTGGGGGCTGGGATGGCCAGTTCAGGAGCCCCTGGCTACTCTTTCTATTCTGTGATTGTACCTTGTTGGAAACGGTATAATTTTACAAACTACCAGACAGCAGCAGTGCTCAAAGCATCCAGAACAAAAAGACATTTTGTAAAACCCTGACCAGCCCTGAGTTTTCCTGCAGTGTGGGCTAGGCTGTTGGTGGACTTGCCAGCACGAGCTCAAAGGTTGCTAATGCATAATGAGGAAGCACTTAGTATCTTCTAGCACAAGCCACACCTGCTGAGAATAATACAGGTTCATGCAACCTCCAGTTCTGCTCCCTTGCCAGCTTTGCGGGCTGTTGATAGGCTCTTTTCATCACCCATCCTCCTGCATTGACTCTTGTCTTTACACCTTAGCTTGTCTTCACAAGGTTTCACCCTTTTTAAAGTTTCTTATATGAGTCTGTGTTTTTCAAAAGACCACAAACCCATGGAGAAAATCCATGGTTAGGAGAGGCAGGTGCTCCTGTAGAAGGTATTTGCTGAAACTGAAAGACAGAAAACATATCCGCACACCTTTCAACCCCCAAAAACAATGGTTTTCAAAGGGATTAATGAAATTCTATTTTCATTAATCATGTCTGCTTGAAAAAGAAGTATGAAAAAAGAGCAGAGTGCTAGTCACAGATCTCAGGCACTATCTGGAGTCAAACGTTGTGAGGCATATTTGGATACTCACAGGAGAACTCTGAAGTTTATGGGGTTTTTTTTATCTGGAGTTATGGCTGTGGCAGAGGAAGACAGGATTTGAAGGGTAATAGCTGGTCCAGACTTTCTGTCCTTGACAGTGACCAGTACCAGACAACTGAAAGAATGTTTCCAGTAACAATACTGTGGCACCTGTTTTTTTCCAAGCCTAGTGACACTGGTTTATATCCTAAAACATGACAATTCACACATCTTCCTGCACATCTTGTACTTCCTTTTAATCTTTACTCCTCTAATTCTGTAAAACTTCATTAACCTACCGTACATTCCATTCTACTTTGTGTTCTGTTAAGTGCTTGATCTGGATCATATCTTACAGAAATGTGAGTATTTTGCTTAGTTAGGAGCTACGATGTTTTGCTGAAGCACATTGAGGAGAGCAGTTTGAATAAGACCACAAACCTGTTCCAGAACTTTGGATGATTCCGCATCCCCAGTAACTCTTCCCTGTGTTTAAACAACCCCTATTGCACAAACCATGACTCTATTCACAGAGGCAAAGGCACAATCTTAATATAGCCAAAATGTTTTTAGAAGGGAGAAGAACTGATTTTAAGACTCAAGCAGCAGTAAAATTGGCAAGTTAACTAAATTTAAACTCTATATCTATGATTATTTTTTGTGGTTTACCAGGCTTGAAATCCTTCTGTAAAACAGGTCTCCTCTTCTCTTGCCCAATTCTGAGCATTTAAATGAGGTGCAGGACGTGTACCATTTATCTGCCCAAGAGTGAACTTCAATCCTGTTGTTAGCTTTCAGGGTAAGCAACGTGCTTAGGAAGGCACAGGTTAGAAAAAGCAACTTTCCCAAATGAAATATTGGCTCCTCAGTCTCCCAGAACTAACAATGCAACTTCTGGATCTATTGGTAAGAGAAAATCTTTTATAAAATGCTGGCGGTGTTTATCTGAATAACTCAAGGTTTTCGTTGTATTTTACCTAGGTTACTGTTTCCCGTTTTCAAAGCAGAGTTACATTTACCAGCTCCTCCTTGGAAGCAGCAAGAATTACACCTAGTGTTGCAGGAGAGAGGTCATCAATGCTTGTACAATGGCATTAATAACTTCTTATCTTGACCAGAGACACTTATCAGGGCCAAGGCTTGTCTTTCTAAATGCAACACCACAAACTACTACTAAGTCAGAACTTAATACTACCCTAGATTATCTTCTCCTTTGTTGTTTTCAACCTACCAGCTTGTAATGAACGTTTTTGTCATTGATATCAAAGTGCCTGAGCTTGCAGTCTGTAATACCTGGTTTCATGCCATGTCTTGAATTTCTCTCCTCAAATTCATCATTTCTTCCACTGCATGATATTCTGACCAATGCAGTTACGATGATGCTTCATTAACATTTCTACATTATTATATTTTTATTCAAAGTCATCACAAGAAAAACGCCTCATCAGGAACTTCAAGGCAACTCGGTTCTTGACCTTGGACATTACTACATACTCATACATTCATAAAGTGCTTGCATAGCTACCTCACTTTTCCTTTTGTAGTAACATTTATCTTTTCCAGTTGAGCTCATACTTTCCATTGTGGCAGTGTGTCAAGTGTTCAATTAAAATTCACCTACCTCATATTCCATCATTTTTCCCTTGCCTAAACACAAGTTATTTCATCAAAGAACTATCAGTTTCATCTAGTGTGAACTACTTAACGGTAAAAACTAATTTAATTATATTCCAGGCTTCATTTACCTCTCTTGCCCACAACTACATTCTTCTTCAGAATTTATTCTAAAGCTCTGAATGTTATCAAGGGCAAACTAATAGTTCTGTAAGATTGCTTTGTCCTCTGTTCTCAAATAAAAAATATTTAATTTCCTATTCCCTAGTCCTACGGTTACACACCCCACTTGACAGATTTAAAATACTTGCGTATGGATGCATTATTTTAGATGTCCTTTCAGAACTCTGGGATAAAGATTACTCATTTCCCCTGACAGAAGCACATTAAATTCTTTCAATCTTGGCTTTAAATGTGATATTTACCCTATCCTCATTCCCATTATCCATCCTCTGTTAGCCTTGTGTTCAACACTGCTGTAAATGAGGTAATTCATTCTGGGGATACAATTTAAGACTACGTCATCTCCATTCCATCCACATACTGCTTTCCTTGTTGTCTAATTTGATATGCATGCATCTTATGACGTATTTGCTACTTGTTCTGATTTATTTAGCAAATTCTCATAATTTCATATCTAAGATACAATGTTCCATATGATAGAACTTTCTTTCTACTTCTTATAGGCTCTCTTCCCAGAATCAGTTAACTTGTTTGGAGATGATTACTCATCTAATTGGACATAGAGAACCTCCCTGTGTTTTTTGTCTGTTTGGGCTGTAACTTTAGACAATTTTTACAGGTTTTTTTACATCTTTGATGTAAAAAGGCAAAGCTTTCCTCCCTTTCTTCCTTATCAAGTCCAGCACTTCCATATTAAGTCTACTCTCAAGTACAGCTGACTTCATTAACTAATGTTGTGATCTTTAAGTACAGCTGACCTTATTACATAGTTTTGTCATTCTTGCCCTGCTTTTTTACCTCAACTTTTAAATTAAGTAAATTCACTTTTCAACAGCTAGCTCTTCCAAAATATATTTATGACTTACCACAGTCAAGTATCACCTCTCTTCAGTTCAGCTTTGGCTGATTAACAAACTGCACCTCAGAGGGAAGAATATAACATCCTACCATGCTCCAAAACAGTTTCTGTCTGGACCTCAGGAGCATTCCTTTGGTGATTCCTTTGCCTATTCATGATCTGTACTTCTATCCTGGTATCCTTTTGAGCCCATATTCTCAAGGCACCTGCTATTGCGCTCTGACAGCATGCTCAGGAGCCCCACTGCCAGATTCTGGAGTCCAGTTAGGACACTTATAGACTTTGCAAGTGACACTAAAGCTATCTCAGCACAAGAGACATGCCCAAACAGCACTGGATGTACCACACACAAACAGATCATGCACACGACGGGTTTGCTATGTCCGTGTGTCAGGGAAACAGCTCCCATACGACACAGCTGATTTGTGCTCATGCAGCTGCCATTTGCCTGGGACTACTAAATATCCAAAAACCTCAGGGTCACGGCCAAAGCCCTCACAAGACGGACACAGCTGTGGAAAATCTGATTTTTTTAGGTCCAAGTATGTAGGCTGTGGATCTGAAGCAGCCTCATGAAATATCAAAATCTTGGATAGAGAATGCATCTGATCTAAAGTGGGGGAAAGAAAATCTTCCACCTACTGCAAAGATAATGCTATGTCTGGAAAACATAAACACAACAGAGAACCATGGGAATAGAGAAAATGCCTTGAAAAAGGGCTTATACTTTAGAGGAAGGAACCTGTGATAGCTGCTGACTGCTAGACATCTAGCAAATTATGATGATGATGATGATGATGATGATGATGATGATGTTAGTGCAGCCAAAACCGAGGAATAAGCAAGCTACCACACAGCGAAGTTTGAAATCCTCTTTGTCTCTCCTGTCACCTTTTCCAGTCAAGCCTGGCCTAGAAAAGCATTGCTTAAGCACAACTTTATCAAGGAGGTCACAACTCCTAAACCTTTTTAAGTATCACTGTTTTGAGAGAAGAATACCATGGGACTCCAGCAAAAGAAAACATTAGCTTTGATAGGCAGGGACTGAGCTTCCTCTTGATTTTGGTGACCTCCCGTCACCTTTTCTTCTACTGTTCAGCTGAAAAAGCCTGCCAAGACAGCCTTTATTTTAATTTTCACGAGTTCAAAAAGTAATTTTAAAGTTCACATTGTTTCTATCAGATCTGACTACAGGCCACTCTGTGGGCAAACTGAGATGTTTCTAACGTTTTTTTCAGCACTAGTTTCCTATAAAGGTATTCAAAAGTATTGTACCTTTCTCTTATCACTTGAAATTCTTATAATCCCAGTAAAGTGCTTTACGTCTCAAACTGCTTTCACAGCCTCTCTTATACCTTGGCAGCTACTGCTGAAAATCCACCCTGTAGTCAAGGCCTCGTCTCCTGCTGCTAATTAGAGACTGGCATTTCACAAGGACAAAACATTCATTGCCCACCACCGAGTAATCCCTCAAATATTTATGTTCTGCTACTATTTCTAGCAGAATCATCTATAACTGCAGCTCTCCTTTCCCAGGATCCCAATAAACTGCATGGAATTACTGTACAAATGTACAAGACTCACTTCATTAAGAGCAAGAAGATATTATATCAGTGTCTATTCAAGGACTTTAAAAGACCAACACTATACGCAGGCTTAAAGAAAAAAGGACTTGCAGATAACTTTAGAAGCTTCCAAAATTACTTTTTAATGCATAGAGAAGCTTACACCTGACATAACAAAGATGAAATTAAAAGTGTAACTTCATTAGGACAGGCCATAAGTATCCTGTCTCCAGCAAGACCAAGCCCAGATACATAGGGAAAGAATAAAATAGGGCAACTGCAGAACATGCTTGAATGCTTATACTTACCTGGCCACTGGCAGATGCATTTGCACCTATTTAGTGTGTTTTACAAAGTCTTAATTGGGAGATTCTGGCTCTCAAGTTTTTCATTGACAAACATTATTTCATTAACATAGGAGCTGTTTAGAAAACTTCAATGGTTTCACAATTTGATATTTTTCATTGTCAGATACTATCATACACTCTGCTTGCCCTATGTAAGAGTTAACAAAAGATGGAAGAATTTGTCAACAAGAACTTAAAGAAAACGACCATAAAAATAGGTTTCTTGGGATGAGCCTAAATTTTAAACACCTGCAAATACATTAAAGAAGGCAAAGCATATTGCAGAGAAACAATCAAAAATCCCTACAGGAAGAGTATTACTCAAGAAGGGGCAAAGCATTTAACAAATAAGTAGATGTTCCCATAAGATATTTACCTCAGCAGTAACAGAAAAAAAAGTTAATTAAACTGCTTGAGGGTAGGCAAGTCTGAAACTAAGAGAGGCACTAAAATCACTGGTTTGCTCTGCAATATTCAACAAAAGTTATTGACTTATGGAGAAAAATGTATTGGGTTTTTACTCATTTGCTAGTTGATGAAGGATGCACATTTTCAGCTTGGTTACTCTGCCTCCACAAAGTATTAATAGAATGACTGACCAAATTTAGGCCATAGCAATCATGGCAAAGTTCAAGCTATATATGCAGTCTCCTGCTATGTAACAGCCTTCCTGAAATAAACAGGCCTTACCAGGGACAGACAAGTTAAGACTGAGCTCCAGTCCCACCCTCTGCCACAAACTCTGGTGCTAGTCATAATTAAAACTTTTCTACCATCTTTGGCTGTGATCCTCAATTTAGTATTCAGGTGCCCTCTAGGAAGATGCATTTCACAGGAAGCTCAAGGTGTCTGTGCAAAAGCCCACATTGCTATTTTTCCTCCCTAAGTACACACATTATTTCCTCTATACCTTGAGAATAAATTCTTTCATTTGCGAAAAATACCTATGGACACCTTTAAACAAAAGTCCTTAGCAGTTCCCTCAAGTTACTGCTGTCATCGCTACGCTTTTTATTTGAAACAGACTCTGTTAAATTTCACAAATAAAAATTTACTGTTTGGGTGGTAATTGTGCATGTCAGGAATGGCTGGCTACCAAAGATTTTTCCAGTTAGCTGCCTTTCCATCCAAAAAAAAAATATTCTTACTGATTTTCTAAACATTTTATTGTGACTACCCAAATTCAGAAATTTTTTTTTTTGAATAACACTGAAACACTTCGCTTCATAATATCTTTGTTTAGAACAAAGGCTGCTGGTATAAAATTATACTTGAAATACTGCCATTTTGACTAAAGTTTGTTTTTACGTTATTGGGAGATCTGAAGTTTCCCAGGATTCTATATTATGAAGGTTTCATGTTTGCTGGAAATACCCTAGTCATAAACATTTGCCAAGATGCACCGGTACATTTATGAACTGCCTCATTACAAGGAGCTGTAATGAAGTGGGTCTCCTCTGTATCTGTAAAGAAATGAAAGGAAGTCAGATGATAAATAAGTTGATCAGTTCAGCATTCTGATGATGCAGAAGATCAGTAGAAAACTCCAATTTAAATTCACTAACCGAACCGAAGAGTGTCCCGTCCTTCACGTTGTATAATGTATTAGAAGTTGAAAGACCAACTTCTGCTGACACCAGTTTCCACCACCCATCTCCGTACCTCAGGTATGCTGCCTTCCTTCTCAATGGACTAATTTTTTAGACTCAGCAGCAGTATCACGGGTGTTTGATAGACTTGTAAACAAGACCTGCTCCAAGTAAAAAAACTTGGGTTCATTTCCAGGTTCTGGAGAACACTACCTTAAGAAGCCTACCTCTGGTCACCACAGGGCTGAACACTTCCCACTTCATCCTCTACAATTCAGCATGATTAGTAGTGGGCAAACAGCACAGAGAATTGTATTCAAGTATTCAAGTAGGAGACATGAGAACTTTCCCATTCAATCACAGCCACAGGAATGGAAGAAAAAGTACAGTCACTAGAGTCAGGTTAAACAACAGTGTGGCTGGTTTTTAGTAGGGACTCAGTTAAGTATGAGTACCCATGTCATCCAGGAAACAACAACCTCTTTTTACTCCTCAAAATTCAAGTGTCTGTTTCAAGGCAAAGAAGCCAAGTAGTTTGAGTACAAAGGACAGCATATTTTTAGACATTACAAAAAAATTAGTGCTTCAGTTAACCAGTTATTTTTGTGCACCTACAAGCAATTTCAGTATGTCTGTAATATTTTCATATCAGTGGTTCTTCCCAGAAAGACTGTGGATAGCACTGAACCACCAGCCCTAAAAAGGACTCTTTTTCATAGTAAAAGACCAGCCAGGGGTTTTCCAGAAAAAAAAAAGGCAGAAGTTATATGATTTGAGCAAAGCTTCATTGAGAAATATTAATAAAGACTTTTATCTCAAAGGAAATACAGATGAAATGGAGTTCTACTCAGGAGTCTCTAATTATTTTTAATTTTATTTTTTTAAACAGGCTTAAAATAGGCAAATGAAGAAAAAGTACGTGGATATTATAAATAACGTAAGTCAGATAAGCTTACACAGTAACACCACAAAAACACCAGGGGGAAAGAATGCAGTACTAACAGCAACTATAGGCAATCATCAAGCAATTAAACTTGCCTAATTCTAGGCAAAAATATTCATCCATCAAGTGTACAACTGCAACTGACAAAAGGATTCTAGTTGGGTACAACACAACCTATCAATACGGTTGCTTTTCAGAAGAGAGATCATCACCTCAACTGTGTGCACATGAGGTTCCTCATTTTGCTTACAGTTAAAAATAAATACAGTGCTCTTGAACAGAGGCCTCAACACCACCAACAATTTCTTAGAAAACGCTCCTGTGAGGTAGGTTTATCATCCCCAAAAGAGATTTTCTCAGAGACTCACAGCTACTTAGTGTCAGAGCCAGAACATGTCCCCTGACTCTGTACCAAACCTTTTCCACTAGGCAATGTTCTTTCTCTATTGCATTCAAAAAAGTTATTTTAAGACAATATATACGTTTAATATTACAATATAGCATTTCATAATAAAACAAATTAAACAAGAATACAGTGTAGCTCATCTTTGAGGTACCCTTCCTCTCCTCTTCCCTCCTCTTCTGCCTGGAGATAACCAAAATAATTATGTGCTAATGAAGTTTTTAAAAATATGAACTGTAGGAGTAGATATGCAAGAGACTGGAAGTATTACGTGTCTATTCATAAAGAACATTTCTGGTATTTCTCTAGTGCCAATCACGTTTTACTTTAAGATGGTAAGCAGTTGCAGGGCTTCATTTTTGCAAGTTAGGGTCAATAACTCCAGTCAATCTCTAATTACTGCAGATACCTTTCCCAAGCTTAGTGCAACAGGATCTAAAACCACTTGCCCCCGCAAAGACTCTTAAAACACTTTTGTAGCTACAGATTCAGCTCCCATATCCACTAAGTGAGAGTCTTGATTAAGACAAACACATGTGATCTCAGGTTTTAACAAGTCTCCGTTTTCAAGTTTGACAACGAAGTGACTAACTCCAGTATTGGGACTGACAGAAGACAACTGAGACATCATTAAATTTGTTGGTAAAGTACAATTGAGATCTGAAACAAAATAACCGATCCAGCTCCTCAGGTAGGCTCCATGACTCACCACTAATACATTACCATTTAATATATTAGAAGCTCCACTGTTACCAGGGCTAAGTTCTATTTCACTGCAGTGGTTTGTCCAAGGGAAAACAAACTGTTCTTCACACAATCCCAAGCTTCTGCTTGCCGCACTGTCTTGCTCTTTCTGCTCCAATTCAACGGCTAGCTGACACAGAAATTAAAAAAAATCCCTTGCACTTTCTTTTACCTAAGAAGAAAATTCAGAAGAATACATCATGAAAAACGCGAGATGTCAGCTTTCAAAACTCTGAGAGAGAACTACTTCAGTTAAGAAATAAACATTTATCATAGACAAGTCTCAGAAATCAATGGTAAGCTACTGAATGCTGTAAAAATTCCTCTGCCCTCCAAAGCCAAGGCTGAGAGTAATTGCCACTATCCTTCTGCAAACCAGAGCTTCATGAGGACTCAACATCAGAATCAACAATAACAACTTAGTTCCAAAGAGATTCTATGAGGTCAAATAGTGTTTTTAGCTTAGAAAATAACTACCTGTGGCTAGGCTAAGCTCTCAATAAGCTGTTTCTAAGTACGCAAGAGCACACTGATAAAATGGCCTAGAAACCAGGGCACAAATAAATAAATACCATACTTCATCCAGCGTTTCTCCTCCAGAAGGCGTGAATGAAGGACACTGCTCTCCAGCAGCCTTTGCCATAGCCTTGAGGTCAGTCAGAGGCCTTCCTTCTGCAACACCATATTTCTGTAACAGGCAAGATACAAAGAGCAGGTTTAGCAAGGTACATCAAGTCTCCAGGATCACTTCCAGTGCAAACATATCTTAACAGATTTGTTTCCTTGGATCCTCAAGCATAACATGCAAGCTTAGCTACATTTTAGCCCAATACAGGAGTAAATATATGTGTGTGCATGTATTTATATGTACGTATATATACATGCATATGTGTATGTATATATACATATATATATGCTGGGTAGAGAAATACATTAAGAGCAGTGTTGCATTTAAAGTACAAACAAATATCACCATCAGACTGGTCTTTGCCTTGAGGTTTTTTCCCTACATCCTTGACACTCACTTCTAGCCTTCAAAATTCAAATGTGCCTGTAACTGAGGTGACATTGCCAACACGTCTATATATAGCTGTTCACGAGATAAACTTCCCTTACTTTCCATTTGCAGAAAGAGAACAGGGAACTATTTTTCACAAGTAAGAAACACATACTTCCTCTATAGACCTCTAAAATCTCCACAACAGAGGAGGAGTCCATTTTAAAAATGGATTTTCTGAAAAAGGAAACAACCAAAACCAAACCCACCAAAACCCACAAGTGGTCTACCTATTGAAAATAAACAATAAAGCCTTCTCCCATCTTTTCTGGGACATGCATTAGCACTTCGGAAAGTGGTTTCAGAAAAAAAGGAAAGCAAAAAGATCTTATAAATGACATGCTTATTCCTGAGACCTCCAAATGGAAGGCACACATCCAAGAAATGGTAGTAAGAACTGATATATACCAGCTGGTTATTCTGGATTACTAGAACTCCTATTATAAAACAACGTATTTTACAAGATAGGTATAAATGGATATGCATTACCAGTTTTGACCTTGAAGATCTTTCCAAGGCACATCTCTACCAATTGTAAAACAGATCAATACTTCTCCCTCCAAAGACTAATACTTCACTATCACTAACAGATGAAAAATATATTCAAACGGAATGCTTTGGCCTATTCTTGGAACAGGGAAAATGCTGCAGCTACAATGAGCATTGTGAGAAACTAAGAGCTAAGGCTGTACTGTCAAACATTACACACGTTCCAGAAATCCAAGTGTTCATGAGCAGGATACAGACACACTCATTACTGAGGCTTTTTTGACTTCTATCTTCCCATCCACTTGCTGTGGATATGCAATTAGCTGCCATAATAACTAATTTATTACAGTCTTCAGAGTTTAAATGTAACATTTACTTCAGCTTCTTGATCCCTTTCTCTAAAGCATAATATTGGCAATTTAAGAACACTAAGACAGACGTGACAAAATAAGTGCTCTGAAGCTGCTGAAAATGAAATCCTAATTTAAAGATTTTTCCAGACTTCTCTCATGAAAGCAAGGTATGAGAGGCTAAAACTTTCTTCAAATGGAGTCAATGACATATGCTCTTTGAAAGGACTTTGCTTATTTTCACACAAGTCAAACCTAATTCCAGTTATCCATAGTAGTGACTTACAATCTCTGGCCTGCAGACACTGCGCTGGCATTTCTATACATCCATACAAACACCGTGAAAGGGAAGGGGAGAATTAAGATTGTCTCTAAAATTCTATATCTGTCATTTTTTAAAACATCGGGGGATAAAGCAACTGAAGAAGATTGGTAGGCATTTAACTTGCCGATTTCAGGAAAAGAACTGCAATTTCTGACAGAAAGAGTTGATCCAAATAAGAAATGCCACAAACACATTCTGCTCCTTAAACACTTACTTGCCTGCTGGCAATATGCCATACCACTTTCGGTTTCATAGCGTCTCCTTATTTAAAATTCAGCAGACAATCTCAGTGCAACATCTGACGAGAGATTCACACTAGCAGAAATGACCAGCATCTGAGTTTATTCTGATCAAAACATACTTTAAAACAGACAGGAGGTACAGTGATGCCTGTTATCTGACAGAGGCACTAATCAGGAAAGAAAATTGTCCCACGGGCAGCAGAAAGTTTTCTAGAAGCCTTTGTGCAAACGAAAAGGTATAAGCAGCTGAAAAGCCAACACTGAGTTGCACCATCAGGCTACAGAAGGTAGGCAGAGAAAGTGTCTTTAGTTCTTTATATATGGGGTTAGAAAACAGAACCAAGCTCTTTACTACATGCAATATACTTACCATACAGGTAAATCTGACCATACTTAACCCATTAAGAGCATCACAGGTACAGCATTAATCACTAAGTTTTGTGCTTGCTTCACAATTCTGCAAACAATTTGTAGCACCCAACATGAAGTGCTCCATTTTCAGTGATTTAAAACATACCAGTTAGAGCTCTCCACTATTAAATCTACCATTTAATAAGCCAAGATGTCCATCAGTTGCAAGTTACATTTTTTAATTTTTCAATGCTCAATATTAAAAACAAACTCTTTTGGCACTTACTCTCTCTCGAAGTCTTGCATCATACTTGATTTCCAAATCTTTGCAGAACTTATTTTTTCCTAGAATTGCAGCAGCAGTCTAAAAAGTGAATAGACAGTGCATCAATGAACTGTTTTCTCGTGGGATAGCTAGATCATCTTACAAGACAACAGCCAATGTGAATTATGTTAGTAGCACCCAACAACCCAAATAAACAAGTTTTTTAGCTAGTAGTGTCTGTCAGAATTCGATACGTGGCCTACCTCAAGCCATAAAAGGCAGAAAAGCTGCAATCTTCTGAAAGTTCTTTCACAATTATAAGTCCAGGACAGTTAAAGATGCTTAGCAACCATGAAAGGTAAGCAGAAAGATGCACAGCAACAGCAGAATTAACCAGAATAAAAGCAGAATCTTCTCTTGAGTATACTGCTCACAAAGCAATCACGCCAACACATTCCTTACTTGTAGTATGTAAGTCAGACTAACAAGCAATATGTTCCTAAAAACTGTTCAGTTAAATCAACTGCAAAAACCATAGCATCTAACAAATGAAATTACTTTCTGGCAAGGGGCTACTTAATGCATCTCAGAAATCAAGTACTTTTGAAGCAGTTAAGACACAGAAGGGTGTTTGCTGGCAGCCTACTGAAGCGTCAGCCTCAGTGTTACAAGGGAGAAATGCACTGGATGACACGCTTAGGGTGGGGAGGGGGGAAAATTTGGCTCATTGTAGTCACCTGCCTTTTGATAGCAGGGCCAAGAGACAGTGAAAACCCAAAGGGCTCAGTTTGCCTTTAATAACAGTCTGGGTAGCTTGAATTTTGTGCTACGTGTCTCTTTTCCTTCCAAGGAAGCACATGATTTTAGGGGTGTGAGGACAGCAAGACAACTAACAAAGGCGAAATTCTGATACCACTTTTTCCAAAGTATTGCCTAATACAGGCTCTAATGTGCTGGGTATTACACAGCTGTCTGGCTGCCACAGCCAATAACAGGAACTAAAGAATGCCTAGCCTGCTCCTGTTCTTGTACATGTGAAGGCTGCACTGGATTTGCACACAGTTTTGACTAGCAACACCAGCTTGAAGTCCTGTGCAAACATCCACATCCACTCAAAACAACATCCAAAGAACTCATTTTAAAAAGGCTTTTTGGATTCCGGAAAATAATAAGCTGCCTTGCTGTTTAACAAGATTTTATGACTGGTTTAATGTTTCGCTCAGGAAAGGCTTTTATGTTTCAAATTTAAATGTCAAAATTCAGATAAATAAGTTGTCTTGAATATTAGTAGCATGGTTTATTGTATGATTATAACCTGAAATCTCTCCAGGTCTGATGTCTTGTTCAGTACATAGCATAGACAACGTTCACTACCTCTGCACTAACTGATGGTGAGAACTGCAAATACAAACGAAGCTTCATTTACTGTGCTGAAATCAGAATCTGCACTGAAGCAGCAGCTAACTTCCTCACACCTTTCCAACACCACCCATTATTAGGATACCAGCACACTTCAGAAACATTACTACTTTATACGTGGAAAAGACTCCAGAGAATTTTTTTTTCCTTATTCTTCTTGGGACTTAGCCTGTCCCAGTCCTGAACCTACCTTCACTATTGCAGAGTTCTTGTCTCAACAGCATGAGCATCTTGCAGTAGGCCCCATATTGCCCTGCAGACTTTAACGCTGTGCTCTGTTAAGCTTCCGAATCTTACAGAGTTACACTCTGTTCACACGACATCCCAGCCTGCCCAATTAGCGGTTTTTTAATTTTCGCGTTGCATGTCTGCTTGCTCTCTTTTCCACTGCTAGTTCCCGGAGCTAGTCTTTGAACTTCCCTCCTAGGCTTATTCTCTCAAATCAGATTCCCTGCAAATACTCTCTGTGTTCCCTCACTTTGCATCTCTTTTCACTCTCAGAATTCCTGCCCAGCAAGTACAACACCACATACCACCCTGGGTTCCAGTATGTAACCTCGACAACAGCTGATGGAGGAGATATTGCAAGGAAAACTATACTTTACCACCAACAGTTTAAGTATTTTTTTTCCTCTTTTGAAAGGAAATTTGTGCATTCCTCTCATACTTGAGCTATGAAGTGATATCATAGTAAAAAGACACTTCTTCATGTATTTGCAGCTGCCAAAGAAGGGAGTTCCAGCCAAATGGAAACTGCAGCCTTACACATCTTTGGAAGAACTTCCACAGTCTGCATAGCTTGTCAGACAAATGGCAAAACACATTTCACATTTCCTTTATGCAATTGAGGTCTGCCTTCTACATTATGGGAGTGCAAATGCTCTCATGGAAAAGGTCATCTCTAATACAAGGAGAGACGTTACCCACCTCACTGTCAAGCAGCTCAGCATTCAAAACCAATGCCCCTAAGGCAGGCACATAGCACAGGCAGTATTATGAACATTACAAATCGCTATTAATGTTTTAAAATACAATTACCGCCATTCACATACTTAGAGGAAGTGACTTGTCAGTTATAATGCATTTTAAGAACATCTCATCATCGCACTCCTCCTTCCCTGTGCTCCTCCCTCTCTAGTTTGCTTTCCACCTAAGCAGTACTGCTCCAATAGTTTATGTGACTGTGCTGCAAAACTGATCAGCAATATTCATGATTTATGTTTTAAGAAAAAAAGGAGATTTATGGTAGATTTTGTTCATCTGCTTTACAGCAAGGCTTTACAGACATTTGTAGCAGGACAACAAAGCAAAAACCAAGCAGCCACCAAGGCTATCAAGAACGGCTTGGTATTTCTAAACACACGAAGTCTACAAGTCTCCCAGAATCACAGCATCAATAAAAGAAGAAAGAATTAAGGATTAAGATTTAAAAATTAAGGAGACATGATCTTCCCAGAACAGCTGATCCATGCTTTTACCTTTAAAAGTTCCACTTCCCTAATTTTTGGAATACTTTGTAAACTTGCACACAAAACCACATGTAATCCCACTCCGTAATTAACTTTTTTTCCCAATTTAACTTATGAAAGTAGTGTATCAAGGTGAGACGTGAGATATTACGTTTCCACCAAAATCCAACCTCTGCACAATTTTACAGCAAATCTTGATCTTGTCTATACTGCTCTGCTTTCCTCATAAAAACACAGCATACAGCCACAATGCCTAAGATCATACAACAATACCTGAGCTGATTTGTTTTGTTTTCACAAAGAAAAAATTAATTCAATCTGTATTACCTCTAAATCCTTATTGTTCTTTAAGCACAAACACGCACATATAAAATAATGGCAAAACCATAAGAACACCACTGCATGACATCCTGTAAAACAACATGGCCTTCACCGTTTCCTGACTAACCTGTTTTCATTGAAATTTCCTTATTCAGAGAGGCCTCCTGGAATTCCACACAATTCAAACTTTAGTTCTACGTCCTTCAAATAGCTTTTGGCTCTCCTTCACTGTATTATTTTTGCATCATCAATAGCAAATACATGCCAAAATACGAAGCTAACATTTACATTCAGTTGCCTCAAGAAGCACTTGCCTGTTTTGCTCGAAGGAGGTCACTTGAAAAGACATGAGTAAACTTCACATTACTGAGAAATGAACCAGCAGCATCTGCTTGTCTGAAACCAGTTGCAGAGAGGGGCTCATCCACTCCTTGACCTACAAAATAAAAACCCATCAACATTAATACAGTTAAACTTTAGATCACTCAGCAGCTGAGCAAGTATGGCAACTGTAAAGAATCTGCTCAGTCATAGTAAAATGCTTCTGAAAGTAAAGCCAACCATTAGTAAAAGTCACTGTTCCTCTGGTCTTCCCTAAACTCAGTCACAGAAATTGCATGAAAAAACAGAGTACAGGGTAGGAAGACAGAAGGATCAGTATCAACGATATTAACAGTAATGTATATGTATGACAAATTTAAACATAAAACAGAGGCCTACATTTTCTATATTTGAATAGTCATTTTGAATCACTTGTCCTTTTTGAAATGGTCACTGGTTGGCTTCCTGCAAGAGGAATCTCCTTACTCAAACTAAAGGTCTGTAAAACAGATTTGTTGATTATACGTAAGAAAGACAATACAGTTGAGATACTGGTGTTTGTACTAAAATACACATAATGGAAAAACACGCACTTCAGAAGAACTAAGTCCTGACAAATATGAAATGCCTGCTCCTCTCCATTCCTCTACACTGACAACGACTCGAAGATATGAGGCAACAAGAAGGGATTCTGTGTAATGTGCAAAGCAGTACACATCCCTTGCCAAGGACACAGTTTCACAAGAATTTTACAGCTGACATAAACACAATCTGTTGAGGACTATTCCTCTTCCCTACTTCACCTCACACATTGACACTAATGCTCATGCAGTTGTGCAATGAGTATATTAACTGAACGCACCTGAAAAAGCAACAACCCTTTCAAAAACTGTGTTCAGCCAGAGCAGTCTGTGAAACTAACTGGCCATAGAGCTCTAGGACAGCATTAAGAGAACCAGCACTTTGCCAATCCAACTGAAATGAAACAGGTGTGCTCCTGTCACGACTCAAGGAGGCTCTGGGAGAACCAAGAACTGTGGCAGAGGGACAAACCTGTAACAAATTGCAATGTCCACATTTGTATTGCCTATTTTGCTTTTGTGGGAAGTCAGCGCAGAGAGAGTGCAATTCTCATCAGATCCAGAACGATGACAAGAACAATTTTCACCAAGCAAATGCACAATCATCTCTATGCTTCCAATAGCAAAAGACAGGACATCAGAAGTCCAGAACTTTTTGAGCACCCTGTCTGTTAATTCAGCCATGTGAGAGCCTGTATCCCACCATTCTGGTACAGTTCTTGCACCTCTCAAAAGATAAGGTGCACATGCTTCCACGAGAGTTTGCAATGATTGCTTAATGCACAGAAAGGAGCCTAGAAGGGCACAAAATAACTAGCCACATGTCATCTACCAGAGCAGAGCTACAAATTTAAAAGACATCACTGGCACTCCTAAGAACATGAACTATGGGAGTATTGCCATGTTGCAAGAACTCGATATTAAAGTGACAAAATAGGTGGTAAAAACTGGAAGCAAAATTCTTCCTTACAGCACCCAGCACTGTATACAGCTATTTGTTCAGAATAGAACCCCACTAGGTTCCTTATAGTGGTGAGCCTTGGTTTTGCTACAACAGACATCCAAGTAGCTCAGTGGGTTTAATTCTGGACGTACATGTGAGTAGTCAATAAGGAGAAGTCTGGTTTTAAGTGTTTTGTCTACAGATCACCTCCCTACAAACAGCTGGGACTGAACAATTCCACCATTTAAACAACCTTTACTTTTCATATTTCCTCGCTCTGCTGTAGGCTTTTTTTTTTTTTGCAAGTGACAGAGTACCTTCTTAAGACAACAGCCTCCTTCACAACATGACCTTTGTACATGCTTCTGCAGCTCCTTACCAACTCCATTATACAAACATGCACTTGGCTGCTTCTTCACCAGAGCTGCAGCTCTCGCTTCTCATCCAAGTCCTGGGAACTCTTTTCCCAGGCTTGATACTAGTCCGATGTAATACAGAACTATGGGACACTCTGGCATCCTTAGTAACGGGTGCTGCTATTACTTTATTTGACTACAGGTAACCTTTTCTTTTTTCCCCATTTAAAAATCGAAACTATTTGAATACTCCTGTTGAGTATTAGAACACATCACTATTTGTTGATAGTCTGTGGAGACCGACTTAGAATCTTTATAATTCTCTGCTGCTATCAAGCTAATGTGCTGGCTTACAGAGTCCTTACGATTTACAATATTATTCCACAATATTAACATTTTATCTGTTGGTCAGAGGATTCCTCATTGTGTAGAGAAGAAATACTTTCTGTCTGTAACAAACTAGTGGAATAACTAGTACTAACCTTGCAGTATCTTGTCTTCATTGTATCTTGTTTCTCCGGTGAAAGAGATTATCAACAAAAAAATTCTTAACATCCAACGGTTTTTAGTGAACTTTCAAACCAATTATTAAATTACACACCCACAGGAGACAGGAAAGTGTGAAAATTAAAAGAAAGGAGATAAAGTACAGCACAGCCTATTTTCAAAAAGGTGTATTTGAAGACTTTACAATGAATCAAAAACATTTTCAAGTAGTCAGCTCCAATCATGCATTCAGTACTTGTATTAAGACAAATCTACGTGGAATAAAAGGAAGGGACTTAAATTTATCATAAATACTTCATAATTAATCTATTATAATGATGCCTCCGTGCTGGAGAGAGGGAAGATGCAGAAAGACTCTGAAGTCCTCCTATGAAAGCACGTAGCAGCCAGCCAGATCTTGTGCTTTAAAGGAAAGACAGTTCAAGAGATTATCGAAGACGACAGCAGAGCAAGTTGCACACCTTGAAGTAACATAGAATTAAGAAGCCAGAGCTGCTGAAAAATACTAGAATGACCATTAGGATATTCTAATTCCTGAAGAAATCATCTTGAGAACTAAAACTGACAGTGTTTCAAGATTAGAGTGACTAAATACATGTGCAAATTTATTCTGGGGGAAGAATGTAACCACTAAACTTGACAGAAATAAAGTTAAGCCTGCTGACTTTGTCGAGACCCAAGTAAAATATCACGTGCTTAAGTTTTTGCAGTATTAAGGCCAAATGCGCTACTCAGTTTTTGTAGAGAGTGCTATCAACACTGATGGGTGGAAGTCCTCAAGATGAGTCCCAAATAGATAACTGATCATGGAGGACCAGTACTTCCAAGATAAAACACTGTATTTTAGCACACGTTAAACTCTTCCCTGCACAGCAGGCAGTAATTTAATTCTTCAGGCTCACCCTATTTCCTGACAGCTACTTCCATCCTCCTGAGGGAAACACAGCAGATGAATGAAGTCCATCCCTCTGGGCGAAGAGCAGAACGTGCAGTTTTCCAACTGTGCTCAGTAGTGCTCAGAAAGCACAGCACATGCAAGCGCAGTCTAATGAATGAACTCCCATCCATTTGCTGGCGAATGAACTGGGATTTTTCTGAACAGTCTGCAGGAGTCCCACCTGATTTCAAGTTCAACAAATTGTTTCAGGTTCACATGTTTTCTAGCTGATACAAAAATAAGGCTGCAACTAGAACACCACATCGGCAGGTCCAGAGCTTTAAGTGAAGTCAAGAGTAACTCTTAATAGGAGGAAAGCCAGAAAAAAAATTAAAAAAAAAAAGGTCACTGCTTCAGTTACAACAGCCAAATATTAAACTGCATTATGCCAAAAGATGAATAAAAGTCTGGTTTTCACAAAAATTAAACAATTCACTGCTGTCAATTGCAGGATGTGAGACCTACTTAGTCAGGTTAACCACAAGTCTTTGCCAATACCCACTGCAGCTTGAAAGGAAAAGTGACCTTAACTATTCTGAACAAGCCACAAATACCAGCCTTTAACACTTCGAATCACAAGATGGTTTGGGCTGGAAAAAGATCATACAGTTCCAACCCTCCTGCCACGGGCAGGGACCCCTCCCACCAGACCAGGCTGCTCAAGGCCCCATCCAACTTGGCCTCGAACACCTCCAGGGATGGGGCAAACCACGACTTCCTTGGTCAACCTGGGCCACTCCCTCCTCACCCTCACTGCGAAGAATTTCTTCCTATTGTCTAATCTGAATCTTCACCTCTCCAATTCAAAGCCCTTCCCCCTCATCCTAGCACTCCATGACCGTGTAAAAAGTCCCTCCCCAGCTCTCCTGTAGACTCTTCAAGTACTGGGAGGCTGCTCTGAGGTCTCCCCGGAGCCTTCTCCAGGCTGAACAACCCCAGCTCTCTCAGCCTGTTCTTAAGAGCAGAGGGGCTCCGTTCCTCCTATTCACTTCCCAGCAGAAATGCCAGACCGCCCTTCCCAAACGAATTCCTCGCCCCACCGAAAAACTCTTGGCAAAAGAAAAGGTGTTACGACCGGGTACGGACGAGCCCGCGAACAGCGCACACTAACAGGATACGTAACCCTCCCACTGGCACCGCCCGCACCGGCCCGGCCGCGGGACCGCTCGGGCAGCGCTCATGCCCCGACGCGGAGCCAGGGAGCTCCGGGGGATTAGGTGCGGGTGCCTGCCTGCGCCTGTGGAAGGGGTGGCGCCGCGGTACTCACTGCCGGACGACGGTTACCCCGGAGCGAACCATGACGCAGCCGCGCCGCCTCCGACCGCACTGCGGCGCCCTCCCGTGACATGTGGCGTGACGTCACCGCCCCGCGTCCTGCTGGGCGTTCAGCACAAGAACCTCAGGGAACTGCTACGACGAAATGCTAGCTCTGGTTAGTCTTCTCTGGAAGCGTTGTCACTGCAAGGTGGAAAGGATGACTAACAGAACGTTTGAGTATAGGGTACTGAAATGTGACTTAACTGCACCTAATAACAGGATTTTGGAAAAGAGAGTATCTCCCACAGGGAAGATGCTAGCATGGAATGCTGCTGCTTCTGAATGTCTACTCTTAGAGCGCTTTCACTGCAAAGCAAGACTTGTAGAACTTTCAGTCTCGGCTTGTGAACTATAATATCAGAATGGCTATTAAAATGTCACTTCAAAATTCCAGACAATTCAGCACAAGTACCGCAGGGAAGCTACTACCATCAAATGCTGGCTTTTGATACAGTCTTCTCAGGAAGCGCTTTCACTGCAAGCTGCATAAGCACGACTAACAGACCATTTTAGTCTAGGGTACTGAATTGTGACTTAACTGCGCCTAATAACCCGACGTTGGAAAAGAGAGTATCTCCCGCAGGGAAGATGCTAGCAGGGAATGCTGCTGCTTCAGAATGTCTTCTCTTAGAGCGCTTTCAGTGCAAAGCAAGACTTGTAGAACATTCAGTCTCGGCTTGTGTCCTGAAACAATAGAATGTGTAGTAAAACGTCACTTCAAAATTTCATACCATTCAGCACAAGGACCGCAGGGAAGCTGCTACCATCCAATGCTGGCTCCCATTAGAGTCTACTCAGGAAGCGCTTTCACTGCAAGCTGCATAAGGACGACTAACAGACCGTTTTAGTCTAGGGTACTGAATTGTGACTTAACTGCGCCTAATAACTCGGTTTTGGACAAAAGAGGATCTCCCGCAGGGAGTTGCTAACATGGAATGCTGCTGCTTCTGAATGTCTTCTCTCACAGCGCTTTCAGTGCAAAGCAAGACTTGTAGAACTTTCAGTCTCGACTTGTGTACTGTAACATCAGAATGGCTATTAAAGCATCACTTCAAATTTCAATACCGTTCAGCACAAGTACCGCAGGGAAGCTAATACCAATCAATGCTGGCTCTCGTTAGAGTCTTCTCCACGAAGCGCTTTCACTGCAAGCTGCATAAGCACAACTAACAGACCGTTTTAGTCTAGGGTACTGAATTGTGACTTAACTGCGCCTAATAACGAGATTTTGGAAAACAGAGTATCTCCCGCAGGGAAGATGCTAGCAGGGAATGCTGCTGCTTCAGAATGTCTTCTCTTAGAGCGCTTTCAGTGCAAAGCAAGACTTGTAGAACTTTCAGTCCCGGCTTGTGTACTATAACATCAGAATGGCTAGTGAAGCGTCACTTCAAATTTCCATACCATTCAGCACAGGTACCGCAGGGAAGGTGCTACCATCCAACGCTGGCTCTCGTTAGAGTCTTCTCGGGAAGCGCTTTCACTGCAAGCCGCAGAAGCACGACTAAACAGAACGTTTTAGTCTAGGGTACTGAATTGTCACTTAACTGCGCCTAATAACGCGACGTTGGAAAAGAGAGTATCTCCCGCAGGGAAGATGCTAGCATGGAATGCTGCTGCTTCTGAATGTCTTCTCTTAGAGTGCCGGGACGGTAGGAACCAAGCGGTCCAATCAATATGACTGATAAAGCAAGGTCGACTTTATTCAAAAGAAGTTAGGTTATATACTTTCCTTATACTCGATTACATCATCGTATTATAATTTCATTGGTTAGTAACAGCATACAAATACATGTTCATTGGCTATATTCATATTGCCCCCATGTTAATATTCATTAACTACTACGCGCTATTATGTTTCTAACATCCTGCTATAGTTTCTGTGTTCAAGGTCACAACGTCTTGTTTTAATTACAGTGTTTTAAACTATGTGCTGACTTATCTTAGAGTAAGGCTTAATGCTATCAAAAAGAATTGCTTGTACAGGCACCTGCTCTTAGCTCATCTTTTAACAGCGATATCATTTATACAGCAGTATAAACAGTATAAGCAGTTCCTATACCTGGAATTAATGATACAGTGATTCTCAAAGCTAATCCCCATAACTGTACATTGTCATTACAATCTGAAGGCAACTGTTGGATTGATCGTTTAGCACGGCTTAAGTTTTGAATTGTGGATCGATTCAGTGCCAACATGGTTAACCTGCCAAGATAACAAGGGCCTCCATAAGTGTTTTTAGGAATACCTTGCCACGCTCTGTCACCACAAATCAAAAAGACATTTGAGGGTAATGCTTTGGTGGTACTATTAGCCCAAATATGAGAGTGATTACTCTCCCACCCATATGCTCCCAATGTATCGTTCTCATTTCTGTACCCACAATATGGACCAATATCATATGATGTGTCTTTGGGAGTCAACCAAGAAATTGACTGTTTTTTCAAAAAGGAATAAAAGCCAAACAGAAAACATGTCTGAGTATAATTTTGTGTTGCGTTTCCGACTATCATCGACCTAGCTATGTCAATTTCTTGTGGATCCCATGGCAAGGTTCGGGTCAGCCCATTGATCAGCTTAGCACTACACTCACTAACATTAGTGGTGTTATCACAGTTGCCAACACTATATCCATCAAAAACTGTACTATCATATCCTGGAAAACCAAACAAACAGGTGCAAAAGGGATCGGTAGCAGTAGCAAGAGCTAGGCAAAAAGCGGAGTTGCCAGTCTGTTTGGCCCAAGTCACCCGTAAGTTTTTTCTTGGATCGATACTGATTGAAGAGGGTTGAGCATTAGCTATCAATATAGCTGCAATACACAACTGGATGATCTTCATAAATCTATTAGGTTGGATCATCGCCTGAAGAAACTGCCTTTGTCCAACGACTAGGTACCCAAATCGGTCCTGTAGGGGTAAGAACACACATATAACCTCTGCCCGTATAGCGTACTTCTGCTGGCCCCATCCATTCTCCTGTTTTCGGATTTCTATACATAACATAAAAAGGCCTTTCTGCTGATTTTGGTGAGGTTCTGTGTTCACTTTGAACATATGCAGGCGGGACATCATTGTCACCTACAATATAAAGATAGTTTAACACAAACAGCACTTTACTCAACCGTTCTTGTATATCCCCCCGTTCTACTATAGCTTGGCCAGTAGGGGAGTGAGGGATTCCCGTAATATGGTGGACTCCCCATAACTGACAAAGGTGTCTCATTTTTTCGCTAGTATAAGCGGGACCATTGTCTGTCTTAATTTGTTCAGGAACCCCCATTACGGCAAAACACAAGCTTAAATGACGTACAACGTGCAAGGGCCTTTCACCGGACTGTGCAGAGGCCCATAAAAAACCACTGTAAGTGTCTATAGAAACATGAACATATTTGAGTTTCCCAAATTCAGGTACATGGGTTATGTCCATTTGCCAAATGACGTTTGGATCCAATATGCGGGGATTTGCTCCCAGTCCGAGACCAGGTCCATGGTGACTGCATGTGGGACATGCCCGCACGATTCCTCGAGCTTCTTCCATAGTGATACAGAATTGTTTATGCAATCCACGAGCATTTTGATGAAAAGTTGCGTGACCCTCTCTTGCTTTAGCAAATTCACTCAATGGTACTGATAAAGTCACTAATTTATCAGCACGAGCATTTCCTTCACCCAACCCTTCAGACCACTTGTGGCTTCTTACGTGTAATATGGCGTACTCCGTAAGTCTTTTCTTTATTGCTGATTGCAATTGGTGTAACAAATCAAACAGGCGGTTGTTAGAGATTTCTCTAATTCTTGCTGTTTCGATTCGTTGCACGATTCTAACCACATACAATGAATCCGATATTAAGTTTAACTTGCTTTGTGGCCATTGTTTAAAAGCACAAACTACCGCAGACAGTTCCAAAGTCTGTAAAGAGTCTCCTTTCTCCGCGTTTAGAATGATCTGATGCCATTGTTGATCAGCATACCATACGGCCGCAGCTCGACGTGATTTTCGACCAGCATCTGTAAAAACTGTAACAGCATTTGCCAGTGTTCGTGATCGTCCCTTTCTGATTACTTCTCCAACAGCCGCAAGTCGCGATTGGATACTTGTCTTTGGTTGATTGGGCAGGAATAAACAAAGCTAAAGCAGTAAAAGCTGAAGTAGACCAAAACTGTATTTCATCTACACAGAAAGCATCAAATTCTTTAAGCTCCCTTTTTGTTTTTCAACTAAAGCGTTCAGTTGAAACATATGATCGACTTGACGTTGTATACACTGTAACACACAGGATAATTGTCAAAGTAATCAACACCAATAAAAACAACATTCCTCCTTTGACCAACAGTTCTCATACCCATCTTGTTATCCACCCATTCTTTCGAGAATCGATCACCCAGGGACATCCTTTAACTACCACCCATAAGATTAAGAGCACCCATAATGTTAACGTCCTCCTCATTCTTGTTGACTGCCTTTGTGGCCGGGGCTCAACAGTTGTCACGCAGCAATGCGGGCTTGATCCACCTCGCAGGTGCCCAAAGTGGTCCTGTATCTGTTAAAACACAAGTCTAACCTTGTCCCCATGTTAGTAGCTTACACAGATCTGTCCATTGCCCATAATAACTGTTTTTTCAATAGCACTTTCACGTTGTCTTGTACTTGCTCTGATTTTGACGACATGGTTTGTACATGCTTCAATTTTAGCACAATTTGATAATCTCCTGCTAATTGCAAAAAATTCATTACATATTGCACCTTCATCAATCTATTTTGCGGTGTCTCTCCTGATTCTCCCCCTCTTTTTTTTTTTTTTTTTTTTGATTGATAACAATGTTTTTACTACTTGATGAGTACGTTCAATAATGGCATTACTTGGTAGATGGATATCAATACTTTCTGGATAATCTATTAGATCTACTTGTAAATTCAAAATATTTGCCATGCAGCACTTAGCATATTCTTTTGTCATTGGGATATAAATGATTGTTGAGCCTTGGCCTAATAACTGAACACTTCTTTTCTTCCCTCGGTGATTACCATTGTAATAATTTCAAATTTAGTGACTATGTTTCTGGGGGTTAGTGTGGTAAAATATCCACTCAATAATTTGTAATGAATCTTTTGAATTTTCGTCTATCATTGCCTCAATTGTCCCTAAAGGTTGTCTGCACTAGGACCCAGCAGTTGCTGACTAGTTCCAGTGAGACTGGAATGCACAGTGTTCTCAGAAATTGGCATTCCCCTAGAGAGATAACACCGTTAACTCCTTTGGACTTTTTCAAAGCTGAAAGAAAAAAAAAACTTGGAAAGGAAGGAGAAGTGCGGGGGGGAGGCACTCACACACATACAGCTGCATGTTTTGCTAGGTATTTTAAAACTTTTCCTTCCAAAGCCTTTCATTCCAAAGATCCCCAGGTAAATCTACCTGTTTGCCGGCTTAGTGGACATTTGAGATTGAAAGTTCCCAGAGATGTATTTCTAAGATTAATCAAAACCGATTTTTAAGTCTTGCAAACGTTTGAAGTACTTCAAACACACACACACATGACCACTTATTTCTCAGTTAGCCGAATACATTCATACAATGTTCGTTATCACTATTGGATCCACAATTTTCCCATGCTACGGATATTTAAACTACACATGGTACTGGGAACATACAACACTTAAAATATGTACATGCATTATCTAATAAGGCTTATATCGATTGTCTAACAAGTATTTCACTTATGGTAGTCTTTTGTAGTTTCCGTATTGATAGAATCACAGACTGGTCAGTTGAACCACAGCCTCTGTTTCTTCATGGGCTACAGTTGCTGAAAAACAAATCAGATGAGTGATTCTAGTGCCCTTTGATATAAAGTCAAGAGGCATGGGCATTCAAGCTATTACTTGCATCGTTCTCATAAAGTCGGCATCAGTCAATTCTGGTAAAACAAACAATCTTTGTAACAGGTGATCGTGCAATTAACAGTGCACTAAGTCCATTTTTGCATTCTTTAAGGCTAATTGTTTAAGCAACACTTATCTAGCAGCGATATTGTCTGCTTGCTTATTTAAGGTCTCTTGTAGTTTGTCTAGAAAAGTCATGTAATAAATGCCATTTTCTAGATTTCTTTTTTATCATAAATACAGGTGCGTTCCAAGGACTATTAAATGGGACTGTATGCCCGTGATCTATTTGCTCTTCCACTAAATTTTGAAATGTACCCAATTTTTCACTCGTTCATAATTCCAATGTCTATTCCCATTGCATTTAACACATCTCTCCCCCACAAGATTAGTGGAACGTGCACAACTAAGGGTTACACTACACTTCAACATAAGAGGCTGAGTTTGTAGGGACTAAGCCAAATGTATTTCAAGGATTCTTATGGACTCAAATCTTTGTGAGCCATGCTCTACAGAGTCAGCTTGGAACACAGCTGCTTTGAATAAAATTAAATACGCTATCCGGCTATCCGTTGGTATTAATACTAGTGGAAATGGTGTTCATAACACTAGTGGAGACAGCATCCATACCCTTGCTTGAATTATTCCAGTACAGCCTACATCAATGACCCCAGGTAAAACAAAGATTCCCAATCGAATTATTGACAATCATTCTAATTACAAGTTAGTAAAGCCACCCTCCAATGGTCCTTTTACGTTCCGTGGTATTGTGTGAAGTGCAGACGATTGCAGCACCACTGCGATGGCGGTGATCACGTCTATCTCGGTGGTGCCTCTGGTTCTTGCTCTGAGGTGAGAGCTGCTGCTCGCTGCGGAGGCATCTGTGTTGGTACGTGCCTCCGAACCATGCTTTGCTCCTGGTTTTCTGACAATACTGTCCCGTTCTTATCCCATTTTGATTTACACCAACTGGTAAAATGTTTGTCCTTTCCACACTGAGGGCAGATTTTAGATCCTCTCTCCTGGCGTTGCGTGTGGCAGTCTCTTTTAAAATGTCTCTCTTTGCCGCATCTCTAACAAAACGGATTTCTGTCCCAGATTACAGTCAGGGCAGCAGCTACTAGCTGTGCTTAATAGGTAAATGATCCCAGCTGTTGTTGTAGGAGTTTTCAGACTGCATCATATCTTTCTACATTCATCATTAGGATTTTTTGTCACTGATTGCAAAACTAAGGCTTCTGTAACTGCTCAGTTGTCTTACTTGCTTGTCAAGCACATCCTTTGATGTATCTATAAACACCATATATGGGTCATGCCTGTTTCAACTTTCCAACATCCAGTATCTTTAAAAGTGTTTGATAAACCAAAAAGCCGCATCTGTTGTAAAATTGCATTATTCACACTGTCTTGCTTCTTGAACTGCTACCAACATTGTTTAATCAAGCCATTTCTTATCGTATCTGTTAACAGTCCCTTCTGCAATGCTGAAACTGCTTGGGTTTCGCAGCAGCAGTAGGCGGCCCCCCCCTCAGCCCAGGGCAGAGCCCCCCCTTGCGGTGGGAGCTCCCTCTCCGCGGGAGCTGGAGGGGTGGGGGAGCGGCCCTCAGCCGGGCGGCTTGGTTCTTTTCATGGTATTTCACCAATTCTTCCTCTAACTCCCTCTCTTCACTATCAGATAAAGGATCATTATCTAACTCTGGAGGAGCTGACGGCACAGGCACTTGAACCTCTTGTTTGGCAGGAGTTGAGGGTCCCAGTATAATGGTAGAGCCAATTGGTGGCTCCAAAATGTAGTCGCTACCCAGAACAAACCACCTTGGCTCTGCTTGGATGCCTTCTAACTGAGTAGTAGCTATAGCTGCAACTCTCTTCTCTGCCCGGTACTGTTTAAGACAATTAATAAGCGATCGCTACTGTTTCATAAACTTTTTTGCAGTCTTATCCTCATCTATAACCTTATCCCTTAACTTATCTCCAAACTCTCGCCAGGCTGTATCACTAAACAATAATCCAGGATCCTGAAAACACCCGAGACTCATCCCATATGCTATCAGTTCTGGCAAATCCTTCTTTGGACTAATGTCCAGTACTTTTCGCTTTTCTAAAAAGCGTTGCAATAAATCGAGGGCTACTTGCTTTCCCATGGTTACCGGTAACTCTAACAAAGAAAAAGGTGCAGCCTTACACTCGCAGCAGCCCTCCTCGGACGGCGAACGCCTTCTATAAGGTCGGTTCAGGCATGGATCGAGTTTCCTGTTCCAGCCAGCGTCGATCTTTTGCCCCCCGGTCGCTGCTACCGGTGCTTTTCCGATCTCCCGCCGCTTTTCCGGTCTTACCAAATGCATTTTTCCCTTCTTCGGGCACCAAAATGCTGGGACGGGAGGAACCAAGCAGTCCAATCAATATGATTGATAAAGCAAGGTCGACTTTATTCAAAAGAAGTTAGGTTATATACTTTCCTTATACTCGATTACATCATCGTATTATAATTTCATTGGTTAGTAACAGCATACAAATACATGTTCATTGGCTATATTCATATTGCCCCCATGTTAATATTCATTAACTACTATGCGCTATTTTGTTTCTAACATCCTGCTATAGTTTCTGTGTTCAAGGTCACAACGTCTTGTTTTAATTACAATGTTTTAAACTATGTGCTGACTTATCTTAGAGTAAGGCTTAATGTTATCAAAAAGAATTGCTTGTACAGGCACCTGCTCTTAGCTTATCATTTAACAGCGATATCGTTTATACAGCTCCCTCAAGGGAACATGCCCTTGTTCACTTAACCATTTCCCAACATTAGAGTGCTTTCAGTGCAAAGCAAGACCTGTAGAACTTTCAGTCTCGGCTTGTGTCCTGTAACATCATGGCTATTAACAATGGCTATTAAAGCGTCACTTCAAATTTCAATACTGTTCAGCACAAGTACCACAGGGAAGCTGCTACCATCCAATGCTGGCTCTCGTTAGAGTCTACTCAGGAAGCTCGTTCACTGCAAGCTGCATAAGGACGACTAACAGGACGTTTCAGTCTAGAGCACCGAATTGTGACTTAACTGCCCCTAATAACGCGATTTCGGAAAAGAGAGTATCTCCCTCAGGGAAGATGCTAGCATGGAAAACTGCTGCTTCTGAATGTCTACTCTTAGAGCGCTTTCACTGCAATGCAAGACTTGTAGAACTTTCAGTCTCGGCTTGTGTACTGTAACATCAGAATGGCTACTAAAGCGTCACTTCAAATTTCCTTACCGTTCATCACAAGTACTGCAGGGAAGGTGCTGCCATCCAATGCTGGCTCTCATTAGAGTCTACTCAGGAAGCTCTTTCACTGCAAGCTGCTTAAGGACGACTAACAGTACGTTTTAGTCTAGGGCACCGAATTGAAACTTAACTGCACCTAATAACTCGATTTGGAAAAAAGTTTATCTCCCGTAGGTAAGATGCTAGCATGGAATGCTGCTTCTTCAGAATGTCTTCTCTTAGAGCGCTTCCAGTGCAAAGCAAGACTTGTAGAACATTCAATCCCGGCTTGTGTACGTTCACATCAGAATGGCTAGTAAAGTGTCATTTCAAATTTCCAAACCATTCAGCACAAGGACGGCAGGGAAGCTGCTACCATCAAATGCTGGCTCTCGTTAGAGTCTTCTCTGGAAGCGCTTTCACTGCGAGCTGCAGAAGCACCCCTAACAACAAGCTTTAGTATAGGGTACTAAATTGTGTCTTAAGTGCGGCTAATAACGCGATTTTGGACAAGAGTGTATCACCCGCAGGGAAGCTGCTACCATCAAATGCTGGCGCTCGTTAGAGTCTTCTCTGGAAGCGGATTCACTGCAAGCTGCAGAAGCACCCCTAACAACAAGCTTTAGTATAGGGTACTAAATTGTGTCTTAAGTGCGGCTAATAACGCGATTTTGGACAAGAGTGTATCACCCGCAGGGAAGCTGCTACCATCAAATGCTGGCACTCATTAGAGTCTTCTCTGGAAGCGATTTCACTGCAAGCTGCAGAAGCAACCCTAACAGCAAACTTTATTATAGGGTACTGAATTGTGACTTAACTGCGGCCAAGAACCCCATTTTGGAAAAGAGAGTATCTCCAGCAGGGAAGCTGCTACCATCAAATGCTGGCTGTCGTTAGAGTCTTCTCTGGAAGTGCTTTCACTGCGAGCTGCAGATTCCCTCCTAAAAGCAAGCTTTAGAATAGGGTACTGAATTGTTGCTTAACTGCGGCTAATAATGCGATTTAGGAAAAGATGCTGTCTCCTGCAGGGAAGCTGCTACTATCAAATGCTGGATCTCGTTAGAGTCCTCTCTGGAAGCGCTTTCACCGCAAGCTGTAGATTCCCTCCTAACAGCGAGCTTTGGGATAAAATAGTGAATTGTGGCATACTTTCGCCTAATAATACGATTTTGGAAAAGCGAGTATCTCGTGCAGGGAAGCTGCTACCATCAAATGTTGGCTCTCGTTAGAGTCTTTTCTGGAAGGGCTTTCACTGCAAGCTGCAGATTCCCTCCTAACAGCAAGCTTTAGGATAGGGTACTGAATTGTGACTTACTTTCGCCTAAAAAGGCGATTTTGGAAAAGAGAGTATCTCCCGCAGGGAAGCTGCTACCACCAAATGCTTGCTCTTATTAAAGTCTTCTCTGGAAGCGCTTTCACTGCGAGCTGCAGAAGCACCACAAACAGCAAGCTTTAGTATAGGGTACTGAATTGTGACTTAACTGCGGCTAATAATGCGATTGTGGAAAAGAGAGTATCTCCCGCAGGGAAGCTGCTGCCATCAAATGCTGGCTCTCGTTAGAGTCTTCTCTGGAAGCGCTTTCACTGGAAGCTGCAAAAGCACCCCTAATAATAAGCTTTAGTGTAGGGTTCTGAATTGTGACTTAACTGCGACTTATAAGACAATTACTGACAAGAAGGTATCTCCCGCAGGGAAGCTGCTACCATCAAATGCTGGCTCTCGTTAGAGTCTTCTCTGGAAGTTCTTTCACTGCAAGCTGCAGAAGCACCCCTAACAGCAAGCTTTAGTATAGGGTACTGAATTGTGTCTTAAGTGCGGCTAATAACGCGGTTTTGGAAAAGAGGGTGTCTCCCGCAGGGAAGCTGCTACCACCAAATGCTGGCTCTCGTTAGAGTCTTCTCTGGAAGTGCTTTCACTGCAAGCTGTAGAAGCACCCCTAACAGCAAGCTTTAGGATAGGGTACTGAATTGTGACTTAACTGCGGTTAATAACGCGATTTTGGGCAAGAGTGTATCACCCGCAGGGAAGCTGCTACCATCAAATGCTTGCTCTCGTTAAAGTCTTCTCTGGAAGTGATTTCACTGCAAGCTGCAGAATCACCCCTAACAGAAAGCTTTAGTATAGGTTACTGAACTGTGACTTAACTACAACTAAGAAGGTAATTATGGACAAGAGGGCATCTCCGGCAGGGAAGCTGCTACCATGAAATGCTGGCTCTCGTTAGAGTCTTCTCTGGAAGTGCTTTCAATGCGAGCTGCCGAAGCACCCCTAAGAGCAAGCTGTGGTATAGGGTACTGAATTGTGACTTAACTGCTGCTAATAATGCGATTTTGGAAAAGTTGCTGTCTCCTGCAGGGAAGCTGCTACCATCAACTGCTGGCTCTCGTTAGAGTCTTCTCTGGAAGTGCTTTCACTGCAAGCTGCAGAAGCACCCCTATCAGCAAGCTTTAGTATAGGGTACTGAATTGTGACTTAACAGCGACTAATAAGGCCATTATGCACAAGAGAGTATCTCCCACAGGGAAACTGGTACCATCAAATGCTGGCTCTCGTTAGAGTCTTCTCTGGAAACGCTTTCACTGCGATCTGCAGAAGCACGACTAACAGCAAGATTTAGTATAAGATACTGACTTCTGTCTTAACTGGGGCTAATAACTCGATTTTGGAAAAGATGTTGTTTCCCGCAGGGAAGCTGCTATCATCAAATGCTGGCTCTCGTTAGAGTCTTCTCTGGAAGCACTTTCACTGCGAGCTGCAGAAGCACCACTAACAGCAAGCTTTAGAATAGGGTACTGAATTGTGTCTTAACTGTGGCTAATAATGCAATTGTGGAAAAGAGAGTATGTCCCACAGGGAAGCTGCTACCATCAAATGCTGGCTCTCGTTAGAGTCTTCCCTGGAAGGGCTTTCACTGCGAGCTGCAGATTCCCTCCTGAAAGCAAGCTTTAGGATAGGGTACTGAATTGTGATTTAACTGCGGCCAAGAACCCCATTTTGGAAAAGAGAGTATCTCCCGCAGGGAAGCTGCTACCATCAAATGCTGGCTCTCGTTAGAGTCTTCTCTGGAAGCGCTTTCACTGCGAGCTGCAGAAGCACCCCTAACAGACATCTTTAGGATAGGGTACTGAATTGTGACTTAACTGCGGCTAATAATGCGATTTTGGAAAAGAGTGTATCTCCCGCAGGGAAGCTGCTACCATCAAATGCTGGCTCTCGTTACAGTCCTCTCTGGAAGCGCTTTCACTGCAAGCTGCAGATTCCCTCCTAACAGCAAGCTTTAGGATAGGGTACTGGACCGCGGGAGATTTAAATGCAGAGTAGCCATTAACACTGCTTCTTTGGCAGCACCTGGCAGCAGGACGGTGAGTTCTGTGGTGGGGTGGACTTTTTGAGGCGGTGGGAGCTTCCCGGAGCCGGGAAAATGCCAGAAAAAACCCAGGCGGGGTCCTGACAGCCCCCACACGCTGGTCCCGCATGGTGCCTGACGGGAGGGGGCAGTCCCGGCAGCTACCGCAGGAGATTTAAATTGCGCCCCTGGGAGCACCGCAACCTGCAGCACGGCGAAGAGGAGCGTGGCAAAGAGGTGCGGGGGCAGTTTGAGCGGCAGTTCGAGCGGGCAGGGCGAGAAGGCAGGGCGCAGAGAGGACCTAGGGACTAGGCAAAAGACACCGAAGACCATGGTGGCCACCCGGCAGAAGGTTAAAGCTGCTCCGTGTGCTGCAGCAGGCAGGGTGGATGCTCCCACCCAGACGGAGCCACAGTGGGTGCATGCAGCTACCCAGACCCTGGGCTGCAGGCAGTGCCCCCCTCCCACACCGGCTTGTGCCTCTGGTACTGGCCGCACTTGTGAAAGCTGCGCTCGAGTCGGGGAACTCCTTCACATGGTGAAGGAGCTAAGAGAGGAGGTGAAGAGGCTGAGGACCATCAGGGAGTGTGAGAGGGAGATTGACCAGTGGAGCAGGGCCCTCTCACTAACTCAGCAGCCTGCTGGGGCTGGTGTGTCCAAACATCATCCACCTGCAAACTGCATGGTTGGGGGAACAAGAGATGGGGAGTGGCAGCAAGTTCCTGCCAGAGGAAGGAAACCTGCTCCCCTCACCCAGACAGCAAAGCCCCAGATCCCCCTGGCAAACAAGTACCAAGTGCTGCAGGTGGAATCCAGCCCTCAGGATGAGGATGCTGGCTCCCACAGCCTAGAATCCTTCCCTAGGCTGCACCATTCTCAGAAAAAGATAAAAACATCCTCCATCAAGAAGAAGACGAGGGTGATTGTTGTAGGAGACTCCCTCCTAAAAGGAACAGAGGGACCCATTTGCAGACTGGACCCGCTCCACAGAGAGGTCTGCTGCTTACCGGGGGCATCAGGGAAGGAGGTAGCTAGAAAACTTCCTTCCCTGGTCCACGAGACAGACTGCTATCCTCTGATAGTAGTCCAAACTGGTAATGACGGCCTAGCAAACAAAAAGGCCAAAACCATCAAGAATGGCTTCAGGGCCATTGGGAGAATGATGGAGGGCTCTGGGGCACAAGTAGTATTCTGCTCCATCCCAATGCTAAATAGAGAGGAGCGGGAAGCCAGGATGAGGAATTTGATTAATACCTGGCTCCGAGCTTGGTGTGAGGAGAGGGGCTTTGGCTTTTTTGATCATGGGGTGGCTCACGCGCCCCCAGGCTTTGTTGCTAAGGGCGGGACACATGGGTCTCCTAGGGGGGCTAAAGCCCTTGCTAGAAACCTAGCCAAGCTCATAAATCGAGCTTTAAACTAGATGTGAAGGGGGAGGGGGTTGAGCCCAGGCTAGACATGAACGAGCCTGGACGTGGGGAATTGGCGATTGGGAGAGGGTGCGCGGGTGAGGACCACCAGTACCTCACCACACAAAAAGTGGGGGAGAACACACCTCGGGGTGCTAAGGGAGATGCAGGCACTCTGGTGTTAGCTACTCCAGTTACCAGGCAGTTGGGAACGAACCCTGTTCCCTCTAGGAGGGCTGAAGGCTCGGCAGCTCAGCTGAAGTGCATTTACACCAATGCACGCAGCATGGGGAATAAGAAGGAAGAGCTGGAATCTGTCATAGGGCAAGGAGCCTATGATGTCGTTGCCATCACGGAAACGTGGTGGGATGACTCATATAACTGGAGTACAGCTATGGTGGGGTATAAGCTTTTCAGGCGGGACAGGAAGGGTAGGAGAGGAGGCGGGGTAACCCTCTTTGTAAGGGAGGACTTGGACTCCATTGAGATGGATTGTGGCAATCAGGAGGTTGAGTGCCTGTGGGTCAAAATTAGAGGAGCCCACCAGAAGGTAGATTTTGTGATGGGAGTCTGTTACAGACCACCCAGCCAAGGAGAAGCAGCTGATGAGCTCTTCTATAAACAGCTGCGGTCAATCTCTAGATCAATGCCTCTCGTTCTTGTGGGAGACTTCAATCTGCCTGATATCTGCTGGGTGTACAATACAGCAGAAAGGAAGCAGTCTAGGAGGTTCCTGGAGTGCGTGGAAGACAACTTCCTTGCACAGTTGGTGAATGAACCAACAAGGGAGGGTGCCCTCCTGGACCTGCTGTTTGTGAACAGAGAAGGCCTTGTAGGGGATGTGGCAGTAGGTGGACGCCTAGGACTAAGCGACCATGAGATGACAGGGCCAAATGCCAGGTCGTGCACTTGGGGCACAACAACCCTATGCAGTGCTACAGACTAGGAGAAGTCTGTCTAGAAAGCTGCCTGGAGGAGAGGGACCTGGGTGTGTTGGTTGACAACCGACTGAATATGAGCCAGCAGTGTGCCCAGGTGGCCAAGAAGGCCAATGGCATCTTGGCTTGTATCAGCAGGTCCAGGGAGGTTATCCTCCCTCTGTACTCGGCACTGGTGAGACCGCTCCTCGAATCCTGTGTTCAGTTCTGGGCCCCTCACCACAAGAAGGATGTTGAGGCTCTGGAGCGAGTCCAGAGAAGAGCAACAAAGCTGGTGAAGGGGCTGGAGAACAGACCTTATGAGGAGCGGCTGAGAGAGCTGGGGTTGTTTAGCCTGGAGAAGAGGAGGCTGAGGGGTGACCTCATTGCTCTCTACAACTACCTGAAAGGACATTGTAGAGAGGAGTGTGCTGGCCTCTTCTCCCAAGTGACAGGGGACAGGACAAGAGGGAATGGCCTCAAGCGCTGCCAGGGGAGGTTTACGCTGGACATTAGGAAAAAATACTTTACAGAAAGGGTCATTGGGCACTGGAAGAGGCTGCCCAAGGAGGTGGTTGAGTCACTTCCCTGGAGGTGTTTAAGGGACGGGTGGACGAGGTGCTGAGGGATATGGTTTAGTGTCTGATATGAATGGTAGGACTCGATGATCCGGTGGGTCTCTTCCAACTTGGTTATTCTGTGATTCTGTGATTCTGTGAAATGTGACTTACTTTCGCCTAAAAAGGCGATTTTGGAAAAGAGACTATCTCCCGCAGGGAAGCTGCTACGATCAAATGCTGGCTCTCGTTCGAGTCCTCTCTGGAAGCGCTTTCACTGCAAGCTGCAGATTCCTTCCTATCATCAAGCTTTAGGATAGGGTACTGAATTGTGACTTAACTGCGGCTAATAACACGATTTTGGAAAAGAGAGTATCTCCCGCAGGGAAGCTGCTACCATCAAATGCTGGCTGTCGTTAGAGACCTCTCTGGAAGCGCTTTCACTGCAATCTGCAGATTCCCTCCTAACAGCAAGCTTTAGGATAGGGTACTGAATTGTGACTTACTTGCGCCTCAAAAGGCGATTTTGGAAAAGAGAGTATCTCCTGCAGGGAAGCTGCTACCATCAAATGCTGGCTCTCGTTAGAGTCCTCTCTGGAAGCGCTTTCACTGCAAGCTGCAGATACCCTCCTAACAGCGAGCTTTAGGATAGGGTTCTGAATTGTGACTTACTTTCGCCTAAAAAGGCGATTTTGGAAAAGAGAGTATCTCTCGCAGGGAAGCTGCTACATTCAAATGCTGGCTCCCGTTAGAGTCCTCTCTGGAAGTGCTTTCACTGCAAGCTGCAGATACCCTCCTAACAGCAGGCTTTAGGAAAGTGTACTGAATTGTGACTTAACTGATGCTAATTTTGCGATATTGGAAACAAGAGAATATCCCGCAGGGAAGCTGCAACCATCAAATGCTGGCTCTCATTGGAGTCCTCTCTAGAAGCGCTTTCACCGCAAGCTGCAGATTCCCTCCTAACAGCGAGCTTTAGGATAGGGTACTGAATTGTGTCTTAGATTAGGCTAAAAGGCAATTTTGGAAAAGAGAGTATCTCCCGCAGGGAACCTGCTACCATCAAATGCTGGCTGTCGTTAGAGTCCTCTCTGGAAGCACTTTCACTGCAAGCTGCACATTCCCTCCTAACAGCGAGCTTTAGGATAGGGTACTGAACTGTGACTTACTTTCTCCTAATAATGCGATTTTGGAAAAGAGAGTATCTCCCGCAGGGAATCCCCTACCATCAAATGCTGGCTGTCGTTAGAGTCCTCTCTGGAAGCTCTTTCACTGCATGCTGCAGATTCCCTCCTAACAGCGAGCTTTAGGATAGGGTACTGAATTGTGATTACGTGCGCCTCAAAAGGCGATTTTGGAAAAGAGAGTATCTACCGGAGGGAAACTGCTACCATCAAATGCTGGCTGTCGTTAGAGTCCTCTGTGGAAGCGCTTTCACTGCAAGGTGCAGATTCCCTCCTATCAGCGAGCTTTAGGATAGGTTACTGAATTGTAACTTACTTGTGCCTCAAAACGCGATTTTGGAAAAGAGAGTATCTCCCGCAGGGAAACAGCTACCATCAAATGCTGGCTCTCGTTAGAGTCCTCTCTGGAAGCGCTTTCACTCTATGCTGCAGATTCCCTCCTAACAGCGAGCTTTACGATAGGGTACTGAATTGTGACTTAACTGATGTTAATTTTGAGATATTAGAAACAAGAGAATATCCCGAAGGGAAGCTGCAACCATCAAATGCTGGCTCTCATTAGAGTCCTCTCTGGAAGTGCTTTCACTGCAAGCTGCAGATTCCCTCCTAACACCAAGCTTTAGGATAGGGTACTAAATTGTGACTTAGATTAGGCTAAAATGCGATTTTGGAAAAGAGAGTATCTCCCGCAGGGAAGCTGCTACCATCAAATGCGGGCACTCTTTAGAGTCCTCTCTGGAAGCGCTTTCACTGCAAGCTGCAGATTCCCTCCTAACAGCAAGCTTTAGGATAGGGTTCTGAATTGTGACTTACTTACGCCTAAAAAGGCGATTTTGGAAAAGAGAGTATCTCTCGCAGGGAAGCTGCTACATTCAAATGCTGGCTCCCGTTAGAGTCCTCTCTGGAAGTGCTTTCACTGCAAGCTGCAGATACCCTCCTAACAGCAGGCTTTAGGAAAGTGTACTGAATTGTGACTTAACTGATGCTAATTTTGGGATATTAGAAAGAAGAGAATATCCCGCAGGGAAGCTGCAACCATCAAATGCTGGTTCTCATTGGAGTCCTCTCTGGAAGTGCTTTCACTGAAAGCTGCAGATTCCTTCCTAACAGCGAGCTTTAGGATAGGGTACTGAATTGTGACATAACTGATGCTAATTTTGCAATATTGGAAACAAGAGAATATCCCGCAGGGAAGCTGCAACCATCAAATGCTGGCTGTCGTTAGAGTCCTCTCTGGAAGCGCTTTCACCGCAAGCTGCACATTCCCTCCTAACAGCGAGCTTTAGGATAGCGTACTGAATTGTGACTTACTTGCGCCTCAAAACACGATTTTGGAAAAGAGAGTATCTACCGGAGAGAAACTGCTACCATCAAATGCTGGCTGTCATTAGAGTCCTCTGTGGAAGCGCTTTCACTGCAAACTGCAGATTCCCTCCTAACAGCAAGCTTTAGGATAGGGTACTGAATTGTGACTTACTTGCGCCTCAAAACGCGATTTTGGAAAAGAGAGTATCTCCCGCAGGGAAGCCTCTACCATCAAATGCTGGCTCTCGTTAGAGTCCTCTCTGGAAGCGCTTTCACTGCAAGCTGCAGATTCCTTCCTAACAGCGAGCTTTAGGATAGGGTACTGAATTGTGACTTAACTGATGTTAATTTTGAGATATTAGAAACAAGAGAATATCCCGCAGGGAAGCTGCAACCATCAAATGCTGGCTGTCGTTAGAGTCCTCTCTGGAAGCGCTTTCACTGCAAGCTGCAGATTCCCTCCTAACCCCAAGCTTTAGGATAGGGTTCTGAATTGTGACTTAGATTAGGCTAAAATGCGATATTGGAAAAGAGAGTATCTCCCGCAGGGAAGCTGCTACCATCAAATACTAGCTCTCATTGTAGTCCTCTCTGGAAGCGCTTTCACTGCAACCTGCAGATTCCCTCCTAACACCAAGCTTTAGGATGGGTTACTGAATTGTGACTTAGATTCGCCTCAAAAGGCGATTTTGGAAAAGAGAGTATCTCCCGCAGGGAAGCTGCTACCATCAAATTCTGGCTGTTGTTAGGGTCCTCTCTGGAATCGCTTTCACTGCAAGCTGCAGATGCCCTCCTAACAGCAAGCTTTAGGATAGAGTACTGAATTGTGACTTAACTGATGCTAATTTTGCGATATTGGAAACAAGAGAATATCCCGCAGGGAAGCTGCTACCATCAAATGCTGGCTCTCATTGGAGTCCTCTCTGGAAGCGCTTTCACTGCAAGCTGCAGATTCCCTCCTAACGGAAAGCTTTAGGATAGGGTACTGAATTGAGACGTAACTGTGGCTAATAATACAATTTTTGAAAAGAGAGTATTTCCCGCAGGGAAGCTGCTACCATCAAATGCTGGCTGTCGTTAGAGTCCTCTCTGGAAGCGCTTTCACTGCAAGCTTTAGATTCACTCCTAACAGCAAGCTTTAGGATAGGGTACTAAATTGTGACTTAGATTAGGCTAAAATGTGATTTTGGAAAAGAGAGTATCTCCCACAGGGAAGCTGCTACCATCAAATGCTGGCTCTCATTGGAGTCCTCTCTGGATGCGCTTTCACTGCAAGCTGCAGATTCCCTCCTAACAGCGAGCTTTAGGATAGGGTACTGAATTGTGACTTACTTTCGCCTCGAAAGGCGATTTTGGAAAAGAGAGTATCTCTCGCAAGGAAGCTGCTACAATCAAATGCTGGCTCTCATTAGAGTCCTCTGTGCAAGTGCTTTCACTGCAACCTGCAGAAGCACCCCTAACAGCATGCTTTAGTATAGAGTACTGAATTGAGACTTACTTTCGCCTAAAAAGGCGATTTTCGAAAAGAGAGTATCTCCCGCAGGGAAGCCTCTACCATCAAATGATAGCTCTCATTGGAGTCCTCTCTGGAAGCGCTTTCACAGCAAGCTGCAGATTCCCTCCTAACCGAAAGCTTTAGGATAGGGTACTGAATTGTGACTTAACTGTGGCTAATAATACAATTTTGGAAAAGAGAGTATTTCCTGCAGGGAAGCCGCTACCATCAAATGCTGGCTGTCGTTAGAGTCTTCTCTGGAAGCGCTTTCACTGCAAGCTGCAGATTCCCTCCTAACACCAAGCTTTAGGATAGGGTACTGAATTGTGACTTACTTTTGCCTAAAAAGGCGATTTTGGAAAAGAGAGATCTCCCGCAGGGAAGCCCCTACCATCAAATGCTGGCTGTCGTTAGAGTCCTCTCTGGAAGCTCTTTCGCTGCAAGCTGCAGATTCCCTCCTAACAGCGAGCTTTAGGATAGGGTACTGAATTGTGACTTAACTATGGCAAAAATACGATTTTGGAAAAGAGAGTATCTCCCGCAGGGAAGCCGCTACCATCAAATGCTGGCTGTCGTTAGAGTCCTCTCTGGAAGTGCTTTCACTGCAAGCTGCTCATTACCTCCTAACAGCAAGCTTTAGGATAGGGTACTGATTTGTGACTTACGTTCGCCTAACGTGGCGATTTTGGAAAAGAGAGTATCTCCCGCAGGGAAACTGCTATAATCAAATGCTTGCTCTCGCTGGAGTCCTCTGTGGAAGCGCTTTCACTGCAAGCTGCAGATTCCCTCCTAACAGCAAGCTTTAGGATAGGGTACTGAATTGTGACTTAACTGATGCTAATTTTGCGATATTGGAAAAAAGAGAATATCTCACAGGGAAGATGCAACCATCAAATGCTTGCTCTCGTTAGAGACCTCTCTGGAAGCGCTTTCACTGCCAGCTGCAGATTCCCTCCTAACACCAAGCTTTAGGGTAGGGTACTAAATTGTGACTTAGATTAGGCTAAAATGCGATTTTGGAAAAGAGAGTATCTCCCGCAGAGAAGCTGCTAACATCAAATGCGGGCACTCTTTAGATTCCTCTCTGGAAGCGCTATCACTGCAAGCTGCAGATTCCCTCCTAACAGCAAGCTTTAGGATAGGGTACTGAATTGTGACTTAACTGATGTTAATTTTGCGATATTAGAAACACGAGAATATCCCGAAGGGAAGCTGCAACCATCAAATGCTGGCTCTCATTGGAGTCTTCTCTGGAAGCGCTTTCACTGCAAGCTGCAGATTGCCTCATAACAGCGAGTTTTAGGGTAGGGTACTGAATTGTGACTTAACTGCGGCTAATAATACGATTTTGGAAAAGAGAGTATCTCCCGCAGGGAACCTGCTACCATCAAATGCTGGCTGTCGTTAGAGTCCTCTCTGGAAGCGCTTTCACTACAAGCTGCAGATTCCCTCCTAACAGCGAGCTTTAGGATAGGGTACTGAATTGTGACTTACTTTCGCCTCGAAAGGCGATTTTGGAAAAGAGAGTACCTCTCGCAGGGAAGCTGCTACCATCAAATGCTGGCTCTCGTTAGAGTCCTCTGTGCAAGTGCTTTCACTGCAGCCTGCAGAAGCACCCCTAACAGCATGCTTTAGTATAGAGTACTGAATTGAGACTTAACTGATGTTAATTTTGAGATATTAGAAACAAGAGAATATCCCGCAGGGAAGCTGCAACCATCAAATGCTGGCTCTCATTGGAGTCCTCTCTGGAAGCGCTTTCACTGCAAGCTGCAGATTCCCTCCTAACAGCGAGCTTTAGGATAGGGTACTGAATTGTGACTTACTTTCGCCTAAAAATGCGATTTTGGAAAAGAGAGTATCTCCCGCAGGGAGGCTGCTACATTCAAATGCTGGCTCCCGTTAGAGTCCTCTATGGAAGCGCTTTCACTGCAAGCTGCAGATTCCCTCCTACCAGCAAGCTTTAGTATAGTGTATTGAACTGTGACTTAGATTCGCCTCAAAAGGCGATTTTGGAAAAGAGAGTATCTCCCGCAGGGAATCTGCTACCATCAAATGCGGGCTCTCTTTGGAGTCCTCTGTGGAAGCGCTTTCACTGCAAGCTGCAGATTCCCTCCTAACAGCAAGCTTTAGGATAGGGTTCTGAATTGTGACTTACTTTCGCCTAAAAAGGCGATTTTGGAAAAGAGAGTATCTCCCGCAGGGAAGCTGCTGCCATCAAATACTAGTTCTCATTGGAGTCCTCTCTGGAAGCGCTTTCACTGCAACCTGCAGATTCCCTCCTAACACCAATCTTTAGGATAGGTTACTGAATTGTTACTTAGATTCGCCTCAAGAGGCGATTTTGGAAAAGAGAGTATCTCCCGCAGGGAAGCCTCTACCGTCAAATGCTGGCTCTCGCTAGAGTCCTCTCTGGAAGCGCTTTCACTGTATGCTGCAGATTCCCTCCTAACAGCAAGCTTTAAGATAGGGTACTGAATTGTGACTTAACTGATGTTAATTTTGAGAAACTAGAAACAAGAGAATATCCCGCAGGGAAGCTGCTACCATCAAATGCTGGCTCTCATTGGAGTCCTCTCTGGAAGCGCTTTCACTGCAAGCTGCAGATTCCCTCCTAACCCCAAGCTTTAGGATAGGGTACTGAATTGTGTCTTACTTTCGACTGATAAGGCGATTTTGCAAAAGAGAGTATCTCCAGCAGCGAAGCTGCTACCATCAAATGCTGCCTCTCGTTAGGGTCCTCTCTGGAATCGCTTTCACTGCAAGCTGCAGATTCCCTCCTAACACCAAGCTTTAGGATAGGGTACTGAATTGTGACTTACTTTCGCCTAAAAATGCGATTTTGGAAAAGAGAGTATCTCCCGCAGGGAGGCTGCTACATTCAAATGCTGGCTCCCGTTAGAGTCCTCTATGGAAGCGCTTTCACTGCAAGCTGCAGATTCCCTCCTACCAGCAAGCTTTAGTATAGTGTATTGAACTGTGACTTAGATTCGCCTCAAAAGGCGATTTTGGAAAAGAGAGTATCTCCCGCAGGGAATCTGCTACCATCAAATGCGGGCTCTCTTTGGAGTCCTCTGTGGAAGCGCTTTCACTGCAAGCTGCAGATACCCTCCTAACTGCAGGCTTTAGGATAGTGTACTGAATTGTGTCTTAACTGTTGCTAATAAAGCGATTATGAAAAAGAGAGTATCTCCCGCAGGGAAGCTGCTACCATCAAATGCGTGCTGTCTTTGGAGTCCTCTCTGGAAGCGCTTTCTCTGCAAGCTGCAGATTCCCTCCTAACAGCAAGCTTTAGGATAGGGTACTGAATTGTGACTTAACTGATGCTAATTTTGCGATATTGGAAACAGGAGAATATCCCGCCGGGAAGATGCAAGCATCAAATGCTGGCTCTCATTCGAGTCCTCTCTGGAAGCGCTTTCACTGCAAGCTGCAGATTCCCTCCTAACACCAAGCTTTAGGATAGGGTACTAAATTGTGACTTAGATTAGGCTAAAAGGCGATTTTGGAAAAGTGAGTATCTCCCGCAGGGAAGCTGCTACCATCAAATGCTGGCTGTCGTTAGAGTCCTCTCTGGAAGCGCTTTCACTACAACCTGCAGATTCCCTCCTAACAGCGAGCTTTAGGATAGGGTACTGAATTGTGACTTACTTGCGCCTCAAAACGCGATTTTGGAAAAGAGAGTATCTCCCGCAGGGAAGCCCCTACCATCCAATGCTGGCTGTCGTTAGAGTCCTCTCTGGAAGCGCTTTCACTGCAAGCTGCAGATTCCCTCCTAAAAGCGTGCTTTAGGATAGGGTACTGAATTGTGACTTCCTTGCGCCTCAAAAGGCGATTTTGGAAAAGAGAGTATCTACCGGAGGGAAACTGCTACCATCAAATGCTGGCTGTCGTTAAAGTCCTCTCTGGAAGCGCTTTCACTGCAAGCTGCAGATTCCCTCCTAACAGCAAGCTATAGGATAGAGTACTAAATTGTGACTTAGATTAGGCTAAAATGCGATTTTGGAAAAGGGAGTATCTCCCGCAGGGAAGCTGCTACCATCAAATGTGGGCACTCGTTAGAGTCCTCTCTGGAAGCGCTCTCACTGCCAGCTGCAGATTCCCTCCTAACAGCAAGCTTTAGGATAGGGTTCTGAATTGTGACTTACTTTCGCCTAAAAAGGCGATTTTGGAAAAGAGAGTATCTCCCGCAGGGAAGCTGCTGCCATCAAATACTAGTTCTCATTGGAGTCCTCTCTGGAAGCGCTTTCACTGCAACCTGCAGATTCCCTCCTAACACCAATCTTTAGGATAGGTTACTGAATTGTTACTTAGATTCGCCTCAAGAGGCGATTTTGGAAAAGAGAGTATCTCCCGCAGGGAAGCCTCTACCGTCAAATGCTGGCTCTCGCTAGAGTCCTCTCTGGAAGCGCTTTCACTGTATGCTGCAGATTCCCTCCTAACAGCAAGCTTTAGGATAGGGTACTGAATTGTGACTTAACTGATGTTAATTTTGAGAAACTAGAAACAAGAGAATATCCCGCAGGGAAGCTGCTACCATCAAATGCTGGCTCTCATTGGAGTCCTCTCTGGAAGCGCTTTCACTGCAAGCTGCAGATTCCCTCCTAACCCCAAGCTTTAGGATAGGGTACTGAATTGTGTCTTACTTTCGACTGATAAGGCGATTTTGCAAAAGAGAGTATCTCCAGCAGCGAAGCTGCTACCATCAAATGCTGCCTCTCGTTAGGGTCCTCTCTGGAATCGCTTTCACTGCAAGCTGCAGATTCCCTCCTAACAGCAAGCTTTAGGATAGGGTACTGAATTGTGTCTTAACTGTTGCTAATAATGCGATTATGAAAAAGAGAGTATCTCCCGCAGGGAAGCTGCTACAATTAACTGCTGGCTGTCGTTAGAGTCCTCTCTGGAAGCGCTTTCACTGCAAGCTGCAGATTCCCTCCTAACAGCAAGCTTTAGGATAGGGTACTGAATTGTGACTTACTTTCGCCTAAAAATGCGATTTTGGAAAAGAGAGTATCTCCCGCAGGGAGGCTGCTACATTCAAATGCTGGCTCCCGTTAGAGTCCTCTATGGAAGCGCTTTCACTGCAAGCTGCAGATTCCCTCCTACCAGCAAGCTTTAGTATACTGTATTGAACTGTGACTTAGATTCGCCTCAAAAGGCGATTTTGGAAAAGAGAGTATCTCCCGCAGGGAATCTGCTACCATCAAATGCGGGCTCTCTTTGGAGTCCTCTGTGGAAGCGCTTTCACTGCAAGCTGCAGATTCCCTCCTAACAGCAAGCTTTAGGATAGGGTTCTGAATTGTGACTTACTTTCGCCTAAAAAGGCGATTTTGGAAAAGAGAGTATCTCCCGCAGGGAAGCTGCTGCCATCAAATACTAGTTCTCATTGGAGTCCTCTCTGGAAGCGCTTTCACTGCAACCTGCAGATTCCCTCCTAACACCAATCTTTAGGATAGGTTACTGAATTGTTACTTAGATTCGCCTCAAGAGGCGATTTTGGAAAAGAGAGTATCTCCCGCAGGGAAGCCTCTACCGTCAAATGCTGGCTCTCGCTAGAGTCCTCTCTGGAAGCGCTTTCACTGTATGCTGCAGATTCCCTCCTAACAGCAAGCTTTAGGATAGGGTACTGAATTGTGACTTAACTGATGTTAATTTTGAGAAACTAGAAACAAGAGAATATCCCGCAGGGAAGCTGCTACCATCAAATGCTGGCTCTCATTGGAGTCCTCTCTGGAAGCGCTTTCACTGCAAGCTGCAGATTCCCTCCTAACCCCAAGCTTTAGGATAGGGTACTGAATTGTGTCTTACTTTCGACTGATAAGGCGATTTTGCAAAAGAGAGTATCTCCAGCAGCGAAGCTGCTACCATCAAATGCTGCCTCTCGTTAGGGTCCTCTCTGGAATCGCTTTCACTGCAAGCTGCAGATTCCCTCCTAACACCAAGCTTTAGGATAGGGTACTGAATTGTGACTTACTTTCGCCTAAAAATGCGATTTTGGAAAAGAGAGTATCTCCCGCAGGGAGGCTGCTACATTCAAATGCTGGCTCCCGTTAGAGTCCTCTCTGGAAGCGCTTTCACTGCAAGCTGCAGATTCCCTCCTACCAGCAAGCTTTAGTATAGTGTATTGAACTGTGACTTAGATTCGCCTCAAAAGGCGATTTTGGAAAAGAGAGTATCTCCCGCAGGGAATCTGCTACCATCAAATGCGGGCTCTCTTTGGAGTCCTCTGTGGAAGCGCTTTCACTGCAAGCTGCAGATACCCTCCTAACTGCAGGCTTTAGGATAGTGTACTGAATTGTGTCTTAACTGTTGCTAATAAAGCGATTATGAAAAAGAGAGTATCTCCCGCAGGGAAGCTGCTACCATCAAATGCGTGCTGTCTTTGGAGTCCTCTCTGGAAGCGCTTTCTCTGCAAGCTGCAGATTCCCTCCTAACAGCAAGCTTTAGGATAGGGTACTGAATTGTGACTTAACTGATGCTAATTTTGCGATATTGGAAACAGGAGAATATCCCGCCGGGAAGATGCAAGCATCAAATGCTGGCTCTCATTCGAGTCCTCTCTGGAAGCGCTTTCACTGCAAGCTGCAGATTCCCTCCTAACACCAAGCTTTAGGATAGGGTACTAAATTGTGACTTAGATTAGGCTAAAAGGCGATTTTGGAAAAGAGAGTATCTCCCGCAGGGAAGCTGCTACCATCAAATGCTGGCTGTCGTTAGAGTCCTCTCTGGAAGCGCTTTCACTACAACCTGCAGATTCCCTCCTAACAGCGAGCTTTAGGATAGGGTACTGAATTGTGACTTACTTGCGCCTCAAAACGCGATTTTGGAAAAGAGAGTATCTCCCGCAGGGAAGCTGCTACCATCAAATGTGGGCACTCGTTAGAGTCCTCTCTGGAAGCGCTTTCACTGCAAGCTGCAGATTCCCTCCTAAAAGCGTGCTTTAGGATAGGGTACTGAATTGTGACTTCCTTGCGCCTCAAAAGGCGATTTTGGAAAAGAGAGTATCCCGCGCAGGGAAGCCGCTACCATCGAATGTTGGCTCTCATTGGAGTCATCTCTGGAAGCGCTTTCACAGCAAGTGACAGATTCCCTCCTAACACCAAGCTTTAGGATAGGGTACTGAATTGTGACATCCTTGCGCCTCAAAAGGTGATTTTGGAAAAGAGAGTATCTCCCTCAGGGAAGCTGCTACCATCAAATGCTCGCTCTCGTTAGAGTCCTCTCTGGAAGCGCTTTCACTGCAAGCTGCAGATTCCCTCCTAACAGCAAGCTTTAGGATAGGGTACTGAATTGTGACGTACTTTCGCCTAAAAAGGCGATTTTGGAAAAGAGAGTATCTCCCGCAGGGAAGATGCTACATTCAAAGCTGGTTCTCTTTGGAGACCTCTCTGGAAGCGATTTAACTGCAAGCTGCATATTCCCTCCTAACAGCAAGCTTTAGGATAGGGTACTGAATTGTGACTTAATTGATGCTAATTTTGCGATATTGGAAACAAGAGAATATACCGCAGGGAAGCTGCAACCATCAAATGCTGGCTCTCATTTGAGTCCTCTCTGGAAGCGCTTTCACCGCAAGCTGCATATTCCCTCCTAACCCAAAGCTTTAGGATAGGGTACTGAATTGTGACTTATTTTCGCCTAATAAGGCGATTTTGGAAAAGAGAGTATCTCCTGCAGGGAAGCTGCTACATTCAAATGCTGGCTCTCGTTAGAGTCCTCTCTGGAAGCGCTTTCACTGCAAGCTGCAGATTCCCTCCTAACAGCAAGTTTTAGGATAGGGTACTGAATTGTGACTTACTTTCGCCTAAAAATGCGATTTTGGAAAAGAGAGTATCTCCCGCAGGGAAGCTGCTACATTCAAATGCTGCCTCCCGTTAGAGTCCTCTCTGGAAGCGCTTTCACTGCAAGCTGCAGATTCCCTCCTAACAGCAAGCTTTAGGATAGTGTATTGAACTGTGACTTAGATTCGCCTCAAAAGGCGATTTTGGAAAAGAGAGTATCTCCCGCAGAGAAGCTGCTAACATCAAATGCTGGCTCTCTTTGGAGTCCTCCCTGGAATCGCTTTCACTGCAAGCTGCAGATTCCCTCCTAACAGCAAGTTTTAGGATAGGGTACTGAATTGTGACTTACTTTCGCCTAAAAATGCGATTTTGGAAAAGAGAGTATCTCCCGCAGGGAAGCTGCTACCATCAAATGCTGGCTCTCGTTAGAGTCCTCTCTGGAAGCGCTTTCACTACAACCTGCAGATTCCCTCCTAACAGCGAGCTTTAGGATAGGGTACTGAATTGTGACTTACTTGCGCCTCAAAACGCGATTTTGGAAAAGAGAGTATCTCCCGCAGGGAAGCCCCTACCATCCAATGCTGGCTGTCGTTAGAGTCCTCTCTGGAAGCGCTTTCACTGCAAGCTGCAGATTCCCTCCTAAAAGCGTGCTTTAGGATAGGGTACTGAATTGTGACTTCCTTGCGCCTCAAAAGGCGATTTTGGAAAAGAGAGTATCTACCGGAGGGAAACTGCTACCATCAAATGCTGGCTGTCGTTAAAGTCCTCTCTGGAAGCGCTTTCACTGCAAGCTGCAGATTCCCTCCTAACAGCAAGCTATAGGATAGAGTACTAAATTGTGGCTTAGATTAGGCTAAAATGCGATTTTGGAAAAGAGAGTATCTCCCGCAGGGAAGCTGCTACCATCAAATGTGGGCACTCGTTAGAGTCCTCTCTGGAAGCGCTCTCACTGCCAGCTGCAGATTCCCTCCTAACAGCAAGCTTTAGGATAGGGTTCTGAATTGTGACTTACTTTCGCTTAAAAAGGCGATTTTGGAAAAGAGAGTATCTCCCGCAGGGAAGCTGCTGCCATCAAATACTAGTTCTCATTGGAGTCCTCTCTGGAAGCGCTTTCACTGCAACCTGCAGATTCCCTCCTAACAACAATCTTTAGGATAGGTTACTGAATTGTTACTTAGATTCGCCTCAAGAGGCGATTTTGGAAAAGAGAGTATCTCCCGCAGGGAAGCCTCTACCGTCAAATGCTGGCTCTCGCTAGAGTCCTCTCTGGAAGCGCTTTCACTGCAAGCTGCAGATTCCCTCCTACCAGCAAGCTTTAGTATAGTGTATTGAACTGTGACTTAGATTCGCCTCAAAAGGCGATTTTGGAAAAGAGAGTATCTCCCGCAGGGAATCTGCTACCATCAAATGCGGGCTCTCTTTGGAGTCCTCTGTGGAAGCGCTTTCACTGCAAGCTGCAGATACCCTCCTAACTGCAGGCTTTAGGATAGTGTACTGAATTGTGTCTTAACTGTTGCTAATAAAGCGATTATGAAAAAGAGAGTATCTCCCGCAGGGAAGCTGCTACCATCAAATGCGGGCTGTCTTTGGAGTCCTCTCTGGAAGCGCTTTCTCTGCAAGCTGCAGATTCCCTCCTAACAGCAAGCTTTAGGATAGGGTACTGAATTGTGACTTAACTGATGCTAATTTTGCGATATTGGAAACAGGAGAATATCCCGCCGGGAAGATGCAAGCATCAAATGCTGGCTCTCATTCGAGTCCTCTCTGGAAGCGCTTTCACTGCAATCTGCAGATTCCCTCCTAACACCAAGCTTTAGGATAGGGTACTAAATTGTGACTTAGATTAGGCTAAAAGGCGATTTTGGAAAAGAGAGTATCTCCCGCAGGGAAGCTGCTACCATCAAATGCTGGCTGTCGTTAGAGTCCTCTCTGGAAGCGCTTTCACTACAACCTGCAGATTCCCTCCTAACAGCGAGCTTTAGGATAGGGTACTGAATTGTGACTTACTTGCGCCTCAAAACGCGATTTTGGAAAAGAGAGTATCTCCCGCAGGGAAGCTGCTACCATCAAATGTGGGCACTCGTTAGAGTCCTCTCTGGAAGCGCTTTCACTGCAAGCTGCAGATTCCCTCCTAAAAGCGTGCTTTAGGATAGGGTACTGAATTGTGACTTCCTTGCGCCTCAAAAGGCGATTTTGGAAAAGAGAGTATCCCGCGCAGGGAAGCCGCTACCATCGAATGTTGGCTCTCATTGGAGTCATCTCTGGAAGCGCTTTCACAGCAAGTGACAGATTCCCTCCTAACACCAAGCTTTAGGATAGGGTACTGAATTGTGACATCCTTGCGCCTCAAAAGGTGATTTTGGAAAAGAGAGTATCTCCCTCAGGGAAGCTGCTACCATCAAATGCTCGCTCTCGTTAGAGTCCTCTCTGGAAGCGCTTTCACTGCAAGCTGCAGATTCCCTCCTAACAGCAAGCTTTAGGATAGGGTACTGAATTGTGACGTACTTTCGCCTAAAAAGGCGATTTTGGAAAAGAGAGTATCTCCCGCAGGGAAGATGCTACATTCAAAGCTGGTTCTCTTTGGAGTCCTCTCTGGAAGCGATTTAACTGCAAGCTGCATATTCCCTCCTAACAGCAAGCTTTAGGATAGGGTACTGAATTGTGACTTAATTGATGCTAATTTTGCGATATTGGAAACAAGAGAATATACCGCAGGGAAGCTGCAACCATCAAATGCTGGCTCTCATTTGAGTCCTCTCTGGAAGCGCTTTCACCGCAAGCTGCATATTCCCTCCTAACCCAAAGCTTTAGGATAGGGTACTGAATTGTGACTTATTTTCGCCTAATAAGGCGATTTTGGAAAAGAGAGTATCTCCTGCAGGGAAGCTGCTACATTCAAATGCTGGCTCTCGTTAGAGTCCTCTCTGGAAGCGCTTTCACTGCAAGCTGCAGATTCCCTCCTAACAGCAAGTTTTAGGATAGGGTACTGAATTGTGACTTACTTTCGCCTAAAAATGCGATTTTGGAAAAGAGAGTATCTCCCGCAGGGAAGCTGCTACATTCAAATGCTGCCTCCCGTTAGAGTCCTCTCTGGAAGCGCTTTCACTGCAAGCTGCAGATTCCCTCCTAACAGCAAGCTTTAGGATAGTGTATTGAACTGTGACTTAGATTCGCCTCAAAAGGCGATTTTGGAAAAGAGAGTATCTCCCGCAGAGAAGCTGCTAACATCAAATGCTGGCTCTCTTTGGAGTCCTCCCTGGAATCGCTTTCACTGCAAGCTGCAGATTCCCTCCTAACAGCAAGTTTTAGGATAGGGTACTGAATTGTGACTTACTTTCGCCTAAAAATGCGATTTTGGAAAAGAGAGTATCTCCCGCAGGGAAGCTGCTACCATCAAATGCTGGCTCTCGTTAGAGTCCTCTCTGGAAGCGCTTTCACTACAACCTGCAGATTCCCTCCTAACAGCGAGCTTTAGGATAGGGTACTGAATTGTGACTTACTTGCGCCTCAAAACGCGATTTTGGAAAAGAGAGTATCTCCCGCAGGGAAGCCCCTACCATCCAATGCTGGCTGTCGTTAGAGTCCTCTCTGGAAGCGCTTTCACTGCAAGCTGCAGATTCCCTCCTAAAAGCGTGCTTTAGGATAGGGTACTGAATTGTGACTTCCTTGCGCCTCAAAAGGCGATTTTGGAAAAGAGAGTATCTACCGGAGGGAAACTGCTACCATCAAATGCTGGCTGTCGTTAAAGTCCTCTCTGGAAGCGCTTTCACTGCAAGCTGCAGATTCCCTCCTAACAGCAAGCTATAGGATAGAGTACTAAATTGTGGCTTAGATTAGGCTAAAATGCGATTTTGGAAAAGAGAGTATCTCCCGCAGGGAAGCTGCTACCATCAAATGTGGGCACTCGTTAGAGTCCTCTCTGGAAGCGCTCTCACTGCCAGCTGCAGATTCCCTCCTAACAGCAAGCTTTAGGATAGGGTTCTGAATTGTGACTTACTTTCGCTTAAAAAGGCGATTTTGGAAAAGAGAGTATCTCCCGCAGGGAAGCTGCTGCCATCAAATACTAGTTCTCATTGGAGTCCTCTCTGGAAGCGCTTTCACTGCAACCTGCAGATTCTCTCCTAACAACAATCTTTAGGATAGGTTACTGAATTGTTACTTAGATTCGCCTCAAGAGGCGATTTTGGAAAAGAGAGTATCTCCCGCAGGGAAGCCTCTACCGTCAAATGCTGGCTCTCGCTAGAGTCCTCTCTGGAAGCGCTTTCACTGTATGCTGCAGATTCCCTCCTAACAGCGAGCTTTAGGATAGGGTACTGAATTGTGACTTAACTGATGTTAATTTTGAGAAACTAGAAACAAGAGAATATCCCGCAGGGAAGCTGCAACCATCAAATGCTGGCTCTCATTGGAGTCCTCTCTGGAAGCGCTTTCACTGCAAGCTGCAGATTCCCTCCTAACAGCAAGCTTTAGGATAGTGTATTGAACTGTGACTTAGATTCGCCTCAAAAGGCGATTTTGGAAAAGAGAGTATCTCCCGCAGGGAAGCTGCTACATTCAAATGCTGGCTCTCATTGGAGTCCTCTCTGGAAGCACTTTCACTGCAAGCTGCAGATACCCTCCTAACAGCAGGCTTTAGGATAGTGTACTGAATTGTGACTTAACTGATGCTAATTTTTGGATATTAGAAACAAGAGAATATCCCGCAGGGAAGCTGCTACCATCAAATGCGGGCTCTCTTTGGAGTCCTCTCTGGATGCGCTTTCACTGCAAGCTGCAGATTCCTTCCTAACAGCGAGCTTTAGGATAGGGTACTGAATTGTGTCTTACTTTCGACTGATAAGGCGATTTTGCAAAAGAGAGTATCTCCAGCAGCGAAGCTGCTACCATCAAATGCTGCCTCTCGTTAGGGTCCTCTCTGGAATCGCTTTCAGTGCAAGCTGCAGATTCCCTCCTAACACCAAGCTTTAGGATAGGGTACTGAATTGTGACTTATTTTCGCCTAATAAGGCGATTTTGGAAAAGAGATTATCTCCCTCAGGGAAGCTGCTACCATCAAATGCTCGCTCTCGTTAGAGTCCTCTCTGGAAGCGCTTTCACTGCAAGCTGCACATTCCCTCATATCAGCGAGCTTTAGGATAGGGTACTGAATTGTGACTTCCTTTCGCCTAAAAAGGCGATTTTGGAAAAGAGAGTATCTCCCGCAGGGAAGATGCTACATTCAAAGCTGGTTCTCTTTGGAGTCCTCTCTGGAAGCGCTTTCACTGCAAGCTGCAGATTCCCTCCTAACAGCAAGCTTTAGGATAGGGTACTGAATTGTGACTTAAGTGATGCTAATTTTGCGATATTGGAAACAATAGAATATCCTGGAGAGAAGCTGCTACCATCAAATAGTGGCTCTTATTGGAGTCCTCTCTGGAAACGCTTTCACCGCAAGCTGCAGATTCCCTCCTAACAGCAAGCTTTAGGATAGGGTACTGAATTGTGACTTACTTTCACCTAAAAAGGCGATTGTGGAAAAGAGAGTATCTCCCACAGGGAAGCTGCTACCATCCAATGCTGGCTCTAGTTAGAGTCTTCTCTGGAACCGCTTTCACTGCGAGCTGCAGATTCCCTCCTAACACCAAGCTTTAGGATAGGGTACTGAATTGTGACTTACTTTTGCCTAAAAATGCGATTTTGAAAAAGAGAGTATCTCACGCAGGGAAGCCGCTACCATCAAATGCTGGCTGTCGTTAGAGTCCTCTCTGGAAGCGCTTTCACTGCAAGCTGCAGATTCCCTCCTAACACCAAGCTTTAGTATAGGGTACTAAATTGTGACTTAGATTCGGCTAAAAGGCGATTTTTGAAAAGAGAGTATCTCCCGCAGGGAATCTGCTACCATCAAATGCTGGCTGTCGTTAGAGTCCTCTATGGAAGCGCTTTCACTGCAAGCTGCATGTACCCTCCTAACAGGAAGATTTAGGGTAGGGTACTGAATTGTGACTTAACTGATGCTAATTTTACCATATTGGAAACAAGAGACTATCCTGCAGGGAAGCCTCTACCATCAAATGCTGGCTCTCATTTGAGTCCTCTCTGGAAGCACTTTCACTGCAAGCTGCAGATTCCCTCCTAACCCCAAGCTTTAGGATAGGGTACTGAATTGTGACTTATTTTCGCCTCAAAAGGCGATTTTGGAAAAGAGAGTATCTCCCGCAGGGAAGCTGCTACCATCAAATGCGGGCTCTCTTTGGAGTCCTCTCTGGAAGCGCTTTCACTGCAAGCTGCAGATACCCTCCTAACAGCAGGCTTTAGGATAGGGTACTGAATTGTTTCTTAACTGTTGGTAATAATGCGATTATGAAAAAGAGAGTATCTCCCGCAGGGAAGCTGCTACCATCAAATGCCGGCTGTCGTTAGAGTCCTCTCTGGAAGCGCTTTCACTGCAAGCTGCACATTCCCTCCTAAAGCGAGCTTTAGGATAGGGTACTAAATTGTGACTTCCTTGCGCCTCAAAAGGCGATTTTGGAAAAGAGAGTATCTACCGGAGGGAAACTGATACCATCAAATGCTGGCTGTCGTTAGAGTCCTCTCTAGAAGCGCTTTCACTGCAAGCTGCAGATTCCCTCCTAACAGCAAGCTTTAGGATAGGGTACTGAATTGTGACTTAACCGATGCTAATTTTGCGATATTGGAAACAAGAGAATATCCTGCAGGGAAGCTGCTACCATCAAATGTTGGCTGTCGTTAGAGTCCTCTCTGGAAGCGCTTTCACCGCAACCTGCAGATTCCCTCCTAACAATGAGCTTTACGATAGGGTACTGAATTGTGACTTACTTTCGCCTAAAAAGGCGATTTTGGAAAAGAGAGTATCTCCCGCAGGGAAGCTGCTACCATCAAATGCTGGCTCTCGTTAGAGTCCTCTGTGCAAGTGCTTTCACTGCAACCTGCAGAAGCACCCCTAACAGCATGCTTTAGTATAGAGTACTGAATTGAGACTTACTTTCGCCTCAAAAGTCGATTCTCGAAAAGAGATTATCTCCCGCAGGGAAGCCTCTAACATCAAATGCTAGCTCTCATTGGAGTCCTCTCTGGAAGCACGTTCACTGCAAGCTGCAGATTCCCTCCTAACGGAAAGCTTTAGTATAGGGTACTAAATTGTGACTTACTTTTGCCTCAAAATACGATTTTGGAAAAGAGAGTATCTCCCGCAGGGAAGCCTCTACCATCAAATGCTCGCTCTCGTTAGAGTCCTCTCTGGAAGCGCTTTCACTGCAAGCTGCAGATTCCCTCCTAACAGCGAGCTTTACGATAGGGTACTGAATTGTGACTTACTTTCGCCTAAAAAGGCGATTTTGGAAAAGAGAGTATCTCCCGCAGGGAATCTGCTACCATCAAATGCTGCCTCTCGTTAGGGTCCTCTCTGGAATCGCTTTCACTGCAAGCTGCAGATTCCCTCCTAACAGCAAGCTTTAGGATAGGGTACTGAATTGTGTCTTAACTGTTGATAATAATGCGATTATGAAAAAGAGAGTATCTTCCGCAGGGAAGCTGCTACTATCAAATGCTGGCTGTCGTTAGAGTCCTCTCTGGAAGCGCTTTCAATGCAAGCTGCAGATTCCCTCCTAACAGCAAGCTTTAGGATAGGGTTCTGAATTGTGACTTAACTGATGCTAATTTTGCGATACTGGAAACAAGAGAATACACTGCAGGGAAGCTGGTACCATCAAATGGTTGCTCTTATTTGAGTCCTCTCTGGAAACGCTTTCAATGCAAGCTGCAGATTCCCTCCTAAAACCGTGCTTTAGGATAGGGTACTGAATTGTGACTTATTTTCGCCTCAAAAGGCGATTTTCGAAAAGAGAGTATCTCCCGCAGGGAAGCCTCTACCATCAAATGCTGGCTCTCGTTAGAGTCCTCTCTGGAAGCGCTTTCACTGCAAGCTGCAGATTCCCTCCTAACAGCGAGCTTTAGGATAGGGTACTGAATTGTGACTTACTTTCGCCTAAAAAGGCAATTTTGGAAAAGAGAGTATCTCCCGCAGGGAAGCCGCTACCATCAAATGTTGGCTCTCATTGGAGTAATCTCTGGAAGCGCTTTCAGAGCAAGTGACAGATTCCCTCCTAACAGCTAGCTTTAGGATAGGGTACTGAATTGTGACTTAACTGATGTTAATTTTGAGAAACTAGAAACAAGAGAATATCCCGCAGGGAAGCTGCAACCATCAAATGCTGGCTCTCATTGGAGTCCTCTCTGGAAGCGCTTTCACTGCAAGCTGCAGATTCCCTCCTAACAGCAAGCTTTAGGATAGTGTATTGAACTGTGACTTAGATTCGCCTCAAAAGGCGATTTTGGAAAAGAGAGTATCTCCCGCAGGGAAGCTGCTACATTCAAATGCTGGCTCTCATTGGAGTCCTCTCTGGAAGCACTTTCACTGCAAGCTGCAGATACCCTCCTAACAGCAGGCTTTAGGATAGTGTACTGAATTGTGACTTAACTGATGCTAATTTTTGGATATTAGAAACAAGAGAATATCCCGCAGGGAAGCTGCTACCATCAAATGCGGGCTCTCTTTGGAGTCCTCTCTGGATGCGCTTTCACTGCAAGCTGCAGATTCCTTCCTAACAGCGAGCTTTAGGATAGGGTACTGAATTGTGTCTTACTTTCGACTGATAAGGCGATTTTGCAAAAGAGAGTATCTCCAGCAGCGAAGCTGCTACCATCAAATGCTGCCTCTCGTTAGGGTCCTCTCTGGAATCGCTTTCAGTGCAAGCTGCAGATTCCCTCCTAACACCAAGCTTTAGGATAGGGTACTGAATTGTGACTTATTTTCGCCTAATAAGGCGATTTTGGAAAAGAGATTATCTCCCTCAGGGAAGCTGCTACCATCAAATGCTCGCTCTCGTTAGAGTCCTCTCTGGAAGCGCTTTCACTGCAAGCTGCACATTCCCTCATATCAGCGAGCTTTAGGATAGGGTACTGAATTGTGACTTCCTTTCGCCTAAAAAGGCGATTTTGGAAAAGAGAGTATCTCCCGCAGGGAAGATGCTACATTCAAAGCTGGTTCTCTTTGGAGTCCTCTCTGGAAGCGCTTTCACTGCAAGCTGCAGATTCCCTCCTAACAGCAAGCTTTAGGATAGGGTACTGAATTGTGACTTAAGTGATGCTAATTTTGCGATATTGGAAACAATAGAATATCCTGGAGAGAAGCTGCTACCATCAAATAGTGGCTCTTATTGGAGTCCTCTCTGGAAACGCTTTCACCGCAAGCTGCAGATTCCCTCCTAACAGCAAGCTTTAGGATAGGGTACTGAATTGTGACTTACTTTCACCTAAAAAGGCGATTGTGGAAAAGAGAGTATCTCCCACAGGGAAGCTGCTACCATCCAATGCTGGCTCTAGTTAGAGTCTTCTCTGGAACCGCTTTCACTGCGAGCTGCAGATTCCCTCCTAACACCAAGCTTTAGGATAGGGTACTGAATTGTGACTTACTTTTGCCTAAAAATGCGATTTTGAAAAAGAGAGTATCTCACGCAGGGAAGCCGCTACCATCAAATGCTGGCTGTCGTTAGAGTCCTCTCTGGAAGCGCTTTCACTGCAAGCTGCAGATTCCCTCCTAACACCAAGCTTTAGTATAGGGTACTAAATTGTGACTTAGATTCGGCTAAAAGGCGATTTTTGAAAAGAGAGTATCTCCCGCAGGGAATCTGCTACCATCAAATGCTGGCTGTCGTTAGAGTCCTCTATGGAAGCGCTTTCACTGCAAGCTGCATGTACCCTCCTAACAGGAAGATTTAGGGTAGGGTACTGAATTGTGACTTAACTGATGCTAATTTTACCATATTGGAAACAAGAGACTATCCTGCAGGGAAGCCTCTACCATCAAATGCTGGCTCTCATTTGAGTCCTCTCTGGAAGCACTTTCACTGCAAGCTGCAGATTCCCTCCTAACCCCAAGCTTTAGGATAGGGTACTGAATTGTGACTTATTTTCGCCTCAAAAGGCGATTTTGGAAAAGAGAGTATCTCCCGCAGGGAAGCTGCTACCATCAAATGCGGGCTCTCTTTGGAGTCCTCTCTGGAAGCGCTTTCACTGCAAGCTGCAGATACCCTCCTAACAGCAGGCTTTAGGATAGGGTACTGAATTGTTTCTTAACTGTTGGTAATAATGCGATTATGAAAAAGAGAGTATCTCCCGCAGGGAAGCTGCTACCATCAAATGCCGGCTGTCGTTAGAGTCCTCTCTGGAAGCGCTTTCACTGCAAGCTGCACATTCCCTCCTAAAGCGAGCTTTAGGATAGGGTACTAAATTGTGACTTCCTTGCGCCTCAAAAGGCGATTTTGGAAAAGAGAGTATCTACCGGAGGGAAACTGATACCATCAAATGCTGGCTGTCGTTAGAGTCCTCTCTAGAAGCGCTTTCACTGCAAGCTGCAGATTCCCTCCTAACAGCAAGCTTTAGGATAGGGTACTGAATTGTGACTTAACCGATGCTAATTTTGCGATATTGGAAACAAGAGAATATCCTGCAGGGAAGCTGCTACCATCAAATGTTGGCTGTCGTTAGAGTCCTCTCTGGAAGCGCTTTCACCGCAACCTGCAGATTCCCTCCTAACAATGAGCTTTACGATAGGGTACTGAATTGTGACTTACTTTCGCCTAAAAAGGCGATTTTGGAAAAGAGAGTATCTCCCGCAGGGAAGCTGCTACCATCAAATGCTGGCTCTCGTTAGAGTCCTCTGTGCAAGTGCTTTCACTGCAACCTGCAGAAGCACCCCTAACAGCATGCTTTAGTATAGAGTACTGAATTGAGACTTACTTTCGCCTCAAAAGTCGATTCTCGAAAAGAGATTATCTCCCGCAGGGAAGCCTCTAACATCAAATGCTAGCTCTCATTGGAGTCCTCTCTGGAAGCACGTTCACTGCAAGCTGCAGATTCCCTCCTAACGGAAAGCTTTAGTATAGGGTACTAAATTGTGACTTACTTTTGCCTCAAAATACGATTTTGGAAAAGAGAGTATCTCCCGCAGGGAAGCCTCTACCATCAAATGCTCGCTCTCGTTAGAGTCCTCTCTGGAAGCGCTTTCACTGCAAGCTGCAGATTCCCTCCTAACAGCGAGCTTTACGATAGGGTACTGAATTGTGACTTACTTTCGCCTAAAAAGGCGATTTTGGAAAAGAGAGTATCTCCCGCAGGGAATCTGCTACCATCAAATGCTGCCTCTCGTTAGGGTCCTCTCTGGAATCGCTTTCACTGCAAGCTGCAGATTCCCTCCTAACAGCAAGCTTTAGGATAGGGTACTGAATTGTGTCTTAACTGTTGATAATAATGCGATTATGAAAAAGAGAGTATCTTCCGCAGGGAAGCTGCTACTATCAAATGCTGGCTGTCGTTAGAGTCCTCTCTGGAAGCGCTTTCAATGCAAGCTGCAGATTCCCTCCTAACAGCAAGCTTTAGGATAGGGTTCTGAATTGTGACTTAACTGATGCTAATTTTGCGATACTGGAAACAAGAGAATACACTGCAGGGAAGCTGGTACCATCAAATGGTTGCTCTTATTTGAGTCCTCTCTGGAAACGCTTTCAATGCAAGCTGCAGATTCCCTCCTAAAACCGTGCTTTAGGATAGGGTACTGAATTGTGACTTATTTTCGCCTCAAAAGGCGATTTTCGAAAAGAGAGTATCTCCCGCAGGGAAGCCTCTACCATCAAATGCTGGCTCTCGTTAGAGTCCTCTCTGGAAGCGCTTTCACTGCAAGCTGCAGATTCCCTCCTAACAGCGAGCTTTAGGATAGGGTACTGAATTGTGACTTACTTTCGCCTAAAAAGGCAATTTTGGAAAAGAGAGTATCTCCCGCAGGGAAGCCGCTACCATCAAATGTTGGCTCTCATTGGAGTAATCTCTGGAAGCGCTTTCAGAGCAAGTGACAGATTCCCTCCTAACAGCTAGCTTTAGGATAGGGTATTGACTTTTGACATCCTTGCCCCTCAAAAGGCGATTTTGGAAAAGAGAGTATCTTCCGGAGGGAAACTGCTGCCATCAAATGCTGGCTCTCGTTAGAGTCCTCTCTGGAAGCTCTTTCACCGCAAGCTGCATATTCCCTCCTAACCCCAAGCTTTAGGGTAGGGTACTGAATTGTGACTTATTTTCGCCTAATAAGGCGATTTTGGAAAAGAGAGTATCTCCAGCACGGAAGCTGCTACCATCAGATGCTGCGTCTCGTTAGGGTCCTCTCTGGAATCGCTTTCACTGCAACCTGCAGATTCCCTCCTAACAGCAAGCTTTAGGATAGGGTACTGAATTGTGACTTAACTGTTGCTAATAATGCGATTATGAAAAAGAGAGTATCTACCGCGGGGAAGCCTCTACAATCAAATGCTCGCTCTCGTTAGAGTCCTCTCTGGAAGCGCTTTCACTGCAAGCTGCAGATTCCCTCCTAACAGCAAGCTTGAGGATAGGGTACTGAATTGTGACTTAACTGATGCTAATTTTGGGATATTGGAAACAAGAGAATATCCTGCAGGGAAGCTGCTACCATCAAATGTTGGCTCTCATTGGAGTCATAACTGGAAGCGCTTTCACAGCAAGTGACAGATTCCCTCCTAACAGCGAGCTTTAGGATAGTGTTCTGAATTGTGACTTACTTTTGCCTCAAAATACGATTTTGGAAAAGAGAGTATCTCCCACAGGGAAGCCGCTACCATCAAATGCTGGCTCTCGTTAGAGTCCTCTCTGGAAGCTCTTCCACTGCAAGCTGCAGATTCCCTCCTAAAGCGAGCTTTAGGATAGGGTACTGAATTGTGACTTCCTTGCGCCTCAAAAGGCGATTTTGGAAAAGAGTGTATCTACCGGAGAGAAACTGCTACCATCAAATGCTGGCTGTCGTTAGAGTCCTCTCTGGAAGTGCTTTCACTGCAAGCTGCAGATTCCCTCCTAACAGCAAGCTTTAGGATACGGTACTGAATTGTGACTTACTTTCGCCTAAAAAGGCGATTTTGGAAACGAGAGTATCTCCCGCAGGGAGGATGCTCCATTCAAATCTGGCTCCCGTTAGAGTCCTCTCTGGAAGCGCTTTCACTGCAAGCTGCAGATTCCCTCCTAATAGCAAGCTCTAGGATAGGGTACTAAATTGTGACTTAGATTCGGCTAAAAGGCGATTTTGGAAAAAAGAGTATCTCTCGCAGCGAATCTGCTACCATCAAATGCTGGCTGTCGTTAGAGTCCTCTATGGAAGCGCTTTCACTGCAAGCTGCATGTACCCTCCTAACAGCAAGCTTTAGGGTAGGGTTCTGAAGTGTGACTTAACTGATGCTAATTTTACGATATTGGAAACAAGAGACTATCCTGCAGGGAAGCCTCTACCATCAAATGCTGGCTCTCATTTGAGTCCTCTCTGGAAGCGCTTTCACCGCAAGCTGCATATTCCCTCCTAACCCCAAGCTTTAGGATAGGGTACTGAATTGTGTCTTATTTTCGCCTAACAAGGCGATTTTGGAAAAGAGATTATCTCCCTCAGGGAAGCTGCTACCATCAAATGCTGGCTCTCGTTAGAGTCCTCTCTGGAAGCGCTTTCACTGCAAGCTGCAGATTCCCTCCTAACAGCAAGCTTTAGGATAGGGTACTGAATTGTGACTTAACTGATGCTAATTTTTTGATATTAGAAAGAAGAGAATATGCCGCAGGGAAGCTGCTACCATCAAATGCTCGCTCTCGTTAGAGTCCTCTCTGGAAGCGCTTTCACTGCAAGCTGCAGATTCCCTCCTAACAGCGAGCTTTAGGATAGGGTACTGAATTGTGACTTACTTTCGCCTAAAAAGGCGATTTTGGAAAAGAGAGTATCTCCCGCAGGGAAGCCGCTACCATCAAATGCTAGCTCTCATTGGAGTCCTCTCTTGAAGCGCTTTCATTGCAAGCTGCAGATTCCCTCCTAACGGAAAGCTTTAGGATAGGGTACTGAATTGTGACTTAAGTGATGCTAATTTTACGATATTGGAAACAAGAGACTATCCTGCAGGGAAGCCTCTACCATCAAATGCTGGCTCTCATTTGAGTCCTCTCTAGAAGCGCTTTCACTGCAAGCTGCAGATTCCCTCCTACCAGCAAGCTTTAGGATAGGGTACTAAATTGTGACTTAGATTCGGCTAAAAGAAGATTTTGGAAAAGAGAGAATCTCCTGCAGGGAATCTGCTACCACCAAATGCTGGCTGTCGTTAGAGTCCTCTATGGAAGCGCTTTCACTGCAAGCTGCATGTACCCTCCTAACACCAAGCTTTAGGATAGGGTACTGAATTGTGACTTACTATCGCCTAAAAATGAGATTTTGGAAAAGAGAGTATCTCCCGCAGGGAAGCCTCTACCATCAAATGCTGGCTCCCGTTAGAGTCCTCTCTGGAAGCGCTTTCACTGCAAGCTGCAGATTCCCTCCTAACACCAAGCTTTAGGATAGGGTACTAAATTGTGACTTAGATTCGGCTAAAAGGCGATTTTGGAAAAGAGAGTATCTCCCGCAGGGAATCTGCTACCATCAAATGCTGGCTGTCGTTAGAGTCCTCTATGGAAGCGCTTTCACTGCAAGCTGCATGTATCCTCCTAACACCAAGCTTTAGGATAGGGTACTGAATTGTGACTTATTGTCGCCTAATAAGGCGATTTTGGAAAAGAGATTATCTCCCTCAGGGAAGCCTCTACCATCAAATGCTGGCTGTCGTTAGAGTCCTCTCTGGAAGCGCTTTCACTGCAAGCGGCATACTCCCTCCTAAAAGCGAGCTTTAGGATAGGGTACTGAATTGTGACTTAACTGCGGCTAATAATTCGATTTTGGAAAAGAGAGTATCTCCCGCACGGAAGCTGATACCATCAAATGCTGGCTCTCGTTAGAGTCCTCTGTGGAAGCGCTTTCACTGCAAGCTGCAATTCCCACCTAACAGCGAGCTTTAGGACAGGGTTCTGAATTGTGACTTAACTGCGGCTAATAATTCGATTTTGGAAAAGAGAGTATCTCCCGCAGGGAAGCTGCTACCATCAAATGCTCGCTCTCGTTAGAGTCCTCTATGGAAGCGCTTTCACTGCAAGCTGCAGATTCCCTCCTACCAGCAAGCTTTAGTATAGTGTATTGAACTGTGACTTAGATTCGCCTCAAAAGGCGATTTTGGAAAAGAATCCGCAGGGAATCTGCTACCATCAAATGCGGGCTCTCTTTGGAGTCCTCTGTGGAAGCGCTTTCACTGCAAGCTGCAGATACCCTCCTAACTGCAGGCTTTAGGATAGTGTACTGAATTGTGTCTTAACTGTTGCTAATAAAGCGATTATGAAAAAGAGAGTATCTCCCGCAGGGAAGCTGCTACCATCAAATGCGTGCTGTCTTTGGAGTCCTCTCTGGAAGCGCTTTCTCTGCAAGCTGCAGATTCCCTCCTAACAGCAAGCTTTAGGATAGGGTACTGAATTGTGACTTAACTGATGCTAATTTTGCGATATTGGAAACAAGAGAATATCCTGCAGGGAAGCTGCTACCATCAAATGCTGGCTCTCATTTGAGTCCTCTCTTGAAGCGCTTTCACCGCAAGCTGCAGATTCCCTCCTAACCCCAAGCTTTAGTATAGGGTACTGAATTGTGACTTACTTTCGCCTAAAAAGGCAATTTGGGAAAAGAGAGTATCCCGCGCAGGGAAGCCGCTACCATCGAATGTTGGCTCTCATTGGAGTCATCTCTGGAAGCGCTTTCACAGCAAGTGACAGATTCCCTCCTAACAGCAAGCTTTAGGATAGGGTACTGAATTGTGACATCCTTGCGCCTCAAAAGGTGATTTTGGAAAAGAGAGTATCTACCGGAGGGAAACTGCTACCATCAAATGCTGGCTGTCGTTAGAGTCCTCTCTGGAAGCGCTTTCACTGCAAGCTGCAGATTCCCTCCTAACAGCAAGTTTTAGGATAGGGTACTGAATTGTGACTTACTTTCGCCTAAAAATGCGATTTTGGAAAAGAGAGTATCTCCCGTAGGGAAGATGCTCCATTCAAAGCTGGCTCCCGTTAGAGTCCTCTCTGGAAGCGCTTTCACTGCAAGCTGCAGATTCCCTCCTACCACCAAGCTTTACGATAGGGTACTAAATTGTGACTTAGATTCGGCTAATAGGCGATTTTGGAAAAGAGGGTATCTCCCGCAGGGAATCTGCTACCATCAAATGCTGGCTGTCGTTAGAGTCCTCTATGGAAGCGCTTTCACTGCAAGCTGCATGTACCCTCCTAATAGCAAGCTTTAGGGTAGGGTACTGAATTGTGACTTAACTGATGCTAATTTTACGATATTGGAAACATGAGACTATCCTGCAGGGAAGCCTCTACCATCAAATGCTGGCTGTCATTTGAGTCCTCTCTGGAAGCGCTTTCACCGCAAGCTGCATATTCCCTCCTAACCCCAAGCTTTAGGATAGGGTACTGAATTGTGACTTATTTTCGCCTAATAAGGCGATTTTGGAAAAGAGATTATCTCCCTCAGGGAAGCTGCTACCATCAAATGCTCACTCCCGTTAGAGTCCTCTCTGGAAGCGCTTTCACTGCAAGCTGCACATTCCCTCATATCAGCGAGCTTTAGGATAGGGTACTGAATTGTGACTTACTTTCGCCTAAAAAGGCGATTTTGGAAAAGAGAGTATCTCCCGCAGGGAAGATGCTACATTCAAAGCTGGTTCTCTTTGGAGTCCTCTCTGGAAGCGCTTTCACTGCAAGCTGCAGATTCCCTCCTAACAGCAAGCTTTAGGATAAGGTACTGAATTGTGACTTAAGTGATGCTAATTTTGCGATATTGGAAACAAGAGAATATACCGCAGGGAAGCTGCAACCATCAAATGCTGGCTCTTATTTGAGTCCTCTCTGGAAGCGCTTTCACCGCAAGCTGCAGATTCCCTCCTAACCCCAAGCTTTAGGATAGGGTACTGAATTGTGACTTATTTTCGCCTAATAAGGCGATTTTGGAAAAGAGAGTATCTCCCGCAGGGAAGCTGCTACATTCAAATGCTGGCTCTCGTTAGAGTCCTCTCTGGAAGCGCTTTCACTGCAAGCTGCAGATTCCCTCCTAACAGCAAGCTTTAGGATAGTGTATTGAACTGTGACTTAGATTCGCCTCAAAAGGCGATTTTGGAAAAGAGAGTATCTCCCGCAGAGAAGCTGCTAACATCAAATGCTGGCTCTCTTTGGAGTCCTCTCTGGAAGCGCTTTCACTGCAAGCTGCAGTTACCCTCCTAACAGCAAGCTTTAGGATAGGGTACTAAATTGTGACTTAGATTAGGCTAAATAGCGATTTTGGAAAAGAGAGTATCTCCCGCAGGGAAGCTGCTACCATCAAATGGTGGCTGTCGTTAGAGTCCTCTCTGGAAGCGCTTTCACTGCAAGCTGCAGATTCCCTCCTAACAGCAAGCTATAGGATAGAGTACTAAATTGTGACTTAGATTAGGCTAAAATGCGATTTTGGAAAAGAGAGTATCTCCCGCAGGGAAGCTGCTACCATCAAATGTGGGCACTCGTTAGAGTCCTCTCTGGAAGCGCTCTCACTGCCAGCTGCAGATTCCCTCCTAACTGCAAGCTTTAGGATAGGGTTCTGAATTGTGACTTAGATTCGCCTCAAAAGGCGATTTTGGAAAAGAGAGTATCTCCCGCAGGGAAGCCTCTACCGTCAAATGCTGGCTCTCGCTAGAGTCCTCTCTGGAAGCGCTTTCACTGTATGCTGCAGATTCCCTCCTAACAGCGAGCTTTAGGATAGGGTACTGAATTGTGACTTAACTGATGTTAATTTTGAGAAACTAGAAACAAGAGAATATCCCGCAGGGAAGCTGCAACCATCAAATGCTGGCTCTCATTGGAGTCCTCTCTGGAAGCGCTTTCACTGCAAGCTGCAGATTCCCTCCTAACCCCAAGCTTTAGGATAGGGTACTGAATTGTGACTTAGATTAGGCTAAAATGCGATTTTGGAAAAGAGAGTATCTCCCGCAGGGAAACTGCTACCGTCAAATGCTGGCTCTCGTTAGAGTCCTCTCTAGAAGCGCTTTCACTGCAAGCTGCAGATTCCCTCCTAACAGCAAGCTTTAGGGTAGGGTACTGAATTGTGACTTACTTTCGCCTAAAAATGCGATTTTGGAAAAGAGAGTATCTCCCGCAGGGAATCTGCTACATTCAAATGCTGGCTCCCGTTAGAGTCCTCTCTGGAAGCGCTTTCACTGCAAGCTGCAGATTCCCTCCTAACAGCAAGCTTTAGGATAGTGTATTGAACTGTGACTTAGATTCGCCTCAAAAGGCGATTTTGGAAAAGAGAGTATCTCCCGCAGGGAAGCTGCTACATTCAAATGCTGGCTCTCATTGGAGTCCTCTCTGGAAGCACTTTCACTGCAAGCTGCAGATACCCTCCTAACAGCAGGCTTTAGGATAGTGTGCTGAATTGTGACTTAACTGATGCTAATTTTTGGATATTAGAAACAAGATAATATCCCGCAGGGAAGCTGCTACCATCAAATGCGGGCTCTCTTTGGAGTCCTCTCTGGATGCGCTTTCACTGCAAGCTGCAGATTCCTTCCTAACAGCGAGCTTTAGGATAGGGTACTGAATTGTGTCTTACTTTCGACTGATAAGGCGATTTTGCAAAAGAGAGTATCTGCAGCAGCGAAGCTGCTACCATCAAATGCTGGCTATCGTTAGAGTCCTCTCTGGAATCGCTTTCACTGCAAGCTGCAGATTCCCTCCTAACACCAAGCTTTAGGATAGGGTACTGAATTGTGTCTTAACTGTTGCTAATAATGCGATTATGAAAAAGAGAGTATCTCCCGCAGGGAAGCTGCTACATTCAAATGCTGGCTCCCGTTAGAGTCCTCTATGGAAGCGCTTTCACTGCAAGCTGCAGATTCCCTCCTACCAGCAAGCTTTAGTATAGTGTATTGAACTGTGACTTAGATTCGCCTCAAAAGGTGATTTTGGAAAAGAGAGTATCTCCCGCAGGGAAGCTGCTACCATCAAATGCGGGCTGTCTTTGGAGTCCTCTCTGGAAGCGCTTTCTCTGCAAGCTGCAGATGCCCTCCTAACAGCAAGCTTTAGGATAGGGTACTGAATTGTGACTTAACTGATGCTAATTTTGCGATATTGGAAACAAGGGAATATCCTGCAGGGAAGCTGCTACCATCAAATGCTGGCTCTCATTTGAGTCCTCTCTTGAAGCGCTTTCACCGCAAGCTGCAGATTCCCTCCTAACCCCAAGCTTTAGTATAGGGTACTGAATTGTGACTTACTTTCGCCTAAAAAGGCAATTTGGGAAAAGAGAGTATCCCGCGCAGGGAAGCCGCTACCATCGAATGTTGGCTCTCATTGGAGTCATCTCTGGAAGCGCTTTCACAGCAAGTGACAGATTCCCTCCTAACAGCGAGCTTTAGGATAGGGTACTGAATTGTGACATCCTTGCGCCTCAAAAGGTGATTTTGGAAAAGAGAGTATCTACCGGAGGGAAACTGCTACCATCAAATGCTGGCTGTCGTTAGAGTCCTCTCTGGAAGCGCTTTCACTGCAAGCTGCAGATTCCCTCCTACCAGCAAGCTTTACGATAGGGTACTAAATTGTGACTTAGATTCGGCTAATAGGCGATTTTGGAAAAGAGAGTATCTCCCGCAGGGAATCTGCTACCATCAAATGCTGGCTGTCGTTAGAGTCCTCTATGGAAGCGCTTTCACTGCAAGCTGCACATTCCCTCATATCAGCGAGCTTTAGGATAGGGTACTGAATTGTGACTTACTTTCGCCTAAAAAGGCGATTTTGGAAAAGAGAGTATCTCCCGCAGGGAAGATGCTACATTCAAAGCTGGTTCTCTTTGGAGTCCTCTCTGGAAGCGCTTTCACTGCAAGCTGCAGATTCCCTCCTAACAGCAAGCTTTAGGATAGGGTACTGAATTGTGACTTAAGTGATGCTAATTTTGCGATATTGGAAACAAGAGAATATCCTGGAGAGAAGCTGCTACCATCAAATAGTGGCTCTTATTAGAGTCCTCTCTGGAAACGCTTTCACCGCAAGCTGCAGATTCCCTCCTAACAGCAAGCTTTAGGATAGGGTACTGAATTGTGACTTACTTTCGCCTAAAAAGGCGATTGTGGAAAAGAGAGTATCTCCCATAGGGAAGCTGCTACCATCCAATGCTGGCTCTAGTTAGAGTCTTCTCTGGAAGCGCTTTCACTGCGAGCTGCAGATTCCCTCCTAACACCAAGCTTTAGGATAGGGTACTGAATTGTGACTTACTTTTGCCTAAAAATGCGATTTTGAAAAAGAGAGTATCTCACGCAGGGAAGCCGCTACCATCAAATGCTGGCTGTCGTTAGAGTCCTCTCTGGAAGCGCTTTCACTGCAAGCTGCAGATTCCCTCCTAACACCAAGCTTTAGGATAGGGTACTAAATTGTGACTTAGACTCGGCTAAAAGGCGATTTTTGAAAAGAGAGTATCTCCCGCAGGGAATCTGCTACCATCAAATGCTGGCTGTCGTTAGAGTCCTCTATGGAAGCGCTTTCACTGCAAGCTGCATGTACCCTCCTAACAGGAAGATTTAGGGTAGGGTACTGAATTGTGACTTAACTGATGCTAATTTTACCATATTGGAAACAAGAGACTATCCTGCAGGGAAGCCTCTACCATCAAATGATGGCTCTCATTTGAGTCCTCTCTGGAAGCACTTTCACTGCAAGCTGCATATTCCCTCCTAACCCCAAGCTTTAGGATAGGGTACTGAATTGTGACGTATTTTCGCCTCAAAAGGCGATTTTCGAAAAGAGAGTATCTCCCGCAGGGAAGCTGCTACCATCAAATGCGGGCTCTCTTTGGAGTCCTCTCTGGAAGCGCTTTCAGTGCAAGCTGCAGATACCCTCCTAACAGCAGGCTTTAGGATAGTGTACTGAATTGTGTCTTAAGTGTTGGTAATAATGCGATTATGAAAAAGAGAGTATCTCCCGCAGGGAAGCCTCTACCATCAAATGCTGGCTGTCGTTAGAGTCCTCTCTTGAAGCGCTTTCACTGCAACCTGCAGATTCCCTCCTAACAGCGAGCTTTAGGATAGGGTACTGAATTGTGACTTACTTTCGCCTAAAAAGGCAATTTTGGAAAAGAGAGTATCTCGCGCAGGGAAGCTGCTACCATCAAATGTTGGCTCTCATTGGAGTCATCTCTGCAAGCGCTTTCACAGGAAATGACAGATTCTCTCCTATAAGCAAGCTTTAGGATAGGGTACTGAATTGTGACTTACTTTTGCCTCAAAATACGATTTTGGAAAAGAGAGTATCTCCCGCAGGGAAGCCTCTACCATCAAATGCTGGCTGTCGTTAGAGTCCTCTCTGGAAGCGCTTTCACTGCAAGCTGCAGATTCCCTGCTAACAGCGAGCTTTAGGACAGGGTAATGAATTGTGACTTAACTGATGTTAATTTTGCGATATTAGAAACACGAGAATATCCCGAAGGGAAGCTGCAACCATCAAAAGCTAGCTCTCATTGGAGTCCTGTCTGGAAGCGCTTTCACTGCAAGCTGCAGATTCCCTCCTAACAGCGAGCTTTAGGATAGGGTACTGAATTGTGACTTACTTTCGCCTTAAAAGGCGATTATGGAAAAGAGAGTATCTCACGCAGGGAAGCTGCTACCATCAAATGCTGGCTGTCATTAGAGTCCTCTGTGCAAGTGCTTTCACTGCAACCTGCAGAAGCACCCCTAACAGCATGCTTTAGTATAGAGTACTGAATTGAGACTTACTTTCGCCTCAAAAGGCGATTTTCGAAAAGAGAGTATCTCACGCAGGGAAGCCTCTACCATCAAATCCTAGCTCTCATTGGAGTCCTCTCTGGAAGCGCTTTCACTGCAAGCTGCAGATTCCCTCCTAACGGAAAGCTTTAGGATATGGTACTAAATTGTGACTTACTTTCGCCTAAAAAGGCGATTTTGGAAAAGAGAGTATCTCCCGCAGGGAAGCCTCTACCATCAAATGCTGGCTCCCGTTAGAGTCCTCTCTGGAAGCGCTTTCACTGCAAGCTGCAGATTCCCTCCTAACACCAAGCTTTAGGATAGGGTACTAAATTGTGACTTAGATTCGGCTAAAAGGCGATTTTGGAAAAGAGAGTATCTCCCGCAGGGAATCTGCTACCATCAAATGCTGGCTGTCGTTAGAGTCCTCTCTGGAAGCGCTTTCACTGCAAGCGGCATACTCCCTCCTAAAAGCGAGCTTTAGGATAGGGTACTGAATTGTGACTTACTTTCGAACAAAAATGCGATTTTGTAAAAGAGAATATCTCCCGCACGGAAGCTGATACCATCAAATGCTGGCTCTCGTTAGAGTCCTCTGTGGAAGCGCTTTCACTGCAAGCTGCAATTCCCACCTAACAGCGAGCTTTAGGACAGGGTTCTGAATTGTGACTTATCTGCGGCTAATAATTCGATTTTGGAAAAGAGAGTATCTCCCGCAGGGAAGCTGCTACCATCAAATGCTGTCTCCCGTTAGAGTCCTCTCTGGAAGCGCTTTCACTGCAAGCAGCAGATTCCCTCCTAACAGCGAGCTTTAGGATAGGGTACTGAATTGTGACTTAACTGATGTTAATTTTGCGATATTAGAAACACGAGAATATCCCGAAGGTAAGCTGCAACCATCAAAAGCTGGCTCTCATTGGAGTCCTCTATGGAAGCGCTTTCACTGCAAGCTGCATGTGCCCTCCTAACACCAAGGTTTAGGATAGGGTACTGAATTGTGACTTATTGTCGCCTAATAAGGCGATTTTGGAAAAGAGAGTATCTCCCGCAGGGAAGCTGCTACCATCAAATGCTGGCTGTCGTTAGCGTCCTCTATGGAAGCGCTTTCACTTCAAGCTGCATGTACCCTCCTAACAGCAAGCTTTAGGATAGGGTACTGAATTGTGTCTTAACTGATGCTTATTTTACGATATTGGAAACAAGAAAATATTCTGCACGGAAGCTGCTACCATCAAATGCTGGCTGTCATTAGAGTCCTCTGTGCAAGTGCTTTCACTGCAACCTGCAGAAGCACCCCTAACAGCATGCTTTAGTATAGAGTACTGAATTGAGACTTACTTTCGCCTCAAAAGGCGATTTTCGAAAAGAGAGTATCTCACGCAGGGAAGCCTCTACCATCAAATCCTAGCTCTCATTGCAGTCCTCTCTGGAAGCGATTTCAATGCAAGCTGCAGATTCCCTCCTAACGGAAAGCTTTAGGATAGGGTACTAAATTGTGACTTACTTTTGCCTCAAAATACGATTTTGGAAAAGAGAGTATCTCCCGCAGGGAAGATGCTACATTCAAAGCTGGTTCTCATTTGAGTCCTCTCTGGAAGCGCTTTCACTGCAAGCTGCAGATTCCCTCCTAACAGCAAGCTTTAGGATAGGGTACTGAATTGTGACTTACATTCGCCTAAAAAGGCGATTTTGGAAAAGAGAGTATCTACCGGAGGGAAACTGCTACCATCAAATGCTGGCTGTCGTTAGAGTCCTCTCTGGAAGCGCTTTCACTGCAAGCTGCAGATTCCCTCCTACCAGCAAGCTTTACGATAGGGTACTAAATTGTGACTTAGATTCGGCTAATAGGCGATTTTGGAAAAGAGAGTATCTCCCGCAGGGAATCTGCTACCATCAAATGCTGGCTGTCGTTAGAGTCCTCTATGGAAGCGCTTTCACTGCAAGCTGCACATTCCCTCATATCAGCGAGCTTTAGGATAGGGTACTGAATTGTGACTTACTTTCGCCTAAAAATGCGATTTTGGAAAAGAGAGTATCTCCCGCAGGGAAGATGCTACATTCAAAGCTGGTTCTCTTTGGAGTCCTCTCTGGAAGCGCTTTCACTGCAAGCTGCAGATTCCCTCCTAACAGCAAGCTTTAGGATAGGGTACTGAATTGTGACTTAGATTAGGCTAAAATGCGATTTTGGAAAAGAGAGTATCTCCCGCAGGGAAGCTGCTACCATCAAATGTGGGCACTCGTTAGAGTCCTCTCTGGAAGCGCTCTCACTGCCAGCTGCAGATTCCCTCCTAACAGCAAGCTTTAGGATAGGGTTCTGAATTGTGACTTACTTTCGCCTAAAAAGGCGATTTTGGAAAAGAGAGTATCTCCCGCAGGGAAGCTGCTGCCATCAAATACTAGTTCTCATTGGAGTCCTCTCTGGAAGCGCTTTCACTGCAACCTGCAGATTCCCTCCTAACACCAATCTTTAGGATAGGTTACTGAATTGTGACTTAGATTCGCCTCAAAAGGCGATTACGGAAAAGAGAGTATCTCCCGCAGGGAAGCCTCTACCGTCAAATGCTGGCTCTCGCTAGAGTCCTCTCTGGAAGCGCTTTCACTGTATGCTGCAGATTCCCTCCTAACAGCGAGCTTTAGGATAGGGTACTGAATTGTGTCTTATTTTCGACTGATAAGGCGATTTTGCAAAAGAGAGTATCTCCAGCAGCGAAGCTGCTACCATCAAATGCTGCCTCTCGTTAGGGTCCTCTCTGGAATCGCTTTCAGTGCAAGCTGCAGATTCCCTCCAAACACCAAGCTTTAGGATAGGGTACTGAATTGTGTCTTTACTGTTGCTAATAATGCGATTATGAAAAAGAGAGTATCTCCCGCAGGGAAGCTGCTACAATTAACTGCTGGCTGTCGTTAGAGTCCTCTCTGGAAGCGCTTTCACTGCAAGCTGCAGATTCCCTCCTAACAGCAAGTTTTAGGATAGGGTACTGAATTGTGACTTACTTTCGCCTAAAAATGCGATTTTGGAAAAGAGAGTATCTCCCGCAGGGAGGCTGCTACATTCAAATGCTGGCTCCCGTTAGAGTCCTCTATGGAAGCGCTTTCACTGCAAGCTGCAGATTCCCTCCTACCAGCAAGCTTTAGTGTAGTGTATTGAACTGTGACTTAGATTCGCCTCAAAAGGCGATTTTGGAAAAGAGAGTATCTCCCGCAGGGAATCTGCTACCATCAAATGCGGGCTCTCTTTGGAGTCCTCTGTGGAAGCGCTTTCACTGCAAGCTGCAGATACCCTCCTAACTGCAGGCTTTAGGATAGTGTACTGAATTGTGTCTTAACTGTTGCTAATAAAGCGATTATGAAAAAGAGAGTATCTCCCGCAGGGAAGCTGCTACCATCAAATGCGGGCTGTCTTTGGAGTCCTCTCTGGAAGCGCTTTCTCTGCAAGCTGCAGATGCCCTCCTAACAGCAAGCTTTAGGATAGGGTACTGAATTGTGACTTAACTGATGCTAATTTTGCGATATTGGAAACAAGAGAATATCCTGCAGGGAAGCTGCTACCATCAAATGCTGGCTCTCATTTGAGTCCTCTCTTGAAGCGCTTTCACCGCAAGCTGCAGATTCCCTCCTAACCCCAAGCTTTAGTATAGGGTACTGAATTGTGACTTACTTTCGCCTAAAAAGGCAATTTGGGAAAAGAGTGTATCCCGCGCAGGGAAGCCGCTACCATCGAATGTTGGCTCTCATTGGAGTCATCTCTGGAAGCGCTTTCACAGCAAGTGACAGATTCCCTCCTAACAGCGAGCTTTAGGATAGGGTACTGAATTGTGACATCCTTGCGCCTCAAAAGGTGATTTTGGAAAAGAGAGTATCTACCGGAGGGAAACTGCTACCATCAAATGCTGACTGTCGTTAGAGTCCTCTATGGAAGCGCTTTCACCGCAAGCTGCATATTCCCTCCTAACCCCAAGCTTTAGGATAGGGTACTGAATTGTGACTTATTTTCGCCTAAAAAGGCGATTTTGGAAAAGAGATTATCTCCCTCAGGGAAGCTGCTACCATCAAATGCTCGCTCCCGTTAGAGTCCTCTCTGGAAGCGCTTTCACTGCAAGCTGCACATTCCCTCATATCAGCGAGCTTTAGGATAGGGTACTGAATTGTGACTTACTTTCGCCTAAAAAGGCGATTTTGGAAAAGAGAGTATCTCCCGCAGGGAAGATGCTACATTCAAAGCTGGTTCTCTTTGGAGTCCTCTCTGGAAGCGCTTTCTCCGCAAGCTGCAGATTCCCTCCTAACCCCAAGCTTTAGTATAGGGTACTGAATTGTGACTTATTTTCGCCTAATAAGGCGATTTTGGAAAAGAGAGTATCTCCCGCAGGGAAGCTGCTACATTCAAATGCTGGCTGTCGTTAGAGTCCTCTCTGGAAGCGCTTTCTCCGCAAGCTGCAGATTCCCTCCTAACAGCAAGCTATAGGATAGAGTACTAAATTGTGACTTAGATTAGGCTAAAATGCGATTTTGGAAAAGAGAGTATCTCCCGCAGGGAAGCTGCTACCATCAAATGTGGGCACTCGTTAGAGTCCTCTCTGGAAGCGCTCTCACTGCCAGCTGCAGATTCCCTCCTAACAGCAAGCTTTAGGATAGGGTTCTGAATTGTGACTTACTTTCGCCTAAAAAGGCGATTTTGGAAAAGAGAGTATCTCCCGCAGGGAAGCTGCTGCCATCAAATACTAGTTCTCATTGGAGTCCTCTCTGGAAGCGCTTTCACTGCAACCTGCAGATTCCCTCCTAACACCAATCTTTAGGATAGGTTACTGAATTGTGACTTAGATTCGCCTCAAAAGGCGATTACGGAAAAGAGAGTATCTCCCGCAGGGAAGCCTCTACCGTCAAATGCTGGCTCTCGCTAGAGTCCTCTCTGGAAGCGCTTTCACTGTATGCTGCAGATTCCCTCCTAACAGCGAGCTTTAGGATAGGGTACTGAATTGTGACTTAACTGATGTTAATTTTGAGAAACTAGAAACAAGAGAATATCCCGCAGGGAAGCTGCAACCATCAAATGCTGGCTCTCATTTGAGTCCTCTCTGGAAGCGCTTTCACTGCAAGCTGCAGATTCCCTCCTAACCCCAAGCTTTAGGATAGGGTACTGAATTGTGACTTAGGTTAGGCTAAAATGCGATTTTGGAAAAGAGAGTATCTCCCGCAGGGAAACTGCTACCGTCAAATGCTGGCTCTCCTTAGAGTCCTCTCTAGAAGCGCTTTCACTGCAAGCTGCAGATTCCCTCCTAACAGCAAGCTTTAGGGTAGGGTACTGAATTGTGACTTAGATTCGCCTCAAAAGGCGATTTTGGAAAAGAGAGTATCTCCCGCAGGGAAGCTGCTACCATCAAATGCTTGCTCTCATTGGAGTCCTCTCTGGATGCGCTTTCACTGCAAGCTGCAGATTCCTTCCTAACAGCGAGCTTTAGGGTAGGGTACTGAATTGTGTCTTACTTTCGACTGATAAGGCGATTTTGCAAAAGAGAGTATCTCCAGCAGCAAAGCTGCTACCATCAAATGCTGCCTCTCGTTAGGGTCCTCTCTGGAATCGCTTTCAGTGCAAGCTGCAGATTCCCTCCTAACACCAAGCTTTAGGATAGGGTACTGAATTGTGTCTTTACTGTTGCTAATAATGCGATTATGAAAAAGAGAGTATCTCCCGCAGGGAGGCTGCTACATTCAAATGCTGGCTCCCGTTAGAGTCCTCTATGGAAGCGCTTTCACTGCAAGCTGCAGATTCCCTCCTACCAGCAAGCTTTAGTATAGTGTATTGAACTGTGACTTAGATTCGCCTCAAAAGGCGATTTTGGTTAAAGAGAGTATCTCCCGCAGGGAATCTGCTACCATCAAATGCGGGCTCTCTTTGGAGTCCTCTGTGGAAGCGCTTTCACTGCAAGCTGCAGATACCCTCCTAACTGCAGGCTTTAGGATAGTGTACTGAATTGTGTCTTAACTGTTGCTAATAAAGTGATTATGAAAAAGAGAGTATCTCCCGCAGGGAAGCTGCTACCATCAAATGCGTGCTGTCTTTGGAGTCCTCTCTGGAAGCGCTTTCTCTGCAAGCTGCAGATTCCCTCCTAACAGCAAGCTTTAGGATAGGGTACTGAATTGTGACTTAACTGATGCTAATTTTGCGATATTGGAAACAAGAGAATATCCTGCAGGGAAGCTGCTACCATCAAATGCTGGCTCTCATTTGGCTCCTCTCTTGAAGCGCTTTCACCGCAAGCTGCAGATTCCCTCCTAACCCCAAGCTTTAGTATAGGGTACTGAATTGTGACTTACTTTCGCCTAAAAATGCGATTTTGGAAAAGAGAGTATCTCCCGCAGGGAAGCTGCTGCCATCAAATACTAGTTCTCATTGGAGTCCTCTCTGGAAGCGCTTTCACTGCAACCTGCAGATTCCCTCCTAACACCAATCTTTAGGATAGGTTACTGAATTGTGACTTAGATTCGCCTCAAAAGGTGATTTTGGAAAAGAGAGTATCTCCCGCAGGGCAGCCTCTACCATCAAATGCTGGCTGTCGTTAGAGTCCTCTCTGGAAGCGCTTTCACTGTATGCTGCAGATTCCCTCCTAACAGCGAGCTTTAGGATAGGGTACTGAATTGTGACTTAACTGATGTTAATTTTGAGAAACTAGAAACAAGAGAATATCCCGCAGGGAAGCTGCAACCATCAAATGCTGGCTCTCATTGGAGTCCTCTCTGGAAGCGCTTTCACTGCAAGCTGCAGATTCCCTCCTAACCCCAAGCTTTAGGATAGGGTACTGAATTGTGACTTAGATTAGGCTAAAATGCGATTTTGGAAAAGAGAGTATCTCCTGCAGGGAAGCTGCTACAATTAACTGCTGGCTGTCGTTAGAGTCCTCTCTGGAAGCGCTTTCACTGCAAGCTGCAGATTCCCTCCTAACAGCAAGCTTTAGGATAGGGTACTGAATTGTGACTTACTTTCGCCTCAAAAGGCGATTTTGGAAAAGAGAGTATCTCCCGCAGGGAGGCTGCTACATTCAAATGCTGGCTCCCGTTAGAGTCCTCTATGGAAGCGCTTTCACTGCAAGCTGCACATTCCCTCCTACCAGCAAGCTTTAGTATAGTGTATTGAACTGTGACTTAGATTCGCCTCAAAAGGCGATTTTGGAAAAGAGAGTATCTCCCGCAGGGAAGCCTCTACCGTCAAATGCTGGCTCTCGCTAGAGTCCTCTCTGGAAGCGCTTTCACTGTATGCTGCAGATTCCCTCCTAACAGCGAGCTTTAGGATAGGGTACTGAATTGTGACTTTACTGATGCTAATTTAACGATATTGGAAACATGAGACTATCCGCAGGGAAGCCTCTACCATCAAATGCTGGCTGTCATTTGAGTCCTCTCTGGAAGCGCTTTCACCGCAAGCTGCATATTCCCTCCTAACCCCAAGCTTTAGGATAGGGTACTGAATTGTGACTTATTTTCGCCTAAAAAGGCGATTTTGGAAAAGAGATTATCTCCCTCAGGGAAGCTGCTACCATCAAATGCTCGCTCCCGTTAGAGTCCTCTCTGGAAGCGCTTTCACTGCAAGCTGCACATTCCCTCATATCAGCGAGCTTTAGGATAGGGTACTGAATTGTGACTTACTTTCGCCTAAAAAGGCGATTTTGGAAAAGAGAGTATCTCCCGCAGGGAAGATGCTACATTCAAAGCTGGTTCTCTTTGGAGTCCTCTCTGGAAGCGCTTTCACTGCAAGCTGCATATTCCCTCCTAACCCCAAGCTTTAGTATAGGGTACTGAATTGTGACTTATTTTCGCCTAATAAGGCGATTTTGGAAAAGAGAGTATCTCCCGCAGGGAAGCTGCTACATTCAAATGCTGGCTGTCGTTAGAGTCCTCTCTGGAAGCGCTTTCTCCGCAAGCTGCAGATTCCCTCCTAACAGCAAGCTATAGGATAGAGTACTAAATTGTGACTTAGATTAGGCTAAAATGCGATTTTGGAAAAGAGAGTATCTCCTGCAGGGAAGCTGCTACCATCAAATGTGGGCACTCGTTAGAGTCCTCTCTGGAAGCGCTCTCACTGCCAGCTGCAGATTCCCTCCTAACAGCAAGCTTTAGGATAGGGTTCTGAATTGTGACTTACTTTCGCCTAAAAAGGCGATTTTGGAAAAGAGAGTATCTCCCGCAGGGAAGCTGCTGCCATCAAATACTAGTTCTCATTGGAGTCCTCTCTGGAAGCGCTTTCACTGCAACCTGCAGATTCCCTCCTAACACCAATCTTTAGGATAGGTTACTGAATTGTGACTTAGATTCGCCTCAAAAGGCGATTACGGAAAAGAGAGTATCTCCCGCAGGGAAGCCTCTACCGTCAAATGCTGGCTCTCGCTAGAGTCCTCTCTGGAAGCGCTTTCACTGTATGCTGCAGATTCCCTCCAAACAGCGAGCTTTAGGATAGGGTACTGAATTGTGACTTAACTGATGTTAATTTTGAGAAACTAGAAACAAGAGAATATCCCGCAGGGAAGCTGCAACCATCAAATGCTGGCTCTCATTTGAGTCCTCTCTGGAAGCGCTTTCACTGCAAGCTGCAGATTCCCTCCTAACCCCAAGCTTTAGGATAGGGTACTGAATTGTGACTTAGGTTAGGCTAAAATGCGATTTTGGAAAAGAGAGTATCTCCCGCAGGGAAACTGCTACCGTCAAATGCTGGCTCTCGTTAGGGTCCTCTCTGGAATCGCTTTCAGTGCAAGCTGCAGATTCCCTCCTAACACCAAGCTTTAGGATAGGGTACTGAATTGTGTCTTACTTTCGACTGATAAGGCGATTTTGCAAAAGAGAGTATCTCCAGCAGCAAAGCTGCTACCATCAAATGCTGCCTCTCGTTAGGGTCCTCTCTGGAATCGCTTTCAGTGCAAGCTGCAGATTCCCTCCTAACACCAAGCTTTAGGATAGGGTACTGAATTGTGTCTTTACTGTTGCTAATAATGCGATTATGAAAAAGAGAGTATCTCCCGCAGGGAGGCTGCTACATTCAAATGCTGGCTCCCGTTAGAGTCCTCTATGGAAGCGCTTTCACTGCAAGCTGCAGATTCCCTCCTACCAGCAAGCTTTAGGATAGGTTACTGAATTGTGACTTAGATTCGCCTCAAAAGGTGATTTTGGAAAAGAGAGTATCTCCCGCAGGGCAGCCTCTACCGTCAAATGCTGGCTGTCGTTAGAGTCCTCTCTGGAAGCGCTTTCACTGCAAGCTGCAGATTCCCTGCTAACAGCGAGCTTTAGGATAGGGTACTGAATTGTGACTTAACTGATGTTAATTTTGAGAAACTAGAAACAAGAGAATATCCCGCAGGGAAGCTGCAACCATCAAATGCTGGCTCTCATTGGAGTCCTCTCTGGAAGCGCTTTCACTGCAAGCTGCAGATTCCCTCCTAACCCCAAGCTTTAGGATAGGGTACTGAATTGTGACTTAGATTAGGCTAAAATGCGATTTTGGAAAAGAGAGTATCTCCTGTAGGGAAGCTGCTACAATTAACTGCTGGCTGTCGTTAGAGTCCTCTCTGGAAGCGCTTTCACTGCAAGCTGCAGATTCCCTCCTAACAGCAAGCTTTAGGATAGGGTACTGAATTGTGACTTACTTTCGCCTAAAAATGCGATTTTGGAAAAGAGAGTATCTCCCGCAGGGAGGCTGCTACCATCAAATGCTGGCTCCCGTTAGAGTCCTCTATGGAAGCGCTTTCACTGTATGCTGCAGATTCCCTCCTAACAGCGAGCTTTAGGATAGGGTACTGAATTGTGACTTAACTGATGTTAATTTTGAGAAAATAGAAACAAGAGAATATCCCGCAGGGAAGCTGCAACCATCAAATGCTGGCTCTCATTGGAGTCCTCTCTGGAAGCGCTTTCACTGCAAGCTGCAGATTCCCTCCTAACCCCAAGCTTTAGGATAGGGTACTGAATTGTGTCTTACTTTCGACTGATAAGGCGATTTTGCAAAAGAGAGTATCTCCAGCAGCGAAGCTGCTACCATCAAATGCTGCCTCTCGTTAGGGTCCTCTCTGGAATCGCTTTCAGTGCAAGCTGCAGATTCCCTCCAAACACCAAGCTTTAGGATAGGGTACTGAATTGTGTCTTTACTGTTGCTAATAATGCGATTATGAAAAAGAGAGTATCTCCCGCAGGGAAGCTGCTACAATTAACTGCTGGCTGTCGTTAGAGTCCTCTCTGGAAGCGCTTTCACTGCAAGCTGCAGATTCCCTCCTAACAGCAAGTTTTAGGATAGGGTACTGAATTGTGACTTACTTTCGCCTAAAAATGCGATTTTGGAAAAGAGAGTATCTCCCGCAGGGAGGCTGCTACATTCAAATGCTGGCTCCCGTTAGAGTCCTCTATGGAAGCGCTTTCACTGCAAGCTGCAGATTCCCTCCTACCAGCAAGCTTTAGTGTAGTGTATTGAACTGTGACTTAGATTCGCCTCAAAAGGCGATTTTGGAAAAGAGAGTATCTCCCGCAGGGAATCTGCTACCATCAAATGCGGGCTCTCTTTGGAGTCCTCTGTGGAAGCGCTTTCACTGCAAGCTGCAGATACCCTCCTAACTGCAGGCTTTAGGATAGTGTACTGAATTGTGTCTTAACTGTTGCTAATAAAGCGATTATGAAAAAGAGAGTATCTCCCGCAGGGAAGCTGCTACCATCAAATGCGTGCTGTCTTTGGAGTCCTCTCTGGAAGCGCTTTCTCTGCAAGCTGCAGATGCCCTCCTAACAGCAAGCTTTAGGATAGGGTACTGAATTGTGACTTAACTGATGCTAATTTTGCGATATTGGAAATAAGAGAATATCCTGCAGGGAAGCTGCTACCATCAAATGCTGGCTCTCATTTGAGTCCTCTCTTGAAGCGCTTTCACCGCAAGCTGCAGATTCCCTCCTAACCCCATCTTTAGTATAGGGTACTGAATTGTGACTTACTTTCGCCTAAAAAGGCAATTTGGGAAAAGAGTGTATCCCGCGCAGGGAAGCCGCTACCATCGAATGTTGGCTCTCATTGGAGTCATCTCTGGAAGCGCTTTCACAGCAAGTGACAGATTCCCTCCTAACAGCGAGCTTTAGGATAGGGTACTGAATTGTGACATCCTTGCGCCTCAAAAGGTGATTTTGGAAAAGAGAGTATCTACCGGAGGGAAACTGCTACCATCAAATGCTGACTGTCGTTAGAGTCCTCTCTGGAAGCGCTTTCACTGCAAGCTGCAGATTCCCTCCTAACAGCAAGCTTTAGGATAGGGTACTGAATTGTGACTTACTTTCGCCTAAAAATGCGATTTTGGAAAAGAGAGTATCTCCCGTAGGGAAGATGCTCCATTCAAAGCTGGCTCCCGTTAGAGTCCTCTCTGGAAGCGCTTTCACTGCAAGCTGCAGATTCCCTCCTACCAGCAAGCTTTACGATAGGGTACTAAATTGTGACTTAGATTCGGCTAATAGGCGATTTTGGAAAAGAGAGTATCTCCCGCAGGGAATCTGCTACCATCAAATGCTGGCTGTCGTTAGAGTCCTCTATGGAAGCGCTTTCACTGCAAGCTGCATGTACCCTCCTAACAGCAAGCTTTAGGGTAGGGTACTGAATTGTGACTTAACTGATGCTAATTTTACGATATTGGAAACATGAGACTATCCGCAGGGAAGCCTCTACCATCAAATGCTGGCTGTCATTTGAGTCCTCTCTGGAAGCGCTTTCACCGCAAGCTGCATATTCCCTCCTAACCCCAAGCTTTAGGATAGGGTACTGAATTGTGACTTATTTTCGCCTAAAAAGGCGATTTTGGAAAAGAGATTATCTCCCTCAGGGAAGCTGCTACCATCAAATGCTCGCTCCCGTTAGAGTCCTCTCTGGAAGCGCTTTCACTGCAAGCTGCAGATTCCCTCCTAACAGCAAGCTTTAGGATAGGGTTCTGAATTGTGACTTACTTTCGCCTAAAAAGGCGATTTTGGAAAAGAGAGTATCTCCCGCAGGGAAGCTGCTGCCATCAAATACTAGTTCTCATTGGAGTCCTCTCTGGAAGCGCTTTCACTGCAACCTGCAGATTCCCTCCTAACACCAATCTTTAGGATAGGTTACTGAATTGTGACTTAGATTCGCCTCAAAAGGCGATTACGGAAAAGAGAGTATCTCCCGCAGGGAAGCCTCTACCGTCAAATGCTGGCTCTCGCTAGAGTCCTCTCTGGAAGCGCTTTCACTGTATGCTGCAGATTCCCTCCTAACAGCGAGCTTTAGGATAGGGTACTGAATTGTGACTTAACTGATGTTAATTTTGAGAAACTAGAAACAAGAGAATATCCCGCAGGGAAGCTGCAACCATCAAATGCTGGCTCTCATTTGAGTCCTCTCTGGAAGCGCTTTCACTGCAAGCTGCAGATTCCCTCCTAACCCCAAGCTTTAGGATAGGGTACTGAATTGTGACTTAGGTTAGGCTAAAATGCGATTTTGGAAAAGAGAGAATCTCCCGCAGGGAAACTGCTACCGTCAAATGCTGGCTCTCCTTAGAGTCCTCTCCAGAAGCGCTTTCACTGCAAGCTGCAGATTCCCTCCTACCAGCAAGCTTTAGTATAGTGTATTGAACTGTGACTTAGATTCGCCTCAAAAGGCGATTTTGGAAAAGAGAGTATCTCCCGCAGGGAAGCTGCTACCATCAAATGCTGGCTCTCATTGGAGTCCTCTCTGGATGCGCTTTCACTGCAAGCTGCAGATTCCTTCCTAACAGCGAGCTTTAGGGTAGGGTACTGAATTGTGTCTTACTTTCGACTGATAAGGCGATTTTGCAAAAGAGAGTATCTCCAGCAGCAAAGCTGCTACCATCAAATGCTGCCTCTCGTTAGGGTCCTCTCTGGAATCGCTTTCAGTGCAAGCTGCAGATTCCCTCCTAACACCAAGCTTTAGGATAGGGTACTGAATTGTGTCTTTACTGTTGCTAATAATGCGATTATGAAAAAGAGAGTATCTCCCGCAGGGAGGCTGCTACATTCAAATGCTGGCTCCCGTTAGAGTCCTCTATGGAAGCGCTTTCACTGCAAGCTGCAGATTCCCTCCTACCAGCAAGCTTTAGTATAGTGTATTGAACTGTGACTTAGATTCGCCTCAAAAGGCGATTTTGGTTAAAGAGAGTATCTCCCGCAGGGAAGCTGCTACCATCAAATGCTGGCTCTCATTGGAGTCCTCTCTGGATGCGCTTTCACTGCAAGCTGCAGATTCCTTCCTAACAGCGAGCTTTAGGGTAGAGTACTGAATTGTGTCTTACTTTCGACTGATAAGGCGATTTTGCAAAAGAGAGTATCTCCAGCAGCAAAGCTGCTACCATCAAATGCTGCCTCTCGTTAGGGTCCTCTCTGGAATCGCTTTCAGTGCAAGCTGCAGATTCCCTCCTAACACCAAGCTTTAGGATAGGGTACTGAATTGTGTCTTAACTGTTGCTAATAAAGCGATTATGAAAAAGAGAGTATCTCCCGCAGGGAAGCTGCTACCATCAAATGCGTGCTGTCTTTGGAGTCCTCTCTGGAAGCGCTTTCTCTGCAAGCTGCAGATTCCCTCCTAACAGCAAGCTTTAGGATAGGGTACTGAATTGTGACTTAACTGATGCTAATTTTGCGATATTGGAAACAAGAGAATATCCTGCAGGGAAGCTGCTACCATCAAATGCTGGCTCTCATTTGACTCCTCTCTTGAAGCGCTTTCACCGCAAGCTGCAGATTCCCTCCTAACCCCAAGCTTTAGTATAGGGTACTGAATTGTGACTTACTTTCGCCTAAAAATGCGATTTTGGAAAAGAGAGTATCTCCCGCAGGGAAGCTGCTGCCATCAAATACTAGTTCTCATTGGAGTCCTCTCTGGAAGCGCTTTCACTGCAACCTGCAGATTCCCTCCTAACACCAATCTTTAGGATAGGTTACTGAATTGTGACTTAGATTCGCCTCAAAAGGTGATTACGGAAAAGAGAGTATCTCCCGCAGGGAAGCCTCTACCATCAAATGCTGGCTGTCGTTAGAGTCCTCTCTGGAAGCGCTTTCACTGTATGCTGCAGATTCCCTCCTAACAGCGAGCTTTAGGATAGGGTACTGAATTGTGACTTAACTGATGTTAATTTTGAGAAACTAGAAACAAGAGAATATCCCGCAGGGAAGCTGCAACCATCAAATGCTGGCTCTCATTGGAGTCCTCTCTGGAAGCGCTTTCACTGCAAGCTGCAGATTCCCTCCTAACCCCAAGCTTTAGGATAGGGTACTGAATTGTGACTTAGATTAGGCTAAAATGCGATTTTGGAAAAGAGAGTATCTCCCGCAGGGAAACTGCTACCGTCAAATGCTGGCTCTCCTTAGAGTCCTCTCTAGAAGCGCTTTCACTGCAAGCTGCAGATTCCCTCCTAACAGCAAGCTTTAGGGTAGGGTACTGAACTGTGACTTAGATTCGCCTCAAAAGGCGATTTTGGAAAAGAGAGTATCTCCCGCAGGGAAGCTGCTACCATCAAATGCGGGCTCTCATTGGAGTCCTCTCTGGATGCGCTTTCACTGCAAGTGACAGATTCCCTCCTAACAGCGAGCTTTAGGATAGGGTACTGAATTGTGACATCCTTGCGCCTCAAAAGGTGATTTTGGAAAAGAGAGTATCTACCGGAGGGAAACTGCTACCATCAAATGCTGACTGTCGTTAGAGTCCTCTCTGGAAGCGCTTTCACTGCAAGCTGCAGATTCCCTCCTAACAGCAAGCTTTAGGATAGGGTACTGAATTGTGACTTACTTTCGCCTAAAAATGCGATTTTGGAAAAGAGAGTATCTCCCGTAGGGAAGATGCTCCATTCAAAGCTGGCTCCCGTTAGAGTCCTCTCTGGAAGCGCTTTCACTGCAAGCTGCAGATTCCCTCCTACCAGCAAGCTTTACGATAGGGTACTAAATTGTGACTTAGATTCGGCTAATAGGCGATTTTGGAAAAGAGAGTATCTCCCGCAGGGAATCTGCTACCATCAAATGCTGGCTGTCGTTAGAGTCCTCTATGGAAGCGCTTTCACTGCAAGCTGCATGTACCCTCCTAACAGCAAGCTTTAGGGTAGGGTACTGAATTGTGACTTAACTGATGCTAATTTTACGATATTGGAAACATGAGACTATCCGCAGGGAAGCCTCTACCATCAAATGCTGGCTGTCATTTGAGTCCTCTCTGGAAGCGCTTTCACCGCAAGCTGCATATTCCCTCCTAACCCCAAGCTTTAGGATAGGGTACTGAATTGTGACTTATTTTCGCCTAAAAAGGCGATTTTGGAAAAGAGATTATCTCCCTCAGGGAAGCTGCTACCATCAAATGCTCGCTCCCGTTAGAGTCCTCTCTGGAAGCGCTTTCACTGCAAGCTGCACATTCCCTCATATCAGCGAGCTTTAGGATAGGGTACTGAATTGTGACTTACTTTCGCCTAAAAAGGCGATTTTGGAAAAGAGAGTATCTCCCGCAGGGAAGATGCTACATTCAAAGCTGGTTCTCTTTGGAGTCCTCTCTGGAAGCGCTTTCACTGCAAGCTGCATATTCCCTCCTAACCCCAAGCTTTAGTATAGGGTACTGAATTGTGACTTATTTTCGCCTAATAAGGCGATTTTGGAAAAGAGAGTATCTCCCGCAGGGAAGCTGCTACATTCAAATGCTGGCTGTCGTTAGAGTCCTCTCTGGAAGCGCTTTCTCCGCAAGCTGCAGATTCCCTCCTAACAGCAAGCTATAGGATAGAGTACTAAATTGTGACTTAGATTAGGCTAAAATGCGATTTTGGAAAAGAGAGTATCTCCTGCAGGGAAGCTGCTACCATCAAATGTGGGCACTCGTTAGAGTCCTCTCTGGAAGCGCTCTCACTGCCAGCTGCAGATTCCCTCCTAACAGCAAGCTTTAGGATAGGGTTCTGAATTGTGACTTACTTTCGCCTAAAAAGGCGATTTTGGAAAAGAGAGTATCTCCCGCAGGGAAGCTGCTGCCATCAAATACTAGTTCTCATTGGAGTCCTCTCTGGAAGCGCTTTCACTGCAACCTGCAGATTCCCTCCTAACACCAATCTTTAGGATAGGTTACTGAATTGTGACTTAGATTCGCCTCAAAAGGCGATTACGGAAAAGAGAGTATCTCCCGCAGGGAAGCCTCTACCGTCAAATGCTGGCTCTCGCTAGAGTCCTCTCTGGAAGCGCTTTCACTGAATGCTGCAGATTCCCTCCTAACAGCGAGCTTTAGGATAGGGTACTGAATTGTGACTTAACTGATGTTAATTTTGAGAAACTAGAAACAAGAGAATATCCCGCAGGGAAGCTGCAACCATCAAATGCTGGCTCTCATTTGAGTCCTCTCTGGAAGCGCTTTCACTGCAAGCTGCAGATTCCCTCCTAACCCCAAGCTTTAGGATAGGGTACTGAATTGTGACTTAGGTTAGGCTAAAATGCGATTTTGGAAAAGAGAGAATCTCCCGCAGGGAAACTGCTACCGTCAAATGCTGGCTCTCCTTAGAGTCCTCTCCAGAAGCGCTTTCACTGCAAGCTGCAGATTCCCTCCTACCAGCACGCTTTAGTATAGTGTATTGAACTGTGACTTAGATTCGCCTCAAAAGGCGATTTTGGAAAGGAGAGTATCTCCCGCAGGGAAGCTGCTACCATCAAATGCTGGCTCTCATTGGAGTCCTCTCTGGATGCGCTTTCACTGCAAGCTGCAGATTCCTTCCTAACAGCGAGCTTTAGGGTAGGGTACTGAATTGTGTCTTACTTTCGACTGATAAGGCGATTTTGCAAAAGAGAGTATCTCCAGCAGCAAAGCTGCTACCATCAAATGCGTGCTGTCTTTGGAGTCCTCTCTGGAAGCGCTTTCTCTGCAAGCTGCAGATTCCCTCCTAACAGCAAGCTTTAGGATAGGGTACTGAATTGTGTCTTTACTGTTGCTAATAATGCGATTATGAAAAAGAGAGTATCTCCCGCAGGGAAGCTGCTACAATTAACTGCTGGTTGTCGTTAGAGTCCTCTCTGGAAGCGCTTTCACTGCAAGCTGCAGATTCCCTCCTAACAGCAAGCTTTAGGATAGGGTACTGAATGGTGTCTTTACTGTTGATAATAATGCGATTATGAAAAAGAGAGTATCTCCTGCAGGGAAGCTGCTACAATTAACTGCTGGCTGTCGTTAGAGTCCTCTCTGGAAGCGCTTTCACTGCAAGCTGCAGATTCCCTCCTAACAGCAAGTTTTAGGATAGGGTACTGAATTGTGACTTACTTTCGCCTAAAAATGCGATTTTGGAAAAGAGAGTATCTCCCGCAGGGAGGCTGCTACATTCAAATGCTGGCTCCCGTTAGAGTCCTCTATGGAAGCGCTTTCACTGCAAGCTGCAGATTCCCTCCTACCAGCAAGCTTTAGTGTAGTGTATTGAACTGTGACTTAGATTCGCCTCAAAAGGCGATTTTGGAAACGAGAGTATCTCCCGCAGGGAATCTGCTACCATCAAATGCGGGCTCTCTTTGGAGTCCTCTGTGGAAGCGCTTTCACTGCAAGCTGCAGATACCCTCCTAACTGCAGGCTTTAGGATAGTGTACTGAATTGTGTCTTAACTGTTGCTAATAAAGCGATTATGAAAAAGAGAGTATCTCCCGCAGGGAAGCTGCTACCATCAAATGCGTGCTGTCTTTGGAGTCCTCTCTGGAAGCGCTTTCTCTGCAAGCTGCAGATTCCCTCCTAACAGCAAGCTTTAGGATAGGGTACTGAATTGTGACTTAACTGATGCTAATTTTGCGATATTGGAAACAAGAGAATATCCTGCAGGGAAGCTGCTACCATCAAATGCTGGCTCTCATTTGAGTCCTCTCTTGAAGCGCTTTCACCGCAAGCTGCAGATTCCCGCCTAACCCCAAGCTTTAGTATAGGGTACTGAATTGTGACTTACTTTCGCCTAAAAAGGCAATTTGGGAAAAGAGAGTATCCCGCGCAGGGAAGCCGCTACCATCGAATGTTGGCTCTCATTGGAGTCATCTCTGGAAGCGCTTTCACAGCAAGTGACAGATTCCCTCCTAACAGCGAGCTTTAGGATAGGGTACTGAATTGTGACATCCTTGCGCCTCAAAAGGTGATTTTGGAAAAGAGAGTATCTACCGGAGGGAAACTGCTACCATCAAATGCTGACTGTCGTTAGAGTCCTCTCTGGAAGCGCTTTCACTGCAAGCTGCAGATTCCCTCCTAACAGCAAGCTTTAGGATAGGGTACTGAATTGTGACTTACTTTCGCCTAAAAATGCGATTTTGGAAAAGAGAGTATCTCCCGTAGGGAAGCTGCTCCATTCAAAGCTGGCTCCCGTTAGAGTCCTCTCTGGAAGCGCTTTCACTGCAAGCTGCAGATTCCCTCCTACCAGCAAGCTTTACGATAGGGTACTAAATTGTGACTTAGATTCGCCTCAAAAGGCGATTACGGAAAAGAGAGTATCTCCCGCAGGGAAGCCTCTACCGTCAAATGCTGCCTCTCGTTAGGGTCCTCTCTGGAAGCGCTTTCACTGTATGCTGCAGATTCCCTCCTAACAGCGAGCTATAGGATAGGGTACTGAATTGTGACTTAACTGATGTTAATTTTGAGAAACTAGAAACAAGAGAATATCCCGCAGGGAAGCTGCTACCATCAAATCCTGGCACTCATTGGAGTCCTCTCTGGAAGCGCTTTCACTGCAAGCTGCAGATTCCCTCCTAACCCCAAGCTTTAGGATAGGGTACTGAATTGTGACTTAGATTAGGCTAAAATGCGATTTTGGAAAAGAGAGTATCTCCCGCAGGGAAACTGCTACCGTCAAATGCTGGCTCTCCTTAGAGTCCTCTCTAGAAGCGCTTTCACTGCAAGCTGCAGATTCCCTCCTCTACAGCAAACTTTAGGGTAGGGTACTGAATTGTGACTTAGATTCGCCTCAAAAGGCGATTTTGGAAAAGAGAGTATCTCCCGCAGGGAAGCTGCTACCATCAAATGCTGCCTCTCGTTAGGGTCCTCTCTGGAATCGCTTTCAGTGCAAGCTGCAGATTCCCTCCTAACAGCAAGCTTTAGGATAGGGTACTGAATTGTTACTTACTTTCGCCTAAAAATGCGATTTTGGAAAAGAGAGTATCTCCCGCAGGGAAGATGCTACATTCAAAGCTGGTTCTCTTTGGAGTCCTCTCTGGAAGCGCTTTCACTGCAAGCTGCAGATTCCCTCCTAACAGCAAGCTTTAGGATAAGGTACTGAATTGTGACTTAAGTGATGCAAATTTTGCGATATTGGAAACAAGAGAATATACCGCAGGGAAGCTGCAACCATCAAATGCTGGCTCTCATTTGAGTCCTCTCTGGAAGCGCTTTCACCGCAAGCTGCAGATTCCCTCCTAACAGCAAGCTTTAGGATAGGGTACTGAATTGTGACTTATTTTCGCCTAATAAGGCGATTTTGGAAAAGAGAGTATCTCCCGCAGGGAAGCTGCTACATTCAAATGCTGGCTCTCGTTAGAGTCCTCTCTGGAAGCGCTTTCACTGCAAGCTGCAGATTCCCTCCTAACAGCAAGTTTTAGGATAGGGTACTGAATTGTGACTTACTTTCGCCTAAAAATGCGATTTTGGAAAAGAGAGTATCTCCCGCAGGGAAGATGCTACATTCAAAGCTGGTTCTCTTTGGAGTCCTCTCTGGAAGCGCTTTCACTGCAAGCTGCATATTCCCTCCTAACAGCAAGCTTTAGGATAAGGTACTGAATTGTGACTTAATTGATGCTAATTTTGCGATATTGGAAACAAGAGAATATACCGCAGGGAAGCTGCAACCATCAAATGCTGGCTCTCATTTGAGTCCTCTCTGGAAGCGCTTTCACCGCAAGCTGCAGATTCCCTCCTAACAGCAAGCTTTAGGATAGGGTACTGAATTGTGACTTATTTTCGCCTAATAAGGCGATTTTGGAAAAGAGAGTATCTCCCGCAGGGAAGCTGCTACATTCAAATGCTGGCTCTCGTTAGAGTCCTCTCTGGAAGCGCTTTCACTGCAAGCTGCAGATTCCCTCCTAACAGCAAGTTTTAGGATAGGGTACTGAATTGTGACTTACTTTCGCCTAAAAATGCGATTTTGGAAAAGAGAGTATCTCCCGCAGGGAAGCTGCTACATTCAAATGCTGGCTCTCGTTAGAGTCCTCTCTGGAAGCGCTTTCACTGCAAGCTGCAGATTCCCTCCTAACAGCAAGCTTTAGGATAGTGTATTGAACTGTGACTTAGATTCGCCTCAAAAGGCGATTTTGGAAAAGAGAGTATCTCCCGCAGAGAAGCTGCTAACATCAAATGCTGGCTCTCTTTGGAGTCCTCTCTGGAAGCGCTTTCACTGCAAGCTGCAGATTCCCTCCTAACAGCAAGCTATAGGATAGAGTACTAAATTGTGACTTAGATTAGGCTAAAATGCGATTCTGGAAAAGAGAGTATCTCCCGCAGGGAACCTGCTACCATCAAATGTGGGCACTCGTTAGAGTCCTCTCTGGAAGCGCTCTCACTGCCAGCTGCAGATTCCCTCCTAACTGCAAGCTTTAGGATAGGGTTCTGAATTGTGACTTACTTTCGCCTAAAAATGCGATTATGGTAAAGAGAGTATCTCCCGCAGGGAAGCTGCTGCCATCAAATACTAGTTCTCATTGGAGTCCTCTCTGGAAGCGCTTTCACTGCAACCTGCAGATTCCCTCCTAACTGCAAGCTTTAGGATAGGGTACTGAATTGTGACTTACATTCGCCTAAAAATGCGATTTTGGAAAAGAGAGTATCTCCCGTAGGGAAGCTGCTCCATTCAAAGCTGGCTCCCGTTAGAGTCCTCTCTGGAAGCGCTTTCACTGCAAGCTGCAGATTCCCTCCTACCAGCAAGCTTTACGATAGGGTACTAAATTGTGACTTAGATTCGCCTCAAAAGGCGATTACGGAAAAGAGAGTATCTCCCGCAGGGAAGCCTCTACCGTCAAATGCTGGCTCTCGCTAGAGTCCTCTCTGGAAGCGCTTTCACTGTATGCTGCAGATTCCCTCCTAACCCCAAGCTTTAGGATAGGGTACTGAATTGTGACTTACATTAGGCTAAAATGCGATTTTGGAAAAGAGAGTATCTCCCGCAGGGAAACTGCTACCGTCAAATGCTGGCTCTCCTTAGAGTCCTCTCTAGAAGCGCTTTCACTGCAAGCTGCAGATTCCCTCCTAACAGCAAACTTTAGGGTAGGGTACTGAATTGTGACTTAGATTCGCCTCAAAAGGCGATTTTGGAAAAGAGACTATCTCCCGCAGGGAAGCTGCTACCATCAAATGCGGGCTCTCATTGGAGTCCTCCCTGGATGCACTTTCACTGCAAGCTGCAGATTCCTTCCTAACAGCGAGCTTTAGGGTAGGGTAATGAATTGTGTCTTACTTTCGACTGATAAGGCGATTTTGCAAAAGAGAGTATCTCCAGCAGCGAAGCTGCTACCATCAAATGCTGCCTCTCGTTAGGGTCCTCTCTGGAATCGCTTTCAGTGCAAGCTGCAGATTCCCTCCTAACACCAAGCTTTAGGATAGGGTACTGAATTGTGACTTACTTTCGCCTAAAAATACGATTTTGGAAAAGAGAGTATCTCCCGCAGGGAAGCTGCTACATTCAAATGCTGGCTCTCGTTAGAGTCCTCTCTGGAAGCGCTTTCACTGCAAGCTGCAGATTCCCTCCTAACAGCAAGTTTTAGGATAGGGTACTGAATTGTGACTTACTTTCGCCTAAAAATGCGATTTTGGAAAAGAGACTATCTCCCGCAGGGAAGCTGCTACCATCAAATGCGGGCTCTCATTGGAGTCCTCCCTGGATGCACTTTCACTGCAAGCTGCAGATTCCTTCCTAACAGCGAGCTTTAGGGTAGGGTAATGAATTGTGTCTTACTTTCGACTGATAAGGCGATTTTGCAAAAGAGAGTATCTCCAGCAGCGAAGCTGCTACCATCAAATGCTGCCTCTCGTTAGGGTCCTCTCTGGAATCGCTTTCAGTGCAAGCTGCAGATTCCCTCCTAACACCAAGCTTTAGGATAGGGTACTGAATTGTGACTTACTTTCGCCTAAAAATACGATTTTGGAAAAGAGAGTATCTCCCGCAGGGAGGCTGCTACATTCAAATGCTGGCTCCCGTTAGAGTCCTCTCTGGAAGCGCTTTCACTGCAAGCTGCAGATTCCCTCCTAACAGCAAGCTTTAGGATAGGGTACTAAATTGTGACTTAGATTAGGCTAAATAGCGATTTTGGAAAAGAGAGTATCTCCCGCAGGGAGGCTGCTACATTCAAATGCTGGCTCCCGTTAGAGTCCTCTCTGGAAGCGCTTTCACTGCAAGCTGCAGATTCCCTCCTAACAGCAAGCTTTAGGATAGGGTACTGAATTGTGACTTACTTTCGCCTAAAAATGCGATTTTGGAAAAGAGAGTATCTCCCGCAGGGAGGCTGCTACATTCAAATGCTGGCTCCCGTTAGAGTCCTCTATGGAAGCGCTTTCACTGCAAGCTGCAGATTCCCTCCTACCAGCAAGCTTTAGTATAGTGTATTGAACTGTGACTTAGATTCGCCTCAAAAGGCGATTTTGGAAAAGAGAGTATCTCCCGCAGGGAATCTGCTACCATCAAATGCGGGCTCTCTTTGGAGTCCTCTGTGGAAGCGCTTTCACTGCAAGCTGCAGATACCCTCCTAACTGCAGGCTTTAGGATAGTGTACTGAATTGTGTCTTAACTGTTGCTAATAAAGCGATTATGAAAAAGAGAGTATCTCCCGCAGGGAAGCTGCTACCATCAAATGCGTGCTGTCTTTGGAGTCCTCTCTTGAAGCGCTTTCACCGCAAGCTTCAGATTCCCTCCTAACCCCAAGCTTTAGGATAGGGTACTGAATTGTGACTTACTTTCGCCTAAAAAGGCAATTTGGGAAAAGAGAGTATCCCGCGCAGGGAAGCCGCTACAATCGAATGTTGGCTCTCATTGGAGTCATCTCTGGAAGCGCTTTCACTGCAAGCTGCAGATTCCCTCCTACCAGGAAGCTTTACGATAGTGTACTAAATTGTGACTTAGATTCGGCTAATAGGCGATTTTGGATAAGAGGGTATCTCCCGCATGGAATCTGATACCATCAAATGCTGGCTGTCGTTAGAGTCCTCTATGGAAGCGCTTTCACTGCAAGCTGCATGTACCCTCCTAACAGCAAGCTTTAGGGTAGGGTACTGAATTGTGACTTAACTGATGCTAATTTTACGATATTGGAAACATGAGACTATCCTGCAGGGAAGCCTCTACCATCAAATGCTGGCTGTCATTTGAGTCCTCTCTGGAAGCGCTTTCACCGCAAGCTGCAGATTCCCTCCTAACAGCAAGCTTTAGGATAGGGTACTGAATTGTGACTTACTTTCGCCTAAAAATGCGATATTGGAAAAGAGAGTATCTCCCGCAGGGAGGCTGCTACATTCAAATGCTCGCTCCCGTTAGAGTCCTCTCTGGAAGCGCTTTCACTGCAAGCTGCACATTCCCTCATATCAGCGAGCTTTAGGATAGGGTACTGAATTGTGACTTATTTTCGCCTAATAAGGCGATTTTGGAAAAGAGAGTATCTCCCGCAGGGAAGCTGCTACATTCAAATGCTGGCTCTCGTTAGAGTCCTCTCTGGAAGCGCTTTCACTGCAAGCTGCAGATTCCCTCCTAACAGCAAGCTTTAGGATAGTGTATTGAACTGTGACTTAGATTCGCCTCAAAAGGCGATTTTGGAAAAGAGAGTATCTCCCGCAGAGAAGCTGCTAACATCAAATGCTGGCTCTCTTTGGAGTCCTCTCTGGAAGCGCTTTCACTGCAAGCTGCAGTTACCCTCCTAACAGCAAGCTTTAGGATAGGGTACTAAATTGTGACTTAGATTAGGCTAAATAGCGATTTTGGAAAAGAGAGTATCTCCCGCAGGGAAGCTGCTGCCATCAAATACTAGTTCTCATTGGAGTCCTCTCTGGAAGCGCTTTCACTGCAACCTGCAGATTCCCTCCTAACACCAATCTTTAGGATAGGTTACTAAATTGTGACTTAGATTCGCCTCAAAAGGCGATTTTGGAAAAGAGAGTATCTCCCGCAGGGAATCTGCTACCATCAAATGCGGGCTCTCTTTGGAGTCCTCTGTGGAAGCGCTTTCACTGCAAGCTGCAGATACCCTCCTAACTGCAGGCTTTAGGATAGTGTACTGAATTGTGTCTTAACTGTTGCTAATAAAGCGATTATGAAAAAGAGAGTATCTCCCGCAGGGAAGCTGCTACCATCAAATGCGTGCTGTCTTTGGAGTCCTCTCTGGAAGCGCTTTCTCTGCAAGCTGCAGATTCCCTCCTAACAGCAAGCTTTAGGATAGGGTACTGAATTGTGTCTTTACTGTTGCTAATAATGCGATTATGAAAAAGAGAGTATCTCCCGCAGGGAAGCTGCTAAAATTAACTGCTGGTTGTCGTTAGAGTCCTCTCTGGAAGCGCTTTCACTGCAAGCTGCAGATTCCCTCCTAACAGCAAGCTTTAGGATAGGGTACTGAATGGTGTCTTTACTGTTGCTAATAATGCGATTATGAAAAAGAGAGTATCTCCTGCAGGGAAGCTGCTACAATTAACTGCTGGCTGTCGTTAGAGTCCTCTCTGGAAGCGCTTTCACTGCAAGCTGCAGATTCCCTCCTAACAGCAAGTTTTAGGATAGGGTACTGAATTGTGACTTACTTTCGCCTAAAAATGCGATTTTGGAAAAGAGAGTATCTCCCGCAGGGAGGCTGCTACATTCAAATGCTGGCTCCCGTTAGAGTCCTCTATGGAAGCGCTTTCACTGCAAGCTGCAGATTCCCTCCTACCAGCAAGCTTTAGTGTAGTGTATTGAACTGTGACTTAGATTCGCCTCAAAAGGCGATTTTGGAAAAGAGAGTATCTCCCGCAGGGAATCTGCTACCATCAAATGCGGGCTCTCTTTGGAGTCCTCTGTGGAAGCGCTTTCACTGCAAGCTGCAGATACCCTCCTAACTGCAGGCTTTAGGATAGTGTACTGAATTGTGTCTTAACTGTTGCTAATAAAGCGATTATGAAAAAGAGAGTATCTCCCGCAGGGAAGCTGCTACCATCAAATGCGTGCTGTCTTTGGAGTCCTCTCTGGAAGCGCTTTCTCTGCAAGCTTCAGATTCCCTCCTAACAGCAAGCTTTAGGATAGGGTACTGAATTGTGACTTAACTGATGCTAATTTTGCGATATTGGAAACAAGAGAATATCCTGCAGGGAAGCTGCTACCATCAAATGCTGGCTCTCATTTGAGTCCTCTCTTGAAGCGCTTTCACCGCAAGCTGCAGATTCCCTCCTAACCCCAAGCTTTAGTATAGGGTACTGAATTGTGACTTACTTTCGCCTAGAAAGGCAATTTGGGAAAAGAGAGTATCCCGCGCAGGGAAGCCGCTACCATCGAATGTTGGCTCTCATTGGAGTCATCTCTGGAAGCGCTTTCACAGCAAGTGACAGATTCCCTCCTAACAGCGAGCTTTAGGATAGGGTACTGAATTGTGACATCCTTGCGCCTCAAAAGGTGATTTTGGAAAAGAGAGTATCTACCGGAGGGAAACTGCTACCATCAAATGCTGACTGTCGTTAGAGTCCTCTCTGGAAGCGCTTTCACTGCAAGCTGCAGATTCCCTCCTAACAGCAAGCTTTAGGATAGGGTACTGAATTGTGACTTACTTTCGCCTAAAAATGCGATTTTGGAAAAGAGAGTATCTCCCGTAGGGAAGCTGCTCCATTCAAAGCTGGCTCCCGTTAGAGTCCTCTCTGGAAGCGCTTTCACTGCAAGCTGCAGATTCCCTCCTACCAGCAAGCTTTACGATAGGGTACTAAATTGTGACTTAGATTCGCCTCAAAAGGCGATTACGGAAAAGAGAGTATCTCCCGCAGGGAAGCCTCTACCGTCAAATGCTGGCTCTCGCTAGAGTCCTCTCTGGAAGCGCTTTCACTGTATGCTGCAGATTCCCTCCTAACAGCGAGCTATAGGATAGGGTACTGAATTGTGACTTAACTGATGTTAATTTTGAGAAACTAGAAACAAGAGAATATCCCGCAGGGAAGCTGCTACCATCAAATCCTGGCTCTCATTGGAGTCCTCTCTGGAAGCGCTTTCACTGCAAGCTGCAGATTCCCTCCTAACCCCAAGCTTTAGGATAGGGTACTGAATTGTGACTTAGATTAGGCTAAAATGCGATTTTGGAAAAGAGAGTATCTCCCGCAGGAAAACTGCTACCGTCAAATGCTGGCTCTCCTTAGAGTCCTCTCTAGAAGCGCTTTCACTGCAAGCTGCAGATTCCCTCCTAACAGCAAACTTTAGGGTAGGGTACTGAATTGTGACTTAGATTCGCCTCAAAAGGCGATTTTGGAAAAGAGAGTATCTCCCGCAGGGAAGCTGCTACCATCAAATGCTGCCTCTCGTTAGGGTCCTCTCTGGAATCGCTTTCAGTGCAAGCTGCAGATTCCCTCCTAACACCAAGCTTTAGGATAGGGTACTGAATTGTGTCTTTACTGTTGCTAATAATGCGATTATGAAAAAGAGAGTATCTCCCGCAGGGAAGCTGCTACAATTAACTGCTGGCTGTCGTTAGAGTCCTCTCTGGAAGCGCTTTCACTGCAAGCTGCAGATTCCCTCCTAACAGCAAGCTTTAGGATAGGGTACTGAATTGTGACTTACTTTCGCCTAAAAATGCGATTTTGGAAAAGAGAGTATCTCCCGCAGGGAGGCTGCTACATTCAAATGCTGGCTCCCGTTAGAGTCCTCTATGGAAGCGCTTTCACTGCAAGCTGCAGATTCCCTCCTACCAGCAAGCTTTAGTATAGTGTATTGAACTGTGACTTAGATTCGCCTCAAAAGGCGATTTCGGAAAAGAGAGTATCTCCCGCAGGGAATCTGCTACCATCAAATGCGGGCTCTCTTTGGAGTCCTCTGTGGAAGCGCTTTCACTGCAAGCTGCAGATACCCTCCTAACTGCAGGCTTTAGGATAGTGTACTGAATTGTGTCTTAACTGTTGCTAATAAAGCGATTATGAAAAAGAGAATATCTCCCGCAGGGAAGCTGCTACCATCAAATGCGTGCTGTCTTTGGAGTCCTCTCTTGAAGCGCTTTCACTGCAAGCTGCAGATTCCCTCCTAACAGCAAGCTTTAGGATAGGGTACTGAATTGTGACTTACTTTCGCCTAAAAATGCGATTTTGGAAAAGAGAGTATCTCCCGTAAGGAAGATGCTCCATTCAAAGCTGGCTCCCGTTAGAGTCCTCTCTGGAAGCGCTTTCACTGCAAGCTGCAGATTCCCTCCTACCAGCAAGCTTTACGATAGGGTACTAAATTGTGACTTAGATTGGCTAATAGGCGATTTTGGATAAGAGGGTATCTCCCGCATGGAATCTGCTACCATCAAATGCTGGCTGTCGTTAGAGTCCTCTATGGAAGCGCTTTCACTGCAAGCTGCAGATTCCCTCCTAACAGCAAGCTTTAGGATAGTGTATTGAACTGTGACTTAGATTCGCCTCAAAAGGCGATTTTGGAAAAGAGAGTATCTCCCGCAGAGAAGCTGCTAACATCAAATGCTGGCTCTCTTTGGAGTCCTCTCTGGAAGCGCTTTCACTGCAAGCTGCAGTTACCCTCCTAACAGCAAGCTTTAGGATAGGGTACTAAATTGTGACTTAGATTAGGCTAAATAGCGATTTTGGAAAAGAGAGTATCTCCCGCAGGGAAGCTGCTGCCATCAAATACTAGTTCTCATTGGAGTCCTCTCTGGAAGCGCTTTCACTGCAACCTGCAGATTCCCTCCTAACACCAATCTTTAGGATAGGTTACTAAATTGTGACTTAGATTCGCCTCAAAAGGCGATTTTGGAAAAGAGAGTATCTCCCGCAGGGAATCTGCTACCATCAAATGCGGGCTCTCTTTGGAGTCCTCTGTGGAAGCGCTTTCACTGCAAGCTGCAGATACCCTCCTAACTGCAGGCTTTAGGATAGTGTACTGAATTGTGTCTTAACTGTTGCTAATAAAGCGATTATGAAAAAGAGAGTATCTCCCGCAGGGAAGCTGCTACCATCAAATGCGTGCTGTCTTTGGAGTCCTCTCTGGAAGCGCTTTCTCTGCAAGCTGCAGATTCCCTCCTAACAGCAAGCTTTAGGATAGGGTACTGAATTGTGTCTTTACTGTTGCTAATAATGCGATTATGAAAAAGAGAGTATCTCCCGCAGGGAAGCTGCTAAAATTAACTGCTGGCTGTCGTTAGAGTCCTCTCTGGAAGCGCTTTCACTGCAAGCTGCAGATTCCCTCCTAACAGCAAGCTTTAGGATAGGGTACTGAATGGTGTCTTTACTGTTGCTAATAATGCGATTATGAAAAAGAGAGTATCTCCTGCAGGGAAGCTGCTACAATTAACTGCTGGCTGTCGTTAGAGTCCTCTCTGGAAGCGCTTTCACTGCAAGCTGCAGATTCCCTCCTAACAGCAAGTTTTAGGATAGGGTACTGAATTGTGACTTACTTTCGCCTAAAAATGCGATTTTGGAAAAGAGAGTATCTCCCGCAGGGAGGCTGCTACATTCAAATGCTGGCTCCCGTTAGAGTCCTCTATGGAAGCGCTTTCACTGCAAGCTGCAGATTCCCTCCTACCAGCAAGCTTTAGTGTAGTGTATTGAACTGTGACTTAGATTCGCCTCAAAAGGCGATTTTGGAAAAGAGAGTATCTCCCGCAGGGAATCTGCTACCATCAAATGCGGGCTCTCTTTGGAGTCCTCTGTGGAAGCGCTTTCACTGCAAGCTGCAGATACCCTCCTAACTGCAGGCTTTAGGATAGTGTACTGAATTGTGTCTTAACTGTTGCTAATAAAGCGATTATGAAAAAGAGAGTATCTCCCGCAGGGAAGCTGCTACCATCAAATGCGTGCTGTCTTTGGAGTCCTCTCTGGAAGCGCTTTCTCTGCAAGCTGCAGATTCCCTCCTAACAGCAAGCTTTAGGATAGGGTACTGAATTGTGACTTAACTGATGCTAATTTTGCGATATTGGAAACAAGAGAATATCCTGCAGGGAAGCTGCTACCATCAAATGCTGGCTCTCATTTGAGTCCTCTCTTGAAGCGCTTTCACCGCAAGCTGCAGATTCCCTCCTAACCCCAAGCTTTAGTATAGGGTACTGAATTGTGACTTACTTTCGCCTAGAAAGGCAATTTGGGAAAAGAGAGTATCCCGCGCAGGGAAGCCGCTACCATCGAATGTTGGCTCTCATTGGAGTCATCTCTGGAAGCGCTTTCACAGCAAGTGACAGATTCCCTCCTAACAGCGAGCTTTAGGATAGGGTACTGAATTGTGACATCCTTGCGCCTCAAAAGGTGATTTTGGAAAAGAGAGTATCTACCGGAGGGAAACTGCTACCATCAAATGCTGACTGTCGTTAGAGTCCTCTCTGGAAGCGCTTTCACTGCAAGCTGCAGATTCCCTCCTAACAGCAAGCTTTAGGATAGGGTACTGAATTGTGACTTACTTTCGCCTAAAAATGCGATTTTGGAAAAGAGAGTATCTCCCGTAGGGAAGCTGCTCCATTCAAAGCTGGCTCCCGTTAGAGTCCTCTCTGGAAGCGCTTTCACTGCAAGCTGCAGATTCCCTCCTACCAGCAAGCTTTACGATAGGGTACTAAATTGTGACTTAGATTCGCCTCAAAAGGCGATTACGGAAAAGAGAGTATCTCCCGCAGGGAAGCCTCTACCGTCAAATGCTGGCTCTCGCTAGAGTCCTCTCTGGAAGCGCTTTCACTGTATGCTGCAGATTCCCTCCTAACAGCGAGCTATAGGATAGGGTACTGAATTGTGACTTAACTGATGTTAATTTTGAGAAACTAGAAACAAGAGAATATCCCGCAGGGAAGCTGCTACCATCAAATCCTGGCTCTCATTGGAGTCCTCTCTGGAAGCGCTTTCACTGCAAGCTGCAGATTCCCTCCTAACCCCAAGCTTTAGGATAGGGTACTGAATTGTGACTTAGATTAGGCTAAAATGCGATTTTGGAAAAGAGAGTATCTCCCGCAGGAAAACTGCTACCGTCAAATGCTGGCTCTCCTTAGAGTCCTCTCTAGAAGCGCTTTCACTGCAAGCTGCAGATTCCCTCCTAACAGCAAACTTTAGGGTAGGGTACTGAATTGTGACTTAGATTCGCCTCAAAAGGCGATTTTGGAAAAGAGAGTATCTCCCGCAGGGAAGCTGCTACCATCAAATGCTGCCTCTCGTTAGGGTCCTCTCTGGAATCGCTTTCAGTGCAAGCTGCAGATTCCCTCCTAACACCAAGCTTTAGGATAGGGTACTGAATTGTGTCTTTACTGTTGCTAATAATGCGATTATGAAAAAGAGAGTATCTCCCGCAGGGAAGCTGCTACAATTAACTGCTGGCTGTCGTTAGAGTCCTCTCTGGAAGCGCTTTCACTGCAAGCTGCAGATTCCCTCCTAACAGCAAGCTTTAGGATAGGGTACTGAATTGTGACTTACTTTCGCCTAAAAATGCGATTTTGGAAAAGAGAGTATCTCCCGCAGGGAGGCTGCTACATTCAAATGCTGGCTCCCGTTAGAGTCCTCTATGGAAGCGCTTTCACTGCAAGCTGCAGATTCCCTCCTACCAGCAAGCTTTAGTATAGTGTATTGAACTGTGACTTAGATTCGCCTCAAAAGGCGATTTCGGAAAAGAGAGTATCTCCCGCAGGGAATCTGCTACCATCAAATGCGGGCTCTCTTTGGAGTCCTCTGTGGAAGCGCTTTCACTGCAAGCTGCAGATACCCTCCTAACTGCAGGCTTTAGGATAGTGTACTGAATTGTGTCTTAACTGTTGCTAATAAAGCGATTATGAAAAAGAGAGTATCTCCCGCAGGGAAGCTGCTACCATCAAATGCGTGCTGTCTTTGGAGTCCTCTCTTGAAGCGCTTTCACTGCAAGCTGCAGATTCCCTCCTAACAGCAAGCTTTAGGATAGGGTACTGAATTGTGACTTACTTTCGCCTAAAAATGCGATATTGGAAAAGAGAGTATCTCCCGTAAGGAAGATGCTCCATTCAAAGCTGGCTCCCGTTAGAGTCCTCTCTGGAAGCGCTTTCACTGCAAGCTGCAGATTCCCTCCTACCAGCAAGCTTTACGATAGGGTACTAAATTGTGACTTAGATTGGCTAATAGGCGATTTTGGATAAGAGGGTATCTCCCGCATGGAATCTGCTACCATCAAATGCTGGCTGTCGTTAGAGTCCTCTATGGAAGCGCTTTCACTGCAAGCTGCATGTACCCTCCTAACAGCAAGCTTTAGGGTAGGGTACTGAATTGTGACTTAACTGATGCTAATTTTACGATATTGGAAACATGAGACTATCCTGCAGGGAAGCCTCTACCATCAAATGCTGGCTGTCATTTGAGTCCTCTCTGGAAGCGCTTTCACCGCAAGCTGCAGATTCCCTCCTAACAGCAAGCTTTAGGGTAGGGTACTGAATTGTGACTTACTTTCGCCTAAAAATGCGATATTGGAAAAGAGAGTATCTCCCGCAGGGAGGCTGCTACATTCAAATGCTCGCTCCCGTTAGAGTCGTCTCTGGAAGCGCTTTCACTGCAAGCTGCACATTCCCTCATATCAGCGAGCTTTAGGATAGGGTACTGAATTGTGACTTACTTTCGCCTAAAAAGGCGATTTTGGAAAAGAGAGTATCTCCCGCAGGGAAGATGCTACATTCAAAGCTGGTTCTCTTTGGAGTCCTCTCTGGAAGCGCTTTCACTGCAAGCTGCAGATTCCCTCCTAACAGCAAGCTTTAGGATAAGGTACTGAATTGTGACTTAAGTGATGCTAATTTTGCGATATTGGAAACAAGAGAATATACCGCAGGGAAGCTGCAACCATCAAATGCTGGCTCTCATTTGAGTCCTCTCTGGAAGCGCTTTCACCGCAAGCTGCAGATTCCCTCCTAACAGCAAGCTTTAGGATAGGGTACTGAATTGTGACTTATTTTCGCCTAATAAGGCGATTTTGGAAAAGAGAATATCTCCCGCAGGGAACCTGCTACATTCAAATGCTGGCTCTCGTTAGAGTCCTCTCTGGAAGCGCTTTCACTGCAAGCTGCAGATTCCCTCCTAACAGCAAGTTTTAGGATAGGGTACTGAATTGTGACTTACTTTCGCCTCAAAAGGCGATTTTGGAAAAGAGAGTATCTCCCGCAGGGAAGCTGCTACATTCAAATGCTGGCTCTCGTTAGAGTCCTCTCTGGAAGCGCTTTCACTGCAAGCTGCAGATTCCCTCCTAACAGCAAGCTTTAGGATAGTGTATTGAACTGTGACTTAGATTCGCCTCAAAAGGCGATTTTGGAAAAGAGAGTATCTCCCGCAGAGAAGCTGCTAACATCAAATGCTGGCTCTCTTTGGAGTCCTCTGTGGAAGCGCTTTCACTGCAAGCTGCAGTTACCCTCCTAACAGCAAGCTTTAGGATAGGGTACTAAATTGTGACTTAGATTAGGCTAAATAGCGATTCTGGAAAAGAGAGTATCTCCCGCAGGGAAGCTGCTACCATCAAATGCTGGCTGTCGTTAGAGTCCTCTCTGGAAGCGCTTTCACTGCAAGCTGCAGATTCCCTCCTAACAGCAAGCTATAGGATAGAGTACTAAATTGTGACTTAGATTAGGCTAAAATGCGATTTTGGAAAAGAGAGTATCTCCCGCAGGGAAACTGCTACCATCAAATGTGGGCACTCGTTAGAGTCCTCTCTGGAAGCGCTCTCACTGCCAGCTGCAGATTCCCTCCTACCAGCAAGCTTTACGATAGGGTACTAAATTGTGACTTAGATTCGCCTCAAAAGGCGATTACGGAAAAGAGAGTATCTCCCGCAGGGAAGCCTCTACCGTCAAATGCTGGCTCTCGCTAGAGTCCTCTCTGGAAGCGCTTTCACTGTATGCTGCAGATTCCCTCCTAACAGCGAGCTATAGGATAGGGTACTGAATTGTGACTTAACTGATGTTAATTTTGAGAAACTAGAAACAAGAGAATATCCCGCAGGGAAGCTGCTACCATCAAATCCTGGCTCTCATTGGAGTCCTCTCTGGAAGCGCTTTCACTGCAAGCTGCAGATTCCCTCCTAACCCCAAGCTTTAGGATAGGGTACTGAATTGTGACTTAGATTAGGCTAAAATGCGATTTTGGAAAAGAGAGTATCTCCCGCAGGAAAACTGCTACCGTCAAATGCTGGCTCTCCTTAGAGTCCTCTCTAGAAGCGCTTTCACTGCAAGCTGCAGATTCCCTCCTAACAGCAAACTTTAGGGTAGGGTACTGAATTGTGACTTAGATTCGCCTCAAAAGGCGATTTTGGAAAAGAGAGTATCTCCCGCAGGGAAGCTGCTACCATCAAATGCTGCCTCTCGTTAGGGTCCTCTCTGGAATCGCTTTCAGTGCAAGCTGCAGATTCCCTCCTAACACCAAGCTTTAGGATAGGGTACTGAATTGTGTCTTTACTGTTGCTAATAATGCGATTATGAAAAAGAGAGTATCTCCCGCAGGGAAGCTGCTACAATTAACTGCTGGCTGTCGTTAGAGTCCTCTCTGGAAGCGCTTTCACTGCAAGCTGCAGATTCCCTCCTAACAGCAAGCTTTAGGATAGGGTACTGAATTGTGACTTACTTTCGCCTAAAAATGCGATTTTGGAAAAGAGAGTATCTCCCGCAGGGAGGCTGCTACATTCAAATGCTGGCTCCCGTTAGAGTCCTCTATGGAAGCGCTTTCACTGCAAGCTGCAGATTCCCTCCTACCAGCAAGCTTTAGTGTAGTGTATTGAACTGTGACTTAGATTCGCCTCAAAAGGCGATTTTGGAAAAGAGAGTATCTCCCGCAGGGAATCTGCTACCATCAAATGCGGGCTCTCTTTGGAGTCCTCTGTGGAAGCGCTTTCACTGCAAGCTGCAGATACCCTCCTAACTGCAGGCTTTAGGATAGTGTACTGAATTGTGTCTTAACTGTTGCTAATAAAGCGATTATGAAAAAGAGAGTATCTCCCGCAGGGAAGCTGCTACCATCAAATGCGTGCTGTCTTTGGAGTCCTCTCTGGAAGCGCTTTCTCTGCAAGCTGCAGATTCCCTCCTAACAGCAAGCTTTAGGATAGGGTACTGAATTGTGACTTAACTGATGCTAATTTTGCGATATTGGAAACAAGAGAATATCCTGCAGGGAAGCTGCTACCATCAAATGCTGGCTCTCATTTGAGTCCTCTCTTGAAGCGCTTTCACCGCAAGCTGCAGATTCCCTCCTAACCCCAAGCTTTAGTATAGGGTACTGAATTGTGACTTACTTTCGCCTAGAAAGGCAATTTGGGAAAAGAGAGTATCCCGCGCAGGGAAGCCGCTACCATCGAATGTTGGCTCTCATTGGAGTCATCTCTGGAAGCGCTTTCACAGCAAGTGACAGATTCCCTCCTAACAGCGAGCTTTAGGATAGGGTACTGAATTGTGACATCCTTGCGCCTCAAAAGGTGATTTTGGAAAAGAGAGTATCTACCGGAGGGAAACTGCTACCATCAAATGCTGACTGTCGTTAGAGTCCTCTCTGGAAGCGCTTTCACTGCAAGCTGCAGATTCCCTCCTAACAGCAAGCTTTAGGATAGGGTACTGAATTGTGACTTACTTTCGCCTAAAAATGCGATTTTGGAAAAGAGAGTATCTCCCGTAGGGAAGCTGCTCCATTCAAAGCTGGCTCCCGTTAGAGTCCTCTCTGGAAGCGCTTTCACTGCAAGCTGCAGATTCCCTCCTACCAGCAAGCTTTACGATAGGGTACTAAATTGTGACTTAGATTCGCCTCAAAAGGCGATTACGGAAAAGAGAGTATCTCCCGCAGGGAAGCCTCTACCGTCAAATGCTGGCTCTCGCTAGAGTCCTCTCTGGAAGCGCTTTCACTGTATGCTGCAGATTCCCTCCTAACAGCGAGCTATAGGATAGGGTACTGAATTGTGACTTAACTGATGTTAATTTTGAGAAACTAGAAACAAGAGAATATCCCGCAGGGAAGCTGCTACCATCAAATCCTGGCTCTCATTGGAGTCCTCTCTGGAAGCGCTTTCACTGCAAGCTGCAGATTCCCTCCTAACCCCAAGCTTTAGGATAGGGTACTGAATTGTGACTTAGATTAGGCTAAAATGCGATTTTGGAAAAGAGAGTATCTCCCGCAGGAAAACTGCTACCGTCAAATGCTGGCTCTCCTTAGAGTCCTCTCTAGAAGCGCTTTCACTGCAAGCTGCAGATTCCCTCCTAACAGCAAACTTTAGGGTAGGGTACTGAATTGTGACTTAGATTCGCCTCAAAAGGCGATTTTGGAAAAGAGAGTATCTCCCGCAGGGAAGCTGCTACCATCAAATGCTGCCTCTCGTTAGGGTCCTCTCTGGAATCGCTTTCAGTGCAAGCTGCAGATTCCCTCCTAACACCAAGCTTTAGGATAGGGTACTGAATTGTGTCTTTACTGTTGCTAATAATGCGATTATGAAAAAGAGAGTATCTCCCGCAGGGAAGCTGCTACAATTAACTGCTGGCTGTCGTTAGAGTCCTCTCTGGAAGCGCTTTCACTGCAAGCTGCAGATTCCCTCCTAACAGCAAGCTTTAGGATAGGGTACTGAATTGTGACTTACTTTCGCCTAAAAATGCGATTTTGGAAAAGAGAGTATCTCCCGCAGGGAGGCTGCTACATTCAAATGCTGGCTCCCGTTAGAGTCCTCTATGGAAGCGCTTTCACTGCAAGCTGCAGATTCCCTCCTACCAGCAAGCTTTAGTATAGTGTATTGAACTGTGACTTAGATTCGCCTCAAAAGGCGATTTCGGAAAAGAGAGTATCTCCCGCAGGGAATCTGCTACCATCAAATGCGGGCTCTCTTTGGAGTCCTCTGTGGAAGCGCTTTCACTGCAAGCTGCAGATACCCTCCTAACTGCAGGCTTTAGGATAGTGTACTGAATTGTGTCTTAACTGTTGCTAATAAAGCGATTATGAAAAAGAGAATATCTCCCGCAGGGAAGCTGCTACCATCAAATGCGTGCTGTCTTTGGAGTCCTCTCTTGAAGCGCTTTCACTGCAAGCTGCAGATTCCCTCCTAACAGCAAGCTTTAGGATAGGGTACTGAATTGTGACTTACTTTCGCCTAAAAATGCGATTTTGGAAAAGAGAGTATCTCCCGTAAGGAAGATGCTCCATTCAAAGCTGGCTCCCGTTAGAGTCCTCTCTGGAAGCGCTTTCACTGCAAGCTGCAGATTCCCTCCTACCAGCAAGCTTTACGATAGGGTACTAAATTGTGACTTAGATTGGCTAATAGGCGATTTTGGATAAGAGGGTATCTCCCGCATGGAATCTGCTACCATCAAATGCTGGCTGTCGTTAGAGTCCTCTATGGAAGCGCTTTCACTGCAAGCTGCATGTACCCTCCTAACAGCAAGCTTTAGGGTAGGGTACTGAATTGTGACTTAACTGATGCTAATTTTACGATATTGGAAACATGAGACTATCCTGCAGGGAAGCCTCTACCATCAAATGCTGGCTGTCATTTGAGTCCTCTCTGGAAGCGCTTTCACCGCAAGCTGCAGATTCCCTCCTAACAGCAAGCTTTAGGGTAGGGTACTGAATTGTGACTTACTTTCGCCTAAAAATGCGATATTGGAAAAGAGAGTATCTCCCGCAGGGAGGCTGCTACATTCAAATGCTCGCTCCCGTTAGAGTCGTCTCTGGAAGCGCTTTCACTGCAAGCTGCACATTCCCTCATATCAGCGAGCTTTAGGATAGGGTACTGAATTGTGACTTACTTTCGCCTAAAAAGGCGATTTTGGAAAAGAGAGTATCTCCCGCAGGGAAGATGCTACATTCAAAGCTGGTTCTCTTTGGAGTCCTCTCTGGAAGCGCTTTCACTGCAAGCTGCAGATTCCCTCCTAACAGCAAGCTTTAGGATAAGGTACTGAATTGTGACTTAAGTGATGCTAATTTTGCGATATTGGAAACAAGAGAATATACCGCAGGGAAGCTGCAACCATCAAATGCTGGCTCTCATTTGAGTCCTCTCTGGAAGCGCTTTCACCGCAAGCTGCAGATTCCCTCCTAACAGCAAGCTTTAGGATAGGGTACTGAATTGTGACTTATTTTCGCCTAATAAGGCGATTTTGGAAAAGAGAATATCTCCCGCAGGGAAGCTGCTACATTCAAATGCTGGCTCTCGTTAGAGTCCTCTCTGGAAGCGCTTTCACTGCAAGCTGCAGATTCCCTCCTAACAGCAAGTTTTAGGATAGGGTACTGAATTGTGACTTACTTTCGCCTCAAAAGGCGATTTTGGAAAAGAGAGTATCTCCCGCAGGGAAGCTGCTACATTCAAATGCTGGCTCTCGTTAGAGTCCTCTCTGGAAGCGCTTTCACTGCAAGCTGCAGATTCCCTCCTAACAGCAAGCTTTAGGATAGTGTATTGAACTGTGACTTAGATTCGCCTCAAAAGGCGATTTTGGAAAAGAGAGTATCTCCCGCAGAGAAGCTGCTAACATCAAATGCTGGCTCTCTTTGGAGTCCTCTGTGGAAGCGCTTTCACTGCAAGCTGCAGTTACCCTCCTAACAGCAAGCTTTAGGATAGGGTACTAAATTGTGACTTAGATTAGGCTAAATAGCGATTCTGGAAAAGAGAGTATCTCCCGCAGGGAAGCTGCTACCATCAAATGCTGGCTGTCGTTAGAGTCCTCTCTGGAAGCGCTTTCACTGCAAGCTGCAGATTCCCTCCTAACAGCAAGCTATAGGATAGAGTACTAAATTGTGACTTAGATTAGGCTAAAATGCGATTTTGGAAAAGAGAGTATCTCCCGCAGGGAAACTGCTACCATCAAATGTGGGCACTCGTTAGAGTCCTCTCTGGAAGCGCTCTCACTGCCAGCTGCAGATTCCCTCCTACCAGCAAGCTTTACGATAGGGTACTAAATTGTGACTTAGATTCGCCTCAAAAGGCGATTACGGAAAAGAGAGTATCTCCCGCAGGGAAGCCTCTACCGTCAAATGCTGGCTCTCGCTAGAGTCCTCTCTGGAAGCGCTTTCACTGTATGCTGCAGATTCCCTCCTAACAGCGAGCTATAGGATAGGGTACTGAATTGTGACTTAACTGATGTTAATTTTGAGAAACTAGAAACAAGAGAATATCCCGCAGGGAAGCTGCTACCATCAAATCCTGGCTCTCATTGGAGTCCTCTCTGGAAGCGCTTTCACTGCAAGCTGCAGATTCCCTCCTAACCCCAAGCTTTAGGATAGGGTACTGAATTGTGACTTAGATTAGGCTAAAATGCGATTTTGGAAAAGAGAGTATCTCCCGCAGGAAAACTGCTACCGTCAAATGCTGGCTCTCCTTAGAGTCCTCTCTAGAAGCGCTTTCACTGCAAGCTGCAGATTCCCTCCTAACAGCAAACTTTAGGGTAGGGTACTGAATTGTGACTTAGATTCGCCTCAAAAGGCGATTTTGGAAAAGAGAGTATCTCCCGCAGGGAAGCTGCTACCATCAAATGCTGCCTCTCGTTAGGGTCCTCTCTGGAATCGCTTTCAGTGCAAGCTGCAGATTCCCTCCTAACACCAAGCTTTAGGATAGGGTACTGAATTGTGTCTTTACTGTTGCTAATAATGCGATTATGAAAAAGAGAGTATCTCCCGCAGGGAAGCTGCTACAATTAACTGCTGGCTGTCGTTAGAGTCCTCTCTGGAAGCGCTTTCACTGCAAGCTGCAGATTCCCTCCTAACAGCAAGCTTTAGGATAGGGTACTGAATTGTGACTTACTTTCGCCTAAAAATGCGATTTTGGAAAAGAGAGTATCTCCCGCAGGGAGGCTGCTACATTCAAATGCTGGCTCCCGTTAGAGTCCTCTATGGAAGCGCTTTCACTGCAAGCTGCAGATTCCCTCCTACCAGCAAGCTTTAGTATAGTGTATTGAACTGTGACTTAGATTCGCCTCAAAAGGCGATTTCGGAAAAGAGAGTATCTCCCGCAGGGAATCTGCTACCATCAAATGCGGGCTCTCTTTGGAGTCCTCTGTGGAAGCGCTTTCACTGCAAGCTGCAGATACCCTCCTAACTGCAGGCTTTAGGATAGTGTACTGAATTGTGTCTTAACTGTTGCTAATAAAGCGATTATGAAAAAGAGAATATCTCCCGCAGGGAAGCTGCTACCATCAAATGCGTGCTGTCTTTGGAGTCCTCTCTTGAAGCGCTTTCACTGCAAGCTGCAGATTCCCTCCTAACAGCAAGCTTTAGGATAGGGTACTGAATTGTGACTTACTTTCGCCTAAAAATGCGATTTTGGAAAAGAGAGTATCTCCCGTAAGGAAGATGCTCCATTCAAAGCTGGCTCCCGTTAGAGTCCTCTCTGGAAGCGCTTTCACTGCAAGCTGCAGATTCCCTCCTACCAGCAAGCTTTACGATAGGGTACTAAATTGTGACTTAGATTGGCTAATAGGCGATTTTGGATAAGAGGGTATCTCCCGCATGGAATCTGCTACCATCAAATGCTGGCTGTCGTTAGAGTCCTCTATGGAAGCGCTTTCACTGCAAGCTGCAGATTCCCTCCTAACAGCAAGCTTTAGGATAGTGTATTGAACTGTGACTTAGATTCGCCTCAAAAGGCGATTTTGGAAAAGAGAGTATCTCCCGCAGAGAAGCTGCTAACATCAAATGCTGGCTCTCTTTGGAGTCCTCTCTGGAAGCGCTTTCACTGCAAGCTGCAGTTACCCTCCTAACAGCAAGCTTTAGGATAGGGTACTAAATTGTGACTTAGATTAGGCTAAATAGCGATTTTGGAAAAGAGAGTATCTCCCGCAGGGAAGCTGCTGCCATCAAATACTAGTTCTCATTGGAGTCCTCTCTGGAAGCGCTTTCACTGCAACCTGCAGATTCCCTCCTAACACCAATCTTTAGGATAGGTTACTAAATTGTGACTTAGATTCGCCTCAAAAGGCGATTTTGGAAAAGAGAGTATCTCCCGCAGGGAATCTGCTACCATCAAATGCGGGCTCTCTTTGGAGTCCTCTGTGGAAGCGCTTTCACTGCAAGCTGCAGATACCCTCCTAACTGCAGGCTTTAGGATAGTGTACTGAATTGTGTCTTAACTGTTGCTAATAAAGCGATTATGAAAAAGAGAGTATCTCCCGCAGGGAAGCTGCTACCATCAAATGCGTGCTGTCTTTGGAGTCCTCTCTGGAAGCGCTTTCTCTGCAAGCTGCAGATTCCCTCCTAACAGCAAGCTTTAGGATAGGGTACTGAATTGTGTCTTTACTGTTGCTAATAATGCGATTATGAAAAAGAGAGTATCTCCCGCAGGGAAGCTGCTAAAATTAACTGCTGGCTGTCGTTAGAGTCCTCTCTGGAAGCGCTTTCACTGCAAGCTGCAGATTCCCTCCTAACAGCAAGCTTTAGGATAGGGTACTGAATGGTGTCTTTACTGTTGCTAATAATGCGATTATGAAAAAGAGAGTATCTCCTGCAGGGAAGCTGCTACAATTAACTGCTGGCTGTCGTTAGAGTCCTCTCTGGAAGCGCTTTCACTGCAAGCTGCAGATTCCCTCCTAACAGCAAGTTTTAGGATAGGGTACTGAATTGTGACTTACTTTCGCCTAAAAATGCGATTTTGGAAAAGAGAGTATCTCCCGCAGGGAGGCTGCTACATTCAAATGCTGGCTCCCGTTAGAGTCCTCTATGGAAGCGCTTTCACTGCAAGCTGCAGATTCCCTCCTACCAGCAAGCTTTAGTGTAGTGTATTGAACTGTGACTTAGATTCGCCTCAAAAGGCGATTTTGGAAAAGAGAGTATCTCCCGCAGGGAATCTGCTACCATCAAATGCGGGCTCTCTTTGGAGTCCTCTGTGGAAGCGCTTTCACTGCAAGCTGCAGATACCCTCCTAACTGCAGGCTTTAGGATAGTGTACTGAATTGTGTCTTAACTGTTGCTAATAAAGCGATTATGAAAAAGAGAGTATCTCCCGCAGGGAAGCTGCTACCATCAAATGCGTGCTGTCTTTGGAGTCCTCTCTGGAAGCGCTTTCTCTGCAAGCTGCAGATTCCCTCCTAACAGCAAGCTTTAGGATAGGGTACTGAATTGTGACTTAACTGATGCTAATTTTGCGATATTGGAAACAAGAGAATATCCTGCAGGGAAGCTGCTACCATCAAATGCTGGCTCTCATTTGAGTCCTCTCTTGAAGCGCTTTCACCGCAAGCTGCAGATTCCCTCCTAACCCCAAGCTTTAGTATAGGGTACTGAATTGTGACTTACTTTCGCCTAGAAAGGCAATTTGGGAAAAGAGAGTATCCCGCGCAGGGAAGCCGCTACCATCGAATGTTGGCTCTCATTGGAGTCATCTCTGGAAGCGCTTTCACAGCAAGTGACAGATTCCCTCCTAACAGCGAGCTTTAGGATAGGGTACTGAATTGTGACATCCTTGCGCCTCAAAAGGTGATTTTGGAAAAGAGAGTATCTACCGGAGGGAAACTGCTACCATCAAATGCTGACTGTCGTTAGAGTCCTCTCTGGAAGCGCTTTCACTGCAAGCTGCAGATTCCCTCCTAACAGCAAGCTTTAGGATAGGGTACTGAATTGTGACTTACTTTCGCCTAAAAATGCGATTTTGGAAAAGAGAGTATCTCCCGTAGGGAAGCTGCTCCATTCAAAGCTGGCTCCCGTTAGAGTCCTCTCTGGAAGCGCTTTCACTGCAAGCTGCAGATTCCCTCCTACCAGCAAGCTTTACGATAGGGTACTAAATTGTGACTTAGATTCGCCTCAAAAGGCGATTACGGAAAAGAGAGTATCTCCCGCAGGGAAGCCTCTACCGTCAAATGCTGGCTCTCGCTAGAGTCCTCTCTGGAAGCGCTTTCACTGTATGCTGCAGATTCCCTCCTAACAGCGAGCTATAGGATAGGGTACTGAATTGTGACTTAACTGATGTTAATTTTGAGAAACTAGAAACAAGAGAATATCCCGCAGGGAAGCTGCTACCATCAAATCCTGGCTCTCATTGGAGTCCTCTCTGGAAGCGCTTTCACTGCAAGCTGCAGATTCCCTCCTAACCCCAAGCTTTAGGATAGGGTACTGAATTGTGACTTAGATTAGGCTAAAATGCGATTTTGGAAAAGAGAGTATCTCCCGCAGGAAAACTGCTACCGTCAAATGCTGGCTCTCCTTAGAGTCCTCTCTAGAAGCGCTTTCACTGCAAGCTGCAGATTCCCTCCTAACAGCAAACTTTAGGGTAGGGTACTGAATTGTGACTTAGATTCGCCTCAAAAGGCGATTTTGGAAAAGAGAGTATCTCCCGCAGGGAAGCTGCTACCATCAAATGCTGCCTCTCGTTAGGGTCCTCTCTGGAATCGCTTTCAGTGCAAGCTGCAGATTCCCTCCTAACACCAAGCTTTAGGATAGGGTACTGAATTGTGTCTTTACTGTTGCTAATAATGCGATTATGAAAAAGAGAGTATCTCCCGCAGGGAAGCTGCTACAATTAACTGCTGGCTGTCGTTAGAGTCCTCTCTGGAAGCGCTTTCACTGCAAGCTGCAGATTCCCTCCTAACAGCAAGCTTTAGGATAGGGTACTGAATTGTGACTTACTTTCGCCTAAAAATGCGATTTTGGAAAAGAGAGTATCTCCCGCAGGGAGGCTGCTACATTCAAATGCTGGCTCCCGTTAGAGTCCTCTATGGAAGCGCTTTCACTGCAAGCTGCAGATTCCCTCCTACCAGCAAGCTTTAGTATAGTGTATTGAACTGTGACTTAGATTCGCCTCAAAAGGCGATTTCGGAAAAGAGAGTATCTCCCGCAGGGAATCTGCTACCATCAAATGCGGGCTCTCTTTGGAGTCCTCTGTGGAAGCGCTTTCACTGCAAGCTGCAGATACCCTCCTAACTGCAGGCTTTAGGATAGTGTACTGAATTGTGTCTTAACTGTTGCTAATAAAGCGATTATGAAAAAGAGAGTATCTCCCGCAGGGAAGCTGCTACCATCAAATGCGTGCTGTCTTTGGAGTCCTCTCTTGAAGCGCTTTCACTGCAAGCTGCAGATTCCCTCCTAACAGCAAGCTTTAGGATAGGGTACTGAATTGTGACTTACTTTCGCCTAAAAATGCGATATTGGAAAAGAGAGTATCTCCCGTAAGGAAGATGCTCCATTCAAAGCTGGCTCCCGTTAGAGTCCTCTCTGGAAGCGCTTTCACTGCAAGCTGCAGATTCCCTCCTACCAGCAAGCTTTACGATAGGGTACTAAATTGTGACTTAGATTGGCTAATAGGCGATTTTGGATAAGAGGGTATCTCCCGCATGGAATCTGCTACCATCAAATGCTGGCTGTCGTTAGAGTCCTCTATGGAAGCGCTTTCACTGCAAGCTGCATGTACCCTCCTAACAGCAAGCTTTAGGGTAGGGTACTGAATTGTGACTTAACTGATGCTAATTTTACGATATTGGAAACATGAGACTATCCTGCAGGGAAGCCTCTACCATCAAATGCTGGCTGTCATTTGAGTCCTCTCTGGAAGCGCTTTCACCGCAAGCTGCAGATTCCCTCCTAACAGCAAGCTTTAGGGTAGGGTACTGAATTGTGACTTACTTTCGCCTAAAAATGCGATATTGGAAAAGAGAGTATCTCCCGCAGGGAGGCTGCTACATTCAAATGCTCGCTCCCGTTAGAGTCGTCTCTGGAAGCGCTTTCACTGCAAGCTGCACATTCCCTCATATCAGCGAGCTTTAGGATAGGGTACTGAATTGTGACTTACTTTCGCCTAAAAAGGCGATTTTGGAAAAGAGAGTATCTCCCGCAGGGAAGATGCTACATTCAAAGCTGGTTCTCTTTGGAGTCCTCTCTGGAAGCGCTTTCACTGCAAGCTGCAGATTCCCTCCTAACAGCAAGCTTTAGGATAAGGTACTGAATTGTGACTTAAGTGATGCTAATTTTGCGATATTGGAAACAAGAGAATATACCGCAGGGAAGCTGCAACCATCAAATGCTGGCTCTCATTTGAGTCCTCTCTGGAAGCGCTTTCACCGCAAGCTGCAGATTCCCTCCTAACAGCAAGCTTTAGGATAGGGTACTGAATTGTGACTTATTTTCGCCTAATAAGGCGATTTTGGAAAAGAGAATATCTCCCGCAGGGAACCTGCTACATTCAAATGCTGGCTCTCGTTAGAGTCCTCTCTGGAAGCGCTTTCACTGCAAGCTGCAGATTCCCTCCTAACAGCAAGTTTTAGGATAGGGTACTGAATTGTGACTTACTTTCGCCTCAAAAGGCGATTTTGGAAAAGAGAGTATCTCCCGCAGGGAAGCTGCTACATTCAAATGCTGGCTCTCGTTAGAGTCCTCTCTGGAAGCGCTTTCACTGCAAGCTGCAGATTCCCTCCTAACAGCAAGCTTTAGGATAGTGTATTGAACTGTGACTTAGATTCGCCTCAAAAGGCGATTTTGGAAAAGAGAGTATCTCCCGCAGAGAAGCTGCTAACATCAAATGCTGGCTCTCTTTGGAGTCCTCTGTGGAAGCGCTTTCACTGCAAGCTGCAGTTACCCTCCTAACAGCAAGCTTTAGGATAGGGTACTAAATTGTGACTTAGATTAGGCTAAATAGCGATTCTGGAAAAGAGAGTATCTCCCGCAGGGAAGCTGCTACCATCAAATGCTGGCTGTCGTTAGAGTCCTCTCTGGAAGCGCTTTCACTGCAAGCTGCAGATTCCCTCCTAACAGCAAGCTATAGGATAGAGTACTAAATTGTGACTTAGATTAGGCTAAAATGCGATTTTGGAAAAGAGAGTATCTCCCGCAGGGAAACTGCTACCATCAAATGTGGGCACTCGTTAGAGTCCTCTCTGGAAGCGCTCTCACTGCCAGCTGCAGATTCCCTCCTACCAGCAAGCTTTACGATAGGGTACTAAATTGTGACTTAGATTCGCCTCAAAAGGCGATTACGGAAAAGAGAGTATCTCCCGCAGGGAAGCCTCTACCGTCAAATGCTGGCTCTCGCTAGAGTCCTCTCTGGAAGCGCTTTCACTGTATGCTGCAGATTCCCTCCTAACAGCGAGCTATAGGATAGGGTACTGAATTGTGACTTAACTGATGTTAATTTTGAGAAACTAGAAACAAGAGAATATCCCGCAGGGAAGCTGCTACCATCAAATCCTGGCTCTCATTGGAGTCCTCTCTGGAAGCGCTTTCACTGCAAGCTGCAGATTCCCTCCTAACCCCAAGCTTTAGGATAGGGTACTGAATTGTGACTTAGATTAGGCTAAAATGCGATTTTGGAAAAGAGAGTATCTCCCGCAGGAAAACTGCTACCGTCAAATGCTGGCTCTCCTTAGAGTCCTCTCTAGAAGCGCTTTCACTGCAAGCTGCAGATTCCCTCCTAACAGCAAACTTTAGGGTAGGGTACTGAATTGTGACTTAGATTCGCCTCAAAAGGCGATTTTGGAAAAGAGAGTATCTCCCGCAGGGAAGCTGCTACCATCAAATGCTGCCTCTCGTTAGGGTCCTCTCTGGAATCGCTTTCAGTGCAAGCTGCAGATTCCCTCCTAACACCAAGCTTTAGGATAGGGTACTGAATTGTGTCTTTACTGTTGCTAATAATGCGATTATGAAAAAGAGAGTATCTCCCGCAGGGAAGCTGCTACAATTAACTGCTGGCTGTCGTTAGAGTCCTCTCTGGAAGCGCTTTCACTGCAAGCTGCAGATTCCCTCCTAACAGCAAGCTTTAGGATAGGGTACTGAATTGTGACTTACTTTCGCCTAAAAATGCGATTTTGGAAAAGAGAGTATCTCCCGCAGGGAGGCTGCTACATTCAAATGCTGGCTCCCGTTAGAGTCCTCTATGGAAGCGCTTTCACTGCAAGCTGCAGATTCCCTCCTACCAGCAAGCTTTAGTGTAGTGTATTGAACTGTGACTTAGATTCGCCTCAAAAGGCGATTTTGGAAAAGAGAGTATCTCCCGCAGGGAATCTGCTACCATCAAATGCGGGCTCTCTTTGGAGTCCTCTGTGGAAGCGCTTTCACTGCAAGCTGCAGATACCCTCCTAACTGCAGGCTTTAGGATAGTGTACTGAATTGTGTCTTAACTGTTGCTAATAAAGCGATTATGAAAAAGAGAGTATCTCCCGCAGGGAAGCTGCTACCATCAAATGCGTGCTGTCTTTGGAGTCCTCTCTGGAAGCGCTTTCTCTGCAAGCTGCAGATTCCCTCCTAACAGCAAGCTTTAGGATAGGGTACTGAATTGTGACTTAACTGATGCTAATTTTGCGATATTGGAAACAAGAGAATATCCTGCAGGGAAGCTGCTACCATCAAATGCTGGCTCTCATTTGAGTCCTCTCTTGAAGCGCTTTCACCGCAAGCTGCAGATTCCCTCCTAACCCCAAGCTTTAGTATAGGGTACTGAATTGTGACTTACTTTCGCCTAGAAAGGCAATTTGGGAAAAGAGAGTATCCCGCGCAGGGAAGCCGCTACCATCGAATGTTGGCTCTCATTGGAGTCATCTCTGGAAGCGCTTTCACAGCAAGTGACAGATTCCCTCCTAACAGCGAGCTTTAGGATAGGGTACTGAATTGTGACATCCTTGCGCCTCAAAAGGTGATTTTGGAAAAGAGAGTATCTACCGGAGGGAAACTGCTACCATCAAATGCTGACTGTCGTTAGAGTCCTCTCTGGAAGCGCTTTCACTGCAAGCTGCAGATTCCCTCCTAACAGCAAGCTTTAGGATAGGGTACTGAATTGTGACTTACTTTCGCCTAAAAATGCGATTTTGGAAAAGAGAGTATCTCCCGTAGGGAAGCTGCTCCATTCAAAGCTGGCTCCCGTTAGAGTCCTCTCTGGAAGCGCTTTCACTGCAAGCTGCAGATTCCCTCCTACCAGCAAGCTTTACGATAGGGTACTAAATTGTGACTTAGATTCGCCTCAAAAGGCGATTACGGAAAAGAGAGTATCTCCCGCAGGGAAGCCTCTACCGTCAAATGCTGGCTCTCGCTAGAGTCCTCTCTGGAAGCGCTTTCACTGTATGCTGCAGATTCCCTCCTAACAGCGAGCTATAGGATAGGGTACTGAATTGTGACTTAACTGATGTTAATTTTGAGAAACTAGAAACAAGAGAATATCCCGCAGGGAAGCTGCTACCATCAAATCCTGGCTCTCATTGGAGTCCTCTCTGGAAGCGCTTTCACTGCAAGCTGCAGATTCCCTCCTAACCCCAAGCTTTAGGATAGGGTACTGAATTGTGACTTAGATTAGGCTAAAATGCGATTTTGGAAAAGAGAGTATCTCCCGCAGGAAAACTGCTACCGTCAAATGCTGGCTCTCCTTAGAGTCCTCTCTAGAAGCGCTTTCACTGCAAGCTGCAGATTCCCTCCTAACAGCAAACTTTAGGGTAGGGTACTGAATTGTGACTTAGATTCGCCTCAAAAGGCGATTTTGGAAAAGAGAGTATCTCCCGCAGGGAAGCTGCTACCATCAAATGCTGCCTCTCGTTAGGGTCCTCTCTGGAATCGCTTTCAGTGCAAGCTGCAGATTCCCTCCTAACACCAAGCTTTAGGATAGGGTACTGAATTGTGTCTTTACTGTTGCTAATAATGCGATTATGAAAAAGAGAGTATCTCCCGCAGGGAAGCTGCTACAATTAACTGCTGGCTGTCGTTAGAGTCCTCTCTGGAAGCGCTTTCACTGCAAGCTGCAGATTCCCTCCTAACAGCAAGCTTTAGGATAGGGTACTGAATTGTGACTTACTTTCGCCTAAAAATGCGATTTTGGAAAAGAGAGTATCTCCCGCAGGGAGGCTGCTACATTCAAATGCTGGCTCCCGTTAGAGTCCTCTATGGAAGCGCTTTCACTGCAAGCTGCAGATTCCCTCCTACCAGCAAGCTTTAGTATAGTGTATTGAACTGTGACTTAGATTCGCCTCAAAAGGCGATTTCGGAAAAGAGAGTATCTCCCGCAGGGAATCTGCTACCATCAAATGCGGGCTCTCTTTGGAGTCCTCTGTGGAAGCGCTTTCACTGCAAGCTGCAGATACCCTCCTAACTGCAGGCTTTAGGATAGTGTACTGAATTGTGTCTTAACTGTTGCTAATAAAGCGATTATGAAAAAGAGAATATCTCCCGCAGGGAAGCTGCTACCATCAAATGCGTGCTGTCTTTGGAGTCCTCTCTTGAAGCGCTTTCACTGCAAGCTGCAGATTCCCTCCTAACAGCAAGCTTTAGGATAGGGTACTGAATTGTGACTTACTTTCGCCTAAAAATGCGATTTTGGAAAAGAGAGTATCTCCCGTAAGGAAGATGCTCCATTCAAAGCTGGCTCCCGTTAGAGTCCTCTCTGGAAGCGCTTTCACTGCAAGCTGCAGATTCCCTCCTACCAGCAAGCTTTACGATAGGGTACTAAATTGTGACTTAGATTGGCTAATAGGCGATTTTGGATAAGAGGGTATCTCCCGCATGGAATCTGCTACCATCAAATGCTGGCTGTCGTTAGAGTCCTCTATGGAAGCGCTTTCACTGCAAGCTGCATGTACCCTCCTAACAGCAAGCTTTAGGGTAGGGTACTGAATTGTGACTTAACTGATGCTAATTTTACGATATTGGAAACATGAGACTATCCTGCAGGGAAGCCTCTACCATCAAATGCTGGCTGTCATTTGAGTCCTCTCTGGAAGCGCTTTCACCGCAAGCTGCAGATTCCCTCCTAACAGCAAGCTTTAGGGTAGGGTACTGAATTGTGACTTACTTTCGCCTAAAAATGCGATATTGGAAAAGAGAGTATCTCCCGCAGGGAGGCTGCTACATTCAAATGCTCGCTCCCGTTAGAGTCGTCTCTGGAAGCGCTTTCACTGCAAGCTGCACATTCCCTCATATCAGCGAGCTTTAGGATAGGGTACTGAATTGTGACTTACTTTCGCCTAAAAAGGCGATTTTGGAAAAGAGAGTATCTCCCGCAGGGAAGATGCTACATTCAAAGCTGGTTCTCTTTGGAGTCCTCTCTGGAAGCGCTTTCACTGCAAGCTGCAGATTCCCTCCTAACAGCAAGCTTTAGGATAAGGTACTGAATTGTGACTTAAGTGATGCTAATTTTGCGATATTGGAAACAAGAGAATATACCGCAGGGAAGCTGCAACCATCAAATGCTGGCTCTCATTTGAGTCCTCTCTGGAAGCGCTTTCACCGCAAGCTGCAGATTCCCTCCTAACAGCAAGCTTTAGGATAGGGTACTGAATTGTGACTTATTTTCGCCTAATAAGGCGATTTTGGAAAAGAGAATATCTCCCGCAGGGAAGCTGCTACATTCAAATGCTGGCTCTCGTTAGAGTCCTCTCTGGAAGCGCTTTCACTGCAAGCTGCAGATTCCCTCCTAACAGCAAGTTTTAGGATAGGGTACTGAATTGTGACTTACTTTCGCCTCAAAAGGCGATTTTGGAAAAGAGAGTATCTCCCGCAGGGAAGCTGCTACATTCAAATGCTGGCTCTCGTTAGAGTCCTCTCTGGAAGCGCTTTCACTGCAAGCTGCAGATTCCCTCCTAACAGCAAGCTTTAGGATAGTGTATTGAACTGTGACTTAGATTCGCCTCAAAAGGCGATTTTGGAAAAGAGAGTATCTCCCGCAGAGAAGCTGCTAACATCAAATGCTGGCTCTCTTTGGAGTCCTCTGTGGAAGCGCTTTCACTGCAAGCTGCAGTTACCCTCCTAACAGCAAGCTTTAGGATAGGGTACTAAATTGTGACTTAGATTAGGCTAAATAGCGATTCTGGAAAAGAGAGTATCTCCCGCAGGGAAGCTGCTACCATCAAATGCTGGCTGTCGTTAGAGTCCTCTCTGGAAGCGCTTTCACTGCAAGCTGCAGATTCCCTCCTAACAGCAAGCTATAGGATAGAGTACTAAATTGTGACTTAGATTAGGCTAAAATGCGATTTTGGAAAAGAGAGTATCTCCCGCAGGGAAACTGCTACCATCAAATGTGGGCACTCGTTAGAGTCCTCTCTGGAAGCGCTCTCACTGCCAGCTGCAGATTCCCTCCTACCAGCAAGCTTTACGATAGGGTACTAAATTGTGACTTAGATTCGCCTCAAAAGGCGATTACGGAAAAGAGAGTATCTCCCGCAGGGAAGCCTCTACCGTCAAATGCTGGCTCTCGCTAGAGTCCTCTCTGGAAGCGCTTTCACTGTATGCTGCAGATTCCCTCCTAACAGCGAGCTATAGGATAGGGTACTGAATTGTGACTTAACTGATGTTAATTTTGAGAAACTAGAAACAAGAGAATATCCCGCAGGGAAGCTGCTACCATCAAATCCTGGCTCTCATTGGAGTCCTCTCTGGAAGCGCTTTCACTGCAAGCTGCAGATTCCCTCCTAACCCCAAGCTTTAGGATAGGGTACTGAATTGTGACTTAGATTAGGCTAAAATGCGATTTTGGAAAAGAGAGTATCTCCCGCAGGAAAACTGCTACCGTCAAATGCTGGCTCTCCTTAGAGTCCTCTCTAGAAGCGCTTTCACTGCAAGCTGCAGATTCCCTCCTAACAGCAAACTTTAGGGTAGGGTACTGAATTGTGACTTAGATTCGCCTCAAAAGGCGATTTTGGAAAAGAGAGTATCTCCCGCAGGGAAGCTGCTACCATCAAATGCTGCCTCTCGTTAGGGTCCTCTCTGGAATCGCTTTCAGTGCAAGCTGCAGATTCCCTCCTAACACCAAGCTTTAGGATAGGGTACTGAATTGTGTCTTTACTGTTGCTAATAATGCGATTATGAAAAAGAGAGTATCTCCCGCAGGGAAGCTGCTACAATTAACTGCTGGCTGTCGTTAGAGTCCTCTCTGGAAGCGCTTTCACTGCAAGCTGCAGATTCCCTCCTAACAGCAAGCTTTAGGATAGGGTACTGAATTGTGACTTACTTTCGCCTAAAAATGCGATTTTGGAAAAGAGAGTATCTCCCGCAGGGAGGCTGCTACATTCAAATGCTGGCTCCCGTTAGAGTCCTCTATGGAAGCGCTTTCACTGCAAGCTGCAGATTCCCTCCTACCAGCAAGCTTTAGTATAGTGTATTGAACTGTGACTTAGATTCGCCTCAAAAGGCGATTTTGGAAAAGAGAGTATCTCCCGCAGGGAATCTGCTACCATCAAATGCGGGCTCTCTTTGGAGTCCTCTGTGGAAGCGCTTTCACTGCAAGCTGCAGATACCCTCCTAACTGCAGGCTTTAGGATAGTGTACTGAATTGTGTCTTAACTGTTGCTAATAAAGCGATTATGAAAAAGAGAATATCTCCCGCAGGGAAGCTGCTACCATCAAATGCGTGCTGTCTTTGGAGTCCTCTCTTGAAGCGCTTTCACTGCAAGCTGCAGATTCCCTCCTAACAGCAAGCTTTAGGATAGGGTACTGAATTGTGACTTACTTTCGCCTAAAAATGCGATTTTGGAAAAGAGAGTATCTCCCGTAAGGAAGATGCTCCATTCAAAGCTGGCTCCCGTTAGAGTCCTCTCTGGAAGCGCTTTCACTGCAAGCTGCAGATTCCCTCCTACCAGCAAGCTTTACGATAGGGTACTAAATTGTGACTTAGATTGGCTAATAGGCGATTTTGGATAAGAGGGTATCTCCCGCATGGAATCTGCTACCATCAAATGCTGGCTGTCGTTAGAGTCCTCTATGGAAGCGCTTTCACTGCAAGCTGCATGTACCCTCCTAACAGCAAGCTTTAGGGTAGGGTACTGAATTGTGACTTAACTGATGCTAATTTTACGATATTGGAAACATGAGACTATCCTGCAGGGAAGCCTCTACCATCAAATGCTGGCTGTCATTTGAGTCCTCTCTGGAAGCGCTTTCACCGCAAGCTGCAGATTCCCTCCTAACAGCAAGCTTTAGGGTAGGGTACTGAATTGTGACTTACTTTCGCCTAAAAATGCGATATTGGAAAAGAGAGTATCTCCCGCAGGGAGGCTGCTACATTCAAATGCTCGCTCCCGTTAGAGTCGTCTCTGGAAGCGCTTTCACTGCAAGCTGCACATTCCCTCATATCAGCGAGCTTTAGGATAGGGTACTGAATTGTGACTTACTTTCGCCTAAAAAGGCGATTTTGGAAAAGAGAGTATCTCCCGCAGGGAAGATGCTACATTCAAAGCTGGTTCTCTTTGGAGTCCTCTCTGGAAGCGCTTTCACTGCAAGCTGCAGATTCCCTCCTAACAGCAAGCTTTAGGATAAGGTACTGAATTGTGACTTAAGTGATGCTAATTTTGCGATATTGGAAACAAGAGAATATACCGCAGGGAAGCTGCAACCATCAAATGCTGGCTCTCATTTGAGTCCTCTCTGGAAGCGCTTTCACCGCAAGCTGCAGATTCCCTCCTAACAGCAAGCTTTAGGATAGGGTACTGAATTGTGACTTATTTTCGCCTAATAAGGCGATTTTGGAAAAGAGAATATCTCCCGCAGGGAAGCTGCTACATTCAAATGCTGGCTCTCGTTAGAGTCCTCTCTGGAAGCGCTTTCACTGCAAGCTGCAGATTCCCTCCTAACAGCAAGTTTTAGGATAGGGTACTGAATTGTGACTTACTTTCGCCTCAAAAGGCGATTTTGGAAAAGAGAGTATCTCCCGCAGGGAAGCTGCTACATTCAAATGCTGGCTCTCGTTAGAGTCCTCTCTGGAAGCGCTTTCACTGCAAGCTGCAGATTCCCTCCTAACAGCAAGCTTTAGGAGAGTGTATTGAACTGTGACTTAGATTCGCCTCAAAAGGCGATTTTGGAAAAGAGAGTATCTCCCGCAGAGAAGCTGCTAACATCAAATGCTGGCTCTCTTTGGAGTCCTCTGTGGAAGCGCTTTCACTGCAAGCTGCAGTTACCCTCCTAACAGCAAGCTTTAGGATAGGGTACTAAATTGTGACTTAGATAAGGCTAAATAGCGATTCTGGAAAAGAGAGTATCTCCCGCAGGGAAGCTGCTACCATCAAATGCTGGCTGTCGTTAGAGTCCTCTCTGGAAGCGCTTTCACTGCAAGCTGCAGATTCCCTCCTAACAGCAAGCTATAGGATAGAGTACTAAATTGTGACTTAGATTAGGCTAAAATGCGATTCTGGAAAAGAGAGTATCTCCCGCAGGGAAACTGCTACCATCAAATGTGGGCACTCGTTAGAGTCCTCTCTGGAAGCGCTCTCACTGCCAGCTGCAGATTCCCTCCTAACTGCAAGCTTTAGGATAGGGTTCTGAATTGTGACTTACTTTCGCCTAAAAATGCGATTTTGGAAAAGAGAGTATCTCCCGCAGGGAAGCTGCTGCCATCAAATACTAGTTCTCATTGGAGTCCTCTCTGGAAGCGCTTTCACTGCAACCTGCAGATTCCCTCCTAACCCCAAGCTTTAGGATAGGGTACTGAATTGTGACTTAGATTAGGCTAAAATGCGATTTTGGAAAAGAGAGTATCTCCCGCAGGGAAACTGCTACCGTCAAATGCTGGCTCTCCTTAGAGTCCTCTCTAGAAGCGCTTTCACTGCAAGCTGCAGACTCCCTACTAACAGCAAGCTTTAGGGTAGGGTACTGAACTGTGACTTAGATTCGCCTCAAAAGGCGATTTTGGAAAAGAGAGTATCTCCCGCAGGGAAGCTGCTACCATCAAATGCTGGCTCTCATTGGAGTCCTCTCTGGATGCGCTTTCACTGCAAGCTGCAGATTCCTTCCTAACAGCGAGCTTTAGGGTAGGGTACTGGATTGTGTCTTACTTTCGACTGATAAGGCGATTTTGCAAAAGAGAGTATCTCCAGCAGCGAAGCTGCTACCATCCAATGCTGCCTCTCGTTAGGGTCCTCTCTGGAATCGCTTTCAGTGCAAGCTGCAGATTCCCTCCTAACACCAAGCTTTAGGATAGGGTACTGAATTGTGTCTTTACTGTTGCTAATAATGCGATTATGAAAAAGAGAGTATCTCCCGCAGGGAAGCTGCTACAATTAACTGCTGGCTGTCGTTAGAGTCCTCTCTGGAAGCGCTTTCACTGCAAGCTGCAGATTCCCTCCTAACAGCAAGCTTTAGGATAGGGTACTGAATTGTGACTTATTTTCGCCTAATAAGGCGATTTTGGAAAAGAGAGTATCTCCCGCAGGGAAGCTGCTACATTCAAATGCTGGCTCTCGTTAGAGTCCTCTCTGGAAGCGCTTTCACTGCAAGCTGCAGATTCCCTCCTAACAGCAAGTTTTAGGATAGGGTACTGAATTGTGACTTACTTTCGCCTCAAAAGGCGATTTTGGAAAAGAGAGTATCTCCCGCAGGGAAGCTGCTACATTCAAATGCTGGCTCTCGTTAGAGTCCTCTCTGGAAGCGCTTTCACTGTATGCTGCAGATTCCCTCCTAACAGCGAGCTATAGGATAGGGTACTGAATTGTGACTTAACTGATGTTAATTTTAAGAAACTAGAAACAAGAGAATATCCCGCAGGGAAGCTGCTACCATCAAATCCTGGCTCTCATTGGAGTCCTCTCTGGAAGCGCTTTCACTGCAAGCTGCAGATTCCCTCCTAACCCCAAGCTTTAGGATAGGGTACTGAATTGTGACTTAGATTAGGCTAAAATGCGATTTTGGAAAAGAGAGTATCTCCCGCAGGGAAACTGCTACCGTCAAATGCTGGCTCTCCTTAGAGTCCTCTCTAGAAGCGCTTTCACTGCAAGCTGCAGATTCCCTCCTAACAGCAAACTTTAGGGTAGGGTACTGAATTGTGACTTAGATTCGCCTCAAAAGGCGATTTTGGAAAAGAGAGTATCTCCCGCAGGGAATCTGCTACCATCAAATGCGGGCTCTCTTTGGAGTCCTCTGTGGAAGCGCTTTCACTGCAAGCTGCAGATACCCTCCTAACTGCAGGCTTTAGGATAGTGTACTGAATTGTGTCTTAACTGTTGCTAATAAAGCGATTATGAAAAAGAGAATATCTCCCGCAGGGAAGCTGCTACCATCAAATGCGTGCTGTCTTTGGAGTCCTCTCTTGAAGCGCTTTCACTGCAAGCTGCAGATTCCCTCCTAACAGCAAGCTTTAGGATAGGGTACTGAATTGTGACTTACTTTCGCCTAAAAATGCGATTTTGGAAAAGAGAGTATCTCCCGTAGGGAAGATGCTCCATTCAAAGCTGGCTCCCGTTAGAGTCCTCTCTGGAAGCGCTTTCACTGCAAGCTGCAGATTCCCTCCTACCAGCAAGCTTTACGATAGGGTACTAAATTGTGACTTAGATTCGGCTAATAGGCGATTTTGGATAAGAGGGTATCTCCCGCATGGAATCTGCTACCATCAAATGCTGGCTGTCGTTAGAGTCCTCTATGGAAGCGCTTTCACTGCAAGCTGCATGTACCCTCCTAACAGCAAGCTTTAGGGTAGGGTACTGAATTGTGACTTAACTGATGCTAATTTTACGATATTGGAAACATGACACTATCCTGCAGGGAAGCCTCTACCATCAAATGCTGGCTGTCATTTGAGTCCTCTCTGGAAGCGCTTTCACCGCAAGCTGCAGATTCCCTCCTAACAGCAAGCTTTAGGGTAGGGTACTGAATTGTGACTTACTTTCGCCTAAAAATGCGATATTGGAAAAGAGAGTATCTCCCGCAGGGAGGCTGCTACATTCAAATGCTCGCTCCCGTTAGAGTCGTCTCTGGAAGCGCTTTCACTGCAAGCTGCACATTCCCTCATATCAGCGAGCTTTAGGATAGGGTACTGAATTGTGACTTACTTTCGCCTAAAAAGGCGATTTAGGAAAAGAGAGTATCTCCCGCAGGGAAGCTGCTACATTCAAAGCTGGTTCTCTTTGGAGTCCTCTGTGGAAGCGCTTTCACTGCAAGCTGCAGATTCCCTCCTAACAGCAAGCTTTAGGATAAGGTACTGAATTGTGACTTAAGTGATGCTAATTTTGCGATATTGGAAACAAGAGAATATACCGCAGGGAAGCTGCAACCATCAAATGCTGGCTCTCATTTGAGTCCTCTCTGGAAGCGCTTTCACCGCAAGCTGCAGATTCCCTCCTAACAGCAAGCTTTAGGATAGTGTATTGAACTGTGACTTAGATTCGCCTCAAAAGGCGATTTTGGAAAAGAGAGTATCTCCCGCAGGGAAGCTGCTACCATCAAATGCTTGCTCTCATTGGAGTCCTCTCTGGATGCGCTTTCACTGCAAGCTGCAGATTCCTTCCTAACAGCGAGCTTTAGGGTAGGGTACTGGATTGTGTCTTACTTTCGACTGATAAGGCGATTTTGCAAAAGAGAGTATCTCCAGCAGCGAAGCTGCTACCATCCAATGCTGCCTCTCGTTAGGGTCCTCTCTGGAATCGCTTTCAGTGCAAGCTGCAGATTCCCTCCTAACACCAAGCTTTAGGATAGGGTACTGAATTGTGTCTTTACTGTTGCTAATAATGCGATTATGAAAAAGAGAGTATCTCCCGCAGGGAAGCTGCTACAATTAACTGCTGGCTGTCGTTAGAGTCCTCTCTGGAATCGCTTTCACTGCAAGCTGCAGATTCCCTCCTAACAGCAAGCTTTAGGATAGGGTACTGAATTGTGACTTATTTTCGCCTAATAAGGCGATTTTGGAAAAGAGAGTATCTCCCGCAGGGAAGCTGCTACATTCAAATGCTGGCTCTCGTTAGAGTCCTCTCTGGAAGCGCTTTCACTGCAAGCTGCAGATTCCCTCCTAACAGCAAGTTTTAGGATAGGGTACTGAATTGTGACTTACTTTCGCCTCAAAAGGCGATTTTGGAAAAGAGAGTATCTCCCGCAGGGAAGCTGCTACATTCAAATGCTGGCTCTCGTTAGAGTCCTCTCTGGAAGCGCTTTCACTGCAAGCTGCAGATTCCCTCCTAACAGCAAGCTTTAGGATAGTGTATTGAACTGTGACTTAGATTCGCCTCAAAAGGCGATTTTGGAAAAGAGAGTATCTCCCGCAGAGAAGCTGCTAACATCAAATGCTGGCTCTCTTTGGAGTCCTCTCTGGAAGCGCTTTCACTGCAAGCTGCAGTTACCCTCCTAACAGCAAGCATTAGGATAGGGTACTAAATTGTGACTTAGATTAGGCTAAAATGCGATTCTGGAAAAGAGAGTATCTCCCGCAGGGAACCTGCTACCATCAAATGTGGGCACTCGTTAGAGTCCTCTCTGGAAGCGCTCTCACTGCCAGCTGCAGATTCCCTCCTAACTGCAAGCTTTAGGATAGGGTTCTGAATTGTGACTTACTTTCGCCTAAAAATGCGATTTTGGAAAAGAGAGTATCTCCCGCAGGGAAGCTGCTGCCATCAAATACTAGTTCTCATTGGAGTCCTCTCTGGAAGCGCTTTCACTGCAACCTGCAGATTCCCTCCTAACTGCAAGCTTTAGGATAGGGTACTGAATTGTGACTTACTTTCGCCTAAAAATGCGATTTTGGAAAAGAGAGTATCTCCCGTAGGGAAGATGCTCCATTCAAAGCTGGCTCCCGTTAGAGTCCTCTCTGGAAGCGCTTTCACTGCAAGCTGCAGATTCCCTCCTACCAGCAAGCTTTACGATAGGGTACTAAATTGTGACTTAGATTCGGCTAATAGGCGATTTTGGATAAGAGGGTATCTCCCGCATGGAATCTGCTACCATCAAATGCTGGCTGTCGTTAGAGTCCTCTATGGAAGCGCTTTCACTGCAAGCTGCATGTACCCTCCTAACAGCAAGCTTTAGGGTAGGGTACTGAATTGTGACTTAACTGATGCTAATTTTACGATATTGGAAACATGAGACTATCCTGCAGGGAAGCCTCTACCATCAAATGCTGGCTGTCATTTGAGTCCTCTCTGGAAGCGCTTTCACCGCAAGCTGCAGATTCCCTCCTAACAGCAAGCTTTAGGGTAGGGTACTGAATTGTGACTTACTTTTGCCTAAAAATGCAATATTTGAAAAGAGAGTATCTCCCGCAGGGAGGCTGCTACATTCAAATGCTCGCTCCCGTTAGAGTCGTCTCTGGAAGCGCTTTCACTGCAAGCTGCACATTCCCTCATATCAGCGAGCTTTAGGATAGGGTACTGAATTGTGACTTACTTTCGCCTAAAAAGGCGATTTTGGAAAAGAGAGTATCTCCCGCAGGGAAGATGCTACATTCAAAGCTGGTTCTCTTTGGAGTCCTCTCTGGAAGCGCTTTCACTGCAAGCTGCAGATTCCCTCCTAACAGCAAGCTTTAGGATAAGGTACTGAATTGTGACTTAAGTGATGCTAATTTTGCGATATTGGAAACAAGAGAATATACCGCAGGGAAGCTGCAACCATCAAATGCTGGCTCTCATTTGAGTCCTCTCTGGAAGCGCTTTCACCGCAAGCTGCAGATTCCCTCCTAACAGCAAGCTTTAGGATAGGGTACTGAATTGTGACTTATTTTCGCCTAATAAGGCGATTTTGGAAAAGAGAGTATCTCCCGCAGGGAAGCTGCTACATTCAAATGCTGGCTCTCGTTAGAGTCCTCTCTGGAAGCGCTTTCACTGCAAGCTGCAGATTCCCTCCTAACAGCAAGTTTTAGGATAGGGTACTGAATTGTGACTTACTTTCGCCTAAAAATGCGATTTTGGAAAAGAGAGTATCTCCCGCAGGGAAGCTGCTACATTCAAATGCTGGCTCTCGTTAGAGTCCTCTCTGGAAGCGCTTTCAATGCAAGCTGCAGATTCCCTCCTAACAGCAAGCTTTAGGATAGTGTATTGAACTGTGACTTAGATTCGCCTCAAAAGGCGATTTTGGAAAAGAGAGTATCTCCCGCAGAGAAGCTGCTAACATCAAATGCTGGCTCTCTTTGGAGTCCTCTGTGGAAGCGCTTTCACTGCAAGCTGCAGTTACCCTCCTAACAGCAAGTTTTAGGATAGGGTACTAAATTGTGACTTAGATTAGGCTAAATAGCGATTCTGGAAAAGAGAGTATCTCCCGCAGGGAAGCTGCTACCATCAAATGCTGGCTGTCGTTAGAGTCCTCTCTGGAAGCGCTTTCACTGCAAGCTGCAGATTCCCTCCTAACAGCAAGCTATAGGATAGAGTACTAAATTGTGACTTAGATTAGGCTAAAATGCGATTTTGGAAAAGAGAGTATCTCCCGCAGGGAAACTGCTACCATCAAATGTGGGCACTCGTTAGAGTCCTCTCTGGAAGCGCTCTCACTGCCAGCTGCAGATTCCCTCCTAACTGCAAGCTTTAGGATAGGGTTCTGAATTGTGACTTACTTTCGCCTAAAAATGCGATTTTGGAAAAGAGAGTATCTCCCGCAGGGAAGCTGCTGCCATCAAATACTAGTTCTCATTGGAGTCCTCTCTGGAAGCGCTTTCACTGCAACCTGCAGATTCCCTCCTAACCCCAAGCTTTAGGATAGGGTACTGAATTGTGACTTAGATTAGGCTAAAATGCGATTTTGGAAAAGAGAGTATCTCCCGCAGGGAAACTGCTACCGTCAAATGCTGGCTCTCCTTAGAGTCCTCTCTAGAAGCGCTTTCACTGCAAGCTGCAGATTCCCTACTAACAGCAAGCTTTAGGGTAGGGTACTGAACTGTGACTTAGATTCGCCTCAAAAGGCGATTTTGGAAAAGAGAGTATCTCCCGCAGGGAAGCTGCTACCATCAAATGCGGGCTCTCATTGGAGTCCTCTCTGGAAGCGCTTTCACTGCAAGCTGCAGATTCCTTCCTAACAACGAGCTTTAGGGTAGGGTACTGGATTGTGTCTTACTTTCGACTGATAAGGCGATTTTGCAAAAGAGAGTATCTCCAGCAGCGAAGCTGCTACCATCCAATGCTGCCTCTCGTTAGGGTCCTCTCTGGAATCGCTTTCAGTGCAAGCTGCAGATTCCCTCCTAACACCAAGCTTTAGGATAGGGTACTGAATTGTGTCTTTACTGTTGCTAATAATGCGATTATGAAAAAGAGAGTATCTCCCGCAGGGAAGCTGCTACAATTAACTGCTGGCTGTCGTTAGAGTCCTCTCTGGAAGCGCTTTCACTGCAAGCTGCAGATTCCCTCCTAACAGCAAGCTTTAGGATAGGGTACTGAATTGTGACTTATTTTCGCCTAATAAGGCGATTTTGGAAAAGAGAGTATCTCCCGCAGGGAAGCTGCTACATTCAAATGCTGGCTCTCGTTAGAGTCCTCTCTGGAAGCGCTTTCACTGCAAGCTGCAGATTCCCTCCTAACAGCAAGTTTTAGGATAGGGTACTGAATTGTGACTTACTTTCGCCTCAAAAGGCGATTTTGGAAAAGAGAGTATCTCCCGCAGGGAAGCTGCTACATTCAAATGCTGGCTCTCGTTAGAGTCCTCTCTGGAAGCGCTTTCACTGCAAGCTGCAGATTCCCTCCTAACAGCAAGCTTTAGGATAGTGTATTGAACTGTGACTTAGATTCGCCTCAAAAGGCGATTTTGGAAAAGAGAGTATCTCCCGCAGAGAAGCTGCTAACATCAAATGCTGGCTCTCTTTGGAGTCCTCTCTGGAAGCGCTTTCACTGCAAGCTGCAGTTACCCTCCTAACAGCAAGCATTAGGATAGGGTACTAAATTGTGACTTAGATTAGGCTAAAATGCGATTCTGGAAAAGAGAGTATCTCCCGCAGGGAACCTGCTACCATCAAATGTGGGCACTCGTTAGAGTCCTCTCTGGAAGCGCTCTCACTGCCAGCTGCAGATTCCCTCCTAACTGCAAGCTTTAGGATAGGGTTCTGAATTGTGACTTACTTTCGCCTAAAAATGCGATTTTGGAAAAGAGAGTATCTCCCGCAGGGAAGCTGCTGCCATCAAATACTAGTTCTCATTGGAGTCCTCTCTGGAAGCGCTTTCACTGCAACCTGCAGATTCCCTCCTAACTGCAAGCTTTAGGATAGGGTACTGAATTGTGTCTTTACTGTTGCTAATAATGCGATTATGAAAAAGAGAGTATCTCCCGCAGGGAAGCTGCTACAATTAACTGCTGGCTGTCGTTAGAGTCCTCTCTGGAAGCGCTTTCACTGCAAGCTGCAGATTCCCTCCTAACAGCAAGCTTTAGGATAGGGTACTGAATTGTGACTTATTTTCGCCTAATAAGGCGATTTTGGAAAAGAGAGTATCTCCCGCAGGGAAGCTGCTACATTCAAATGCTGGCTCTCGTTAGAGTCCTCTCTGGAAGCGCTTTCACTGCAAGCTGCAGATTCCCTCCTAACAGCAAGTTTTAGGATAGGGTACTGAATTGTGACTTACTTTCGCCTCAAAAGGCGATTTTGGAAAAGAGAGTATCTCCCGCAGGGAAGCTGCTACATTCAAATGCTGGCTCTCGTTAGAGTCCTCTCTGGAAGCGCTTTCACTGCAAGCTGCAGATTCCCTCCTAACAGCAAGCTTTAGGATAGTGTATTGAACTGTGACTTAGATTCGCCTCAAAAGGCGATTTTGGAAAAGAGAGTATCTCCCGCAGAGAAGCTGCTAACATCAAATGCTGGCTCTCTTTGGAGTCCTCTCTGGAAGCGCTTTCACTGCAAGCTGCAGTTACCCTCCTAACAGCAAGCATTAGGATAGGGTACTAAATTGTGACTTAGATTAGGCTAAAATGCGATTCTGGAAAAGAGAGTATCTCCCGCAGGGAACCTGCTACCATCAAATGTGGGCACTCGTTAGAGTCCTCTCTGGAAGCGCTCTCACTGCCAGCTGCAGATTCCCTCCTAACTGCAAGCTTTAGGATAGGGTTCTGAATTGTGACTTACTTTCGCCTAAAAATGCGATTTTGGAAAAGAGAGTATCTCCCGCAGGGAAGCTGCTGCCATCAAATACTAGTTCTCATTGGAGTCCTCTCTGGAAGCGCTTTCACTGCAACCTGCAGATTCCCTCCTAACTGCAAGCTTTAGGATAGGGTACTGAATTGTGACTTACTTTCGCCTAAAAATGCGATTTTGGAAAAGAGAGTATCTCCCGTAGGGAAGATGCTCCATTCAAAGCTGGCTCCCGTTAGAGTCCTCTCTGGAAGCGCTTTCACTGCAAGCTGCAGATTCCCTCCTACCAGCAAGCTTTACGATAGGGTACTAAATTGTGACTTAGATTCGGCTAATAGGCGATTTTGGATAAGAGGGTATCTCCCGCATGGAATCTGCTACCATCAAATGCTGGCTGTCGTTAGAGTCCTCTATGGAAGCGCTTTCACTGCAAGCTGCATGTACCCTCCTAACAGCAAGCTTTAGGGTAGGGTACTGAATTGTGACTTAACTGATGCTAATTTTACGATATTGGAAACATGAGACTATCCTGCAGGGAAGCCTCTACCATCAAATGCTGGCTGTCATTTGAGTCCTCTCTGGAAGCGCTTTCACCGCAAGCTGCAGATTCCCTCCTAACAGCAAGCTTTAGGGTAGGGTACTGAATTGTGACTTACTTTCGCCTAAAAATGCAATATTGGAAAAGAGAGTATCTCCCGCAGGGAGGCTGCTACATTCAAATGCTCGCTCCCGTTAGAGTCGTCCCTGGAAGCGCTTTCACTGCAAGCTGCACATTCCCTCATATCAGCGAGCTTTAGGATAGGGTACTGAATTGTGACTTACTTTCGCCTAAAAAGGCGATTTTGGAAAAGAGAGTATCTCCCGCAGGGAAGATGCTACATTCAAAGCTGGTTCTCTTTGGAGTCCTCTCTGGAAGCGCTTTCACTGCAAGCTGCAGATTCCCTCCTAACAGCAAGCTTTAGGATAAGGTACTGAATTGTGACTTAAGTGATGCTAATTTTGCGATATTGGAAACAAGAGAATATACCGCAGGGAAGCTGCAACCATCAAATGCTGGCTCTCATTTGAGTCCTCTCTGGAAGCGCTTTCACCGCAAGCTGCAGATTCCCTCCTAACAGCAAGCTTTAGGATAGGGTACTGAATTGTGACTTATTTTCGCCTAATAAGGCGATTTTGGAAAAGAGAGTATCTCCCGCAGGGAAGCTGCTACATTCAAATGCTGGCTCTCGTTAGAGTCCTCTCTGGAAGCGCTTTCACTGCAAGCTGCAGATTCCCTCCTAACAGCAAGTTTTAGGATAGGGTACTGAATTGTGACTTACTTTCGCCTAAAAATGCGATTTTGGAAAAGAGAGTATCTCCCGCAGGGAAGCTGCTACATTCAAATGCTGGCTCTCGTTAGAGTCCTCTCTGGAAGCGCTTTCAATGCAAGCTGCAGATTCCCTCCTAACAGCAAGCTTTAGGATAGTGTATTGAACTGTGACTTAGATTCGCCTCAAAAGGCGATTTTGGAAAAGAGAGTATCTCCCGCAGAGAAGCTGCTAACATCAAATGCTGGCTCTCTTTGGAGTCCTCTGTGGAAGCGCTTTCACTGCAAGCTGCAGTTACCCTCCTAACAGCAAGTTTTAGGATAGGGTACTAAATTGTGACTTAGATTAGGCTAAATAGCGATTCTGGAAAAGAGAGTATCTCCCGCAGGGAAGCTGCTACCATCAAATGCTGGCTGTCGTTAGAGTCCTCTCTGGAAGCGCTTTCACTGCAAGCTGCAGATTCCCTCCTAACAGCAAGCTATAGGATAGAGTACTAAATTGTGACTTAGATTAGGCTAAAATGCGATTTTGGAAAAGAGAGTATCTCCCGCAGGGAAACTGCTACCATCAAATGTGGGCACTCGTTAGAGTCCTCTCTGGAAGCGCTCTCACTGCCAGCTGCAGATTCCCTCATAACTGCAAGCTTTAGGATAGGGTTCTGAATTGTGACTTACTTTCGCCTAAAAATGCGATTTTGGAAAAGAGAGTATCTCCCGCAGGGAAGCTGCTACATTCAAATGCTGGCTCTCGTTAGAGTCCTCTCTGGAAGCGCTTTCACTGCAACCTGCAGATTCCCTCCTAACCCCAAGCTTTAGGATAGGGTACTGAATTGTGACTTAGATTAGGCTAAAATGCGATTTTGGAAAAGAGAGTATCTCCCGCAGGGAAACTGCTACCGTCAAATGCTGGCTCTCCTTAGAGTCCTCTCTAGAAGCGCTTTCACTGCAAGCTGCAGATTCCCTCCTAACAGCAAACTTTAGGGTAGGGTACTAAATTGTGACTTAGATTCGCCTCAAAAGCGATTTTGGAAAAGAGAGTATCTCCCGCAGGGAAGCTGCTACCATCAAATGCGGGCTCTCATTGGAGTCCTCTCTGGATGCGCTTTCACTGCAAGCTGCAGATTCCTTCCTAACAGCGAGCTTTAGGGTAGGGTACTGAATTGTGTCTTACTTTCGACTGATAAGGCGATTTTGCAAAAGAGAGTATCTCCAGCAGCGAAGCTGCTACCATCAAATGCTGCCTCTCGTTAGGGTCCTCTCTGGAATCGCTTTCAGTGAAAGCTGCAGATTCCCTCCTAACAGCAAGCTTTAGGATAGGGTACTGAATTGTGACTTAACTGATGCTAATTTTGCGATATTGGAAACAAGAGAATATCCTGCAGGGAAGCTGCTACCATCAAATGCTGGCTCTCATTTGAGTCCTCTCTGGAAGCGCTTTCACTGTATGCTGCAGATTCCCTCCTAACAGCAAGCTTTAGGATAGGGTACTGAATTGTGACTTACTTTCGCCTAAAAATGCGATTTTGGAAAAGAGAGTATCTCCCGCAGGGAATCTGCTACCATCAAATGCGGGCTCTCTTTGGAGTCCTCTGTGGAAGCGCTTTCACTGCAAGCTGCAGATACCCTTCTAACTGCAGGCTTTAGGATAGTGTACTGAATTGTGTCTTAACTGTTGCTAATAAAGCGATTATGAAAAAGAGAGTATCTCCCGCAGGGAAGCTGCTACCATCAAATGCGTGCTGTCTTTGGAGTCCTCTCTGGAAGCGCTTTCTCTGCAAGCTGCAGATTCCCTCCTAACAGCAAGCTTTAGGATAGGGTACTGAATTGTGACTTAACTGATGCTAATTTTGCGATATTGGAAACAAGAGAATATCCTGCAGGGAAGCTGCTACCATCAAATGCTGGCTCTCATTTGAGTCCTCTCTTGAAGCGCTTTCACCGCAAGCTGCAGATTCCCTCCTAACCCCAAGCTTTAGGATAGGGTACTGAATTGTGACTTACTTTCGCCTAAAAAGGCAATTTGGGAAAAGAGAGTATCCCGCGCAGGGAAGCCGCTACCATCGAATGTTGGCTCTCATTGGAGTCATCTCTGGAAGCGCTTTCACAGCAAGTGACAGATTCCCTCCTAACCCCAAGCTTTAGGATAGGGTACTGAATTGTGACTTAGATTAGGCTAAAATGCGATTTTGGAAAAGAGAGTATCTCCCGCAGGGAAACTGCTACCGTCAAATGCTGGCTCTCCTTAGAGTCCTCTCTAGAAGCGCTTTCACTGCAAGCTGCAGATTCCCTCCTAACAGCAAGCTTTAGGAAAGGGTACTGAATTGTGACTTACTTTCGCCTAAAAATGCGATATTGGAAAAGAGAGTATCTCCCGCAGGGAGGCTGCTACATTCAAATGCTCGCTCCCGTTAGAGTCCTCTCTGGAAGCGCTTTCACTGCAAGCTGCACATTCCCTCATATCAGCGAGCTTTAGGATAGGGTACTGAATTGTGACTTACTTTCGCCTAAAAAGGCGATTTTGGAAAAGAGAGTATCTCCCGCAGGGAAGATGCTACATTCAAAGCTGGTTCTCTTTGGAGTCCTCTCTGGAAGCGCTTTCACTGCAAGCTGCAGATTCCCTCCTAACAGCAAGCTTTAGGATAAGGTACTGAATTGTGACTTAAGTGATGCTAATTTTGCGATATTGGAAACAAGAGAATATACCGCAGGGAAGCTGCAACCATCAAATGCTGGCTCTCATTTGAGTCCTCTCTGGAAGCGCTTTCACCGCAAGCTGCATATTCCCTCCTAACCCCAAGCTTTAGGATAGGGTACTGAATTGTGTCTTTACTGTTGCTAATAATGCGATTATGAAAAAGAGAGTATCTCCCGCAGGGAAGCTGCTACAATTAACTGCTGGCTGTCGTTAGAGTCCTCTCTGGAAGCGCTTTCACTGCAAGCTGCAGATTCCCTCCTAACAGCAAGCTTTAGGATAGGGTACTGAATTGTGACTTACTTTCGCCTAAAAATGCGATTTTGGAAAAGAGAGTATCTCCCGCAGGGAGGCTGCTACATTCAAATGCTGGCTCCCGTTAGAGTCCTCTATGGAAGCGCTTTCACTGCAAGCTGCAGATTCCCTCCTACCAGCAAGCTTTAGTATAGTGTATTGAACTGTGACTTAGATTCGCCTCAAAAGGCGATTACGGAAAAGAGTGTATCTCCCGCAGGGAAGCCTCTACCATCAAATGCTGGCTGTCGTTAGAGTCCTCTCTGGAAGCGCTTTCACTGTATGCTGCAGATTCCCTCCTAACAGCGAGCTTTAGGATAGGGTACTGAATTGTGACTTAACTGATGTTAATTTTGAGATATTAGAAACAAGATAATATCCCGCAGGGAAGCTGCAACCATCAAATGCTGGCTCTCATTGGAGTCCTCTCTGGAAGCGCTTTCACTGCAAGCTGCAGATTCCCTCCTAACAGCAAGCTTTAGGGTAGGGTACTGAATTGTGACTTAGATTCGCCTCAAAAGGCGATTTTGGAAAAGAGAGTATCTCCCGCAGGGAATCTGCTACCATCAAATGCGGGCTCTCTTTGGAGTCCTCTGGAAGCGCTTTCACTGCAAGCTGCAGATACCCTCCTAACTGCAGGCTTTAGGATAGTGTACTGAATTGTGTCTTAACTGTTGCTAATAAAGCGATTATGAAAAAGAGAGTATCTCCCGCAGGGAAGCTGCTACCATCAAATGCGTGCTGTCTTTGGAGTCCTCTCTGGAAGCGCTTTCTCTGCAAGCTGCAGATTCCCTCCTAACAGCAAGCTTTAGGATAGGGTACTGAATTGTGACTTAACTGATGCTAATTTTGCGATATTGGAAACAAGAGAATATCCTGCAGGGAAGCTGCTACCATCAAATGCTGGCTCTCATTTGAGTCCTCTCTTGAAGCGCTTTCACCGCAAGCTGCAGATTCCCTCCTAACCCCAAGCTTTAGGATAGGGTACTGAATTGTGACTTACTTTCGCCTAAAAAGGCAATTTGGGAAAAGAGAGTATCCCGCGCAGGGAAGCCGCTACCATCGAATGTTGGCTCTCATTGGAGTCATCTCTGGAAGCGCTTTCACAGCAAGTGACAGATTCCCTCCTAACAGCGAGCTTTAGGATAGGGTACAGAATTGTGACATCCTTGCGCCTCAAAAGGTGATTTTGGAAAAGAGAGTATCTACCGGAGGGAAACTGCTACCATCAAATGCTGGCTGTCGTTAGAGTCCTCTCTGGAAGCGCTTTCACTGCAAGCTGCAGATTCCCTCCTAACAGCAAGCTTTAGGATAGGGTACTGAATTGTGACTTACTTTCGCCTAAAAATGCGATTTTGGAAAAGAGAGTATCTCCCGTAGGGAAGATGCTCCATTCAAAGCTGGCTGTCGTTAGAGTCCTCTCTGGAAGCGCTTTCACTGCAAGCTGCAGATTCCCTCCTACCAGGAAGCTTTACGATAGGGTACTAAATTGTGACTTAGTTTCGGCTAATAGGCGATTTTGGATAAGAGGGTATCTCCAGCATGGAATCTGCTACCATCAAATGCTGGCTGTCGTTAGAGTCCTCTCTGGAAGCGCTTTCACTGCAAGCTGCATGTACCCTCCTAACAGCAAGCTTTAGGGTAGGGTACTGAATTGTGACTTAACTGATGCTAATTTTACGATATTGGAAACATGAGACTATCCTGCAGGGAAACCTCTACCATCAAATGCTGGCTGTCATTTGAGTCCTCTCTGGAAGCGCTTTCACCGCAAGCTGCAGATTCCCTCCTAACAGCAAGCTTTAGGGTAGGGTACTGAATTGTGACTTACTTTCGCCTAAAAATGCGATATAGGAAAAGAGAGTATCTCCCGCAGGGAGGCTGCTACATTCAAATGCTCGCTCCCGTTAGAGTCCTCTCTGGAAGCGCTTTCACTGCAAGCTGCACATTCCCTCATATCAGCGAGCTTTAGGATAGGGTACTGAATTGTGACTTACTTTCGCCTAAAAAGGCGATTTTGGAAAAGAGAGTATCTCCCGCAGGGAAGATGCTACATTCAAAGCTGGTTCTCTTTGGAGTCCTCTCTGGAAGCGCTTTCACTGCAAGCTGCAGATTCCCTCCTAACAGCAAGCTTTAGGATAAGGTACTGAATTGTGACTTAACTGATGCTAATTTTGAGAAACTAGAAACAAGAGAATATACCGCAGGGAAGCTGCAACCATCAAATGCTGGCTCTCATTTGAGTCCTCTCTGGAAGCGCTTTCACCGCAAGCTGCATATTCCCTCCTAACCCCAAGCTTTAGGATAGGGTACTGAATTGTGGCTTATTTTCGCCTAATAAGGCGATTTGGGAAAAGAGAGTATCTCCCGCAGGGAAGCTGCTACATTCAAATGCTGGCTCTCGTTAGAGTCCTCTCTGGAAGCGCTTTCACTGCAAGCTGCAGATTCCCTCCTAACAGCAAGTTTTAGGATAGGGTACTGAATTGTGACTTACTTTCGCCTAAAAATGCGATTTTGGAAAAGAGAGTATCTCCCGCAGGGAAGCTGCTACATTCAAATGCTGGCTCTCGTTAGAGTCCTCTCTGGAAGCGCTTTCACTGCCAGCTGCATTTTCCTTCCTATCAGCGAGCTTTAGGATAGTGTATTGAACTGTGACTTAGATTCGCCTCAAAAGGCGATTTTGGAAAAGAGAGTATCTCCCGCAGAGAAGCTGCTAACATCAAATGCTGGCTCTCTTTGGAGTCCTCTCTGGAAGCGCTTTCACTGCAAGCTGCAGTTACCCTCCTAACAGCAAGCTTTAGGATAGGGTACTAAATTGTGACTTAGATTAGGCTAAATAGCGATTTTGGAAAAGAGAGTATCTCCCGCAGGGAACCTGCTACCATCAAATGCTGGCTGTCGTTAGAGTCCTCTCTGGAAGCGCTTTCACTTCAAGCTGCAGATTCCCTCCTAACAGCAAGCTATAGGATAGAGTACTAAATTGTGACTTAGATTAGGCTAAAATGCGATTTTGGAAAAGAGAGTATCTCCCGCAGGGAAGCTGCTACCATCAAATGTGGGCACTCGTTAGAGTCCTCTCTGGAAGCGCTCTCACTGCCAGCTGCAGATTCCCTCCTAACTGCAAGCTTTAGGATAGGGTTCTGAATTGTGACTTACTTTCGCCTAAAAAGGCGATTATGGAAAAGAGAGTATCTCCCGCAGGGAAGCTGCTGCCATCAAATACTAGTTCTCTTTGGAGTCCTCTCTGGAAGCGCTTTCACTGCAACCTGCAGATTCCCTCGTAACACCAATCTTTAGGATAGGTTACTGAATTGTGACTTAGATTCGCCTCAAAAGGCGATTACGGAAAAGAGACTATCTCCCGCAGGGAAGCCTCTACCGTCAAATTCTGGCTCTCGCTAGAGTCCTCTCTGGAAGCGCTTTCACTGTATGCTGCAGATTCCCTCCTAACAGCGAGCTTTAGGATAGGGTACTGAATTGTGACTTAACTGATGTTAATTTTGAGAAACTAGAAACAAGAGAATATCCCGCAGGGAAGCTGCAACCATCAAATGGTGGCTCTCATTGGAGGCCTCTCTGGAAGCGCTTTCACTGCAAGCTGCAGATTCCCTCCTAACCCCAAGCTTTAGGATAGGGTACTGAATTGTGACTTAGATTAGGCTAAAATGCGATTTTGGAAAAGAGAGGATCTCCCGCAGGGAAACTGCTACCGTCAAATGCTGGCTCTCCTTAGAGTCCTCTCTAGAAGCGCTTTCACTGCAAGCTGCAGATTCCCTCCTAACAGCAAGCTTTAGGGTAGGGTACTGAATTGTGACTTACTTTCGCCTAAAAATGCGATTTTGGAAAAGAGAGTATCTCCCGCAGGGAGGCTGCTACATTCAAATGCTGGCTCCCGTTAGAGTCCTCTATGGAAGCGCTTTCACTGCAAGCTGCAGATTCCCTCCTACCAGCAAGCTTTAGTATAGTGTATTGAACTGTGACTTAGATTCGCCTCAAAAGGTGATTTTGGAAAAGAGAGTATCTCCCGCAGGGAAGCTGCTACCATAAAATGCGGGCTGTCTTTGGAGTCCTCTCTGGAAGCGCTTTCTCTGCAAGCTGCAGATTCCCTCTTAACAGCAAGCTTTAGGATAGCGTACTGAATTGTGACTTAACTGATGCTAATTTTGCGATATTGGAAACAAGGGAATATCCTGCAGGGAAGCTGCTACCATCAAATGCTGGCTCTCATTTGAGTCCTCTCTTGAAGCGCTTTCACCGCAAGCTGCAGATTCCCTCCTAACCCCAAGCTTTAGGATAGGGTACTGAATTGTGACTTACTTTCGCCTAAAAAGGCAATTTGGGAAAAGAGAGTATCCCGCGCAGGGAAGCCGCTACCATCGAATGTTGGCTCTCATTGGAGTCATCTCTGGAAGCGCTTTCACAGCAAGTGACAGATTCCCTCCTAACAGCGAGCTTTAGGATAGGGTACTGAATTGTGACATCCTTGCGCCTCAAAAGGTGATTTTGGAAAAGAGAGTATCTCCCGTAGGGAAGATGCTCCATTCAAAGCTGGCTCCCGTTAGAGTCCTCTCTGGAAGCACTTTCACTGCAAGCTGCAGATTCCCTCCTACCAGCAAGCTTTACGATAGGGTACTAAATTGTGACTTAGATTCGGCTAATAGGCGATTTTGGAAAAGAGAGTATCTCCCGCAGGGAACCTGCTACCATCAAATGCTGGCTGTCGTTAGAGTCCTCTATGGAAGCGCTTTCACTGCAAGCTGCATGTACCCTCCTAACAGCAAGCTTTAGGATAGGGTACTGAATTGTGACTTAACCGATGCTAATTTTACGATATTGGAAACATGAGACTATCCTGCAGGGAAGCCTCTACCATCAAATGCTGGCTGTCATTTGAGTCCTCTCTGGAAGCGCTTTCACCGCAAGCTGCATATTCCCTCCTAACTCCAAGCTTTAGGATAGGGTACTGAATTGTGACTTACTTTAGCCTCAAAAGGCGATTTTGGAAAAGAGAGTATCTCCCGCAGGGAAGCTGCTACCATAAATGCTGGCTCTCGTTTGAGTCCTCTCTGGAAGCCCTTTCACTGCAAGCTGCAGATTCCCTCCTAACAGCGAGCTTTAGGATAGGGAACTGAATTGTGACTTACTTTCGCCTAAAAAGGCAATTTTGGAAAAGAGAGTATCTCGCGCAGGGAATCTGCTACCATCAAATGTTGGCTCTGATTGAAGTCATCTCTGGAAGCGCTTTCACAGGAAGTGACAGATTCCCTCCTAACAGCAAACTTTAGGATAGGGTACTAAATTGTGACTTAACTGATGCTAAATTTGCGATATTGGAAAAAAGAGAACATCCTGCAGGGAAGCTGCTACCATCAAATACTAACTCTTATTGGAGTCCTCTCTGGAAATGCTTTCACCCCAAGCTGCAGATTCCCTCCTAACAGCAAGCTTTAGGATAGTGTACTAAATTGTGACTTAACGGATGCTAATTTTTCGATATTGGAAACAAGAGAACATCCTGCAGGGAAGCTGCTACCATCAAATAGTGGCTCTTATTGGAGTCCTCTCTGGAAATGCTTCATGCAAGCTGTAGATTCCCTCCTAACAGCAAGCTTTAGGATAGGGTAATAAATTGTGACTTAGATTCGGCTAGAAGGCGATTTTGGAAAAGAGAGTATCTCCCGCAGGGAAGCCGCTAACATCAAATGCTGGCTGTCGTTAGAGTCCTCTCTGGAAGCGCTTTCACCGCAAGCTGCATATTCCCTCCTAACCCCAAGCTTTAGGATAGGGTACTGAATTGTGACTTATTTTTGCCTTATAAGGCGATTTTGGCAAAGAGATTATCTACCTCAGGGAAGCTGCTACCATCAAATGCCCGCTCTCGTTAGAGTCCTCTCTGGAAGCGCTTTCACTGCAAGCTGCACATTCCCTCATATCAGTGAGCTTTAGGATAGGGTACTGAATTGTGACTTACTTTCGCCTCAAAAGGCGATTTTGGAAAAAAGAGTATCTCCCGCAGGGAAGCCGCTAACATCAAATGCTGGCTGTCGTTAGAGTCCTCTCTGGAAGCGCTTTCACTGCAAGCTGCAGATTCCCTCCTAACAGCAAGCTTTAGGACAGGGTAGTGAATTGTGTCTTATTTTCGCCTAAAAAGGCGATTTTTGAAAAGAGAGTATCTCCCGCAGGGAAGCTGCTACCATCAAATGCTGCCTGTCGTTAGAGTCCTCTCTGGAAGCGCTTTCACTGCAAACTGCACATTCCCTCCTACAAGAGAGCTTTAGGATAGGGTACTGAACTGTGACTTTCTTTCGCCTCAAAAGGCGATTTTGGAAAAGAGGGTATCTACCGTAGGGAAGCTGCTATCATCAAATGCTTGCTCTCGTTAGAGTCCTCTCTCGAAGCACTTTCACTGCAAGCTGCTCATTCCCTCATATCAGCAAGCTTTAGGATAGGGTACTGAATTGAGACTTACTTTAGCCTCAAAAGGCGATTTTGGAAAAGAAAATATTTCCGGCAGGGAAGCCTCTTCCATCAAATGCTGGCTCCCGTTAGAGTCCTCTCTGGAAGCGCTTTCACTGCAAGCTGCACATTCCCTCATATCAGCGAGCTTGTGGATAGGGTACTGAATTATGTCTTACTTTAGCCTCAAGACGCGATTTTGGAAAAGAGAGTATCTCCCGCAGGGAAGCTGCTACCATCAAATCCTGGCTCTCGTTAGAGTCCTCTCTGGAAGTGCTTTCACTGCAAGCTGCACATTCCCTCATATCAACGAGCTTTAGGATAGGGCACTGAATTGTGACTTAAATGCGGCTAATAATACGATTATCGAAAAGAGAGTATCTCCCGCAGGGAAGCTGCTACCATAAAATGCTGGCTCCCGTTAGAGTCCTCTCTGGAAGCGCTTTGACTGCAAGCTGCACATTCCCTCCTAACAGCAAGCTTTAGGATAGGGTACTGAATTGTGACTTATTTTCGCCTCAAAAGGCGATTTTGGAAAAGAGAGTATCTCCCGCAGGGAAGCCTCTACCATCAAATGCTAGGTCTCATTGGAGTCCTCTCTGGAAGTGCTTTCACTGCCAGCTGCAGATTCCATCCTAACAGCAAGCTTTAGGATAGGGTACTGAATTGTGACTTACTTTAGCCTAAAAATGCGATTTTCGAAAAGAGAGTATCTCCTGCATGGAAGACTCTACCACCAAATGCTCCTTCTGGTTAGAGTCCTCTCTGGAAGCGCTTTCACTGCCAGCTGCAGATTCCCTCCTAACACCAAGCTTTTATTTAGGGTACCGAATTGTGACCTGACTGTGGCTAATAATACGGTTTTGGAAAAGAGAGTATCTCCCGCAGGGAAGCCTCTACCATCAAATCCTGCCTCTCGTTAGAGTCCTCTCTGGAAGCGCTTTAACTGCAAGCTGCACATTCTCTCATATCAGCAAGCTTTAGGATAGGGCTCTGAATTGAGACTTAAATGCGGCTAATAATACGGTTTTGGAAAAGAGAGTATCTCCCGCAGGGAAGCCTCTACCATCAAATGCTCTCTCTCGTTATAATCCTCTCTGGAAGCGCTTTCAGTGCCAGCTGCACATTCCCTCCTAACACCAAGCTTTAGGATAGGGTACTGAATTGTGACTTACTTTTGCCTCAAAATGCGATTTTGGAAAAGAGATTATCTCCCGCAGGGAAGCTGCTACCATCAAATGTTTGCCCTCATTAGACTCCCCTCTGGAAGCGCTTTCACTGCCAGCTGCATATTCCCTCATACCAGCGAGCTTTAGGATAGGGCTCTGAATTGTGACTTAACTGTGGCTAATAATACGGTTTTGGAAAAGAGAGTATCTCCCGCAGGGAAGCTGCTACCATCAAATGCTGTCTCTCGTTAGAGTCCTCTCAGGAAGCGCTTTCACTGCAAGCTGCACATTCCCTCATATCAGCAAGCTTTAGGATAGGGCTCTGAATTGTGACTTAACAGTGGCTAATAACACGGTTCTGGAAAAGAGAGTATCTCCCGCAGGGAAGCCTCTACCGTCAAATGCTGGCTCCCGTTAGAGTCCTCTCTGGAAGCGCTTTCACTGCAAGCTCCACGTTCCCTCCTAACACCAAGCTTTAAGATAGGGTACTGAATTGTGTCTTACTTTAGCCTGAAAACGCGATTTTGGAACAGAGAGTATCTCCCGCAGGGAAGCCTCTACCATCAAATGCAAGGTCTCATTGGAGTCCTCTCTGGAAGCGCTATCACTGCAAGGTGCAGATTCCCTCCTAACAGCGAGCTTTACGATAGGGTACTGAATTGTGACTTACTTTAGCCTCAAAAGGCGATTTTGGAAAAGAGAGTATCTCCCGCAGGGAAGCTGCTGCCATCAAATACTAGTTCTCATTGGAGTCCTCTCTGGAAGCGCTTTCACTGCAACCTGCAGATTCCCTCCTAACTGCAAGCTTTAGGATAGGGTACTGAATTGTGACTTACTTTCGCCTAAAAATGCGATTTTGGAAAAGAGAGTATCTCCCGTAGGGAAGATGCTCCATTCAAAGCTGGCTCCCGTTAGAGTCCTCTCTGGAAGCGCTTTCACTGCAAGCTGCAGATTCCCTCCTACCAGCAAGCTTTACGATAGGGTACTAAATTGTGACTTAGATTCGGCTAATAGGCGATTTTGGATAAGAGGGTATCTCCCGCATGGAATCTGCTACCATCAAATGCTGGCTGTCGTTAGAGTCCTCTATGGAAGCGCTTTCACTGCAAGCTGCATGTACCCTCCTAACAGCAAGCTTTAGGGTAGGGTACTGAATTGTGACTTAACTGATGCTAATTTTACGATATTGGAAACATGAGACTATCCTGCAGGGAAGCCTCTACCATCAAATGCTGGCTGTCATTTGAGTCCTCTCTGGAAGCGCTTTCACCGCAAGCTGCAGATTCCCTCCTAACAGCAAGCTTTAGGGTAGGGTACTGAATTGTGACTTACTTTCGCCTAAAAATGCAATATTGGAAAAGAGAGTATCTCCCGCAGGGAGGCTGCTACATTCAAATGCTCGCTCCCGTTAGAGTCGTCCCTGGAAGCGCTTTCACTGCAAGCTGCACATTCCCTCATATCAGCGAGCTTTAGGATAGGGTACTGAATTGTGACTTACTTTCGCCTAAAAAGGCGATTTTGGAAAAGAGAGTATCTCCCGCAGGGAAGATGCTACATTCAAAGCTGGTTCTCTTTGGAGTCCTCTCTGGAAGCGCTTTCACTGCAAGCTGCAGATTCCCTCCTAACAGCAAGCTTTAGGATAAGGTACTGAATTGTGACTTAAGTGATGCTAATTTTGCGATATTGGAAACAAGAGAATATACCGCAGGGAAGCTGCAACCATCAAATGCTGGCTCTCATTTGAGTCCTCTCTGGAAGCGCTTTCACCGCAAGCTGCAGATTCCCTCCTAACAGCAAGCTTTAGGATAGGGTACTGAATTGTGACTTATTTTCGCCTAATAAGGCGATTTTGGAAAAGAGAGTATCTCCCGCAGGGAAGCTGCTACATTCAAATGCTGGCTCTCGTTAGAGTCCTCTCTGGAAGCGCTTTCACTGCAAGCTGCAGATTCCCTCCTAACAGCAAGTTTTAGGATAGGGTACTGAATTGTGACTTACTTTCGCCTAAAAATGCGATTTTGGAAAAGAGAGTATCTCCCGCAGGGAAGCTGCTACATTCAAATGCTGGCTCTCGTTAGAGTCCTCTCTGGAAGCGCTTTCAATGCAAGCTGCAGATTCCCTCCTAACAGCAAGCTTTAGGATAGTGTATTGAACTGTGACTTAGATTCGCCTCAAAAGGCGATTTTGGAAAAGAGAGTATCTCCCGCAGAGAAGCTGCTAACATCAAATGCTGGCTCTCTTTGGAGTCCTCTGTGGAAGCGCTTTCACTGCAAGCTGCAGTTACCCTCCTAACAGCAAGTTTTAGGATAGGGTACTAAATTGTGACTTAGATTAGGCTAAATAGCGATTCTGGAAAAGAGAGTATCTCCCGCAGGGAAGCTGCTACCATCAAATGCTGGCTGTCGTTAGAGTCCTCTCTGGAAGCGCTTTCACTGCAAGCTGCAGATTCCCTCCTAACAGCAAGCTATAGGATAGAGTACTAAATTGTGACTTAGATTAGGCTAAAATGCGATTTTGGAAAAGAGAGTATCTCCCGCAGGGAAACTGCTACCATCAAATGTGGGCACTCGTTAGAGTCCTCTCTGGAAGCGCTCTCACTGCCAGCTGCAGATTCCCTCATAACTGCAAGCTTTAGGATAGGGTTCTGAATTGTGACTTACTTTCGCCTAAAAATGCGATTTTGGAAAAGAGAGTATCTCCCGCAGGGAAGCTGCTACATTCAAATGCTGGCTCTCGTTAGAGTCCTCTCTGGAAGCGCTTTCACTGCAACCTGCAGATTCCCTCCTAACCCCAAGCTTTAGGATAGGGTACTGAATTGTGACTTAGATTAGGCTAAAATGCGATTTTGGAAAAGAGAGTATCTCCCGCAGGGAAACTGCTACCGTCAAATGCTGGCTCTCCTTAGAGTCCTCTCTAGAAGCGCTTTCACTGCAAGCTGCAGATTCCCTCCTAACAGCAAACTTTAGGGTAGGGTACTAAATTGTGACTTAGATTCGCCTCAAAAGGCGATTTTGGAAAAGAGAGTATCTCCCGCAGGGAAGCTGCTACCATCAAATGCGGGCTCTCATTGGAGTCCTCTCTGGATGCACTTTCACTGCAAGCTGCAGATTCCTTCCTAACAGCGAGCTTTAGGGTAGGATTATGAATTGTGTCTTACTTTCGACTGATAAGGCGATTTTGCAAAAGAGAGTATCTCCAGCAGCGAAGCTGCTACCATCAAATGCTGCCTCTCGTTAGGGTCCTCTCTGGAATCGCTTTCAGTGCAAGCTGCAGATTCCCTCCTAACACCAAGCTTTAGGATAGGGTACTGAATTGTGTCTTTACTGTTGCTAATAATGCGATTATGAAAAAGAGAGTATCTCCCGCAGGGAAGCTGCTACAATTAACTGCTGGCTGTCGTTAGAGTCCTCTCTGGAAGCGCTTTCACTGCAAGCTGCAGATTCCCTCCTAACAGCAAGCTTTAGGATAGGGTACTGAATTGTGACTTACTTTCGCCTAAAAATGCGATTTTGGAAAAGAGAGTATCTCCCGCAGGGAGGCTGCTACATTCAAATGCTGGCTCCCGTTAGAGTCCTCTATGGAAGCGCTTTCACTGCAAGCTGCAGATTCCCTCCTACCAGCAAGCTTTAGTATAGTGTATTGAACTGTGACTTAGATTCGCCTCAAAAGGCGATTTTGGAAAAGAGAGTATCTCCCGCAGGGAATCTGCTACCATCAAATGCTTGCTCTCTTTGGAGTCCTCTGTGGAAGCGCTTTCACTGCAAGCTGCAGATACCCTCCTAACTGCAGGCTTTAGGATAGTGTACTGAATTGTGTCTTAACTGTTGCTAATAAAGCGATTATGAAAAAGAGAGTATCTCCCGCAGGGAAGCTGCTACCATCAAATGCGTGCTGTCTTTGGAGTCCTCTCTTGAAGCGCTTTCACCGCAAGCTTCAGATTCCCTCCTAACCCCAAGCTTTAGGATAGGGTACTGAATTGTGACTTACTTTCGCCTAAAAAGGCAATTTGGGAAAAGAGAGTATCCCGCGCAGGGAAGCCTCTACAATCGAATGTTGGCTCTCATTGGAGTCATCTCTGGAAGCGCTTTCACAGCAAGTGACAGATTCCCTCCTAACAGCGAGCTTTAGGATAGGGTACAGAATTGTGACATCCTTGCGCCTCAAAAGGTGATTTTGGAAAAGAGAGTATCTACCGGAGGGAAACTGCTACCATCAAATGCTGGCTGTCGTTAGAGACCTCTCTGGAAGCGCTTTCACTGCAAGCTGCAGATTCCCTCCTAACAGGAAGCTTTAGGATAGGGTACTAAATTGTGACTTAGATTCGGCTAATAGGCGATTTTGGATAAGAGGGTATCTCCCGCAGGGAACCTGCTACCATCAAATGTGGGCACTCGTTAGAGTCCTCTCTGGAAGCGCTTTCACTGCAAGCTGCAGATTCCCTCCTAACAGCAAGCTATAGGATAGAGTACTAAATTGTGACTTAGATTAGGCTAAAATGCGATTTTGGAAAAGAGAGTATCTCCCGCAGGGAAACTACTACAATCAAATGTGGGCACTCGTTAGAGTCCTCTCTGGAAGCGCTCTCACTGCCAGCTGCAGATTCCCTCCTAACTGCAAGCTTTAGGATAGGGTTCTGAATTGTGACTTACTTTCGCCTAAAAATGCGATTTTGGAAAAGAGAGTATCTCCCGCAGGGAAGCTGCTGCCATCAAATACTAGTTCTCATTGGAGTCCTCTCTGGAAGCGCTTTCACTGCAACCTGCATATTCCCTTCTAACACCAATCTTTAGGATAGGTTACTAAATTGTGACTTAGATTCGCCTCAAAAGGCGATTTTGGAAAAGAGAGTATCTCCCGCAGGGAGGCTGCTACATTCAAATGCTCGCTCCCGTTAGAGTCCTCTCTGGAAGCGCTTTCACTGCAAGCTGCACATTCCCTCATATCAGCGAGCTTTATGATAGGGTACTGAATTGTGACTTACTTTCGCCTAAAAAGGCGATTTTGGAAAAGAGAGTATCTCCCGCAGGGAAGATGCTACATTCAAAGCTGGTTCTCTTTGGAGTCCTCTCTGGAAGCGCTTTCACTGCAAGCTGCAAATTCCCTCCTAACAGCAAGCTTTAGGATAAGGTACTGAATTGTGACTTAAGTGATGCTAATTTTGCGATATTGGAAACAAGAGAATATACCGCAGGGAAGCTGCAACCATCAAATGCTGGCTCTCATTTGAGTCCTCTCTGGAAGCGCTTTCACCGCAAGCTGCATATTCCCTCCTAACCCCAAGCTTTAGGATAGGGTACTGAATTGTGTCTTTACTGTTGCTAATAATGCGATTTTGGAAAAGAGAGTATCTCCCGCAGGGAAGCTGCTACCATCAAATGCGGGCTCTCATTGGAGTCCTCTCTGGAAGCGCTTTCACTGCAAGCTGCAGATTCCTTCCTAACAGCGAGCTTTAGGGTAGGGTACTGAATTGTGTCTTACTTTCGACTGATAAGGCGATTTTGCAAAAGAGAGTATCTCCAGCAGCGAAGCTGCTATCATCAAATGCTGCCTCTCGTTAGGGTCCTCTCTGGAATCGCTTTCAGTGAAAGCTGCAGATTCCCTCCTAACAGCAAGCTTTAGGATAGGGTACTGAATTGTGACTTAACTGATGCTAATTTTGCGATATTGGAAACAAGAGAATATCCTGCAGGGAAGCTGCTACCATCAAATGCTGGCTCTCATTTGAGTCCTCTCTGGAAGCGCTTTCACTGTATGCTGCAGATTCCCTCCTAACAGCAAGCTTTAGGATAGGGTACTGAATTGTGACTTACTTTCGCCTAAAAATGCGATTTTGGAAAAGAGAGTATCTCCCGCAGGGAATCTGCTACCATCAAATGCGGGCTCTCTTTGGAGTCCTCTGTGGAAGCGCTTTCACTGCAAGCTGCAGATACCCTTCTAACTGCAGGCTTTAGGATAGTGTACTGAATTGTGTCTTAACTGTTGCTAATAAAGCGATTATGAAAAAGAGAGTATCTCCCGCAGGGAAGCTGCTACCATCAAATGCGTGCTGTCTTTGGAGTCCTCTCTGGAAGCGCTTTCTCTGCAAGCTGCAGATTCCCTCCTAACAGCAAGCTTTAGGATAGGGTACTGAATTGTGACTTAACTGATGCTAATTTTGCGATATTGGAAACAAGAGAATATCCTGCAGGGAAGCTGCTACCATCAAATGCTGGCTCTCATTTGAGTCCTCTCTTGAAGCGCTTTCACCGCAAGCTGCAGATTCCCTCCTAACCCCAAGCTTTAGGATAGGGTACTGAATTGTGACTTACTTTCGCCTAAAAAGGCAATTTGGGAAAAGAGAGTATCCCGCGCAGGGAAGCCGCTACCATCGAATGTTGGCTCTCATTGGAGTCATCTCTGGAAGCGCTTTCACAGCAAGTGACAGATTCCCTCCTAACCCCAAGCTTTAGGATAGGGTACTGAATTGTGACTTAGATTAGGCTAAAATGCGATTTTGGAAAAGAGAGTATCTCCCGCAGGGAAACTGCTACCGTCAAATGCTGGCTCCCGTTAGAGTCCTCTATGGAAGCGCTTTCACTGCAAGCTGCAGATTCCCTCCTACCAGCAAGCTTTAGTATAGTGTATTGAACTGTGACTTAGATTCGCCTCAAAAGGCGATTACGGAAAAGAGTGTATCTCCCGCAGGGAAGCCTCTACCATCAAATGCTGGCTGTCGTTAGAGTCCTCTCTGGAAGCGCTTTCACTGTATGCTGCAGATTCCCTCCTAACAGCGAGCTTTAGGATAGGGTACTGAATTGTGACTTAACTGATGTTAATTTTGAGATATTAGAAACAAGATAATATCCCGCAGGGAAACTGCTACATTCAAATGCTGGCTCTCATTGGAGTCCTCTCTGGAAGCGCTTTCACTGCAAGCTGCAGATTCCCTCCTAACAGCAAGCTTTAGGGTAGGGTACTGAATTGTGACTTAGATTCGCCTCAAAAGGCGATTTTGGAAAAGAGAGTATCTCCCGCAGGGAATCTGCTACCATCAAATGCGGGCTCTCTTTGGAGTCCTCTGGAAGCGCTTTCACTGCAAGCTGCAGATACCCTCCTAACTGCAGGCTTTAGGATAGTGTACTGAATTGTGTCTTAACTGTTGCTAATAAAGCGATTATGAAAAAGAGAGTATCTCCCGCAGGGAAGCTGCTACCATCAAATGCGTGCTGTCTTTGGAGTCCTCTCTGGAAGCGCTTTCTCTGCAAGCTGCAGATTCCCTCCTAACAGCAAGCTTTAGGATAGGGTACTGAATTGTGACTTAACTGATGCTAATTTTGCGATATTGGAAACAAGAGAATATCCTGCAGGGAAGCTGCTACCATCAAATGCTGGCTCTCATTTGAGTCCTCTCTTGAAGCGCTTTCACCGCAAGCTGCAGATTCCCTCCTAACCCCAAGCTTTAGGATAGGGTACTGAATTGTGACTTACTTTCGCCTAAAAAGGCAATTTGGGAAAAGAGAGTATCCCGCGCAGGGAAGCCGCTACCATCGAATGTTGGCTCTCATTGGAGTCATCTCTGGAAGCGCTTTCACAGCAAGTGACAGATTCCCTCCTAACAGCGAGCTTTAGGATAGGGTACAGAATTGTGACATCCTTGCGCCTCAAAAGGTGATTTTGGAAAAGAGAGTATCTACCGGAGGGAAACTGCTACCATCAAATGCTGGCTGTCGTTAGAGTCCTCTCTGGAAGCGCTTTCACTGCAAGCTGCAGATTCCCTCCTAACAGCAAGCTTTAGGATAGGGTACTGAATTGTGACTTACTTTCGCCTAAAAATGCGATTTTGGAAAAGAGAGTATCTCCCGTAGGGAAGATGCTCCATTCAAAGCTGGCTGTCGTTAGAGTCCTCTCTGGAAGCGCTTTCACTGCAAGCTGCAGATTCCCTCCTACCAGGAAGCTTTACGATAGGGTACTAAATTGTGACTTAGTTTCGGCTAATAGGCGATTTTGGATAAGAGGGTATCTCCAGCATGGAATCTGCTACCATCAAATGCTGGCTGTCGTTAGAGTCCTCTCTGGAAGCGCTTTCACTGCAAGCTGCATGTACCCTCCTAACAGCAAGCTTTAGGGTAGGGTACTGAATTGTGACTTAACTGATGCTAATTTTACGATATTGGAAACATGAGACTATCCTGCAGGGAAACCTCTACCATCAAATGCTGGCTGTCATTTGAGTCCTCTCTGGAAGCGCTTTCACCGCAAGCTGCAGATTCCCTCCTAACAGCAAGCTTTAGGGTAGGGTACTGAATTGTGACTTACTTTCGCCTAAAAATGCGATATAGGAAAAGAGAGTATCTCCCGCAGGGAGGCTGCTACATTCAAATGCTCGCTCCCGTTAGAGTCCTCTCTGGAAGCGCTTTCACAGCAAGCTGCACATTCCCTCATATCAGCGAGCTTTAGGATAGGGTACTGAATTGTGACTTACTTTCGCCTAAAAAGGCGATTTTGGAAAAGAGAGTATCTCCCGCAGGGAAGATGCTACATTCAAAGCTGGTTCTCTTTGGAGTCCTCTCTGGAAGCGCTTTCACTGCAAGCTGCAGATTCCCTCCTAACAGCAAGCTTTAGGATAAGGTACTGAATTGTGACTTAACTGATGCTAATTTTGAGAAACTAGAAACAAGAGAATATACCGCAGGGAAGCTGCAACCATCAAATGCTGGCTCTCATTTGAGTCCTCTCTGGAAGCGCTTTCACCGCAAGCTGCATATTCCCTCCTAACCCCAAGCTTTAGGATAGGGTACTGAATTGTGGCTTATTTTCGCCTAATAAGGCGATTTGGGAAAAGAGAGTATCTCCCGCAGGGAAGCTGCTACATTCAAATGCTGGCTCTCGTTAGAGTCCTCTCTGGAAGCGCTTTCACTGCAAGCTGCAGATTCCCTCCTAACAGCAAGTTTTAGGATAGGGTACTGAATTGTGACTTACTTTCGCCTAAAAATGCGATTTTGGAAAAGAGAGTATCTCCCGCAGGGAAGCTGCTACATTCAAATGCTGGCTCTCGTTAGAGTCCTCTCTGGAAGCGCTTTCACTGCCAGCTGCATTTTCCTTCCTATCAGCGAGCTTTAGGATAGTGTATTGAACTGTGACTTAGATTCGCCTCAAAAGGCGATTTTGGAAAAGAGAGTATCTCCCGCAGAGAAGCTGCTAACATCAAATGCTGGCTCTCTTTGGAGTCCTCTCTGGAAGCGCTTTCACTGCAAGCTGCAGTTACCCTCCTAACAGCAAGCTTTAGGATAGGGTACTAAATTGTGACTTAGATTAGGCTAAATAGCGATTTTGGAAAAGAGAGTATCTCCCGCAGGGAACCTGCTACCATCAAATGCTGGCTGTCGTTAGAGTCCTCTCTGGAAGCGCTTTCACTTCAAGCTGCAGATTCCCTCCTAACAGCAAGCTATAGGATAGAGTACTAAATTGTGACTTAGATTAGGCTAAAATGCGATTTTGGAAAAGAGAGTATCTCCCGCAGGGAAGCTGCTACCATCAAATGTGGGCACTCGTTAGAGTCCTCTCTGGAAGCGCTCTCACTGCCAGCTGCAGATTCCCTCCTAACTGCAAGCTTTAGGATAGGGTTCTGAATTGTGACTTACTTTCGCCTAAAAAGGAGATTATGGAAAAGAGAGTATCTCCCGCAGGGAAGCTGCTGCCATCAAATACTAGTTCTCTTTGGAGTCCTCTCTGGAAGCGCTTTCACTGCAACCTGCAGATTCCCTCGTAACACCAATCTTTAGGATAGGTTACTGAATTGTGACTTAGATTCGCCTCAAAAGGCGATTACGGAAAAGAGACTATCTCCCGCAGGGAAGCCTCTACCGTCAAATTCTGGCTCTCGCTAGAGTCCTCTCTGGAAGCGCTTTCACTGTATGCTGCAGATTCCCTCCTAACAGCGAGCTTTAGGATAGGGTACTGAATTGTGACTTAACTGATGTTAATTTTGAGAAACTAGAAACAAGAGAATATCCCGCAGGGAAGCTGCAACCATCAAATGGTGGCTCTCATTGGAGGCCTCTCTGGAAGCGCTTTCACTGCAAGCTGCAGATTCCCTCCTAACCCCAAGCTTTAGGATAGGGTACTGAATTGTGACTTAGATTAGGCTAAAATGCGATTTTGGAAAAGAGAGTATCTCCCGCAGGGAAACTGCTACCGTCAAATGCTGGCTCTCCTTAGAGTCCTCTCTAGAAGCGCTTTCACTGCAAGCTGCAGATTCCCTCCTAACAGCAAGCTTTAGGGTAGGGTACTGAATTGTGACTTACTTTCGCCTAAAAATGCGATTTTGGAAAAGAGAGTATCTCCCGCAGGGAGGCTGCTACATTCAAATGCTGGCTCCCGTTAGAGTCCTCTATGGAAGCGCTTTCACTGCAAGCTGCAGATTCCCTCCTACCAGCAAGCTTTAGTATAGTGTATTGAACTGTGACTTAGATTCGCCTCAAAAGGTGATTTTGGAAAAGAGAGTATCTCCCGCAGGGAAGCTGCTACCATCAAATGCGAGCTGTCTTTGGAGTCCTCTCTGGAAGCGCTTTCTCTGCAAGCTGCAGATTCCCTCCTAACAGCAAGCTTTAGGATAGGGTACTGAATTGTGACTTAACTGATGCTAATTTTGCGATATTGGAAACAAGAGAATATCCTGCAGGGAAGCTGCTACCATCAAATGCTGGCTCTCATTTGAGTCCTCTCTTGAAGCGCTTTCACCGCAAGCTGCAGATTCCCTCCTAACCCCAAGCTTTAGGATAGGGTACTGAATTGTGACTTACTTTCGCCTAAAAGGGCAATTTGGGAAAAGAGAGTATCCCGCGCAGGGAAGCCGCTACCATCGAATGTTGGCTCTCATTGGAGTCATCTCTGGAAGCGCTTTCACAGCAAGTGACAGATTCCCTCCTAACAGCGAGCTTTAGGATAGGGTACAGAATTGTGACATCCTTGCGCCTCAAAAGGTGATTTTGGAAAAGAGAGTATCTCCCGGAGGGAAACTGCTACCATCAAATGCTTGCTGTCGTTAGAGTCCTCTCTGGAAGCGCTTTCACTGCAAGCTGCAGATTCCCTCCTAACAGCAAGCTTTAGGATAGGGTACTGAATTGTGACTTACTTTCGCCTAAAAATGCGATTTTGGAAAAGAGAGTATCTCCCGTAGGGAAGATGCTCCATTCAAAGCTGGCTCCCGTTAGAGTCCTCTCTGGAAGCGCTTTCACTGCAAGCTGCAGATTCCCTCCTACCAGGAAGCTTTACGATAGGGTACTAAATTGTGACTTAGTTTCGGCTAATAGGCGATTTTGGATAAGAGGGTATCTCCCGCATGGAATCTGCTACCATCAAATGCTGGCTGTCGTTAGAGTCCTCTATGGAAGCGCTTTCACTGCAAGCTGCATGTACCCTCCTAACAGCAAGCTTTAGGGTAGGGTACTGAATTGTGACTTAACTGATGCTAATTTTACGATATTGGAAACATGAGACTATCCTGCAGGGAAGCCTCTACCATCAAATGCTGGCTGTCATTTGAGTCCTCTCTGGAAGCGCTTTCACCGCAAGCTGCAGATTCCCTCCTAACAGCAAGCTTTAGGGTAGGGTACTGAATTGTGACTTACTTTCGCCTAAAAATGCGATATAGGAAAAGAGAGTATCTCCCGCAGGGAGGCTGCTACATTCAAATGCTCGCTCCCGTTAGAGTCCTCTCTGGAAGCGCTTTCACTGCAAGCTGCACATTCCCTCATATCAGCGAGCTTTAGGATAGGGTACTGAATTGTGACTTACTTTCGCCTAAAAAGGCGATTTTGGAAAAGAGAGTATCTCCCGCAGGGAAGATGCTACATTCAAAGCTGGTTCTCTTTGGAGTCCTCTCTGGAAGCGCTTTCACTGCAAGCTGCAGATTCCCTCCTAACAGCAAGCTTTAGGATAAGGTACTGAATTGTGACTTAACTGATGCTAATTTTGAGAAACTAGAAACAAGAGAATATACCGCAGGGAAGCTGCAACCATCAAATGCTGGCTCTCATTTGAGTCCTCTCTGGAAGCGCTTTCACCGCAAGCTGCAGATTCCCTCCTAACAGCAAGTTTTAGGATAGGGTACTGAATTGTGACTTATTTTCGCCTAATAAGGCGATTTGGGAAAAGAGAGTATCTCCCGCAGGGAAGGTGCTACATTCAAATGCTGGCTCTCGTTAGAGTCCTCTCTGGAAGCGCTTTCACTGCAAGCTGCAGATTCCCTCCTAACAGCAAGTTTTAGGATAGGGTACTGAATTGTGACTTACTTTCGCCTAAAAATGCGATTTTGGAAAAGAGAGTATCTCCCGCAGGGAAGCTGCTACATTCAAATGCTGGCTCTCGTTAGAGTCCTCTCTGGAAGCGCTTTCACTGCAAGCTGCAGATTCCCTCCTAACAGCAAGCTTTAGGATAGTGTATTGAACTGTGACTTAGATTCGCCTCAAAAGGCGATTTTGGAAAAGAGAGTATCTCCCGCAGAGAAGCTGCTAACATCAAATGCTGGCTCTCTTTGGAGTCCTCTGTGGAAGCGCTTTCACTGCAAGCTGCAGTTACCCTCCTAACAGCAAGCTTTAGGATAGGGTACTAAATTGTGACTTAGATTAGGCTAAATAGCGATTTTGGAAAAGAGAGTATCTCCCGCAGGGAACCTGCTACCATCAAATGCTGGCTGTCGTTAGAGTCCTCTCTGGAAGCGCTTTCACTTCAAGCTGCAGATTCCCTCCTAACAGCAAGCTATAGGATAGAGTACTAAATTGTGACTTAGATTAGGCTAAAATGCGATTTTGGAAAAGAGAGTATCTCCCGCAGGGAAGCTGCTGCCATCAAATACTAGTTCTCTTTGGAGTCCTCTCTGGAAGCGCTTTCACTGCAACCTGCAGATTCCCTCGTAACACCAATCTTTAGGCTAGGTTACTGAATTGTGACTTAGATTCGCCTCAAAAGGCGATTACGGAAAAGAGACTATCTCCCGCAGGGAAGCCTCTACCGTCAAATGCTGGCTCTCGCTAGAGTCCTCTCTGGAAGCGCTTTCACTGTATGCTGCAGATTCCCTCCTAACAGCGAGCTTTAGGATAGGGTACTGAATTGTGACTTAACTGATGTTAATTTTGAGAAACTAGAAACAAGAGAATATCCCGCAGGGAAGCTGCAACCATCAAATGGTGGCTCTCATTGGAGGCCTCTCTGGAAGCGCTTTCACTGCAAGCTGCAGATTCCCTCCTAACCCCAAGCTTTAGGATAGGGTACTGAATTGTGACTTAGATTAGGCTAAAATGCGATTTTGGAAAAGAGAGTATCTCCCGCAGGGAAACTGCTACCGTCAAATGCTGGCTCTCCTTAGAGTCCTCTATGGAAGCGCTTTCACTGCAAGCTGCAGATTCCCTCCTACCAGCAAGCTTTAGTATAGTGTATTGAACTGTGACTTAGATTCGCCTCAAAAGGTGATTTTGGAAAAGAGAGTATCTCCCGCAGGGAAGCTGCTACCATAAAATGCGGGCTGTCTTTGGAGTCCTCTCTGGAAGCGCTTTCTCTGCAAGCTGCAGATTCCCTCTTAACAGCAAGCTTTAGGATAGCGTACTGAATTGTGACTTAACTGATGCTAATTTTGCGATATTGGAAACAAGGGAATATCCTGCAGGGAAGCTGCTACCATCAAATGCTGGCTCTCATTTGAGTCCTCTCTTGAAGCGCTTTCACCGCAAGCTGCAGATTCCCTCCTAACCCCAAGCTTTAGGATAGGGTACTGAATTGTGACTTACTTTCGCCTAAAAAGGCAATTTGGGAAAAGAGAGTATCCCGCGCAGGGAAGCCGCTACCATCGAATGTTGGCTCTCATTGGAGTCATCTCTGGAAGCGCTTTCACAGCAAGTGACAGATTCCCTCCTAACAGCGAGCTTTAGGATAGGGTACTGAATTGTGACATCCTTGCGCCTCAAAAGGTGATTTTGGAAAAGAGAGTATCTCCCGTAGGGAAGATGCTCCATTCAAAGCTGGCTCCCGTTAGAGTCCTCTCTGGAAGCACTTTCACTGCAAGCTGCAGATTCCCTCCTACCAGCAAGCTTTACGATAGGGTACTAAATTGTGACTTAGATTCGGCTAATAGGCGATTTTGGAAAAGAGAGTATCTCCCGCAGGGAACCTGCTACCATCAAATGCTGGCTGTCGTTAGAGTCCTCTATGGAAGCGCTTTCACTGCAAGCTGCATGTACCCTCCTAACAGCAAGCTTTAGGATAGGGTACTGAATTGTGACTTAACCGATGCTAATTTTACGATATTGGAAACATGAGACTATCCTGCAGGGAAGCCTCTACCATCAAATGCTGGCTGTCATTTGAGTCCTCTCTGGAAGCGCTTTCACCGCAAGCTGCATATTCCCTCCTAACTCCAAGCTTTAGGATAGGGTACTGAATTGTGACTTACTTTAGCCTCAAAAGGCGATTTTGGAAAAGAGAGTATCTCCCGCAGGGAAGCTGCTACCATAAATGCTGGCTCTCGTTTGAGTCCTCTCTGGAAGCCCTTTCACTGCAAGCTGCAGATTCCCTCCTAACAGCGAGCTTTAGGATAGGGAACTGAATTGTGACTTACTTTCGCCTAAAAAGGCAATTTTGGAAAAGAGAGTATCTCGCGCAGGGAATCTGCTACCATCAAATGTTGGCTCTGATTGAAGTCATCTCTGGAAGCGCTTTCACAGGAAGTGACAGATTCCCTCCTAACAGCAAACTTTAGGATAGGGTACTAAATTGTGACTTAACTGATGCTAAATTTGCGATATTGGAAAAAAGAGAACATCCTGCAGGGAAGCTGCTACCATCAAATACTAACTCTTATTGGAGTCCTCTCTGGAAATGCTTTCACCCCAAGCTGCAGATTCCCTCCTAACAGCAAGCTTTAGGATAGTGTACTAAATTGTGACTTAACGGATGCTAATTTTTCGATATTGGAAACAAGAGAACATCCTGCAGGGAAGCTGCTACCATCAAATAGTGGCTCTTATTGGAGTCCTCTCTGGAAATGCTTCATGCAAGCTGTAGATTCCCTCCTAACAGCAAGCTTTAGGATAGGGTAATAAATTGTGACTTAGATTCGGCTAGAAGGCGATTTTGGAAAAGAGAGTATCTCCCGCAGGGAAGCCGCTAACATCAAATGCTGGCTGTCGTTAGAGTCCTCTCTGGAAGCGCTTTCACCGCAAGCTGCATATTCCCTCCTAACCCCAAGCTTTAGGATAGGGTACTGAATTGTGACTTATTTTTGCCTTATAAGGCGATTTTGGCAAAGAGATTATCTACCTCAGGGAAGCTGCTACCATCAAATGCCCGCTCTCGTTAGAGTCCTCTCTGGAAGCGCTTTCACTGCAAGCTGCACATTCCCTCATATCAGTGAGCTTTAGGATAGGGTACTGAATTGTGACTTACTTTCGCCTCAAAAGGCGATTTTGGAAAAAAGAGTATCTCCCGCAGGGAAGCCGCTAACATCAAATGCTGGCTGTCGTTAGAGTCCTCTCTGGAAGCGCTTTCACTGCAAGTGACAGATTCCCTCCTAACAGCAAGCTTTAGGACAGGGTAGTGAATTGTGTCTTATTTTCGCCTAAAAAGGCGATTTTTGAAAAGAGAGTATCTCCCGCAGGGAAGCTGCTACCATCAAATGCTGCCTGTCGTTAGAGTCCTCTCTGGAAGCGCTTTCACTGCAAACTGCACATTCCCTCCTACAAGAGAGCTTTAGGATAGGGTACTGAACTGTGACTTTCTTTCGCCTCAAAAGGCGATTTTGGAAAAGAGGGTATCTACCGTAGGGAAGCTGCTATCATCAAATGCTTGCTCTCGTTAGAGTCCTCTCTCGAAGCACTTTCACTGCAAGCTGCTCATTCCCTCATATCAGCAAGCTTTAGGATAGGGTACTGAATTGAGACTTACTTTAGCCTCAAAAGGCGATTTTGGAAAAGAAAATATTTCCGGCAGGGAAGCCTCTTCCATCAAATGCTGGCTCCCGTTAGAGTCCTCTCTGGAAGCGCTTTCACTGCAAGCTGCACATTCCCTCATATCAGCGAGCTTGTGGATAGGGTACTGAATTATGTCTTACTTTAGCCTCAAAAGGCGATTTTGGAAAAGAGAGTATCTCCCGCAGGGAAGCTGCTACCATCAAATGTCCGCTCTCGTTAGAGTCCTCTCTGGAAGTGCTTTCACTGCAAGCTGCACATTCCCTCATATCAACGAGCTTTAGGATAGGGCACTGAATTGTGACTTAAATGCGGCTAATAATACGATTATCGAAAAGAGAGTATCTCCCGCAGGGAAGCTGCTACCATAAAATGCTGGCTCCCGTTAGAGTCCTCTCTGGAAGCGCTTTGACTGCAAGCTGCACATTCCCTCCTAACAGCAAGCTTTAGGATAGGGTACTGAATTGTGACTTATTTTCGCCTCAAAAGGCGATTTTGGAAAAGAGAGTATCTCCCGCAGGGAAGCCTCTACCATCAAATGCTAGGTCTCATTGGAGTCCTCTCTGGAAGTGCTTTCACTGCCAGCTGCAGATTCCATCCTAACAGCAAGCTTTAGGATAGGGTACTGAATTGTGACTTACTTTAGCCTAAAAATGCGATTTTCGAAAAGAGAGTATCTCCTGCATGGAAGACTCTACCACCAAATGCTCCTTCTGGTTAGAGTCCTCTCTGGAAGCGCTTTCACTGCCAGCTGCAGATTCCCTCCTAACACCAAGCTTTTATTTAGGGTACCGAATTGTGACCTGACTGTGGCTAATAATACGGTTTTGGAAAAGAGAGTATCTCCCGCAGGGAAGCCTCTACCATCAAATCCTGCCTCTCGTTAGAGTCCTCTCTGGAAGCGCTTTAACTGCAAGCTGCACATTCTCTCATATCAGCAAGCTTTAGGATAGGGCTCTGAATTGAGACTTAAATGCGGCTAATAATACGGTTTTGGAAAAGAGAGTATCTCCCGCAGGGAAGCCTCTACCATCAAATGCTCTCTCTCGTTATAATCCTCTCTGGAAGCGCTTTCAGTGCCAGCTGCACATTCCCTCCTAACACCAAGCTTTAGGATAGGGTACTGAATTGTGACTTACTTTTGCCTCAAAATGCGATTTTGGAAAAGAGATTATCTCCCGCAGGGAAGCCTCTACCATCAAATGCTTGCTCCCGATAGAGTCCTCTCTGGAAGCGCTTTCACTGCAAGCTGCACATTCCCTCATATCAGCAAGCTTTAGGATAGGGCTCTGAATTGTGACTTAACTGCAGCTAATAATACGATTTTGGAAAAGAGAGTATCTCCCGCAGGGAAGCTGCTACCATCAAATGTTTGCCCTCATTAGACTCCCCTCTGGAAGCGCTTTCACTGCCAGCTGCATATTCCCTCATACCAGCGAGCTTTAGGATAGGGCTCTGAATTGTGACTTAACTGTGGCTAATAATACGGTTTTGGAAAAGAGAGTATCTCCCGCAGGGAAGCTGCTACCATCAAATGCTGTCTCTCGTTAGAGTCCTCTCAGGAAGCGCTTTCACTGCAAGCTGCACATTCCCTCATATCAGCAAGCTTTAGGATAGGGCTCTGAATTGTGACTTAACAGTGGCTAATAACACGGTTCTGGAAAAGAGAGTATCTCCCGCAGGGAAGCCTCTACCGTCAAATGCTGGCTCCCGTTAGAGTCCTCTCTGGAAGCGCTTTCACTGCAAGCTCCACGTTCCCTCCTAACACCAAGCTTTAAGATAGGGTACTGAATTGTGTCTTACTTTAGCCTGAAAACGCGATTTTGGAACAGAGAGTATCTCCCGCAGGGAAGCCTCTACCATCAAATGCAAGGTCTCATTGGAGTCCTCTCTGGAAGCGCTATCACTGCAAGGTGCAGATTCCCTCCTAACAGCGAGCTTTACGATAGGGTACTGAATTGTGACTTACTTTAGCCTCAAAAGGCGATTTTGGAAAAGAGAGTATCTCCCGCAGGGAAGCTGCTACCATCAAATGTTGGCTCTCTTTAGAGTCCTCTCTGGAAGCGCTTTCACTGCAAGCTGCAGATTCCCTCCTTACTGCGAGCTTTAGCATAGGGTACTGAATTGCGCGTTATTTTCGCCATAAAAGCGATTTTGGAAAAGAGAGTATCTCCCGCAGGGAAGCTGCTACCATCAAATCCTGGCTCTCGTTAGAGTCCTCTCTGGAAGCGCTTTCACTGCAAGCTGCACATTCCCTCATATCAGCAAGCTTTAGGATAGGGCTCTGAATTGTGACTTAACTGTGGCTAATAATACGGTTTTGGAAAAGAGAGTATCTCCCGCAGGGAAGCTGCTACCATCAAATGCTGTCTCTCGTTAGAGTCCTCTCTGGAAGCGCTTTCACTGCCAGCTGCACATTCCCTCATATCAGCGAGCTTTAGGATAGGTTACTGAATTGTGACTTACTTTCGCTTCAAAAGGCGATTTTGGAAAAGAGAGTATCTCCCGCAGGGAAGCCTCTACCATCAAATCCTGCCTCTCGTTAGAGTCCTCTCTGGAAGCGCTTTCACTGCAAGCTGCACATTCTCTCATATCAGCAAGCTTTAGGATAGGGCTCTGAATTGAGACTTAAATGCGGCTAATAACACGATATTCGAAAAGAGAGTATCTCCCGCAGGGAAGCCTCTACCATCAAATGCTGGCTCCCGTTAGAGTCCTCTCTGGAAGCGCTTTAACTGCAAGCTGCACATTCCCTCCTAACAGCAAGCTTTAGGATAGGGTACTGAATTGTGACTTACTTTAGCCTCAAAAGGCGATTTTGGAAAAGAGGGTATCTACCGCAGGGAAGCTGCTATCATCAAATGCTGGCTCTCGTTAGAGTCCTCTCTCGAAGTACTTTCACTGCAAGCTGCACATTCCCTCATATCAGCAAGCTTTAGGATAGGGCTCTGAATTGTGACTTAACTGTGGCTAATAATACGGTTTTGGAAAAGAGAGTATCTCCCGCAGGGAAGCCTCTACCATCAAATGCTCTCTCTCGTTATAATCCTCTCTGGAAGCGCTTTCACTGCAAGCTGCACATTCCCTCCTAATAGCAAGCTTTAGGATAGGGTACTGAATTGTGACTTACTTTAGCCTCAAAAGGCGATTTTGGAAAAGAGGGTATCTACCGCAGGGAAGCTGCTATCATCAAATGCTGGCTCTCGTTAGAGTCCTCTCTCGAAGTACTTTCACTGCAAGCTGCACATTCCCTCATATCAGCAAGCTTTAGGATAGGGCTCTGAATTGTGACTTAACTGTGGCTAATAATACGGTTTTGGAAAAGAGAATATCTCCCGCAGGGAAGCCTCTACCATCAAATGCTCTCTCTCGTTATAATCCTCTCTGGAAGCGCTTTCACTGCAAGCTGCACATTCCCTCATATCAGCAAGCTTTAGGATAGGGCTCTGAATTGTGACTTAACTGTGGCTAATAAAACGGATTTGGAAAAGAGAGTATCTCCCGCAGGGAAGCTGCTACCATCAAGTGTTGGCTCTCGTTATAGTCCTCTCTGGAAGCGATTTCACTGCAAGCTCCACATTCCCTCCTAACAGCAAGCTTTAGGATAGGGTACTGAATTGTGACTTACTTTAGCCTCAAAAGGCGATTTTGGAAAAGAGATTATCTCCCGCAGGGAAGCATCTACCATCAAATGCTGGCTCTGGTTAGAGTCCTCTCTGGAAGCGCTTTCACTGCAAGCTGCACATTCCCTCATATCAACGAGCTTTAGGATAGGGCACTGAATTGTGACTTAAATGCGGCTAATAATACGATTATCGAAAAGAGAGTATCTCCCGCAGGGAAGCCTCTACCATAAAATGCTGGCTCCCGTTAGAGTCCTCTCTGGAAGCGCTTTGACTGCAAGCTGCACATTCCCTCCTAACAGCAAGCTTTAGGATAGGGTACTGAATTGTGACTTATTTTCGCCTCAAAAGGCGATTTTGGAAAAGAGAGTATCTCCCGCAGGGAAGCCTCTACCATCAAATGCTAGGTCTCATTGGAGTCCTCTCTGGAAGTGCTTTCACTGCCAGCTGCAGATTCCATCCTAACAGCAAGCTTTAGGATAGGGTACTGAATTGTGACTTACTTTAGCCTAAAAATGCGATTTTCGAAAAGAGAGTATCTCCTGCATGGAAGACTCTACCACCAAATGCTCCTTCTGGTTAGAGTCCTCTCTGGAAGCGCTTTCACTGCCAGCTGCAGATTCCCTCCTAACACCAAGCTTTTATTTAGGGTACCGAATTGTGACCTGACTGTGGCTAATAATACGGTTTTGGAAAAGAGAGTATCTCCCGCAGGGAAGCCTCTACCATCAAATCCTGCCTCTCGTTAGAGTCCTCTCTGGAAGCGCTTTAACTGCAAGCTGCACATTCTCTCATATCAGCAAGCTTTAGGATAGGGCTCTGAATTGAGACTTAAATGCGGCTAATAATACGGTTTTGGAAAAGAGAGTATCTCCCGCAGGGAAGCCTCTACCATCAAATGCTCTCTCTCGTTATAATCCTCTCTGGAAGCGCTTTCAGTGCCAGCTGCACATTCCCTCCTAACACCAAGCTTTAGGATAGGGTACTGAATTGTGACTTACTTTTGCCTCAAAATGCGATTTTGGAAAAGAGATTATCTCCCGCAGGGAAGCCTCTACCATCAAATGCTTGCTCCCGATAGAGTCCTCTCTGGAAGCGCTTTCACTGCAAGCTGCACATTCCCTCATATCAGCAAGCTTTAGGATAGGGCTCTGAATTGTGACTTAACTGCAGCTAATAATACGATTTTGGAAAAGAGAGTATCTCCCGCAGGGAAGCTGCTACCATCAAATGTTTGCCCTCATTAGACTCCCCTCTGGAAGCGCTTTCACTGCCAGCTGCATATTCCCTCATACCAGCGAGCTTTAGGATAGGGCTCTGAATTGTGACTTAACTGTGGCTAATAATACGGTTTTGGAAAAGAGAGTATCTCCCGCAGGGAAGCTGCTACCATCAAATGCTGGCTCTTTTGAGTCCTCTCAGGAAGCGCTTTCACTGCAAGCTGCACATTCCCTCATATCAGCGAGCTTTAGGATAGGGTACTGAACTGTGACTTACTTTCGCCTCAAAAGGCGATTTTGGAAAAGAGAGTATCTCCCGCAGGGAAGCCTCTACCATCAAATCCTGCCTCTCGTTAGAGTCCTCTCTGGAAGCGCTTTCACTGCAAGCTGCACATTCTCTCATATCAGCAAGCTTTAGGATAGGGCTCTGAATTGAGACTTAAATGCGGCTAATAATACGATTATCGAAAAGAGAGTATCTCCCGCAGGGAAGCTGCTACCATCAAGTGTTGGCTCTCGTTATAGTCCTCTCTGGAAGCGATTTCACTGCAAGCTGTAGATTCCCTCCTTACAGCGAGCTTGTGGATAGGATACTGAATTGTGTCTTACTTATCCTCAAAACGCGATTTTGGAACAGAGAGTATCTCCCGCAGGGAAGCGTCTACCATCAAATGCTAGGTGTCATTGGAGTCCTCTCTGGAAGCGCTTTCACTGCAAGCTCCACGTTCCCTCCTAACACCAAGGTTTAAGATAGGGTACTGAATTGTGACTTAACAGTGGCTAATAACACGGTTCTGGAAAAGAGAGTATCTCCCGCAGGGAAGCCTCTACCGTCAAATGCTGGCTCCCGTTAGAGTCCTCTCTGGAAGCGCTTTCACTGCAAGCTCCACGTTCCCTCCTAACACCAAGCTTTAAGATAGGGTACTGAATTGTGTCTTACTTTAGCCTGAAAACGCGATTTTGGAACAGAGAGTATCTCCCGCAGGGAAGCCTCTACCATCAAATGCAAGGTCTCATTGGAGTCCTCTCTGGAAGCGCTATCACTGCAAGGTGCAGATTCCCTCCTAACAGCGAGCTTTACGATAGGGTACTGAATTGTGACTTACTTTAGCCTCAAAAGGCGATTTTGGAAAAGAGAGTATCTCCCGCAGGGAAGCTGCTACCATCAAATGTTGGCTCTCTTTAGAGTCCTCTCTGGAAGCGCTTTCACTCCAAGCTGCAGATTCCCTCCTTACTGCGAGCTTTAGCATAGGGTACTGAATTGCGCGTTATTTTCGCCATAAAAGCGATTTTGGAAAAGAGAGTATCTCCCGCAGGGAAGCTGCTACCATCAAATCCTGGCTCTCGTTAGAGTCCTCTCTGGAAGCGCTTTCACTGCAAGCTGCACATTCCCTCATATCAGCAAGCTTTAGGATAGGGCTCTGAATTGTGACTTAACTGTGGCTAATAATACGGTTTTGGAAAAGAGAGTATCTCCCGCAGGGAAGCTGCTACCATCAAATGCTGTCTCTCGTTAGAGTCCTCTCTGGAAGCGCTTTCACTGCCAGCTGCACATTCCCTCATATCAGCGAGCTTTAGGATAGGTTACTGAATTGTGACTTAACTGTGGCTAATAATACGGTTTTGGAAAAGAGAATATCTCCCGCAGGGAAGCCTCTACCATCAAATGCTCTCTCTCGTTATAATCCTCTCTGGAAGCGCTTTCACTGCAAGCTGCACATTCCCTCATATCAGCAAGCTTTAGGATAGGGCTCTGAATTGTGACTTAACTGTGGCTAATAAAACGGATTTGGAAAAGAGAGTATCTCCCGCAGGGAAGCTGCTACCATCAAGTGTTGGCTCTCGTTATAGTCCTCTCTGGAAGCGATTTCACTGCAAGCTCCACATTCCCTCCTAACAGCAAGCTTTAGGATAGGGTACTGAATTGTGACTTACTTTAGCCTCAAAAGGCGATTTTGGAAAAGAGATTATCTCCCGCAGGGAAGCATCTACCATCAAATGCTGGCTCTGGTTAGAGTCCTCTCTGGAAGCGCTTTCACTGCAAGCTGCACATTCCCTCATATCAACGAGCTTTAGGATAGGGCACTGAATTGTGACTTAAATGCGGCTAATAATACGATTATCGAAAAGAGAGTATCTCCCGCAGGGAAGCTGCTACCATAAAATGCTGGCTCCCGTTAGAGTCCTCTCTGGAAGCGCTTTGACTGCAAGCTGCACATTCCCTCCTAACAGCAAGCTTTAGGATAGGGTACTGAATTGTGACTTATTTTCGCCTCAAAAGGCGATTTTGGAAAAGAGAGTATCTCCCGCAGGGAAGCCTCTACCATCAAATGCTAGGTCTCATTGGAGTCCTCTCTGGAAGTGCTTTCACTGCCAGCTGCAGATTCCATCCTAACAGCAAGCTTTAGGATAGGGTACTGAATTGTGACTTACTTTAGCCTAAAAATGCGATTTTCGAAAAGAGAGTATCTCCTGCATGGAAGACTCTACCACCAAATGCTCCTTCTGGTTAGAGTCCTCTCTGGAAGCGCTTTCACTGCCAGCTGCAGATTCCCTCCTAACACCAAGCTTTTATTTAGGGTACCGAATTGTGACCTGACTGTGGCTAATAATACGGTTTTGGAAAAGAGAGTATCTCCCGCAGGGAAGCCTCTACCATCAAATCCTGCCTCTCGTTAGAGTCCTCTCTGGAAGCGCTTTAACTGCAAGCTGCACATTCTCTCATATCAGCAAGCTTTAGGATAGGGCTCTGAATTGAGACTTAAATGCGGCTAATAATACGGTTTTGGAAAAGAGAGTATCTCCCGCAGGGAAGCCTCTACCATCAAATGCTCTCTCTCGTTATAATCCTCTCTGGAAGCGCTTTCAGTGCCAGCTGCACATTCCCTCCTAACACCAAGCTTTAGGATAGGGTACTGAATTGTGACTTACTTTTGCCTCAAAATGCGATTTTGGAAAAGAGATTATCTCCCGCAGGGAAGCCTCTACCATCAAATGCTTGCTCCCGATAGAGTCCTCTCTGGAAGCGCTTTCACTGCAAGCTGCACATTCCCTCATATCAGCAAGCTTTAGGATAGGGCTCTGAATTGTGACTTAACTGCAGCTAATAATACGATTTTGGAAAAGAGAGTATCTCCCGCAGGGAAGCTGCTACCATCAAATGTTTGCCCTCATTAGACTCCCCTCTGGAAGCGCTTTCACTGCCAGCTGCATATTCCCTCATACCAGCGAGCTTTAGGATAGGGCTCTGAATTGTGACTTAACTGTGGCTAATAATACGGTTTTGGAAAAGAGAGTATCTCCCGCAGGGAAGCTGCTACCATCAAATGCTGGCTCTTTTGAGTCCTCTCAGGAAGCGCTTTCACTGCAAGCTGCACATTCCCTCATATCAGCGAGCTTTAGGATAGGGTACTGAACTGTGACTTACTTTCGCCTCAAAAGGCGATTTTGGAAAAGAGAGTATCTCCCGCAGGGAAGCCTCTACCATCAAATCCTGCCTCTCGTTAGAGTCCTCTCTGGAAGCGCTTTCACTGCAAGCTGCACATTCTCTCATATCAGCAAGCTTTAGGATAGGGCTCTGAATTGAGACTTAAATGCGGCTAATAATACGATTATCGAAAAGAGAGTATCTCCCGCAGGGAAGCTGCTACCATCAAGTGTTGGCTCTCGTTATAGTCCTCTCTGGAAGCGATTTCACTGCAAGCTGTAGATTCCCTCCTTACAGCGAGCTTGTGGATAGGATACTGAATTGTGTCTTACTTATCCTCAAAACGCGATTTTGGAACAGAGAGTATCTCCCGCAGGGAAGCGTCTACCATCAAATGCTAGGTGTCATTGGAGTCCTCTCTGGAAGCGCTTTCACTGCAAGCTCCACGTTCCCTCCTAACACCAAGGTTTAAGATAGGGTACTGAATTGTGACTTAACAGTGGCTAATAACACGGTTCTGGAAAAGAGAGTATCTCCCGCAGGGAAGCCTCTACCGTCAAATGCTGGCTCCCGTTAGAGTCCTCTCTGGAAGCGCTTTCACTGCAAGCTCCACGTTCCCTCCTAACACCAAGCTTTAAGATAGGGTACTGAATTGTGTCTTACTTTAGCCTGAAAACGCGATTTTGGAACAGAGAGTATCTCCCGCAGGGAAGCCTCTACCATCAAATGCAAGGTCTCATTGGAGTCCTCTCTGGAAGCGCTATCACTGCAAGGTGCAGATTCCCTCCTAACAGCGAGCTTTACGATAGGGTACTGAATTGTGACTTACTTTAGCCTCAAAAGGCGATTTTGGAAAAGAGAGTATCTCCCGCAGGGAAGCTGCTACCATCAAATGTTGGCTCTCTTTAGAGTCCTCTCTGGAAGCGCTTTCACTCCAAGCTGCAGATTCCCTCCTTACTGCGAGCTTTAGCATAGGGTACTGAATTGCGCGTTATTATCGCCATAAAAGCGATTTTGGAAAAGAGAGTATCTCCCGCAGGGAAGCTGCTACCATCAAATCCTGGCTCTCGTTAGAGTCCTCTCTGGAAGCGCTTTCACTGCAAGCTGCACATTCCCTCATATCAGCAAGCTTTAGGATAGGGCTCTGAATTGTGACTTAACTGTGGCTAATAATACGGTTTTGGAAAAGAGAGTATCTCCCGCAGGGAAGCTGCTACCATCAAATGCTGTCTCTCGTTAGAGTCCTCTCTGGAAGCGCTTTCACTGCCAGCTGCACATTCCCTCATATCAGCGAGCTTTAGGATAGGTTACTGAATTGTGACTTACTTTCGCTTCAAAAGGCGATTTTGGAAAAGAGAGTATCTCCCACAGGGAAGCCTCTACCATCAAATCCTGCCTCTCGTTAGAGTCCTCTCTGGAAGCGCTTTCACTGCAAGCTGCACATTCTCTCATATCAGCAAGCTTTAGGATAGGGCTCTGAATTGAGACTTAAATGCGGCTAATAACACGATATTCGAAAAGAGAGTATCTCCCGCAGGGAAGCCTCTACCATCAAATGCTGGCTCCCGTTAGAGTCCTCTCTGGAAGCGCTTTAACTGCAAGCTGCACATTCCCTCCTAACAGCAAGCTTTAGGATAGGGTACTGAATTGTGACTTACTTTAGCCTCAAAAGGCGATTTTGGAAAAGAGGGTATCTACCGCAGGGAAGCTGCTATCATCAAATGCTGGCTCTCGTTAGAGTCCTCTCTCGAAGTACTTTCACTGCAAGCTGCACATTCCCTCATATCAGCAAGCTTTAGGATAGGGCTCTGAATTGTGACTTAACTGTGGCTAATAATACGGTTTTGGAAAAGAGAGTATCTCCCGCAGGGAAGCCTCTACCATCAAATGCTCTCTCTCGTTATAATCCTCTCTGGAAGCGCTTTCACTGCAAGCTGCACATTCCCTCCTACAAGCGAGCTTTAGGATAGGGTACTGAATTGTGACTTACTTTAGCCTCAAAAGGCGATTTTGGAAAAGAGGGTATCTACCGCAGGGAAGCTGCTATCATCAAATGCTGGCTCTCGTTAGAGTCCTCTCTCGAAGTACTTTCACTGCAAGCTGCACATTCCCTCATATCAGCAAGCTTTAGGATAGGGCTTTGAATTGTGACTTAACTGTGGCTAATAATACGGTTTTGGAAAAGAGAGTATCTCCCGCAGGGAAGCCTCTACCATCAAATGCTCTCTCTCGTTATAATCCTCTCTGGAAGCGCTTTCACTGCAAGCTGCACATTCCCTCATATCAGCAAGCTTTAGGATAGGGCTCTGAATTGTGACTTAACTGTGGCTAATAAAACGGATTTGGAAAAGAGAGTATCTCCCGCAGGGAAGCTACTACCATCAAGTGTTGGCTCTCGTTATAGTCCTCTCTGGAAGCGATTTCACTGCAAGCTCCACATTCCCTCCTAACAGCAAGCTTTAGGATAGGGTACTGAATTGTGACTTACTTTAGCCTCAAAAGGCGATTTTGGAAAAGAGATTATCTCCCGCAGGGAAGCATCTACCATCAAATGCTGGCTCTGGTTAGAGTCCTCTCTGGAAGCGCTTTCACTGCAAGCTGCACATTCCCTCATATCAACGAGCTTTAGGATAGGGCACTGAATTGTGACTTAAATGCGGCTAATAATACGATTATCGAAAAGAGAGTATCTCCCGCAGGGAAGCTGCTACCATAAAATGCTGGCTCCCGTTAGAGTCCTCTCTGGAAGCGCTTTGACTGCAAGCTGCACATTCCCTCCTAACAGCAAGCTTTAGGATAGGGTACTGAATTGTGACTTATTTTCGCCTCAAAAGGCGATTTTGGAAAAGAGAGTATCTCCCGCAGGGAAGCCTCTACCATCAAATGCTAGGTCTCATTGGAGTCCTCTCTGGAAGTGCTTTCACTGCCAGCTGCAGATTCCATCCTAACAGCAAGCTTTAGGATAGGGTACTGAATTGTGACTTACTTTAGCCTAAAAATGCGATTTTCGAAAAGAGAGTATCTCCTGCATGGAAGACTCTACCACCAAATCCTGCCTCTCGTTAGAGTCCTCTCTGGAAGCGCTTTAACTGCAAGCTGCACATTCTCTCATATCAGCAAGCTTTAGGATAGGGCTCTGAATTGAGACTTAAATGCGGCTAATAATACGGTTTTGGAAAAGAGAGTATCTCCCGCAGGGAAGCCTCTACCATCAAATGCTCTCTCTCGTTATAATCCTCTCTGGAAGCGCTTTCAGTGCCAGCTGCACATTCCCTCCTAACACCAAGCTTTAGGATAGGGTACTGAATTGTGACTTACTTTTGCCTCAAAATGCGATTTTGGAAAAGAGATTATCTCCCGCAGGGAAGCCTCTACCATCAAATGCTTGCTCCCGATAGAGTCCTCTCTGGAAGCGCTTTCACTGCCAGCTGCACATTCCCTCATATCAGCAAGCTTTAGGATAGGGCTCTGAATTGTGACTTAACTGTGGCTAATAATACGGTTTTGGAAAAGAGAGTATCTCCCGCAGGGAAGCCTCTACCATCAAATCCTGCCTCTCGTTAGAGTCCTCTCTGGAAGCGCTTTCACTGCAAGCTGCACATTCTCTCATATCAGCAAGCTTTAGGATAGGGCTCTGAATTGAGACTTAAATGCGGCTAATAATACGATTATCGAAAAGAGAGTATCTCCCGCAGGGAAGCTGCTACCATCAAGTGTTGGCTCTCGTTATAGTCCTCTCTGGAAGCGATTTCACTGCAATCTGTAGATTCCCTCCTTACAGCGAGCTTGTGGATAGGATACTGAATTGTGTCTTACTTATCCTCAAAACGCGATTTTGGAACAGAGAGTATCTCCCGCAGGGAAGCGTCTACCATCAAATGCTAGGTGTCATTGGAGTCCTCTCTGGAAGCGCTTTCACTGCAAGCTCCACGTTCCCTCCTAACACCAAGGTTTAAGATAGGGTACTGAATTGTGACTTAACAGTGGCTAATAACACGGTTCTGGAAAAGAGAGTATCTCCCGCAGGGAAGCCTCTACCGTCAAATGCTGGCTCCCGTTAGAGTCCTCTCTGGAAGCGCTTTCACTGCAAGCTCCACGTTCCCTCCTAACACCAAGCTTTAAGATAGGGTACTGAATTGTGTCTTACTTTAGCCTGAAAACGCGATTTTGGAACAGAGAGTATCTCCCGCAGGGAAGCCTCTACCATCAAATGCAAGGTCTCATTGGAGTCCTCTCTGGAAGCGCTATCACTGCAAGGTGCAGATTCCCTCCTAACAGCGAGCTTTACGATAGGGTACTGAATTGTGACTTACTTTAGCCTCAAAAGGCGATTTTGGAAAAGAGAGTATCTCCCGCAGGGAAGCTGCTACCATCAAATGTTGGCTCTCTTTAGAGTCCTCTCTGGAAGCGCTTTCACTCCAAGCTGCAGATTCCCTCCTTACTGCGAGCTTTAGCATAGGGTACTGAATTGCGCGTTATTTTCGCCATAAAAGCGATTTTGGAAAAGAGAGTATCTCCCGCAGGGAAGCTGCTACCATCAAATCCTGGCTCTCGTTAGAGTCCTCTCTGGAAGCGCTTTCACTGCAAGCTGCACATTCCCTCATATCAGCAAGCTTTAGGATAGGGCTCTGAATTGTGACTTAACTGTGGCTAATAATACGGTTTTGGAAAAGAGAGTATCTCCCGCAGGGAAGCTGCTACCATCAAATGCTGTCTCTCGTTAGAGTCCTCTCTGGAAGCGCTTTCACTGCCAGCTGCACATTCCCTCATATCAGCGAGCTTTAGGATAGGTTACTGAATTGTGACTTACTTTCGCTTCAAAAGGCGATTTTGGAAAAGAGAGTATCTCCCACAGGGAAGCCTCTACCATCAAATCCTGCCTCTCGTTAGAGTCCTCTCTGGAAGCGCTTTCACTGCAAGCTGCACATTCTCTCATATCAGCAAGCTTTAGGATAGGGCTCTGAATTGAGACTTAAATGCGGCTAATAACACGATATTCGAAAAGAGAGTATCTCCCGCAGGGAAGCCTCTACCATCAAATGCTGGCTCCCGTTAGAGTCCTCTCTGGAAGCGCTTTAACTGCAAGCTGCACATTCCCTCCTAACAGCAAGCTTTAGGATAGGGTACTGAATTGTGACTTACTTTAGCCTCAAAAGGCGATTTTGGAAAAGAGGGTATCTACCGCAGGGAAGCTGCTATCATCAAATGCTGGCTCTCGTTAGAGTCCTCTCTCGAAGTACTTTCACTGCAAGCTGCACATTCCCTCATATCAGCAAGCTTTAGGATAGGGCTCTGAATTGTGACTTAACTGTGGCTAATAATACGGTTTTGGAAAAGAGAGTATCTCCCGCAGGGAAGCCTCTACCATCAAATGCTCTCTCTCGTTATAATCCTCTCTGGAAGCGCTTTCACTGCAAGCTGCACATTCCCTCCTACAAGCGAGCTTTAGGATAGGGTACTGAATTGTGACTTACTTTAGCCTCAAAAGGCGATTTTGGAAAAGAGGGTATCTACCGCAGGGAAGCTGCTATCATCAAATGCTGGCTCTCGTTAGAGTCCTCTCTCGAAGTACTTTCACTGCAAGCTGCACATTCCCTCATATCAGCAAGCTTTAGGATAGGGCTTTGAATTGTGACTTAACTGTGGCTAATAATACGGTTTTGGAAAAGAGAGTATCTCCCGCAGGGAAGCCTCTACCATCAAATGCTCTCTCTCGTTATAATCCTCTCTGGAAGCGCTTTCACTGCAAGCTGCACATTCCCTCATATCAGCAAGCTTTAGGATAGGGCTCTGAATTGTGACTTAACTGTGGCTAATAAAACGGATTTGGAAAAGAGAGTATCTCCCGCAGGGAAGCTGCTACCATCAAGTGTTGGCTCTCGTTATAGTCCTCTCTGGAAGCGATTTCACTGCAAGCTCCACATTCCCTCCTAACAGCAAGCTTTAGGATAGGGTACTGAATTGTGACTTACTTTAGCCTCAAAAGGCGATTTTGGAAAAGAGATTATCTCCCGCAGGGAAGCATCTACCATCAAATGCTGGCTCTGGTTAGAGTCCTCTCTGGAAGCGCTTTCACTGCAAGCTGCACATTCCCTCATATCAACGAGCTTTAGGATAGGGCACTGAATTGTGACTTAAATGCGGCTAATAATACGATTATCGAAAAGAGAGTATCTCCCGCAGGGAAGCTGCTACCATAAAATGCTGGCTCCCGTTAGAGTCCTCTCTGGAAGCGCTTTGACTGCAAGCTGCACATTCCCTCCTAACAGCAAGCTTTAGGATAGGGTACTGAATTGTGACTTATTTTCGCCTCAAAAGGCGATTTTGGAAAAGAGAGTATCTCCCGCAGGGAAGCCTCTACCATCAAATGCTAGGTCTCATTGGAGTCCTCTCTGGAAGTGCTTTCACTGCCAGCTGCAGATTCCATCCTAACAGCAAGCTTTAGGATAGGGTACTGAATTGTGACTTACTTTAGCCTAAAAATGCGATTTTCGAAAAGAGAGTATCTCCTGCATGGAAGACTCTACCACCAAATCCTGCCTCTCGTTAGAGTCCTCTCTGGAAGCGCTTTAACTGCAAGCTGCACATTCTCTCATATCAGCAAGCTTTAGGATAGGGCTCTGAATTGAGACTTAAATGCGGCTAATAATACGGTTTTGGAAAAGAGAGTATCTCCCGCAGGGAAGCCTCTACCATCAAATGCTCTCTCTCGTTATAATCCTCTCTGGAAGCGCTTTCAGTGCCAGCTGCACATTCCCTCCTAACACCAAGCTTTAGGATAGGGTACTGAATTGTGACTTACTTTTGCCTCAAAATGCGATTTTGGAAAAGAGATTATCTCCCGCAGGGAAGCCTCTACCATCAAATGCTTGCTCCCGATAGAGTCCTCTCTGGAAGCGCTTTCACTGCCAGCTGCACATTCCCTCATATCAGCAAGCTTTAGGATAGGGCTCTGAATTGTGACTTAACTGTGGCTAATAATACGGTTTTGGAAAAGAGAGTATCTCCCGCAGGGAAGCCTCTACCATCAAATCCTGCCTCTCGTTAGAGTCCTCTCTGGAAGCGCTTTCACTGCAAGCTGCACATTCTCTCATATCAGCAAGCTTTAGGATAGGGCTCTGAATTGAGACTTAAATGCGGCTAATAATACGATTATCGAAAAGAGAGTATCTCCCGCAGGGAAGCTGCTACCATCAAGTGTTGGCTCTCGTTATAGTCCTCTCTGGAAGCGATTTCACTGCAATCTGTAGATTCCCTCCTTACAGCGAGCTTGTGGATAGGATACTGAATTGTGTCTTACTTATCCTCAAAACGCGATTTTGGAACAGAGAGTATCTCCCGCAGGGAAGCGTCTACCATCAAATGCTAGGTGTCATTGGAGTCCTCTCTGGAAGCGCTTTCACTGCAAGCTCCACGTTCCCTCCTAACACCAAGGTTTAAGATAGGGTACTGAATTGTGACTTAACAGTGGCTAATAACACGGTTCTGGAAAAGAGAGTATCTCCCGCAGGGAAGCCTCTACCGTCAAATGCTGGCTCCCGTTAGAGTCCTCTCTGGAAGCGCTTTCACTGCAAGCTCCACGTTCCCTCCTAACACCAAGCTTTAAGATAGGGTACTGAATTGTGTCTTACTTTAGCCTGAAAACGCGATTTTGGAACAGAGAGTATCTCCCGCAGGGAAGCCTCTACCATCAAATGCAAGGTCTCATTGGAGTCCTCTCTGGAAGCGCTATCACTGCAAGGTGCAGATTCCCTCCTAACAGCGAGCTTTACGATAGGGTACTGAATTGTGACTTACTTTAGCCTCAAAAGGCGATTTTGGAAAAGAGAGTATCTCCCGCAGGGAAGCTGCTACCATCAAATGTTGGCTCTCTTTAGAGTCCTCTCTGGAAGCGCTTTCACTGCAAGCTGCACATTCCCTCCTTACTGCGAGCTTTAGCATAGGGTACTGAATTGCGCGTTATTTTCGCCATAAAAGCGATTTTGGAAAAGAGAGTATCTCCCGCAGGGAAGCTGCTACCATCAAATCCTGGCTCTCGTTAGAGTCCTCTCTGGAAGCGCTTTCACTGCAAGCTGCACATTCCCTCATATCAGCAAGCTTTAGGATAGGGCTCTGAATTGTGACTTAACTGTGGCTAATAATACGGTTTTGGAAAAGAGAGTATCTCCCGCAGGGAAGCTGCTACCATCAAATGCTGTCTCCCGTTAGAGTCCTCTCTGGAAGCGCTTTGACTGCAAGCTGCACATTCCCTCCTAACAGCAAGCTTTAGGATAGGGTACTGAATTGTGACTTATTTTCGCCTCAAAAGGCGATTTTGGAAAAGAGAGTATCTCCCGCAGGGAAGCCTCTACCATCAAATGCTAGGTCTCATTGGAGTCCTCTCTGGAAGTGCTTTCACTGCCAGCTGCAGATTCCATCCTAACAGCAAGCTTTAGGATAGGGTACTGAATTGTGACTTACTTTAGCCTAAAAATGCGATTTTCGAAAAGAGAGTATCTCCTGCATGGAAGACTCTACCACCAAATCCTGCCTCTCGTTAGAGTCCTCTCTGGAAGCGCTTTAACTGCAAGCTGCACATTCTCTCATATCAGCAAGCTTTAGGATAGGGCTCTGAATTGAGACTTAAATGCGGCTAATAATACGGTTTTGGAAAAGAGAGTATCTCCCGCAGGGAAGCCTCTACCATCAAATGCTCTCTCTCGTTATAATCCTCTCTGGAAGCGCTTTCAGTGCCAGCTGCACATTCCCTCCTAACACCAAGCTTTAGGATAGGGTACTGAATTGTGACTTACTTTTGCCTCAAAATGCGATTTTGGAAAAGAGATTATCTCCCGCAGGGAAGCCTCTACCATCAAATGCTTGCTCCCGATAGAGTCCTCTCTGGAAGCGCTTTCACTGCCAGCTGCACATTCCCTCATATCAGCAAGCTTTAGGATAGGGCTCTGAATTGTGACTTAACTGTGGCTAATAATACGGTTTTGGAAAAGAGAGTATCTCCCGCAGGGAAGCCTCTACCATCAAATCCTGCCTCTCGTTAGAGTCCTCTCTGGAAGCGCTTTCACTGCAAGCTGCACATTCTCTCATATCAGCAAGCTTTAGGATAGGGCTCTGAATTGAGACTTAAATGCGGCTAATAATACGATTATCGAAAAGAGAGTATCTCCCGCAGGGAAGCTGCTACCATCAAGTGTTGGCTCTCGTTATAGTCCTCTCTGGAAGCGATTTCACTGCAATCTGTAGATTCCCTCCTTACAGCGAGCTTGTGGATAGGATACTGAATTGTGTCTTACTTATCCTCAAAACGCGATTTTGGAACAGAGAGTATCTCCCGCAGGGAAGCGTCTACCATCAAATGCTAGGTGTCATTGGAGTCCTCTCTGGAAGCGCTTTCACTGCAAGCTCCACGTTCCCTCCTAACACCAAGGTTTAAGATAGGGTACTGAATTGTGACTTAACAGTGGCTAATAACACGGTTCTGGAAAAGAGAGTATCTCCCGCAGGGAAGCCTCTACCGTCAAATGCTGGCTCCCGTTAGAGTCCTCTCTGGAAGCGCTTTCACTGCAAGCTCCACGTTCCCTCCTAACACCAAGCTTTAAGATAGGGTACTGAATTGTGTCTTACTTTAGCCTGAAAACGCGATTTTGGAACAGAGAGTATCTCCCGCAGGGAAGCCTCTACCATCAAATGCAAGGTCTCATTGGAGTCCTCTCTGGAAGCGCTATCACTGCAAGGTGCAGATTCCCTCCTAACAGCGAGCTTTACGATAGGGTACTGAATTGTGACTTACTTTAGCCTCAAAAGGCGATTTTGGAAAAGAGAGTATCTCCCGCAGGGAAGCTGCTACCATCAAATGTTGGCTCTCTTTAGAGTCCTCTCTGGAAGCGCTTTCACTGCAAGCTGCACATTCCCTCCTTACTGCGAGCTTTAGCATAGGGTACTGAATTGCGCGTTATTTTCGCCATAAAAGCGATTTTGGAAAAGAGAGTATCTCCCGCAGGGAAGCTGCTACCATCAAATCCTGGCTCTCGTTAGAGTCCTCTCTGGAAGCGCTTTCACTGCAAGCTGCACATTCCCTCATATCAGCAAGCTTTAGGATAGGGCTCTGAATTGTGACTTAACTGTGGCTAATAATACGGTTTTGGAAAAGAGAGTATCTCCCGCAGGGAAGCTGCTACCATCAAATGCTGTCTCCCGTTAGAGTCCTCTCTGGAAGCGCTTTGACTGCAAGCTGCACATTCCCTCCTAACAGCAAGCTTTAGGATAGGGTACTGAATTGTGACTTATTTTCGCCTCAAAAGGCGATTTTGGAAAAGAGAGTATCTCCCGCAGGGAAGCCTCTACCATCAAATGCTAGGTCTCATTGGAGTCCTCTCTGGAAGTGCTTTCACTGCCAGCTGCAGATTCCATCCTAACAGCAAGCTTTAGGATAGGGTACTGAATTGTGACTTACTTTAGCCTAAAAATGCGATTTTCGAAAAGAGAGTATCTCCTGCATGGAAGACTCTACCACCAAATCCTGCCTCTCGTTAGAGTCCTCTCTGGAAGCGCTTTAACTGCAAGCTGCACATTCTCTCATATCAGCAAGCTTTAGGATAGGGCTCTGAATTGAGACTTAAATGCGGCTAATAATACGGTTTTGGAAAAGAGAGTATCTCCCGCAGGGAAGCCTCTACCATCAAATGCTCTCTCTCGTTATAATCCTCTCTGGAAGCGCTTTCAGTGCCAGCTGCACATTCCCTCCTAACACCAAGCTTTAGGATAGGGTACTGAATTGTGACTTACTTTTGCCTCAAAATGCGATTTTGGAAAAGAGATTATCTCCCGCAGGGAAGCCTCTACCATCAAATGCTTGCTCCCGATAGAGTCCTCTCTGGAAGCGCTTTCACTGCCAGCTGCACATTCCCTCATATCAGCAAGCTTTAGGATAGGGCTCTGAATTGTGACTTAACTGTGGCTAATAATACGGTTTTGGAAAAGAGAGTATCTCCCGCAGGGAAGCCTCTACCATCAAATCCTGCCTCTCGTTAGAGTCCTCTCTGGAAGCGCTTTCACTGCAAGCTGCACATTCTCTCATATCAGCAAGCTTTAGGATAGGGCTCTGAATTGAGACTTAAATGCGGCTAATAATACGATTATCGAAAAGAGAGTATCTCCCGCAGGGAAGCTGCTACCATCAAGTGTTGGCTCTCGTTATAGTCCTCTCTGGAAGCGATTTCACTGCAATCTGTAGATTCCCTCCTTACAGCGAGCTTGTGGATAGGATACTGAATTGTGTCTTACTTATCCTCAAAACGCGATTTTGGAACAGAGAGTATCTCCCGCAGGGAAGCGTCTACCATCAAATGCTAGGTGTCATTGGAGTCCTCTCTGGAAGCGCTTTCACTGCAAGCTCCACGTTCCCTCCTAACACCAAGGTTTAAGATAGGGTACTGAATTGTGACTTAACAGTGGCTAATAACACGGTTCTGGAAAAGAGAGTATCTCCCGCAGGGAAGCCTCTACCGTCAAATGCTGGCTCCCGTTAGAGTCCTCTCTGGAAGCGCTTTCACTGCAAGCTCCACGTTCCCTCCTAACACCAAGCTTTAAGATAGGGTACTGAATTGTGTCTTACTTTAGCCTGAAAACGCGATTTTGGAACAGAGAGTATCTCCCGCAGGGAAGCCTCTACCATCAAATGCAAGGTCTCATTGGAGTCCTCTCTGGAAGCGCTATCACTGCAAGGTGCAGATTCCCTCCTAACAGCGAGCTTTACGATAGGGTACTGAATTGTGACTTACTTTAGCCTCAAAAGGCGATTTTGGAAAAGAGAGTATCTCCCGCAGGGAAGCTGCTACCATCAAATGTTGGCTCTCTTTAGAGTCCTCTCTGGAAGCGCTTTCACTGCAAGCTGCACATTCCCTCCTTACTGCGAGCTTTAGCATAGGGTACTGAATTGCGCGTTATTTTCGCCATAAAAGCGATTTTGGAAAAGAGAGTATCTCCCGCAGGGAAGCTGCTACCATCAAATCCTGGCTCTCGTTAGAGTCCTCTCTGGAAGCGCTTTCACTGCAAGCTGCACATTCCCTCATATCAGCAAGCTTTAGGATAGGGCTCTGAATTGTGACTTAACTGTGGCTAATAATACGGTTTTGGAAAAGAGAGTATCTCCCGCAGGGAAGCTGCTACCATCAAATGCTGTCTCTCGTTAGAGTCCTCTCTGGAAGCGCTTTCACTGCCAGCTGCACATTCCCTCATATCAGCGAGCTTTAGGATAGGTTACTGAATTGTGACTTACTTTCGCTTCAAAAGGCGATTTTGGAAAAGAGAGTATCTCCCACAGGGAAGCCTCTACCATCAAATCCTGCCTCTCGTTAGAGTCCTCTCTGGAAGCGCTTTCACTGCAAGCTGCACATTCTCTCATATCAGCAAGCTTTAGGATAGGGCTCTGAATTGAGACTTAAATGCGGCTAATAACACGATATTCGAAAAGAGAGTATCTCCCGCAGGGAAGCCTCTACCATCAAATGCTCTCTCTCGTTATAATCCTCTCTGGAAGCGCTTTCACTGCAAGCTGCACATTCCCTCCTACAAGCGAGCTTTAGGATAGGGTACTGAATTGTGACTTACTTTAGCCTCAAAAGGCGATTTTGGAAAAGAGGGTATCTACCGCAGGGAAGCTGCTATCATCAAATGCTGGCTCTCGTTAGAGTCCTCTCTCGAAGTACTTTCACTGCAAGCTGCACATTCCCTCATATCAGCAAGCTTTAGGATAGGGCTCTGAATTGTGACTTAACTGTGGCTAATAATACGGTTTTGGAAAAGAGAGTATCTCCCGCAGGGAAGCCTCTACCATCAAATGCTCTCTCTCGTTATAATCCTCTCTGGAAGCGCTTTCACTGCAAGCTGCACATTCCCTCATATCAGCAAGCTTTAGGATAGGGCTCTGAATTATGACTTAACTGTGGCTAATAAAACGGATTTGGAAAAGAGAGTATCTCCCGCAGGGAAGCTGCTACCATCAAGTGTTGGCTCTCGTTATAGTCCTCTCTGGAAGCGATTTCACTGCAAGCTCCACATTCCCTCCTAACAGCAAGCTTTAGGATAGGGTACTGAATTGTGACTTACTTTAGCCTCAAAAGGCGATTTTGGAAAAGAGATTATCTCCCGCAGGGAAGCATCTACCATCAAATGCTGGCTCTGGTTAGAGTCCTCTCTGGAAGCGCTTTCACTGCAAAGTGCACATTCCCTCATATCAACGAGCTTTAGGATAGGGCACTGAATTGTGACTTAAATGCGGCTAATAATACGATTATCGAAAAGAGAGTATCTCCCGCAGGGAAGCCTCTACCAGCAAATGCTGGCTCCCGTTAGAGTCAACTCTGGAAGCGCTTTCACTGCCAGATGCACATTCCCTCATATCAGCGAGCTTTAGGATAGGGTACTGAATTGTGACTTACTTTCGCCTCAAAAGGTGATTTTGGAAAAGAGGGTATCTCCCGCAGGGAAGCTGCTACCATCAAATGCTGGCTCCCGTTAGAGTCCTCTCTGGAAGCGCTTTCACTGAAAGCTGCAAATTCCCTCATATCAGCGAGCTGTAGGATAGGGTACTGAATTGTGACTTACTTTCGCCTCAAAAGGCGATTTTTTAAAAGAGAGTATCTCCCGCAGGGAAGCTGCTACCATCAAATGCTAGCTCTCGTTTGAGTCCTCTCTGGAAACGCTTTCACTGCAAGCTCCACATTCCCTCCTAAAACCAAGCTTTAAGATAGGGTACTTAATTGTGACTTAACTGTGGCTAATAATACGGTTTTGGAAAAGAGAGTATCTCCCGCAGGGAAGCTGCTACCATCAAGTGTTGGCTCTCTTTAGAGTCCTCTCTGGAAGCGCTTTCACTGCAAGCTGCACATTCCCTCCTAACAGCAAGCTTTAGGAGAGGGTACTGAATTGTGACTCACTTTAGCCTCAAAAGGCGATTTTGGAAAAGAGAGTATCTCCCGCAGGGAAGCCTCTACCATCAAATGCAGGCTCCCGTTAGAGTCCTCTCTGGAAGCGCTTTCACAGCAAGCTGCACATTCCCTCATATCAGCAAGCTTTAGGATAGGGCTCTGAATTGTGACTTAACTGTGGCTAATAATACGGTTTTGGAAAAGAGAGTATCTCCCGCAGGGAAGCCTATAGCATGAAATGCTGTCTCTCGATGGAGTCCTCTCTGGAAGCGCTTTCACTGCAAGCTGCACATTCCCTCATATCAGCGAGCTGTAGGATAGAGTACTGATCTGTGACTTATTTTCGCCTCAAAAGGCGATTTTGGAAAAGAGAGTATCTCCCGCAGGGAAGCCTCTACCATCAAATCCTGCCTCTCGTTAGAGTCCTCTCTGGAAGTGCTTTAACTGCAAGCTGCACATTCTCTCATATCAGCAAGCTTTAGGATAGGGCTCTGAATTGAGACTTAAATGCGGCTAATAACACGATATTCGAAAAGAGAGTATCTCCCGCAGGGAAGCCTCTACCATCAAATGCTGGCTCCCGTTAGAGTCCTCTCTGGAAGCGCTTTCACTGCAAGCTGCACATTCTCTCCTAACAGCAAGCTTTAGGATAGGGTACTGAATTGTGACTTACTTTAGCCTCAAAAGGCGATTTTGGAAAAGAGGGTATCTACCGCAGGGAAGCTGCTATCATCAAATGCTGGCTCTCGTTAGAGTCCTCTCTCGAAGCACTTTCACTGCAAGCTGCACATTCCCTCATATCAGCAAGCTTTAGGATAGGGCTCTGAATTGTGACTCTAACTGTGGCTAATAATACGGTTTTGGAAAAGAGAGTATCTCCCACAGGGAAGCCTCTACCATCAAATGGTCTCTCTCGTTAGAGTCCTCTCTGGAAGCGCTTTCACTGCAAGCTGCACATTCCCTCATATCAGCGAGCTTTAGGATAGGGTACTGAATTGTGACATACTTTCGCCTAAAAGGCGAGTTTGGAAAAGAGTGTATCTCCCGCAGGGAACCTGCAACCATCAAATGCTGGCTCTCGTTTGAGTCCTCTCTGGAAGCGATTTCACTGCAAGCTCCACGTTCCCTCCTAACACCAAGCTTTAAGATAGGGTACTGAATTGTGTCTTACTTTAGCCTGAAAACGCGATTTTGGAACAGAGAGTATCTCCCGCAGGGAAGCTTCTACCATCAAATCCTGCCTCTCGTTAGAGTCCTCTCTGGAAGCGCTTTCACTGCAAGCTGCACATTCTCTCATATCAGCAAGCTTTAGGATAGGGCTCTGAATTGAGACTTAAATGCGGCTAATAATACGATTATCGAAAAGAGAGTATCTCCCGCAGGGAAGCTGCTACCATAAAATGCTGGCTCCCGTTAGAGTCCTCTCTGGAAGCGCTTTGACTGCAAGCTGCACATTCCCTCCTAACAGCAAGCTTTAGGATAGGGTACTGAATTGTGACTTATTTTCGCCTCAAAAGGCGATTTTGGAAAAGAGAGTATCTCCCGCAGGGAAGCCTCTACCATCAAATGCTAGGTCTCATTGGAGTCCTCTCTGGAAGTGCTTTCACTGCCAGCTGCAGATTCCATCCTAACAGCAAGCTTTAGGATAGGGTACTGAATTGTGACTTACTTTAGCCTAAAAATGCGATTTTCGAAAAGAGAGTATCTCCTGCATGGAAGACTCTACCACCAAATGCTCCTTCTGGTTAGAGTCCTCTCTGGAAGCGCTTTCACTGCCAGCTGCAGATTCCCTCCTAACACCAAGCTTTTATTTAGGGTACCGAATTGTGACCTGACTGTGGCTAATAATACGGTTTTGGAAAAGAGAGTATCTCCCGCAGGGAAGCCTCTACCATCAAATCCTGCCTCTCGTTAGAGTCCTCTCTGGAAGCGCTTTAACTGCAAGCTGCACATTCTCTCATATCAGCAAGCTTTAGGATAGGGCTCTGAATTGAGACTTAAATGCGGCTAATAATACGGTTTTGGAAAAGAGAGTATCTCCCGCAGGGAAGCCTCTACCATCAAATGCTCTCTCTCGTTATAATCCTCTCTGGAAGCGCTTTCAGTGCCAGCTGCACATTCCCTCCTAACACCAAGCTTTAGGATAGGGTACTGAATTGTGACTTACTTTTGCCTCAAAATGCGATTTTGGAAAAGAGATTATCTCCCGCAGGGAAGCCTCTACCATCAAATGCTTGCTCCCGATAGAGTCCTCTCTGGAAGCGCTTTCACTGCAAGCTGCACATTCCCTCATATCAGCAAGCTTTAGGATAGGGCTCTGAATTGTGACTTAACTGCAGCTAATAATACGATTTTGGAAAAGAGAGTATCTCCCGCAGGGAAGCTGCTACCATCAAATGTTTGCCCTCATTAGACTCCCCTCTGGAAGCGCTTTCACTGCCAGCTGCATATTCCCTCATACCAGCGAGCTTTAGGATAGGGCTCTGAATTGTGACTTAACTGTGGCTAATAATACGGTTTTGGAAAAGAGAGTAGCTCCCGCAGGGAAGCTGCTACCATCAAATGCTGGCTCTTTTGAGTCCTCTCAGGAAGCGCTTTCACTGCAAGCTGCACATTCCCTCATATCAGCGAGCTTTAGGATAGGGTACTGAACTGTGACTTACTTTCGCCTCAAAAGGCGATTTTGGAAAAGAGAGTATCTCCCGCAGGGAAGCCTCTACCATCAAATCCTGCCTCTCGTTAGAGTCCTCTCTGGAAGCGCTTTCACTGCAAGCTGCACATTCTCTCATATCAGCAAGCTTTAGGATAGGGCTCTGAATTGAGTCTTAAATGCGGCTAATAATACGATTATCGAAAAGAGAGTATCTCCCGCAGGGAAGCTGCTACCATCAAGTGTTGGCTCTCGTTATAGTCCTCTCTGGAAGCGATTTCACTGCAAGCTGTAGATTCCCTCCTTACAGCGAGCTTGTGGATAGGATACTGAATTGTGTCTTACTTATCCTCAAAACGCGATTTTGGAACAGAGAGTATCTCCCGCAGGGAAGCGTCTACCATCAAATGCTAGGTGTCATTGGAGTCCTCTCTGGAAGCGCTTTCACTGCAAGCTCCACGTTCCCTCCTAACACCAAGGTTTAAGATAGGGTACTGAATTGTGACTTAACAGTGGCTAATAACACGGTTCTGGAAAAGAGAGTATCTCCCGCAGGGAAGCCTCTACCGTCAAATGCTGGCTCCCGTTAGAGTCCTCTCTGGAAGCGCTTTCACTGCAAGCTCCACGTTCCCTCCTAACACCAAGCTTTAAGATAGGGTACTGAATTGTGTCTTACTTTAGCCTGAAAACGCGATTTTGGAACAGAGAGTATCTCCCGCAGGGAAGCCTCTACCATCAAATGCAAGGTCTCATTGGAGTCCTCTCTGGAAGCGCTATCACTGCAAGGTGCAGATTCCCTCCTAACAGCGAGCTTTACGATAGGGTACTGAATTGTGACTTACTTTAGCCTCAAAAGGCGATTTTGGAAAAGAGAGTATCTCCCGCAGGGAAGCTGCTACCATCAAATGTTGGCTCTCTTTAGAGTCCTCTCTGGAAGCGCTTTCACTGCAAGCTGCACATTCCCTCCTTACTGCGAGCTTTAGCATAGGGTACTGAATTGCGCGTTATTTTCGCCATAAAAGCGATTTTGGAAAAGAGAGTATCTCCCGCAGGGAAGCTGCTACCATCAAATCCTGGCTCTCGTTAGAGTCCTCTCTGGAAGCGCTTTCACTGCAAGCTGCACATTCCCTCATATCAGCAAGCTTTAGGATAGGGCTCTGAATTGTGACTTAACTGTGGCTAATAATACGGTTTTGGAAAAGAGAGTATCTCCCGCAGGGAAGCTGCTACCATCAAATGCTGTCTCTCGTTAGAGTCCTCTCTGGAAGCGCTTTCACTGCCAGCTGCACATTCCCTCATATCAGCGAGCTTTAGGATAGGTTACTGAATTGTGACTTACTTTCGCTTCAAAAGGCGATTTTGGAAAAGAGAGTATCTCCCACAGGGAAGCCTCTACCATCAAATCCTGCCTCTCGTTAGAGTCCTCTCTGGAAGCGCTTTCACTGCAAGCTGCACATTCTCTCATATCAGCAAGCTTTAGGATAGGGCTCTGAATTGAGACTTAAATGCGGCTAATAACACGATATTCGAAAAGAGAGTATCTCCCGCAGGGAAGCCTCTACCATCAAATGCTGGCTCCCGTTAGAGTCCTCTCTGGAAGCGCTTTAACTGCAAGCTGCACATTCCCTCCTAACAGCAAGCTTTAGGATAGGGTACTGAATTGTGACTTACTTTAGCCTCAAAAGGCGATTTTGGAAAAGAGGGTATCTACCGCAGGGAAGCTGCTATCATCAAATGCTGGCTCTCGTTAGAGTCCTCTCTCGAAGTACTTTCACTGCAAGCTGCACATTCCCTCATATCAGCAAGCTTTAGGATAGGGCTCTGAATTGTGACTTAACTGTGGCTAATAATACGGTTTTGGAAAAGAGAGTATCTCCCGCAGGGAAGCCTCTACCATCAAATGCTCTCTCTCGTTATAATCCTCTCTGGAAGCGCTTTCACTGCAAGCTGCACATTCCCTCCTACAAGCGAGCTTTAGGATAGGGTACTGAATTGTGACTTACTTTAGCCTCAAAAGGCGATTTTGGAAAAGAGGGTATCTACCGCAGGGAAGCTGCTATCATCAAATGCTGGCTCTCGTTAGAGTCCTCTCTCGAAGTACTTTCACTGCAAGCTGCACATTCCCTCATATCAGCAAGCTTTAGGATAGGGCTCTGAATTGTGACTTAACTGTGGCTAATAATACGGTTTTGGAAAAGAGAGTATCTCCCGCAGGGAAGCCTCTACCATCAAATGCTCTCTCTCGTTATAATCCTCTCTGGAAGCGCTTTCACTGCAAGCTGCACATTCCCTCATATCAGCAAGCTTTAGGATAGGGCTCTGAATTGTGACTTAACTGTGGCTAATAAAACGGATTTGGAAAAGAGAGTATCTCCCGCAGGGAAGCCTCTACCATCAAGTGTTGGCTCTCGTTATAATCCTCTCTGGAAGCGATTTCACTGCAAGCTGCACATTCCCTCATATCAGCAAGCTTTAGGATAGGGCTCTGAATTGTGACTTAACTGTGGCTAATAAAACGGATTTGGAAAAGAGAGTATCTCCCGCAGGGAAGCCTCTACCATCAAGTGTTGGCTCTCGTTATAATCCTCTCTGGAAGCGATTTCACTGCAAGCTCCACATTCCCTCCTAACAGCAAGCTTTAGGATAGGGTACTGAATTGTGACTTACTTTAGCCTCAAAAGGCGATTTTGGAAAAGAGATTATCTCCCGCAGGGAAGCATCTACCATCAAATGCTGGCTCTGGTTAGAGTCCTCTCTGGAAGCGCTTTCACTGCAAGCTGCACATTCCCTCATATCAACGAGCTTTAGGATAGGGCACTGAATTGTGACTTAAATGCGGCTAATAATACGATTATCGAAAAGAGAGTATCTCCCGCAGGGAAGCTGCTACCATAAAATGCTGGCTCCCGTTAGAGTCCTCTCTGGAAGCGCTTTGACTGCAAGCTGCACATTCCCTCCTAACAGCAAGCTTTAGGATAGGGTACTGAATTGTGACTTATTTTCGCCTCAAAAGGCGATTTTGGAAAAGAGAGTATCTCCCGCAGGGAAGCCTCTACCATCAAATGCTAGGTCTCATTGGAGTCCTCTCTGGAAGTGCTTTCACTGCCAGCTGCAGATTCCATCCTAACAGCAAGCTTTAGGATAGGGTACTGAATTGTGACTTACTTTAGCCTAAAAATGCGATTTTCGAAAAGAGAGTATCTCCTGCATGGAAGACTCTACCACCAAATGCTCCTTCTGGTTAGAGTCCTCTCTGGAAGCGCTTTCACTGCCAGCTGCAGATTCCCTCCTAACACCAAGCTTTTATTTAGGGTACCGAATTGTGACCTGACTGTGGCTAATAATACGGTTTTGGAAAAGAGAGTATCTCCCGCAGGGAAGCCTCTACCATCAAATGCTCTCTCTCGTTATAATCCTCTCTGGAAGCGCTTTCAGTGCCAGCTGCACATTCTCTCATATCAGCAAGCTTTAGGATAGGGCTCTGAATTGAGACTTAAATGCGGCTAATAATACGGTTTTGGAAAAGAGAGTATCTCCCGCAGGGAAGCCTCTACCATCAAATGCTCTCTCTCGTTATAATCCTCTCTGGAAGCGCTTTCAGTGCCAGCTGCACATTCCCTCCTAACACCAAGCTTTAGGATAGGGTACTGAATTGTGACTTACTTTTGCCTCAAAATGCGATTTTGGAAAAGAGATTATCTCCCGCAGGGAAGCCTCTACCATCAAATGCTTGCTCCCGATAGAGTCCTCTCTGGAAGCGCTTTCACTGCAAGCTGCACATTCCCTCATATCAGCAAGCTTTAGGATAGAGTACTGAATTGTGACTTAACTGCAGCTAATAATACGATTTTGGAAAAGAGAGTATCTCCCGCAGGGAAGCTGCTACCATCAAATGTTTGCCCTCATTAGACTCCCCTCTGGAAGCGCTTTCACTGCCAGCTGCATATTCCCTCATACCAGCGAGCTTTAGGATAGGGCTCTGAATTGTGACTTAACTGTGGCTAATAATACGGTTTTGGAAAAGAGAGTATCTCCCGCAGGGAAGCTGCTACCATCAAATGCTGGCTCTTTTGAGTCCTCTCAGGAAGCGCTTTCACTGCAAGCTGCACATTCCCTCATATCAGCGAGCTTTAGGATAGGGTACTGAACTGTGACTTACTTTCGCCTCAAAAGGCGATTTTGGAAAAGAGAGTATCTCCCGCAGGGAAGCCTCTACCATCAAATCCTGCCTCTCGTTAGAGTCCTCTCTGGAAGCGCTTTCACTGCAAGCTGCACATTCTCTCATATCAGCAAGCTTTAGGATAGGGCTCTGAATTGAGACTTAAATGCGGCTAATAATACGATTATCGAAAAGAGAGTATCTCCCGCAGGGAAGCTGCTACCATCAAGTGTTGGCTCTCGTTATAGTCCTCTCTGGAAGCGATTTCACTGCAAGCTGTAGATTCCCTCCTTACAGCGAGCTTGTGGATAGGATACTGAATTGTGTCTTACTTATCCTCAAAACGCGATTTTGGAACAGAGAGTATCTCCCGCAGGGAAGCGTCTACCATCAAATGCTAGGTGTCATTGGAGTCCTCTCTGGAAGCGCTTTCACTGCAAGCTCCACGTTCCCTCCTAACACCAAGGTTTAAGATAGGGTACTGAATTGTGACTTAACAGTGGCTAATAACACGGTTCTGGAAAAGAGAGTATCTCCCGCAGGGAAGCCTCTACCGTCAAATGCTGGCTCCCGTTAGAGTCCTCTCTGGAAGCGCTTTCACTGCAAGCTCCACGTTCCCTCCTAACACCAAGCTTTAAGATAGGGTACTGAATTGTGTCTTACTTTAGCCTGAAAACGCGATTTTGGAACAGAGAGTATCTCCCGCAGGGAAGCCTCTACCATCAAATGCAAGGTCTCATTGGAGTCCTCTCTGGAAGCGCTATCACTGCAAGGTGCAGATTCCCTCCTAACAGCGAGCTTTACGATAGGGTACTGAATTGTGACTTACTTTAGCCTCAAAAGGCGATTTTGGAAAAGAGAGTATCTCCCGCAGGGAAGCTGCTACCATCAAATGTTGGCTCTCTTTAGAGTCCTCTCTGGAAGCGCTTTCACTGCAAGCTGCACATTCCCTCCTTACTGCGAGCTTTAGCATAGGGTACTGAATTGCGCGTTATTTTCGCCATAAAAGCGATTTTGGAAAAGAGAGTATCTCCCGCAGGGAAGCTGCTACCATCAAATCCTGGCTCTCGTTAGAGTCCTCTCTGGAAGCGCTTTCACTGCAAGCTGCACATTCCCTCATATCAGCAAGCTTTAGGATAGGGCTCTGAATTGTGACTTAACTGTGGCTAATAATACGGTTTTGGAAAAGAGAGTATCTCCCGCAGGGAAGCTGCTACCATCAAATGCTGTCTCTCGTTAGAGTCCTCTCTGGAAGCGCTTTCACTGCCAGCTGCACATTCCCTCATATCAGCGAGCTGTAGGATAGGTTACTGAATTGTGACTTACTTTCGCTTCAAAAGGCGATTTTGGAAAAGAGAGTATCTCCCACAGGGAAGCCTCTACCATCAAATCCTGCCTCTCGTTAGAGTCCTCTCTGGAAGCGCTTTCACTGCAAGCTGCACATTCTCTCATATCAGCAAGCTTTAGGATAGGGCTCTGAATTGAGACTTAAATGCGGCTAATAACACGATATTCGAAAAGAGAGTATCTCCCGCAGGGAAGCCTCTACCATCAAATGCTGGCTCCCGTTAGAGTCCTCTCTGGAAGCGCTTTAACTGCAAGCTGCACATTCCCTCCTAACAGCAAGCTTTAGGATAGGGTACTGAATTGTGACTTACTTTAGCCTCAAAAGGCGATTTTGGAAAAGAGGGTATCTACCGCAGGGAAGCTGCTATCATCAAATGCTGGCTCTCGTTAGAGTCCTCTCTCGAAGTACTTTCACTGCAAGCTGCACATTCCCTCATATCAGCAAGCTTTAGGATAGGGCTCTGAATTGTGACTTAACTGTGGCTAATAATACGGTTTTGGAAAAGAGAGTATCTCCCGCAGGGAAGCCTCTACCATCAAATGCTCTCTCTCGTTATAATCCTCTCTGGAAGCGCTTTCACTGCAAGCTGCACATTCCCTCCTACAAGCGAGCTTTAGGATAGGGTACTGAATTGTGACTTACTTTAGCCTCAAAAGGCGATTTTGGAAAAGAGGGTATCTACCGCAGGGAAGCTGCTATCATCAAATGCTGGCTCTCGTTAGAGTCCTCTCTCGAAGTACTTTCACTGCAAGCTGCACATTCCCTCATATCAGCAAGCTTTAGGATAGGGCTCTGAATTGTGACTTAACTGTGGCTAATAATACGGTTTTGGAAAAGAGAGTATCTCCCGCAGGGAAGCCTCTACCATCAAATGCTCTCTCTCGTTATAATCCTCTCTGGAAGCGCTTTCACTGCAAGCTGCACATTCCCTCATATCAGCAAGCTTTAGGATAGGGCTCTGAATTGTGACTTAACTGTGGCTAATAAAACGGATTTGGAAAAGAGAGTATCTCCCGCAGGGAAGCTGCTACCATCAAGTGTTGGCTCTCGTTATAGTCCTCTCTGGAAGCGATTTCACTGCAAGCTCCACATTCCCTCCTAACAGCAAGCTTTAGGATAGGGTACTGAATTGTGACTTACTTTAGCCTCAAAAGGCGATTTTGGAAAAGAGATTATCTCCCGCAGGGAAGCATCTACCATCAAAAGCTGGCTCTGGTTAGAGTCCTCTCTGGAAGCGCTTTCACTGCCAGCTGCAGATTCCCTCCTAACACCAAGCTTTTATTTAGGGTACCGAATTGTGACCTGACTGTGGCTAATAATACGGTTTTGGAAAAGAGAGTATCTCCCGCAGGGAAGCCTCTACCATCAAATCCTGCCTCTCGTTAGAGTCCTCTCTGGAAGCGCTTTAACTGCAAGCTGCACATTCTCTCATATCAGCAAGCTTTAGGATAGGGCTCTGAATTGAGACTTAAATGCGGCTAATAATACGGTTTTGGAAAAGAGAGTATCTCCCGCAGGGAAGCCTCTACCATCAAATGCTCTCTCTCGTTATAATCCTCTCTGGAAGCGCTTTCAGTGCCAGCTGCACATTCCCTCCTAACACCAAGCTTTAGGATAGGGTACTGAATTGTGACTTACTTTTGCCTCAAAATGCGATTTTGGAAAAGAGATTATCTCCCGCAGGGAAGCCTCTACCATCAAATGCTTGCTCCCGATAGAGTCCTCTCTGGAAGCGCTTTCACTGCAAGCTGCACATTCCCTCATATCAGCAAGCTTTAGGATAGAGTACTGAATTGTGACTTAACTGCAGCTAATAATACGATTTTGGAAAAGAGAGTATCTCCCGCAGGGAAGCTGCTACCATCAAATGTTTGCCCTCATTAGACTCCCCTCTGGAAGCGCTTTCACTGCCAGCTGCATATTCCCTCATACCAGCGAGCTTTAGGATAGGGCTCTGAATTGTGACTTAACTGTGGCTAATAATACGGTTTTGGAAAAGAGAGTATCTCCCGCAGGGAAGCTGCTACCATCAAATGCTGGCTCTTTTGAGTCCTCTCAGGAAGCGCTTTCACTGCAAGCTGCACATTCCCTCATATCAGCGAGCTTTAGGATAGGGTACTGAACTGTGACTTACTTTCGCCTCAAAAGGCGATTTTGGAAAAGAGAGTATCTCCCGCAGGGAAGCCTCTACCATCAAATCCTGCCTCTCGTTAGAGTCCTCTCTGGAAGCGCTTTCACTGCAAGCTGCACATTCTCTCATATCAGCAAGCTTTAGGATAGGGCTCTGAATTGAGACTTAAATGCGGCTAATAATACGATTATCGAAAAGAGAGTATCTCCCGCAGGGAAGCTGCTACCATCAAGTGTTGGCTCTCGTTATAGTCCTCTCTGGAAGCGATTTCACTGCAAGCTGTAGATTCCCTCCTTACAGCGAGCTTGTGGATAGGATACTGAATTGTGTCTTACTTATCCTCAAAACGCGATTTTGGAACAGAGAGTATCTCCCGCAGGGAAGCGTCTACCATCAAATGCTAGGTGTCATTGGAGTCCTCTCTGGAAGCGCTTTCACTGCAAGCTCCACGTTCCCTCCTAACACCAAGGTTTAAGATAGGGTACTGAATTGTGACTTAACAGTGGCTAATAACACGGTTCTGGAAAAGAGAGTATCTCCCGCAGGGAAGCCTCTACCGTCAAATGCTGGCTCCCGTTAGAGTCCTCTCTGGAAGCGCTATCACTGCAAGGTGCAGATTCCCTCCTAACAGCGAGCTTTACGATAGGGTACTGAATTGTGACTTACTTTAGCCTCAAAAGGCGATTTTGGAAAAGAGAGTATCTCCCGCAGGGAAGCTGCTACCATCAAATGTTGGCTCTCTTTAGAGTCCTCTCTGGAAGCGCTTTCACTGCAAGCTGCAGATTCCCTCCTTACTGCGAGCTTTAGCATAGGGTACTGAATTGCGCGTTATTTTCGCCATAAAAGCGATTTTGGAAAAGAGAGTATCTCCCGCAGGGAAGCTGCTACCATCAAATCCTGGCTCTCGTTAGAGTCCTCTCTGGAAGCGCTTTCACTGCAAGCTGCACATTTCCTCATATCAGCAAGCTTTAGGATAGGGCTCTGAATTGTGACTTAACTGTGGCTAATAATACGGTTTTGGAAAAGAGAGTATCTCCCGCAGGGAAGCTGCTACCATCAAATGCTGTCTCTCGTTAGAGTCCTCTCTGGAAGCGCTTTCACTGCCAGCTGCACATTCCCTCATATCAGCGAGCTTTAGGATAGGTTACTGAATTGTGACTTACTTTCGCTTCAAAAGGCGATTTTGGAAAAGAGAGTATCTCCCACAGGGAAGCCTCTACCATCAAATCCTGCCTCTCGTTAGAGTCCTCTCTGGAAGCGCTTTCACTGCAAGCTGCACATTCTCTCATATCAGCAAGCTTTAGGATAGGGCTCTGAATTGAGACTTAAATGCGGCTAATAACACGATATTCGAAAAGAGAGTATCTCCCGCAGGGAAGCCTCTACCATCAAATGCTGGCTCCCGTTAGAGTCCTCTCTGGAAGCGCTTTAACTGCAAGCTGCACATTCCCTCCTAACAGCAAGCTTTAGGATAGGGTACTGAATTGTGACTTACTTTAGCCTCAAAAGGCGATTTTGGAAAAGAGGGTATCTACCGCAGGGAAGCTGCTATCATCAAATGCTGGCTCTCGTTAGAGTCCTCTCTCGAAGTACTTTCACTGCAAGCTGCACATTCCCTCATATCAGCAAGCTTTAGGATAGGGCTCTGAATTGTGACTTAACTGTGGCTAATAATACGGTTTTGGAAAAGAGAGTATCTCCCGCAGGGAAGCCTCTACCATCAAATGCTCTCTCTCGTTATAATCCTCTCTGGAAGCGCTTTCACTGCAAGCTGCACATTCCCTCCTACAAGCGAGCTTTAGGATAGGGTACTGAATTGTGACTTACTTTAGCCTCAAAAGGCGATTTTGGAAAAGAAGGTATCTACCGCAGGGAAGCTGCTATCATCAAATGCTGGCTCTCGTTAGAGTCCTCTCTCGAAGTACTTTCACTGCAAGCTGCACATTCCCTCATATCAGCAAGCTTTAGGATAGGGCTCTGAATTGTGACTTAACTGTGGCTAATAATACGGTTTTGGAAAAGAGAGTATCTCCCGCAGGGAAGCCTCTACCATCAAATGCTCTCTCTCGTTATAATCCTCTCTGGAAGCGCTTTCACTGCAAGCTGCACATTCCCTCATATCAGCAAGCTTTAGGATAGGGCTCTGAATTGTGACTTAACTGCGGCTAATAAAACGGATTTGGAAAAGAGAGTATCTCCCGCAGGGAAGCTGCTACCATCAAGTGTTGGCTCTCGTTATAGTCCTCTCTGGAAGCGATTTCACTGCAAGCTCCACATTCCCTCCTAACAGCAAGCTTTAGGATAGGGTACTGAATTGTGACTTACTTTAGCCTCAAAAGGCGATTTTGGAAAAGAGATTATCTTCCGCAGGGAAGCATCTACCATCAAATGCTGGCTCTGGTTAGAGTCCTCTCTGGAAGCGCTTTCACTGCAAAGTGCACATTCCCTCATATCAACGAGCTTTAGGATAGGGCACTGAATTGTGACTTAAATGCGGCTAATAATACGATTATCGAAAAGAGAGTATCTCCCGCAGGGAAGCCTCTACCAGCAAATGCTGGCTCCCGTTAGAGTCAACTCTGGAAGCGCTTTCACTGCCAGATGCACATTCCCTCATATCAGCGAGCTTTAGGATAGGGTACTGAATTGTGACTTACTTTCGCCTCAAAAGGTGATTTTGGAAAAGAGGGTATCTCCCGCAGGGAAGCTGCTACCATCAAATGCTGGCTCCCGTTAGAGTCCTCTCTGGAAGCGCTTTCACTGCAAGCTGCACATTCCCTCATATCAGCGAGCTTTAGGATAGGGTACTGAATTGTGACTTACTTTCGCCTCAAAAGGCGATTTTTTAAAAGAGAGTATCTCCCGCAGGGAAGCTGCTACCATCAAATGCTAGCTCTCGTTTGAGTCCTCTCTGGAAACGCTTTCACTGCAAGCTCCACATTCCCTCCTAAAACCAAGCTTTAAGATAGGGTACTTAATTGTGACTTAACTGTGGCTAATAATACGGTTTTGGAAAAGAGAGTATCTCCCGCAGGGAAGCTGCTACCATCAAGTGTTGGCTCTCTTTAGAGTCCTCTCTGGAAGCGCTTTCACTGCAAGCTGCACATTCCCTCCTAACAGCAAGCTTTAGGAGAGGGTACTGAATTGTGACTCACTTTAGGCTCAAAAGGCGATTTTGGAAAAGAGAGTATCTCCCGCAGGGAAGCCTCTACCATCAAATGCAGGCTCCCGTTAGAGTCCTCTCTGGAAGCGCTTTCACAGCAAGCTGCACATTCCCTCATATCAGCAAGCTTTAGGATAGGGCTCTGAATTGTGACTTAACTGTGGCTAATAATACGGTTTTGGAAAAGAGAGTATCTCCCGCAGGGAAGCCTATAGCATGAAATGCTGTCTCTCGATGGAGTCCTCTCTGGAAGCGCTTTCACTGCAAGCTGCACATTCCCTCATATCAGCGAGCTGTAGGATAGGGTACTGATCTGTGACTTATTTTCGCCTCAAAAGGCGATTTTGGAAAAGAGAGTATCTCCCACAGGGAAGCCTCTACCATCAAATCCTGCCTCTCGTTAGAGTCCTCTCTGGAAGTGCTTTAACTGCAAGCTGCACATTCTCTCATATCAGCAAGCTTTAGGATAGGGCTCTGAATTGAGACTTAAATGCGGCTAATAACACGATATTCGAAAAGAGAGTATCTCCTGCAGGGAAGCCTCTACCATCAAATGCTGGCTCCCGTTAGAGTCCTCTCTGGAAGCGCTTTCACTGCAAGCTGCACATTCCCTCCTAACAGCAAGCTTTAGGATAGGGTACTGAATTGTGACTTACTTTAGCCTCAAAAGGCGATTTTGGAAAAGAGGGTATCTACCGCAGGGAAGCTGCTATCATCAAATGCTGGCTCTCGTTAGAGTCCTCTCTCGAAGCACTTTCACTGCAAGCTGCACATTCCCTCATATCAGCAAGCTTTAGGATAGGGCTCTGAATTGTGACTCTAACTGTGGCTAATAATACTGTTTTGGAAAAGAGAGTATCTCCCACAGGGAAGCCTCTACCATCAAATGCTCTCTCTCGTTAGAGTCCTCTCTGGAAGCGCTTTCACTGCAAGCTGCACATTCCCTCATATCAGCGAGCTTTAGGATAGGGTACTGAATTGTGACATACTTTCGCCTAAAAGGCGAGTTTGGAAAAGAGTGTATCTCCCGCAGGGAAGCTGCTACCATCAAATGCTGGCTCTCGTTTGAGTCCACTCTGGAAGCGCTTTCACTGCAAGCTCCACATTCCCTCCTAACAGCAAGCTTTAGGATAGGGTACTGAATTGTGACTTACTTTAGCCTCAAAAAGCGATTTTGGAAAAGAGATTATCTACCGCAGGGAAGCCTCTACCATCAAATGCTTGCTCCCGATAGAGTCCTCTCTGGAAGCGCTTTCACTGCAACTGCACATTCCCTCAAAACAGCGAGCTGTAGGATAGGGTACTGAATTGTGACTTAACTGTGGCTAATAAAACGGTTTTGGAAAAGAGAGTATCTCCCGCAGGGAAGCTGCTACCATCAGATGCTGGCTCTCGTTTGAGTCCTCTCTGGAAGCGCTTTCACTGCAAGCTGCACATTCCCTCATATCAGCGAGTTTTAGGATAGGGTACTGAACTGTGACTTACTTTCGCCTCAAAAGGCGATTTTGGAAAAGAGAGTATCTCCCGCAGGGAAGCCTCTACCATCAAATCCTGCCTCTCGTTAGAGTCCTCTCTGGAAGCGCTTTCACTGCAAGCTGCACATTCTCTCATATCAGCAAGCTTTAGGATAGGGCTCTGAATTGAGACTTAAATGCGGCTAATAATACGATTATCGAAAAGAGAGTATCTCCCGCAGGGAAGCTGCTACCATCAAGTGTTAGCTCTCGTTATATTCCTCTCTTTAAGCCATTTCACTGCAAGCTGTAGATTCCCTCCTTACAGCGAGCTTGTGGATAGGGTACTGAATTGTGACTTAACTGTGGCTAATAATACGGTTTTGGAAAAGAGAGTATCTCCCGCAGGGAAGCCTCTACTATCAAATGCTTGCTCCCGATAGAGTCCTCTCTGGAAGCGCTTTCACTGCAAGCTGCACATTACCTCCTAACAGCGAGCTTTAGGATAGGGTACTGAATTGTGACTTACTTTAGCCTCAAAAGGCGATTTTGGAAAAGAGGGTATCTACCGCAGGGAAGCTGCTACCATCAAATGCAGGCTCCCGTTAGTGTACTCTCTGGGAGCGCTTTCACTGCCAGCTGCAGATTCCCTCCTAACAGCAAGCATTAGGATAGGGTACTGAACTGTGGCTTTTTTTCGCCTCAAAAGGCGATTTTGGAAAAGAGAGTATCTCCCGCAGGGAAGCCTCTACCATCAAATGCTGGCTCTCATTTGAGTCCTCTCTGGAAGCGCTTTCACTGCAAGCTGCAGATTCCCTCCTTTCTGCGAGCTTTAGGATAGGGTACTGAATTGCGACTTATTTTCGCCATAAAAGCGATTTTTGAAAGAGATTATCTACCGCAGATAAGCTGCTACCATCAAATGCTGGCTCTCGTTTGAGTCCTCTCTGGAAGCGCTTTCACTGCAAGCTCCACGTTCCCTCCTAACAGCAAGGTTTAGGATAGGGTACTGAATTGTGACTTAACTGTGACAAAAATACGATTTTGGAAAAGAGAGTATCTGACGCAGGGAAGCCTCTACCATAAAATGCTTGCTCCCGATAGAGTCCTCTCTGGAAGCGCTTTCACTGCAACTGCACATTCCCTCATAACAGCGAGCTGTAGGATAGGGTACTGAATTGTGACTTAACTGTGGCTAATGAAACGGATTTGGAAAAGAGAGTATCTCCCGCAGGGAAGCTGCTACCATCAAGTGTTGGCTCTCGTTATAGTCCTCTCTGGAAGCGATTTCACTGCAAGCTGCACATTCCCTCCTAACAGCGAGCTTTACGATAGGGTACTGAATTGTGACTTAACTGTGGCTAATAATACGATTTTGGAAAAGAGAGTATCTCCCGCAGGGAAGCCTCTACCATCAAATGCTTGCTCCCGATAGAGTCCTCTCTGGAAGCGCTTTCACTGCAAGCTCCACATTCCCTCCTAACAGCAAGCTTTAGGATAGGGTACTGAATTGTGACTTACTTTAGCCTCAAAAGGCGATTTTGGAAAAGAGATTATCTCCCGCAGGTAAGCTGCTACCATCAAATCCTGCCTCTCGTTAGAGTCCTCTCTGGAAGCGCTTTCACTGCAAGCTGCACATTCCCTCATATCAGCAAGCTTTAGGATAGGGCTCTGAATTGTGACTTAACTGCGGCTAATAATACGGTTTTGGAAAAGAAAGTATCTCCCGCAGGGAAGCTGCTACCATCAAATGCTGGCTCTCTTTAGAGTCCTCTCTTGAAGCGCTTTCACTGCCAGCTGCATATTCCCTCATACCAGCGAGCTTTAGGATAGGGTACTGAACTGTGACTTACTTTCGCCTCAAAAGGCGATTTTGGAAAAGAGAGTATCTCCCGCAGGGAAGCCTCTACCATCAAATCCTGCCTCTCGTTAGAGTCCTCTCTGGAAGCGCTTTCACTGCAAGCTGCACATTCTCTCATATCAGCAAGCTTTAGGATAGGGCTCTGAATTGAGACTTAAATGCGGCTAATAACACGATATTCGAAAAGAGAGTATCTCCCGCAGGGAAGCCTCTACCATCAAATGCTGGCTCCCGTTAGAGTCCTCTCTGGAATCACTTTCACTGCAAGCTGCACATTCCCTCCTAACAGCAAGCTTTAGGATAGGGTACTGAATTGTGACTTACTTTAGCCTCAAAAGGCGATTTTGGAAAAGAGAGTATCTCCCGCAGGGAAGCTGCTACCATCAAATTCTGGCTCTCGTTAGAGTCCTCTCTGGAAGCGCTTTTACTGCAAGCTGCACATTCTCTCATATCAGCGAGCTTTAGGATAGGGCTCTGAATTGTGACTTAACTGTGGCTAATAATACGGTTTTGGAAAAGAGATTATCTCCCGTAGGGAAGCCTCTACCATCAAATGCTCTCTCTCGTTAGAGTCCTCTCTGGAAGCGCTTTCACTGCAAGCTCCACGTTCCCTCCTAACACCAAGCTTTAAGATAGGGTACTGAATTGTGTCTTACTTTAGCCTGAAAACGCGATTTTGGAACAGAAAGTATCTCCCGCAGGGAAGCCTCTACCATGAAATGCTAGGTCTCATTGGAGTCCTCTCTGGAAGCGCTATCACTGCAAGGTGCAGATTCCCTCCTAACAGCGAGCTTTACGATAGGGTACTGAATTGTGACTTACTTTAGCCTCAAAAGGCGATTTTGGAAAAGAGAGTATCTCCCGCAGGGAAGCTGCTACCATCAAATGTTGGCTCTCTTTAGAGTCCTCTCTGGAAGCGTTTTCACTGCAAGCTGCAGATTCCCTCCTTACTGCGAGCTTTAGCATAGGGTTCTGAATTGCGACTTATTTTCGCCACAAAAGCGATTTTGGAAAAGAGAGTATCACCCGCAGGGAAGATGCTACCATCAAATCCTGGCTCTCGTTTGAGTCCTCTCTTGAAGCGCTTTCACTGCCAGCTGCATATTCCCTCCTATCAGCGAGCTTTAGGATAGGGTACTGAATTGTGACTTAACTGCGGCTAATAATACGGTTTTGGAAAAGAGAGTATCTCCGGCAGGGAAGTTGCTACCATCAAATGCTGGCTCTCTTTAGAGTCCTCTCTTCAAGCGCTTTCACTGCCAGCTGCACATTCCCTCATATCAGCGAGTTTTAGGATAGGGTACTGAACTGTGACTTACTTTCGCCTCAAAAGGCGATTTTGGAAAAGAGAGTATCTCCCACAGGGAAGCCTCTACCATCAAATGCTCTCTCTCGTTATAATCCTCTCTGGAAGCGCTTTCACTGCAAGCTGCACATTCCCTCATATCAGCGAGCTTTAGGATAGGGTACTGAATTGTGACTTCCTTTCGCCTCAAAAGGCGAGTTTGGAAAAGAGTGTATCTCCTGCAGGGAAGCTGCTACCATCAAATGCTGGCTCTCGTTATAGTCCTCTCTGGAAGCGCTTTCACTGCAAGCTCCACATTCCCTCCTAACAGCAAGCTTTAGGATAGGGTACTGAATTGTGACTTACTTTAGCCTCAAAAAGCGATTTTGGAAAAGAGATTATCTACCGCAGGGAAGCCTCTACCATCAAATGCTTGCTCCCGATAGAGTCCTCTCTGGAAGCGCTTTCACTGCAACTGCACATTCCCTCAAAACAGCGAGCTGTAGGATAGGGTACTGAATTGTGACTTAACTGTGGCTAATAAAACGGTTTTGGAAAAGAGAGTATCTCCCGCAGGGAAGCTGCTACCATCAAATGCTGGCTCTCGTTTGAGTCCTCTCTGGAAGCGCTTTCACTGCAAGCTGCACATTCCCTCATATCAGCGAGTTTTAGGATAGGGTACTGAACTGTGACTTACTTTCGCCTCAAAAGGCGATTTTGGAAAAGAGAGTATCTCCCGCAGGGAAGCCTCTACCATCAAATCCTGCCTCTCGTTAGAGTCCTCTCTGGAAGCGCTTTCACTGCAAGCTGCACATTCTCTCATATCAGCAAGCTTTAGGATAGGGCTCTGAATTGAGACTTAAATGCGGCTAATAATACGATTATCGAAAAGAGAGTATCTCCCGCAGGGAAGCTGCTACCATCAAGTGTTAGCTCTCGTTATATTCCTCTCTTTAAGCCATTTCACTGCAAGCTGTAGATTCCCTCCTTACAGCGAGCTTGTGGATAGGGTACTGAATTGTGACTTAACTGTGGCTAATAATACGGTTTTGGAAAAGAGAGTATCTCCCGCAGGGAAGCCTCTACTATCAAATGCTTGCTCCCGATAGAGTCCTCTCTGGAAGCGCTTTCACTGCAAGCTGCACATTACCTCCTAACAGCAAGCTTTAGGATAGGGTACTGAATTGTGACTTACTTTAGCCTCAAAAGGCGATTTTGGAAAAGAGGGTATCTACCGCAGGGAAGCTGCTACCATCAAATGCTGGCTCTCGTTTGAGTCCTCTCTGGAAGCGCTTTCACTGCAAGCTCCACGTTCCCTCCTAACACCAAGCTTTAAGATAGGGTACTGAATTGTGACTTAACTGTGGCTAATAATACGGTTTTGGAAAAGAGAGTATCTCCCGCAGGGAAGCTGCTACCATCAAATGCAGGCTCCCGTTAGAGTACTCTCTGGGAGCGCTTTCACTGCCAGCTGCACATTCCCTCCTAACAGCAAGCATTAGGATAGGGTACTGAACTGTGGCTTTTTTTCGCCTCAAAAGGCGATTTTGGAAAAGAGAGTATCTCCCGCAGGGAAGCCTCTACCATCAAATGCTGGCTCTCATTTGAGTCCTCTCTGGAAGCGCTTTCACTGCAAGCTGCAGATTCCCTCCTTTCTGCGAGCTTTAGGATAGGGTACTGAATTGCGACTTATTTTCGCCATAAAAGCGATTTTTGAAAGAGATTATCTACCGCAGATAAGCTGCTACCATCAAATGCTGGCGCTCGTTTGAGTCCTCTCTGGAAGCGCTTTCACTGCAAGCTCCACGTTCCCTCCTAACACCAAGCTTTAAGATAGGGTACTGAATTGTGACTTAACTCTGGCTAATAATACGGTTTTGGAAAAGAGAGTATCTCCCGCAGGGAAGCTGCTACCATCAAATGCTGCCTCCCGTTAGAGTCCTCTCTGGAAGCGCTTTCACTGCAAGCTCCACGTTCCCTCCTAACAGCAAGGTTTAGGATAGGGTACTGAATTGTGACTTAACTGTGACAAAAATACGATTTTGGAAAAGAGAGTATCTGACGCAGGGAAGCCTCTACCATAAAATGCTTGCTCCCGATAGAGTCCTCTCTGGAAGCGCTTTCACTGCAACTGCACATTCCCTCATAACAGCGAGCTGTAGGATAGGGTACTGAATTGTGACTTAACTGTGGCTAATAATACGATTTTGGAAAAGAGAGTATCTCCCGCAGGGAAGATGCTACCATCAAATCCTGGCTCTCGTTAGAGTCCTCTCTGGAAGCGCTTTAACTGCAAGCTGCACATTCTCTCATATCAGCAAGCTTTAGGATAGGGTACTGAATTGTGACTTAACTGTGGCTAATAATACGGTTTTGGAAAAGAGAGTATCTCCCGCAGGGAAGCCTCTACTATCAAATGCTTGCTCCCGATAGAGTCCTCTCTGGAAGCGCTTTCACTGCAAGCTGCACATTACCTCCTAACAGCAAGCTTTAGGATAGGGTACTGAATTGTGACTTACTTTAGCCTCAAAAGGCGATTTTGGAAAAGAGGGTATCTACCGCAGGGAAGCTGCTACCATCAAATGCTGGCTCTCGTTTGAGTCCTCTCTGGAAGCGCTTTCACTGCAAGCTCCACGTTCCCTCCTAACACCAAGCTTTAAGATAGGGTACTGAATTGTGACTTAACTGTGGCTAATAATACGGTTTTGGAAAAGAGAGTATCTCCCGCAGGGAAGCTGCTACCATCAAATGCTTGCTCCCGATAGAGTCCTCTCTGGAAGCGCTTTCACTGCAACTGCACATTCCCTCATAACAGCGAGCTGTAGGATAGGGTACTGAATTGTGACTTAACTGTGGCTAATAAAACGGTTTTGGAAAAGAGAGTATCTCCCGCAGGGAAGATGCTACCATCAAATCCTGGCTCTCGTTAGAGTCCTCTCTGGAAGCGCTTTAACTGCAAGCTGCACATTCTCTCATATCAGCAAGCTTTAGGATAGAGCTCTGAATTGTGACTTAACTGCGGCTAATAACACGATATTCGAAAATAGAGTATCTCCCGCAGGGAAGCCTCTACCATCAAATGCTGGCTCCCGTTACAGTCCTCTCTGGAAGCGCTTTCACTGCAAGCAGCACATTCCCTCCTAACAGCAAGCTTTAGGATAGGGTACTGAATTGTGACTTCCTTTCGCCTCAAAAGGCGAGTTTGGAAAAGAGTGTATCTCCTGCAGGGAAGCTGCTACCATCAAATGCTGGCTCTCGTTATAGTCCTCTCTGGAAGCGATTTCACTGCAAGCTGCAGATTCCCTCCTAACAGCGAGCTTTACGATAGGGTACTGAATTGTGACTTAACTGTGGCTAATGAAACGGATTTGGAAAAGAGAGTATCTCCCGCAGGGAAGCTGCTACCATCAAGTGTTGGCTCTCGTTATAGTCCTCTCTGGAAGCGATTTCACTGCAAGCTGCACATTCCCTCCTAACAGCGAGCTTTACGATAGGGTACTGAATTGTGACTTAACTGTGGCTAATAATACGATTTTGGAAAAGAGAGTATCTCCCGCAGGGAAGCCTCTACCATCAAATGCTTGCTCCCGATAGAGTCCTCTCTGGAAGCGCTTTCACTGCAAGCTCCACATTCCCTCCTAACAGCAAGCTTTAGGATAGGGTACTGAATTGTGACTTACTTTAGCCTCAAAAGGCGATTTTGGAAAAGAGATTATCTCCCGCAGGTAAGCTGCTACCATCAAATCCTGCCTATCGTTAGAGTCCTCTCTGGAAGCGCTTTCACTGCAAGCTGCACATTCCCTCATATCAGCAAGCTTTAGGATAGGGCTCTGAATTGTGACTTAACTGCGGCTAATAATACGGTTTTGGAAAAGAAAGTATCTCCCGCAGGGAAGTTGCTACCATCAAATGCTGGCTCTCTTTAGAGTCCTCTCTTGAAGCGCTTTCACTGCCAGCTGCATATTCCCTCATACCAGCGAGCTTTAGGATAGGGTACTGAACTGTGACTTACTTTCGCCTCAAAAGGCGATTTTGGAAAAGAGAGTATCTCCCGCAGGGAAGCCTCTACCATCAAATCCTGCCTCTCGTTAGAGTCCTCTCTGGAAGCGCTTTACCTGCAAGCTGCACATTCTCTCATATCAGCAAGCTTTAAGATAGGGTACTGAATTGCGACAATTTTCGCCATAAAAGCGATTTTTGAAAGAGATTATTTACCGCAGATAAGCTGCTACCATCAAATGCTGGCTCTCGTTTGAGTCCTCTCTGGAAGCGCTTTCACTGCAAGCTCCACGTTCCCTCCTAACACCAAGCTTTAAGATAGGGTACTGAATTGTGACTTAACTGTGGCTAATAATACGGTTTTGGAAAAGAGAGTATCTCCCGCAGGGAAGCTGCTACCATCAAATGCTTGCTCCCGATAGAGTCCTCTCTGGAAGCGCTTTCACTGCAACTGCACATTCCCTCATAACAGCGAGCTGTAGGATAGGGTACTGAATTGTGACTTAACTGTGGCTAATAAAACGGTTTTGGAAAAGAGAGTATCTCCCGCAGGGAAGATGCTACCATCAAATCCTGGCTCTCGTTAGAGTCCTCTCTGGAAGCGCTTTAACTGCAAGCTGCACATTCTCTCATATCAGCAAGCTTTAGGATAGAGCTCTGAATTGTGACTTAACTGCGGCTAATAACACGATATTCGAAAATAGAGTATCTCCCGCAGGGAAGCCTCTACCATCAAATGCTGGCTCCCGTTACAGTCCTCTCTGGAAGCGCTTTCACTGCAAGCAGCACATTCCCTCCTAACAGCAAGCTTTAGGATAGGGTACTGAATTGTGACTTCCTTTCGCCTCAAAAGGCGAGTTTGGAAAAGAGTGTATCTCCTGCAGGGAAGCTGCTACCATCAAATGCTGGCTCTCGTTATAGTCCTCTCTGGAAGCGATTTCACTGCAAGCTGCAGATTCCCTCCTAACAGCGAGCTTTACGATAGGGTACTGAATTGTGACTTAACTGTGGCTAATGAAACGGATTTGGAAAAGAGAGTATCTCCCGCAGGGAAGCTGCTACCATCAAGTGTTGGCTCTCGTTATAGTCCTCTCTGGAAGCGATTTCACTGCAAGCTGCACATTCCCTCCTAACAGCGAGCTTTACGATAGGGTACTGAATTGTGACTTAACTGTGGCTAATAATACGATTTTGGAAAAGAGAGTATCTCCCGCAGGGAAGCCTCTACCATCAAATGCTTGCTCCCGATAGAGTCCTCTCTGGAAGCGCTTTCACTGCAAGCTCCACATTCCCTCCTAACAGCAAGCTTTAGGATAGGGTACTGAATTGTGACTTACTTTAGCCTCAAAAGGCGATTTTGGAAAAGAGATTATCTCCCGCAGGTAAGCTGCTACCATCAAATCCTGCCTATCGTTAGAGTCCTCTCTGGAAGCGCTTTCACTGCAAGCTGCACATTCCCTCATATCAGCAAGCTTTAGGATAGGGCTCTGAATTGTGACTTAACTGCGGCTAATAATACGGTTTTGGAAAAGAAAGTATCTCCCGCAGGGAAGTTGCTACCATCAAATGCTGGCTCTCTTTAGAGTCCTCTCTTGAAGCGCTTTCACTGCCAGCTGCATATTCCCTCATACCAGCGAGCTTTAGGATAGGGTACTGAACTGTGACTTACTTTCGCCTCAAAAGGCGATTTTGGAAAAGAGAGTATCTCCCGCAGGGAAGCCTCTACCATCAAATCCTGCCTCTCGTTAGAGTCCTGTCTGGAAGCGCTTTCACTGCAAGCTGCACATTCTCTCATATCAGCAAGCTTTAAGATAGGGTACTGAATTGCGACAATTTTCGCCATAAAAGCGATTTTTGAAAGAGATTATTTACCGCAGATAAGCTGCTACCATCAAATGCTGGCTCTCGTTTGAGTCCTCTCTGGAAGCGCTTTCACTGCAAGCTCCACGTTCCCTCCTAACACCAAGCTTTAAGATAGGGTACTGAATTGTGACTTAACTGTGGCTAATAATACGGTTTTGGAAAAGAGAGTATCTCCCGCAGGGAAGCTGCTACCATCAAATGCTTGCTCCCGATAGAGTCCTCTCTGGAAGCGCTTTCACTGCAACTGCACATTCCCTCATAACAGCGAGCTGTAGGATAGGGTACTGAATTGTGACTTAACTGTGGCTAATAAAACGGTTTTGGAAAAGAGAGTATCTCCCGCAGGGAAGATGCTACCATCAAATCCTGGCTCTCGTTAGAGTCCTCTCTGGAAGCGCTTTAACTGCAAGCTGCACATTCTCTCATATCAGCAAGCTTTAGGATAGAGCTCTGAATTGTGACTTAACTGCGGCTAATAACACGATATTCGAAAATAGAGTATCTCCCGCAGGGAAGCCTCTACCATCAAATGCTGGCTCCCGTTACAGTCCTCTCTGGAAGCGCTTTCACTGCAAGCAGCACATTCCCTCCTAACAGCAAGCTTTAGGATAGGGTACTGAATTGTGACTTCCTTTCGCCTCAAAAGGCGAGTTTGGAAAAGAGTGTATCTCCTGCAGGGAAGCTGCTACCATCAAATGCTGGCTCTCGTTATAGTCCTCTCTGGAAGCGATTTCACTGCAAGCTGCAGATTCCCTCCTAACAGCGAGCTTTACGATAGGGTACTGAATTGTGACTTAACTGTGGCTAATGAAACGGATTTGGAAAAGAGAGTATCTCCCGCAGGGAAGCTGCTACCATCAAGTGTTGGCTCTCGTTATAGTCCTCTCTGGAAGCGATTTCACTGCAAGCTGCACATTCCCTCCTAACAGCGAGCTTTACGATAGGGTACTGAATTGTGACTTAACTGTGGCTAATAATACGATTTTGGAAAAGAGAGTATCTCCCGCAGGGAAGCCTCTACCATCAAATGCTTGCTCCCGATAGAGTCCTCTCTGGAAGCGCTTTCACTGCAAGCTCCACATTCCCTCCTAACAGCAAGCTTTAGGATAGGGTACTGAATTGTGACTTACTTTAGCCTCAAAAGGCGATTTTGGAAAAGAGATTATCTCCCGCAGGTAAGCTGCTACCATCAAATCCTGCCTATCGTTAGAGTCCTCTCTGGAAGCGCTTTCACTGCAAGCTGCACATTCCCTCATATCAGCAAGCTTTAGGATAGGGCTCTGAATTGTGACTTAACTGCGGCTAATAATACGGTTTTGGAAAAGAAAGTATCTCCCGCAGGGAAGTTGCTACCATCAAATGCTGGCTCTCTTTAGAGTCCTCTCTTGAAGCGCTTTCACTGCCAGCTGCATATTCCCTCATACCAGCGAGCTTTAGGATAGGGTACTGAACTGTGACTTACTTTCGCCTCAAAAGGCGATTTTGGAAAAGAGAGTATCTCCCGCAGGGAAGCCTCTACCATCAAATCCTGCCTCTCGTTAGAGTCCTCTCTGGAAGCGCTTTACCTGCAAGCTGCACATTCTCTCATATCAGCAAGCTTTAGGATAGGGCTCTGAATTGAGACTTAAATGCGGCTTATAACACGATATTCGAAAAGAGAGTATCTCCCGCAGGGAAGCCTCTACCATCAAATGCTGGCTCCCGTTAGAGTTCTCTCTGGAATCACTTTCACTGCAAGCTGCACATTCCCTCCTAACAGCAAGCTTTAGGATAGGGAACTGAATTGTGACTTACTTTAGCCTCAAAAGGCGATTTTGGAAAAGAGAGTATCTCCCGCAGGGAAGCTGCTACCATCAAATTCTGGCTCTCGTTAGAGTCCTCTCTGGAAGCGCTTTTACTGCAAGCTGCACATTCTCTCATATCAGCGAGCTTTAGGATAGGGCTCTGAATTGTGACTTAACTGTGGCTAATAATACGGTTTTGGAAAAGAGAGTATCTCCCGTAGGGAAGCCTCTACCATCAAATGCTCTCTCTCGTTAGAGTCCTCTCTGGAAGCGCTTTCACTGCAAGCTCCACGTTCCCTCCTAACACCAAGCTTTAAGATAGGGTACTGAATTGTGTCTTACTTTAGCCTGAAAACGCGATTTTGGAACAGAAAGTATCTCCCGCAGGGAAGCCTCTACCATCAAATGCAAGGTCTCATTGGAGTCCTCTCTGGAAGCGCTATCACTGCAAGGTGCAGATTCCCTCCTAACAGCGAGCTTTACGATAGGGTACTGAATTGTGACTTACTTTAGCCTCAAAAGGCGATTTTGGAAAAGAGAGTATCTCCCGCAGGGAAGCTGCTACCATCAAATGTTGGCTCTCTTTAGAGTCCTCTCTGGAAGCGTTTTCACTGCAAGCTGCAGATTCCCTCCTTACTGCGAGCTTTAGCATAGGGTTCTGAATTGCGACTTATTTTCGCCACAAAAGCGATTTTGGAAAAGAGAGTATCACCCGCAGGGAAGATGCTACCATCAAATCCTGGCTCTCGTTAGAGTCCTCTCTTGAAGCGCTTTCACTGCCAGCTGCATATTCCCTCCTATCAGCGAGCTTTAGGATAGGGTACTGAATTGTGACTTAACTGCGGCTAATAATACGGTTTTGGAAAAGAGAGTATCACCCGCAGGGAAGATGCTACCATCAAATCCTGGCTCTCGTTTGAGTCCTCTCTGGAAGCGCTTTCACTGCAAGCTCCACGTTCCCTCCTAACACCAAGCTTTAAGATAGGGTACTGAATTGTGACTTAACTGTGGCTAATAATACGGTTTTGGAAAAGAGAGTATCTCCCGCAGGGAAGCTGCTACCATCAAATGCAGGCTCCCGTTAGAGTACTCTCTGGGAGCGCTTTCACTGCCAGCTGCAGATTCCCTCCTAACAGCAAGCATTAGGATAGGGTACTGAACTGTGGCTTTTTTTCGCCTCAAAAGGCGATTTTGGAAAAGAGAGTATCTCCCGCAGGGAACCTCTACCATCAAATGCTGGCTCTCGTTTGAGTCCTCTCTGGAAGCGCTTTCACTGCAAGCTCCACGTTCCCTCCTAACACCAAGCTTTAAGATAGGGTACTGAATTGTGACTTAACTGTGGCTAATAATACGGTTTTGGAAAAGAGAGTATCTCCCGCAGGGAAGCTGCTACCATCAAGTGTTGGCTCTCGTTATAGTCCTCTCTGGAAGCGATTTCACTGCAAGCTGCACATTCCCTCCTAACAGCAAGCTTTAGGATAGGGTACTGAATTGTGACTTACTTTAGCCTCAAAAGGCGATTTTGGAAAAGAGATTATCTCCCGCAGGGAAGCCTCTACCATCAAATGCTTGCTCCCGATAGAGTCCTCTCTGGAAGCGCTTTCACTGCAAGCTGCACATTCCCTCATATCAGCGAGCTTTAGGATATGGTACTGAATTGTGACTTCCTTTCGCCTCAAAAGGCGAGTTTGGAAAAGAGTGTATCTCCTGCAGGGAAGCTGCTACCATCAAATGCTGGCTCTCGTTATAGTCCTCTCTGGAAGCGATTTCACTGCAAGCGGCAGATTCCCTCCTAACAGCGAGCTTTACGATAGGGTACTGAATTGTGACTTAACTGTGGCTAATGAAACGGATTTGGAAAAGAGAGTATCTCCCGCAGGGAAGCTGCTACCATCAAGTGTTGGCTCTCGTTATAGTCCTCTCTGGAAGCGATTTCACTGCAAGCTGCACATTCCCTCCTAACAGCGAGCTTTACGATAGGGTACTGAATTGTGACTTAACTGTGGCTAATAATACGATTTTGGAAAAGAGAGTATCTCCCGCAGGGAAGCCTCTACCATCAAATGCTTGCTCCCGATAGAGTCCTCTCTGGAAGCGCTTTCACTGCAAGCTCCACATTCCGTCCTAACAGCAAGCTTTAGGATAGGGTACTGAATTGTGACTTACTTTAGCCTCAAAAGGCGATTATGGAAAAGAGATTATCTCCCGCAGGGAAGCTGCTACCATCAAATCCTGCCTCTCGTTAGAGTCCTCTCTGGAAGCGCTTTCACTGCAAGCTGCACATTCCCTCATATCAGCGAGTTTTAGGATAGGGTACTGAACTGTGACTTACTTTCGCCTCAAAAGGCGATTTTGGAAAAGAGAGTATCTCCCGCAGGGAAGCCTCTACCATCAAATCCTGCCTCTCGTTAGAGTCCTCTCTGGAAGCGCTTTCACTGCAAGCTGCACATTCTCTCATATCAGTAAGCTTTAGGATAGGGCTCTGAATTGAGACTTAAATGCGGCTAAAAATTCGATTATCGAAAAGAGAGTATCTCCCGCAGGGAAGCTGCTACCATCAAGTGTTAGCTCTCGTTATATTCCTCTCTTTAAGCCATTTCACTGCAAGCTGTAGATTCCCTCCTTACAGCGAGCTTGTGGATAGGGTACTGAATTGTGACTTAACTGTGGCTAATAATACGGTTTTGGAAAAGAGAGTATCTCCCGCAGGGAAGCCTCTACTATCAAATGCTTGCTCCCGATAGAGTCCTCTCTGGAAGCGCTTTCACTGCAAGCTGCACATTCCCTCATATCAGCGAGCTTTAGGATAGGGTATTGAATTGTGACTTACTTTCGCCTCAAAAGGCGAGTTTGGAAAAGAGGGTATCTACCGCAGGGAAGCTGCTACCATCAAATGCTGGCTCTCGTTTGAGTCCTCTCTGGAAGCGCTTTCACTGCAAGCTCCACGTTCCCTCCTAACACCAAGCTTTAAGATAGGGTACTGAATTGTGACTTAACTGTGGCTAATAATACGGTTTTGGAAAAGAGAGTATCTCCCGCAGGGAAGCTGCTACCATCAAATGCAGGCTCCCGTTAGAGTACTCTCTGGGAGCGCTTTCACTGCCAGCTGCACATTCCCTCCTAACAGCAAGCATTAGGATAGGGTACTGAACTGTGGCTTTTTTTCGCCTCAAAAGGCGATTTTGGAAAAGAGAGTATCTCCCGCAGGGAACCTCTACCATCAAATGCTGGCTCTCATTTGAGTCCTCTCTGGAAGCGCTTTCACTGCAAGCTGCAGATTCCCTCCTTTCTGCGAGCTTTAGGATAGCGTACTGAATTGCGACTTATTTTCGACATAAAAGCGATTTTTGAAAGAGATTATCTACCGCAGATAAGCTGCTACCATCAAATGCTGGCTCTCGTTTGAGTCCTCTCTGGAAGCGCTTTCACTGCAAGCTCCACGTTCCCTCCTAACACCAAGCTTTAAGATAGGGTACTGAATTGTGACTTAACTGTGGCTAATAATACGGTTTTGGAAAAGAGAGTATCTCCCGCAGGGAAGCTGCTACCATCAAATGCTGCCTCCCGTTAGAGTCCTCTCTGGAAGCGCTTTCACTGCAAGTTCCACGTTCCCTCCTAACAGCAAGGTTTAGGATAGGGTATTGAATTGTGACTTAACTGTGACAAAAATACGATTGTGGAAAAGAGAGTATTTGACGCAGGGAAGCCTCTACCATAAAATGCTGGCTCTCGTTAGAGTCCTCTCTGGAAGCGCTTTCACTGCAATCTGCAGATTCCGTCCTATCAGCGAGCTTTAGGATAGGGTACTGAATTTTTACTTACTTTTGCTTCAAAAGGCGATTTTGGTAAAGAGGGTATCTCCCGCAGGGAAGCCTCTACCATCAAATGCTGGCTGCCGTTAGAGTCCTCTCTGGAAACGCTTTCACCGCAAGCTGCAGATTACCTCATATCAGCGAGCTTTAGGATAGGGTACTGAACTGTGTCTCACTTTCGCCTCAAAAGGCGATTTTGGAAAAGAGGGTATCTACCGCAGGGAAGGTGCTACCATCAAATGCTGGGTCTCGTTAGAGTCCTCTCTGGAAGCGCTTTCACTGCAAGCTGCACATTCCCTCCTTACAGCGAGCTTTAGGATAGGGTACTGAATTGTGACTTACTTCAGCCTCAAAAGGCGATTTTGGAAAAGAGAGTGTCTCCCGCAGGGAAGCCTCTACCATCAAATGCTGGCTCTCGTTAGAGTCCTCTCTGGAAGCGCTTTCACTGCAAGCTGCAGCTTCCATCCTAACAGCAAGCTTTAGGATAGGGTACTGAATTGTGACTTAACTGCGGCTAAGAATACAATTTTGGAAAAGAGAGTATCTCCTGCAGGGAAGCCTCTACCATCAAATGCTCTCTCTCGTTATAATCCTCTCTGGAAGCGCTTTCACTGCAAGCTGCACATTCCCTCATATCAGCGAGCTTTAGGATAGGGTACTGAATTGTGACTTCCTTTCGCCTCAAAAGGCGAGTTTGGAAAAGAGTGTATCTCCTGCAGGGAAGCTGCTACCATGAAATGCTGGCTCTCGTTTGAGTCCTCTCTGGAAGCGCTTTCACTGCAAGCTCCACGTTCCCTCCTAACACCAATCTTTAAGATAGGGTACTGAATTGTGACTTAACTGTGGCTAATAATACGGTTTTGGAAAAGAGAGTATCTCCCGCAGGGAAGCTGCTACCATCAAGTGTTGGCTCTCGTTATAGTCCTCTCTGGAAGCGATTTCACTGCAAGCTGCACATTCCCTCCTAACAGCAAGCTTTAGGATAGGGTACTGAATTGTGACTTACTTTAGCCTCAAAAGGCGATTTTTGAAAAGAGATTATCTCCCGCAGGGAAGCCTCTACCATCAAATGCTTGCTCCCGATAGAGTCCTCTCTGGAAGCGCTTTCACTGCAAGCTGCACATTCCCTCATATCAGCGAGCTTTAGGATATGGTACTGAATTGTGACTTCCTTTCGCCTCAAAAGGCGAGTTTGGAAAAGAGTGTATCTCCTGCAGGGAAGCTGCTACCATCAAATGCTGGCTCTCGTTATAGTCCTCTCTGGAAGCGATTTCACTGCAAGCTGCAGATTCCCTCCTAACAGCGAGCTTTACGATAGGGTACTGAATTGTGACTTAACTGTGGCTAATGAAACGGATTTGGAAAAGAGAGTATCTCCCGCAGGGAAGCTGCTACCATCAAGTGTTGGCTCTCGTTATAGTCCTCTCTGGAAGCGATTTCACTGCAAGCTGCACATTCCCTCCTAACAGCGAGCTTTACGATAGGGTACTGAATTGTGACTTAACTGTGGCTAATAATACGATTTTGGAAAAGAGAGTATCTCCCGCAGGGAAGCCTCTACCATCAAATGCTTGCTCCCGATAGAGTCCTCTCTGGAAGCGCTTTCACTGCAAGCTGCACATTCCCTCATATCAGCAAGCTTTAGGATAGGGCTCTGAATTGTGACTTAACTGCGGCTAATAATACGGTTTTGGAAAAGAAAGTATCTCCCGCAGGGAAGTTGCTACCATCAAATGCTGGCTCTCTTTAGAGTCCTCTCTTGAAGCGCTTTCACTGCCAGCTGCATATTCCCTCATACCAGCGAGCTTTAGGATAGGGTACTGAACTGTGACTTACTTTCGCCTCAAAAGGCGATTTTGGAAAAGAGAGTATCTCCCGCAGGGAAGCCTCTACCATCAAATCCTGCCTCTCGTTAGAGTCCTCTCTGGAAGCGCTTTCACTGCAAGCTGCAGCTTCCATCCTAACAGCAAGCTTTAGGATAGGGTACTGAATTGTGACTTAACTGCGGCTAAGAATACAATTTTGGAAAAGAGAGTATCTCCCGCAGGGAAGCCTCTACCATCAAATGCTCTCTCTCGTTATAATCCTCTCTGGAATCGCTTTCACTGCAAACTGCACATTCCCTCATATCAGCGAGCTGTAGGATAGCGTACTGAATTGTGACTTAACTGTGGCTAATAATACGGTTTTGGAAAAGAGAGTATCTCCCGCAGGGAAGTGTCTACCATCAAATGCTGGCTCTGGTTAGAGTCCTCTCTGGAAGCGCTTTCACTGCAAACTGCACATTCCCTCATATCAACGAGCTTTAGGATAGGGCACTGAATTGTGACTTAACCGCGGATAATAATACGATTATCGAAAAGAGAGTATCTCCCGCAGGGAAGCTGCTACCATCAAATGCTGGCTCCCGTTAGAGTCCTCTCTGGAAGCGCTTTCACTGCCAGATGCACATTCCCTCATATCAGCGAGCTTTAGGATAGGTTACTGAATTGTGACTTACTTTCTCCTCAAAAGGTGATTTTGGAAAAGAGGGTATCTCCCGCAGGGAAGCTGCTACCATCAAATGCTGGCTCCCGTTAGAGTCCTCTCTGGAAGCGCTTTCACTGAAAGCTGCACATTCCCTCATATCAGCGAGCTTTAGGATAGGGTACTGAATTGTGACTTACTTTCGCCTCAAAAGGCGATTTTTTAAAAGAGAGTATCTCCCGCAGGGAAGCTGCTACCATCAAGTGTTGGCTCTCTTTAGAGTCCTCTCTGGAAGCGCTTTCACTGAAAGCAGCACATTCCCTCATATCAGCAAGCTTTAGGATAGGGCACTGAATTGTGACTTAACTGCGGCTAATAATACGTTTATGGCAAAGAGTCTATCTCCGTCAGGGAAGCCTCTACCATCAAATGTTGGTTCCCGTTAGAGTCCTCTCTGGAAGCGCTTTCACTGCAAGCTGAGGATTCCCTCCTTACAGCGAGCTTTAGGATAGGGTACTGAACTGCGAATTATTTTCGCCATAAAAGCGATTTTTGAAAGAGATTATCTACCGCAGGTAAGCTGCTACCATCAAATGCTGGGTCTCGTTAGAGTCCTCTCTGGAAGCGATTTCACTGCAAGCTGCACATTCCCTCCTAACAGCAAGCTTTAGGATAGGGTACTGAATTGTGACTTACTTTAGCCTCAAAAGGCGATTTTGGAAAAGAGATTATCTCCCGCAGGGAAGCCTCTACCATCAAATGCTTGCTCCCGATAGAGTCCTCTCTGGAAGCGCTTTCACTGCAAGCTGCACATTCCCTCATATCAGCGAGCTTTAGGATATGGTACTGAATTGTGACTTCCTTTCGCCTCAAAAGGCGAGTTTGGAAAAGAGTGTATCTCCTGCAGGGAAGCTGCTACCATCAAATGCTGGCTCTCGTTATAGTCCTCTCTGGAAGCGATTTCACTGCAAGCTGCAGATTCCCTCCTAACAGCGAGGTTTACGATAGGGTACTGAATTGTGACTTAACTGTGGCTAATGAAACGGATTTGGAAAAGAGAGTATCTCCCGCAGGGAAGCTGCTACCATCAAGTGTTGGCTCTCGTTATAGTCCTCTCTGGAAGCGATTTCACTGCAAGCTGCACATTCCCTCCTAACAGCGAGCTTTACGATAGGGTACTGAATTGTGACTTAACTGTGGCTAATAATACGATTTTGGAAAAGAGAGTATCTCCCGCAGGGAAGCCTCTACCATCAAATGCTTGCTCCCGATAGAGTCCTCTCTGGAAGCGCTTTCACTGCAAGCTCCACATTCCGTCCTAACAGCAAGCTTTAGGATAGGGTACTGAATTGTGACTTACTTTAGCCTCAAAAGGCGATTATGGAAAAGAGATTATCTCCCGCAGGGAAGCTGCTACCATCAAATCCTGCCTCTCGTTAGAGTCCTCTCTGGAAGCGCTTTCACTGCAAGCTGCACATTCTCTCATATCAGCAAGCTTTAGGACAGGGCTCTGAATTGAGACTTAAATGCGGCTAAAAATTCGATTATCGAAAAGAGAGTATCTCCCGCAGGGAAGCTGCTACCATCAAGTGTTAGCTCTCGTTATATTCCTCTCTTTAAGCCATTTCACTGCAAGCTGTAGATTCCCTCCTTACAGCGAGCTTGTGGATAGGGTACTGAATTGTGACTTAACTGTGGCTAATAATACGGTTTTGGAAAAGAGAGTATCTCCCGCAGGGAAGCCTCTACTATCAAATGCTTGCTCCCGATAGAGTCCTCTCTGGAAGCGCTTTCACTGCAAGCTGCACATTACCTCCTAACAGCAAGCTTTAGGATAGGGTACTGAATTGTGACTTACTTTAGACTCAAAAGGCGATTTTGGAAAAGAGGGTATCTACCGCAGGGAAGCTGCTATCATCAAATCCTGGCTCTCGTTAGAGTCCTCTCTGGAAGCGCTTTCACTGCAAGCTGCACATTCCCTCATATCAGCGAGCTTTAGGATAGGGTATTGAATTGTGACTTACTTTCGCCTCAAAAGGCGAGTTTGGAAAAGAGGGTATCTACCGCAGGGAAGCTGCTACCATCAAATGCTGGCTCTCGTTTGAGTCCTCTCTGGAAGCGCTTTCACTGCAAGCTCCACGTTCCCTCCTAACACCAAGCTTTAAGATAGGGTACTGAATTGTGACTTAACTGTGGCTAATAATACGGTTTTGGAAAAGAGAGTATCTCCCGCAGGGAAGCTGCTACCATCAAATGCAGGCTCCCGTTAGAGTACTCTCTGGGAGCGCTTTCACTGCCAGCTGCAGATTCCCTCCTAACAGCAAGCATTAGGATAGGGTACTGAACTGTGGCTTTTTTTCGCCTCAAAAGGCGATTTTGGAAAAGAGAGTATCTCCCGCAGGGAACCTCTACCATCAAATGCTGGCTCTCATTTGAGTCCTCTCTGGAAGCGCTTTCACTGCAAGCTGCAGATTCCCTCCTTTCTGCGAGCTTTAGGATAGCGTACTGAATTGCGACTTATTTTCGACATAAAAGCGATTTTTGAAAGAGATTATCTACCGCAGATAAGCTGCTACCATCAAATGCTGGCTCTCGTTTGAGTCCTCTCTGGAAGCGCTTTCACTGCAAGCTGCACATTCCCTCCTAACAGCGAGCTTTACGATAGGGTACTGAATTGTGACTTAACTGTGGCTAATAATACGATTTTGGAAAAGAGAGTATCTCCCGCAGGGAAGCCTCTACCATCAAATGCTTGCTCCCGATAGAGTCCTCTCTGGAAGCGCTTTCACTGCAAGCTGCACATTCCCTCATATCAGCAAGCTTTAGGATAGGGCTCTGAATTGTGACTTAACTGCGGCTAATAATACGGTTTTGGAAAAGAAAGTATCTCCCGCAGGGAAGTTGCTACCATCAAATGCTGGCTCTCTTTAGAGTCCTCTCTTGAAGCGCTTTCACTGCCAGCTGCATATTCCCTCATACCAGCGAGCTTTAGGATAGGGTACTGAACTGTGACTTACTTTCGCCTCAAAAGGCGATTTTGGAAAAGAGAGTATCTCCCGCAGGGAAGCCTCTACCATCAAATCCTGCCTCTCGTTAGAGTCCTCTCTGGAAGCGCTTTCACTGCAAGCTGCAGCTTCCATCCTAACAGCAAGCTTTAGGATAGGGTACTGAATTGTGACTTAACTGCGGCTAAGAATACAATTTTGGAAAAGAGAGTATCTCCCGCAGGGAAGCCTCTACCATCAAATGCTCTCTCTCGTTATAATCCTCTCTGGAATCGCTTTCACTGCAAACTGCACATTCCCTCATATCAGCGAGCTGTAGGATAGCGTACTGAATTGTGACTTAACTGTGGCTAATAATACGGTTTTGGAAAAGAGAGTATCTCCCGCAGGGAAGTGTCTACCATCAAATGCTGGCTCTGGTTAGAGTCCTCTCTGGAAGCGCTTTCACTGCAAACTGCACATTCCCTCATATCAACGAGCTTTAGGATAGGGCACTGAATTGTGACTTAACCGCGGATAATAATACGATTATCGAAAAGAGAGTATCTCCCGCAGGGAAGCTGCTACCATCAAATGCTGGCTCCCGTTAGAGTCCTCTCTGGAAGCGCTTTCACTGCCAGATGCACATTCCCTCATATCAGCGAGCTTTAGGATAGGTTACTGAATTGTGACTTACTTTCTCCTCAAAAGGTGATTTTGGAAAAGAGGGTATCTCCCGCAGGGAAGCTGCTACCATCAAATGCTGGCTCCCGTTAGAGTCCTCTCTGGAAGCGCTTTCACTGAAAGCTGCACATTCCCTCATATCAGCGAGCTTTAGGATAGGGTACTGAATTGTGACTTACTTTCGCCTCAAAAGGCGATTTTTTAAAAGAGAGTATCTCCCGCAGGGAAGCTGCTACCATCAAGTGTTGGCTCTCTTTAGAGTCCTCTCTGGAAGCGCTTTCACTGAAAGCAGCACATTCCCTCATATCAGCAAGCTTTAGGATAGGGCACTGAATTGTGACTTAACTGCGGCTAATAATACGTTTATGGCAAAGAGTCTATCTCCGTCAGGGAAGCCTCTACCATCAAATGTTGGTTCCCGTTAGAGTCCTCTCTGGAAGCGCTTTCACTGCAAGCTGAGGATTCCCTCCTTACAGCGAGCTTTAGGATAGGGTACTGAACTGCGAATTATTTTCGCCATAAAAGCGATTTTTGAAAGAGATTATCTACCGCAGGTAAGCTGCTACCATCAAATGCTGGGTCTCGTTAGAGTCCTCTCTGGAAGCGATTTCACTGCAAGCTGCACATTCCCTCCTAACAGCAAGCTTTAGGATAGGGTACTGAATTGTGACTTACTTTAGCCTCAAAAGGCGATTTTGGAAAAGAGATTATCTCCCGCAGGGAAGCCTCTACCATCAAATGCTTGCTCCCGATAGAGTCCTCTCTGGAAGCGCTTTCACTGCAAGCTGCACATTCCCTCATATCAGCGAGCTTTAGGATATGGTACTGAATTGTGACTTCCTTTCGCCTCAAAAGGCGAGTTTGGAAAAGAGTGTATCTCCTGCAGGGAAGCTGCTACCATCAAATGCTGGCTCTCGTTATAGTCCTCTCTGGAAGCGATTTCACTGCAAGCTGCAGATTCCCTCCTAACAGCGAGCTTTACGATAGGGTACTGAATTGTGACTTAACTGTGGCTAATGAAACGGATTTGGAAAAGAGAGTATCTCCCGCAGGGAAGCTGCTACCATCAAGTGTTGGCTCTCGTTATAGTCCTCTCTGGAAGCGATTTCACTGCAAGCTGCACATTCCCTCCTAACAGCGAGCTTTACGATAGGGTACTGAATTGTGACTTAACTGTGGCTAATAATACGATTTTGGAAAAGAGAGTATCTCCCGCAGGGAAGCCTCTACCATCAAATGCTTGCTCCCGATAGAGTCCTCTCTGGAAGCGCTTTCACTGCAAGCTGCACATTCCCTCATATCAGCAAGCTTTAGGATAGGGCTCTGAATTGTGACTTAACTGCGGCTAATAATACGGTTTTGGAAAAGAAAGTATCTCCCGCAGGGAAGTTGCTACCATCAAATGCTGGCTCTCTTTAGAGTCCTCTCTTGAAGCGCTTTCACTGCCAGCTGCATATTCCCTCATACCAGCGAGCTTTAGGATAGGGTACTGAACTGTGACTTACTTTCGCCTCAAAAGGCGATTTTGGAAAAGAGAGTATCTCCCGCAGGGAAGCCTCTACCATCAAATCCTGCCTCTCGTTAGAGTCCTCTCTGGAAGCGCTTTCACTGCAAGCTGCAGCTTCCATCCTAACAGCAAGCTTTAGGATAGGGTACTGAATTGTGACTTAACTGCGGCTAAGAATACAATTTTGGAAAAGAGAGTATCTCCCGCAGGGAAGCCTCTACCATCAAATGCTCTCTCTCGTTATAATCCTCTCTGGAATCGCTTTCACTGCAAACTGCACATTCCCTCATATCAGCGAGCTGTAGGATAGCGTACTGAATTGTGACTTAACTGTGGCTAATAATACGGTTTTGGAAAAGAGAGTATCTCCCGCAGGGAAGTGTCTACCATCAAATGCTGGCTCTGGTTAGAGTCCTCTCTGGAAGCGCTTTCACTGCAAACTGCACATTCCCTCATATCAACGAGCTTTAGGATAGGGCACTGAATTGTGACTTAACTGCGGATAATAATACGATTATCGAAAAGAGAGTATCTCCCGCAGGGAAGCTGCTACCATCAAATGCTGGCTCCCGTTAGAGTCCTCTCTGGAAGCGCTTTCACTGCCAGATGCACATTCCCTCATATCAGCGAGCTTTAGGATAGGTTACTGAATTGTGACTTACTTTCTCCTCAAAAGGTGATTTTGGAAAAGAGGGTATCTCCCGCAGGGAAGCTGCTACCATCAAATGCTGGCTCCCGTTAGAGTCCTCTCTGGAAGCGCTTTCACTGAAAGCTGCACATTCCCTCATATCAGCGAGCTTTAGGATATGGTACTGAATTGTGACTTACTTTCGCCTCAAAAGGCGATTTTTTAAAAGAGAGTATCTCCCGCAGGGAAGCTGCTACCATCAAATGCTAGCTCTCGTTTGAGTCCTCTCTGGAAACGCTTTCACTGCAAGCTCCACATTCCCTCCTAAAACCAAGCTTTAAGATAGGGTACTTAATTGTGACTTAACTGTGGCTAATAATACGGTTTTGGAAAAGAGAGTATCTCCCGCAGGGAAGCTGCTACCATCAAGTGTTGGCTCTCTTTAGAGTCCTCTCTGGAAGCGCTTTCACTGAAAGCAGCACATTCCCTCATATCAGCAAGCTTTAGGATAGGGCACTGAATTGTGACTTAACTGCGGCTAATAATACGTTTATGGCAAAGAGTCTATCTCCGTCAGGGAAGCCTCTACCATCAAATGTTGGTTCCCGTTAGAGTCCTCTCTGGAAGCGCTTTCACTGCAAGCTGAGGATTCCCTCCTTACAGCGAGCTTTAGGATAGGGTACTGAACTGCGAATTATTTTCGCCATAAAAGCGATTTTTGAAAGAGATTATCTACCGCAGGTAAGCTGCTACCATCAAATGCTGGGTCTCGTTAGAGTCCTCTCTGGAAGCGCTTTCACTGCAAGCTGCACATTCCCTCCTATCAGCAAGCTTTAGGATAGGGCTCTGAATTGTGACTCAACTGCAGCTAATAATACGATTTTGGAAAAGAGAGTATCTCCCGCAGGGAAGTTGCTACCTTCAAATGGTGGCTCTCTTTAGAGTCCTCTCTTGAAGTGCTTTCACTGCCAGCTGCATATTCCCTCATACCAGCGAGCTTTAGGATAGGGTACTGAATTGTGACTTATTTTTGCCTCAAAAGCCGATTTTTAAAAGAGATTACCTCCCGCAGGGAAGCTGGTACCATTAAATCCTGGCTCTCGTTAGAGTCCTCTCTGGAAGCGCTTTCACTGCAAGCTGCACATTCCCTCATATCAGCAAGCTTTAGGATAGGGCTCTGAATTGTGACTTAACTGTGGCTAATAACACGGTTTTGGAAAAGAGAGTATCTCCCGCAGGGAAGCCTATAGCATGAAATGCTGTCTGTCGTTAGAGTCCTCTCTGGAAGCGCTTTCACGGCAAGCTGCACATTCCCTCATATCAGCGAGCTGTAGGATAGGGTACTGATCTTAGTCTTACTTTCGCCTCAAAAGGCGATTTTGGAAAAGAGAGTATCTCCCGCAGGGAAGCCTCTACCATCAAATGCTCTCTCTCGTTAGAGTCCTCTCTGGAAGCGCTTTCACTGCAAGCTGCACATTCCCTCATATCAGCGAGCTTTAGGATAGGGTACTGAATTGTGACTTACTTTCGCCTCAAAAGGCGAGTTTGGAAAAGAGGGTATCTCCCGCAGGGAACCTGCTACCATCAAATGCTGGCTCTCATTTGAGTCCTCTCTGGAAGCGCTATCACTGCAAGGTGCAGATTCCCTGCTAGACAGCAAGCTTTAGGATAGGGTACTGAATTGTGACTTACTTTAGCCTCAAAAGGCGATTTTGGAAAAGAGAGTATCTCCCGCAGGGAAGCTGCTACCATCAAATGCTGGCTCTCGTTAGAGTCCTCTCTGGAAGCGCTTTCACTGCAAGCTGCAGATTCCCTCCTTACTGCGAGCTTTAGCATAGGGTACTGAATTGCGACTTATTTTCGCCAAAAAAGCGATTTTGGAAAAGAGAGTATCTCCCGCAGGGAAGATGCTGCCATCAAATCCTGGCTCTCGTTAGAGTCCTCTCTTGAAGCGCTTTCACTGCCAGCTGCATATTCCCTCCTATCAGCGAGCTTTAGGATAGGGTACTGAATTGTGACTTAACTGCGGCTAATAATACGATTTTGGAAAAGACAGTATCTCCCGCAGGGAAGTTGCTACCTTCAAATGCTTGCTCTCTTTAGAGTCCTCTCTTGAAGCGCTTTCACGGCCAGCTGCATATTCCCTCATACCAGCGAGCTTTAGGATAGGGTACTGAATTGCGACTTACTTTCGCCTCAAAAGGCGATTTTGGAAAAGAGAGTATCTCCCAAAGGGAAGCCTCTACCATCAAATCCTGCCTCTCGTTAGAGTCCTCTCTGGAAGCGCTTTAACTGCAAGCTGCACATTCTCTCATATCAGCCAGCTTTAGGATAGGGTACTGAATTGTGACTTACTTTAGCCTCAAAAGGCGATTTTGGAAAAGAGAGTATCTCCCGCAGGGAAGCTGCAACCATCAAATTCTGGCTCTCGTTATAGTCCTCTCTGGAAGCGATTTCACTGCAAGCTGCACATTCCCTCCTAACAGCGAGCTTTAGGATAGGGTACTGAATTGTGACTTAACTGTGGCTAATAATACGATTTTGGAAAAGAGAGTATCTCCCGCAGGGAAGCCTCTACCATCAAATGCTTGCTCCCGATAGAGTCCTCTCTGGAAGCGCTTTCACTGCAAGCTCCACGTTCCCTCCTAACAGCAAGCTTTAGGATAGGGTACTGAATTGTGACTTACTTTAGCCTCAAAAGGCGAGTTTGGAAAAGAGATTATCACCCGCAGGGAAGCCTCTACCATCAAATGCTTGCTCCCGATAGAGTCCTCTCTGGAAGCGCTTTCACTGCAAGCTGCACATTCCCTCATATCAGTGAGCTTTAGGATAGGGTACTGAATTGTGACTTACTTTCGCCTCAAAAGGCGATTTTGGAAAAGAGAGTATCTCCCGCAGGGAATCTGCTACCATGAAATGCTGGCTGTCGTTAGAGTCCTCTCTGGAAGCGCTTTCACTGCAAGCTGCAGATTCCCTCCTATCAGCGAGCTTTAGGATAGGGTACTGAATTGTGACATACTTTCGCCTCAAAAGGCGATTATGGAAAAGAGAGTATCTCCCGCAGGGAAGCTGCTACCATCAAATGATGGCTGTCGTTAGAGTCCTCTCTGGAAGCGCTTTCACTGCAAGCTGCAGATTCCCTCCTATCAGCGAGCTTTAGGATAGGGTACTGAATTGTGACTTAACTGATGCTAATATTGCGATAATGAAAAAAAGATAATATCTCGCAGGGAAGCTGCTACCATCAAATGCTGGCTCTCGTTTGAGTCCTCTCTGGAAGTGCTTTCACCGCAAGCTGCACATTCCCTCCTAACAGCGAGCTTTAGGATAGGGTACTGAATTGTGACTTAACTGCGGCTAAGAATACAATTTTGGAAAAGAGAGTATCTCCCGCAGGGAAGCCTCTACCATCAAATGCTCTCTCTCGTTATAATCCTCTCTGGAATCGCTTTCACTGCAAGCTGCACATTCCCTCATATCAGCGAGCTGTAGGATAGCGTACTGAATTGTGACTTAACTGTAGCTAATAATACGGTTTTGGAAAAGAGAGTATCTCCCGCAGGGAAGTGTCTACCATCAAATGCTGGCTCTGGTTAGAGTCCTCTCTGGAAGCGCTTTCACTGCAAACTGCACATTCCCTCATATCAACGAGCTTTAGGATAGGGCACTGAATTGTGACTTAACTGCGGATAATAATACGATTATCGAAAAGAGAGTATCTCCCGCAGGGAAGCTGCTACCATCAAATGCTGGCTCCCGTTAGAGTCCTCTCTGGAAGCGCTTTCACTGCCAGATGCACATTCCCTCATATCAGCGAGCTTTAGGATAGGTTACTGAATTGTGACTTACTTTCGCCTCAAAAGGCGATTTTTTAAAAGAGAGTATCTCCCGCAGGGAAGCTGCTACCATCAAATGCTAGCTCTCGTTAGAGTCCTCTCTGGAAACGCTTTCACTGCAAGCTCCACATTTCCTCCTAAAACCAAGCTTTAAGATAGGGTACTTAATTGTGACTTAACTGTGGCTAATAATACGGTTTTGGAAAAGAGAGTATCTCCCGCAGGGAAGCTGCTACCATCAAGTGTTGGCTCTCTTTAGAGTCCTCTCTGGAAGCGCTTTCACTGAAAGCTGCACATTCCCTCATATCAGCAAGCTTTAGGATAGGGCACTGAATTGTGACTTAACTGCGGCTAATAATACGTTTATGGCAAAGAGTCTATCTCCGTCAGGGAAGCCTCTACCATCAAATGTTGGTTCCCGTTAGAGTCCTCTCTGGAAGCGCTTTCACTGCAAGCTGCACATTCCCTCCTATCAGCAAGCTTTAGGATAGGGCTCTGAATTGTGACTCAACTGCAGCTAATAATACGATTTTTGGAAAAGAGAGTATCTCCCGCAGGGAAGATGCTACCATCAAATCCTGGCTCTCGTTAGAGTCCTCTCTTGAAGCGCTTTCACTGCCAGCTGCATATTCCCTCCTATCAGCGAGCTTTAGGATAGGGTACTGAATTGTGACTTAACTGCGGCTAATAATACGATTTTGGAAAAGACAGTATCTCCCGCAGGGAAGTTGCTACCTTCAAATGCTTGCTCTCTTTAGAGTCCTCTCTTGAAGCGCTTTCACCGCAAGCTGCACATTCCCTCCTAACAGCGAGCTTTAGGATAGGGTACTGAATTGTGAGTTAACTGTGTGAAATATACGATTTTTGGAAAAGAGAGTATCTCCCGCAGGGAAGCCTCTACCATCAAATGCTGGCTCTCATTGGAGTCCTCTCTGGAAGCGCTTTCACTGCAAGATGCAGATTCCCTCCTATCAGCGAGCTTTAGGATAGGGTAATGAATTGTGACTTACTTTCGCCTCAAAAAGGCGATTTTGGAAAAGAGAGTATCTCCCGCAGGGAAGCTGCAACCATCAAATGCTGGCTGTCGTTAGAGTCCTCTCTGGAAGCGCTTTCACAGCAAGCTGCAGATTCCTTCCTAACAACGAGCTTTAGGATAGGGTACTGAATTGTCACTTACTTTAGCCTATAAAAGCGATTTTGGAAAAGAGAGTATCTCCCGCAGGGAAGTAGCTAGCATCAAATGCTGGCTGTCGTTAGAGTCCTCTCTAGAAGCGCTTTCACTGCAAGCTGCACATTCCCTCCTACAAGCGAGCTTTAGGATAGGGTACTGAATTGGGACTTACTTTCGCCTCAAAAGGCGATTTTGGAAAAGAGAGTATCTCCCGCAGGGAAGCTGCCTACCATCAAATGCTGGCTCTCCTTAGAGTCCTCTCTGGAAGCGCTTTCACTGCAAGCTGCAGATTCTCTCCTTACAGCAAGCTTTAGGATAGGGTACTGAATTGTGACTTACTTTCGCCTAAAAATGCGATTTTGGAAAAGAGAGTATCTCCCGCAGGGAAGCAGCTACCATCAAATGCTGGCTGTCGTTAGAGTCTTCTCTGGAAGTGTTTTCACTGCAAGCTGCAGATTCCTTCCTAACAGCAAGCTTTAGGATAGCGTACTGAATTGTGTCTAAAATGTTGCTAATAATGCGATTATGAAAAAGAGTTTATCTCCCGCAGGGAAGCTGCAACCATCAAATGCTAGGTCTCATTGGAGTCCTCTCTGGAAGCGCTTTCACTGCAAGCTGCACATTCCCTCCTACAAGCGAGCTTTAGGATAGGGTACTGAATTGTGACTTACTTTCGCCTCAAAAGGCGATTTTGGAAAAGAGAGTATCTCCCGCAGGGAAGCTGCTATCATCAAATGATGGCTGTCGTTAGAGTCCTCTCTGGAAGCGCTTTCACTGCAAGCTGCAGATTCCCTCCTATCAGCGAGCTTTAGGATAGGGAACTGAATTGTGACTTAACTGATTCTAATATTGCGATAATGAAAAAAAGATAATATCTCGCAGGGAAGCTGCTACCATCAAATGCTGGCTGTTGTTAGAGTCCTCTCTGGAAGTGTTTTCACCGCAAGCTGCACATTCCCTCCTAACAGCGAGCTTTAGCATAGGGTACTGAATAGTGACTTAACTGCGGCTAATAATACGATTTTGGAAAACAGAGTATCTCCCGCAGGGAAGCTGCTACCATCAAATGCTGGCTCTCATTGGAGTCCTCTCTGGAAGCGCTTTCACTGCAAGCTGCAGATTCCCTCCTATCAGCGAGCTTTAGGATATGGTACTGAATTGTGACTTATTTTTGCCTGAAAAGGCGATTTTGGAAAAGAGAGTATCTCCCGCAGGGAAGCTGCTACCATCAAATGCTGGCTCTCCTTAGAGTCCTCTCTGGAAGCGCTTTCACTGCAAGCTGCAGATTCCCTCCTTACAGCAAGCTTTAGGATAGGGTACTGAATTGTGACTTACTTTAGCCTAAAAATGCGAATTTGGAAAAGAGTGTATCTCCCGCAGGGAAGCAGCTACTATCAAATGCTGGCTCTCGTTTGAGTCCTCTCTGGAAGCGCTTTCACTGCAAGCTGCACATTCCCTCCTACCAGCAAGCGTTAGGATAGGGTACTGAATTGTGACTTAACTGTGACAAAAAAACTATTTTTGAAAAGAGAGTATCTCCCTCAGGGAAGCCTCTACCATCAAATGCTGTCTCTCGTTAGAGTCCTCTCTGGAAGCGCTTTCACTGCAAGCTGCACATTCCCTCATATCAGCGAGCTTTAGGATAGGGTACTGAATTG